>NC_089609.1:0-1200000 GCF_039881205.1 Euwallacea similis
TTTTATATGAGGTCCGAATGGGTCCTGAACTAACCTGAACTAACCTGAACTAACCTTGAACTGCCGAACTAACCTGAACTAACCTGAACTAACCTGAACTAACCTGAACTAACCTGAACTAACCTGAACTAACCTGAACTAACCTGAACTAACCTGAACTAACCTGAACTAACCTGAACTAACCTGAACTAACCTGAACTAACCTGAACTAACCTGAACTAACCTGAACTAACCTGAACTAACCTGAACTAACCTGAACTAACCTGAACTAACCTGAACTAACCTGAACTAACCTGAACTAACCTGAACTAACCTGAACTAACCTGAACTAACCTGAACTAACCTGAACTAACCTGAACTAACCTGAACTAACCTGAACTAACCTGAACTAACCTGAACTAACCTGAACTAACCTGAACTAACCTGAACTAACCTGAACTAACCTGAACTAACCTGAACTAACCTGAACTAACCTGAACTAACCTGAACTAACCTGAACTAACCTGAACTAACCTGAACTAACCTGAACTAACCTGAACTAACCTGAACTAACCTGAACTAACCTGAACTAACCTGAACTAACCTGAACTAACCTGAACTAACCTGAACTAACCTGAACTAACCTGAACTAACCTGAACTAACCTGAACTAACCTGAACTAACCTGAACTAACCTGAACTAACCTGAACTAACCTGAACTAACCTGAACTAACCTGAACTAACCTGAACTAACCTGAACTAACCTGAACTAACCTGAACTAACCTGAACTAACCTGAACTAACCTGAACTAACCTGAACTAACCTGAACTAACCTGAACTAACCTGAACTAACCTGAACTAACCTGAACTAACCTGAACTAACCTGAACTAACCTGAACTAACCTGAACTAACCTGAACTAACCTGAACTAACCTGAACTAACCTGAACTAACCTGAACTAACCTGAACTAACCTGAACTAACCTGAACTAACCTGAACTAACCTGAACTAACCTGAACTAACCTGAACTAACCTGAACTAACCTGAACTAACCTGAACTAACCTGAACTAACCTGAACTAACCTGAACTAACCTGAACTAACCTGAACTAACCTGAACTAACCTGAACTAACCTGAACTAACCTGAACTAACCTGAACTAACCTGAACTAACCTGAACTAACCTGAACTAACCTGAACTAACCTGAACTAACCTGAACTAACCTGAACTAACCTGAACTAACCTGAACTAACCTGAACTAACCTGAACTAACCTGAACTAACCTGAACTAACCTGAACTAACCTGAACTAACCTGAACTAACCTGAACTAACCTGAACTAACCTGAACTAACCTGAACTAACCTGAACTAACCTGAACTAACCTGAACTAACCTGAACTAACCTGAACTAACCTGAACTAACCTGAACTAACCTGAACTAACCTGAACTAACCTGAACTAACCTGAACTAACCTGAACTAACCTGAACTAACCTGAACTAACCTGAACTAACCTGAACTAACCTGAACTAACCTGAACTAACCTGAACTAACCTGAACTAACCTGAACTAACCTGAACTAACCTGAACTAACCTGAACTAACCTGAACTAACCTGAACTAACCTGAACTAACCTGAACTAACCTGAACTAACCTGAACTAACCTGAACTAACCTGAACTAACCTGAACTAACCTGAACTAACCTGAACTAACCTGAACTAACCTGAACTAACCTGAACTAACCTGAACTAACCTGAACTAACCTGAACTAACCTGAACTAACCTGAACTAACCTGAACTAACCTGAACTAACCTGAACTAACCTGAACTAACCTGAACTAACCTGAACTAACCTGAACTAACCTGAACTAACCTGAACTAACCTGAACTAATCCTTTATATGATACCGAAATATGTTGTTAAAAACACTAGAAAACCACTATGAAATTACTAGAAAACCCGAGAAGTATCTCTGAAAATAGGAACAAACCCGAGAGAATACTACAAAATATCCTAATTCTTTATAAAAATACTCTATGATGTTGTTAAAAAAAACACTAGAAAACCACTCTGAAATTACTAGAAAACCCGAGAAGTATCTCTGAAATCAGTAACAAACCCGAGAGAATTCTACAAAATATCCTAATTCTTTATGAAATACTCTCAAGTTGTATCAGAAACACTAGAAAACTACTTTGAAAGTATGAGAAAACCCGAGAAGTATCTCTGAAATCAGTAACAAACCCGAGAGAATACTACAAAATATCCTAATTCTTTATAAAAATACTCTATGATGTTGTTAAAAAAAACACTAGAAAACCACTCTGAAATTACTAGAAAACCCGAGAAGTATCTCTGAAATCAGTAACAAACCCGAGAGAATTCTACAAAATATCCTAATTCTTTATGAAATACTCTCAAGTTGTATCTAAAACACTAGAAAACTACTCTGAAATTACTAGAAAATTCGAAAAGTGTCTTAAGTATCATAACAAACCCGAGAGAATCGTATAAAGTAAAGAAACACCGAAAAGTATCTAAATTTACGAAGTTTATACTCGGTTAGTTCAGATCTCCTTTGTCCTTTTCAGAAAACAAGAAAAAGTGAAAAGTATCTCAATATCCTAACACACCCGAGAGAAGCATAGAATAGTACAAGAAATATACGAAGAAACAGAAAAGTTGTTTGTACCCGGTTAGTTCAGATCTCCTTTGTCATTTTCAGAAACAAGAAAAGTAGGAAATTATGAAAATATAAGCAAACTCGAGAAAATCTACAAAATCCTAGAAAAGTACAAAGAAACACAAAAGTGTCTAAATCCGAAATAATCTCAATATCCTAACACACCCGAGAGAAGCATAGAAAAGTACAAGAAACACACAAAAGTGTCTTAATCCGAAATAATCTCTAATGTACCAAGTTTCTAAAATTACCAAGAAACACAGAAAAGAGTCCTTTTTTTTTCTAGTTTACACTCGGTTAGTTCGGATCTCCTTTGTTATTTTT
The DNA here is from genome assembly GCF_039881205.1 of Euwallacea similis. NCBI lineage: Eukaryota > Metazoa > Arthropoda > Insecta > Coleoptera > Curculionidae > Euwallacea > Euwallacea similis. The sequence continues at coordinate 2,988 of NC_089609.1, forward strand.
TAAGAAACACAAGAAATGTAGAAGTATCTAAATATCCTCATCCTTTATGAAACATTCTCAAGTTGTATGAAAACACAGTTAAAACTACTTTGAAAATACTAGCAAACCCGAGAAGTTACTAGAAAAAGTAAGAAAAGTATCCCAAAATCGTTACAATTCCGAGAGACTTACTAGAAAAATGTAAAATAATCCCTCAAAAATCTCAGAAACTAGAAAATGTTCAAGTCTCTACGAATCACACACCGAAAAGTATCTCAAATTTCCTAGAAGCTCGAAAAAGTATGTTACAGTCGGTTAGTCTTGTTCTTTAAGAAAAATGTCAAAATCCGAAATAGTCTACGAATCATAGCAAACTACAAGAAATATACAAAAGTACCTAAATCTACGAAGAAACAGAAAAAGTGTTTGTACTCGGTTAGTTCAGATCTCCCTTGTTCTATAAGAAACGCTAGAAAAGGGAAAAGTGAAAAGTGTGTCTTAATATCCTAGCAAACCCGAGAGAAGCATAGAAAAGTACGAAAATATCCTAATCCTTCTAAAATAATTCAAAATGTCAAAATTCTAGAAGAATACGAGAAACGTACAAAAGCATCTAAATTTACGAAGTTTGTACTCGGTTAGTTCGGATCTCCTTTGTCTTATAAGAAATAATAATCTCAAACAGTAACAAACCCGAGAAGTTAGTAGAAAATAAGAAATAAGCCCTACGAATCATACTTAAATATCCTAAGCCACTCGAAATTATCTCTCAAAATCAGTCATAGAAGAATATAAGAAACACCGAAAAGTACCTAAATTTACAAAGTATATACTCGGTTAGTTCAGATCTCTCTTGTTCTATAAGAAACACTAAGAAAGAGTGAAAAGTATCTAAATTCACGAAGTTTAGTTCATAGGAAACCGTGAAAATATAAGCAAATCCTACAAAATATCCTAATCCTTTATGAAACACCTAAATATGTTGTGAAAACACTAGAAAAAAAATAAGAAATAGTCTCTCGTAATCTAAGCAAACCCGAAAGACTTACTAGAAAAGGGAAAAAAGTCTCCACGGATCGTAAGAATCTAAGAAACACAGTAAAGTATCTCGATTCGTCAAGAAAGTGTTATAAGAATCCTAGCTAACTTGAGAAATATACTAGAAGACGCATAAAAATATCCTAATTCGTAATAATCCGACACCGAAGTTCTAAGAAACACTAGAAATACCCAAATCCTACTCGAAATATATAAAATCCGAAAAGTATCATAAGAATCATAGCAAATCCGAGAGACGCCAGAAAAAGTAAAAAAAAAGTCTACGAATCCTAGCTAACACAGGAAAATCATACGAAGAAAGAAAGTGTTTATAATCGGTTAGTACCGGTTAGTTTTGTTCTTTAAGAAAAAATGTCAAAAACAGTCAAGTATCTAATTATCCTAGCAAGTCCTAGAAAAGTACGAGGAAACACAAAAGTATCCTAATCCTTCAAGAAATACTAAATTATGTTGTTAAAAATCACTAGAAAACTCGACAAGTCTCTCAAAATCAGTACAAACCCGAGAGAGAGAGAGAGAGAAGCATAGAAAAGTACAAGAAATCTACAAAAAATCAAGTGTCTATACTCGGTTAGTTTAGGTCTCCTTTGTTGTCTTAATCCGAAATGATCTCTAAATATCCTAGCTAACGCGAAGTCATATAAAAGCACAAAGAATGTACGAAGTATCCTAAATCCTTTTTCTAGTTTATACTCGGTTAGTTCAGATTTCTCTTTAGTCTTTAAGAAACATAAAAAAAAATCCTATCAGAATACAAGAAACATACAAAAGTGTCTAAATCTACGAAGTTACAGAAAAGTTGTTTTTACTCGATTAGTTCAGATCTCTCTTTAGTCTTTAAGAAAACACAAGAAATGTAAAAGTCTCCACGAATCGTTACAAATCCAAGAAAAGCACAAAAATGTCTAAAAGTACAGTTACTCAAAGAAATATCTCAAATTACAAAAAAGTGTTTGTACTCGGTTAGTTCGGATCTCCTTTGTCATTTTTTAAAAAACACTAGGAAAGTGAAAAGTATCTCAATATCCTAGCAAATCCGATCGAAAGTTCCGTAAAGTAAACTAGAAATCCTAGAAAACTACTCTAATTATATGAGGAAACACGAAAAGTATCAGTACAATCCTGACAAGTTACTGGAAAAAGTGAATAAAGTATCCAAGTCAGTTAGTGTCGTCCTTTAAGAAAATACGAGAAATGTCGAAAATAATGTGTGATCGTGTAAAATCCACAAGATAATAATAAGTATAAGTTTCTGTAAAATAATAGAAAACACGAAAGTATCTCAAATCACACAAAAGAGTTCTTTCTTTTGTTTATAATCGGTTAGTTTAGGTCTCCTTTGTCATATTTAAGAAACACAAAAAATGTCCAAGTATCTAAATATCCTAATCCTGTATAATCCGACTCTGAAGTTATAAGAAACGCTCGAAAGAGTCATAATTTACTAAAATACAAGAAAAGACAAAAAGTATCTAATCCTAGAAATTCCTAAAAGTACGAAGAAAAGCGTCTAAAATTACAAAAGTGCAAGTTTCTGGAAATTCCTAGAAATATAATTAAGTATCCAAATTTACGAAGATACCGTAAAAAGTCGTTTATACTCGGTTAGTTCAGATTTCCCTTGTTCTATGAAAAGCACATGAAATCTAGAAATATCTAAGAATCCTAGGAAACACAAGAAATGTGAAAAAGTATGCAAATATCCCATAATACAAGAAACTTCACAAAGTGTCTAATTTTAAATAAAGACGAAAAAGTATGTTTTAGTCGGTTAGGTTTGCTAGTCTTATAAATGCACAAAGAATCAAAAATAGTGTTTATCGTCGGTTAGTATAGATCTCGCGTGTTCTATAAGAAATCCAAATATCCTAGCTGACACGTAAAATGCAATAAAAGCACAAAGCATCTAAATTACTAAGAATCCGAGAAATCACGTAAAAGTACAAAGTCACGAAGAAGCACAGAAAAGTGTTCTTTTGTTTACAGTTGGTTAGTTTAAATCTCTTCTAGTCTTTAAGAAACACAAGAAATGTCAAAGAGTATGCAAATATCCTATAATATCCAAGAAATATCTAATTATCCCATAAAAGTACAAATATACAAAAGTATCTTAATCCTTCTAAAATCCGAAGAAAGTCTTGTAAAGTTACTCTAGAAATTCAAAATATTCGAAGAATCACAGCAAATCCATCAAGTCCCATAAGAGCACAAATGTAGTTACTCGAAAAAGTATCCTAAATCACGAAGAAGCACTGAAAATGTTTAAAATTACTAATCACAGAAAATATCAAAAGTACAATTACTCCAAAAGTTGTTTATTCTCGGTTAGTTCGGGTTTCTTTTGTTCTTTGAAGAATCAGAAGAAATCTCGTAAAGTGTCATAATTTACTGAAATACAAGAAAAGATAATAAGAATCCCAATTCACTAAGAAACACAGAAATGCATCGAAAATTACAAAAGTACAAGTTTCAGTAAAATGTTCTAGAAAAGACAAAAAGTATCCAAATTCACGAAACACAGAAAAGTATAGAAGTAGTCGGAAGCTGTGAAATCCCCAAGGAATTCAAAAAGTTCTCTTTTTTATTTTAGTTCCGATTAGTTAGGATTTCTTTTGTTCTATAAGAAATCACACGAAATGTCGAAAAGTGTCTAATTCTAGAAATCCTTAGAAAATATCAAAAGTTACAAAAGTACAAGTTCCTGTAAATTCCTAGAAATATAAGAAAGCGTCTAAATATCCTAGCAAATCCGAAAATCATCTCGATTACTAAGAATCACGAAAATGTACAAATAGTCGAAAAGGATCTAAATTTACGAAGAATCATAGAAATTCTACAAGTACCGTAAAATCCCTAAAAGTCTCAAAAATTACAAAGTTATTAAAAATATGAAGAATCATAGGAAATGTCTAGTGCTATAAAATTCCTAAATCTATAAGAAGTGTGAAGAATCCTAGAAAAGTGTTGTTCTAGTTAGTTAGTTCGGGTTTCCTTTGTCTCTTCAAAATTACAAAAAGTGGAAATCAGAATATTGCTAAAAAGTACCATGAAAAGCACAGTTATCCGAAAAGTCGTTTATAATCACAAAAGTCTAAAAAGTTCAAGTTCCTATCAAAATCATACAAAATGCAAAAAGAGTCTAATTCTAGAAATCCTTAAAAAGTACAAAGTTCCCATGAATCCTACAAAATCCATATAAATTGTAGAAAGTTCAAATCTCTGTAAAATGTCCAAATCATAGTAAATTCCTAAAATCACAGAAAAGTATTCTTTTGTTACAAGTCCGGTTAGTTTCGTTTCTTTTAAAAATACGCAAATAGTGTCTTATCCTAGCTAAATCGACAAAGTGTGAAAAATGTTACAATCTATGAAAAGTACAAGAAATGACAAAGTTACCGTGCATTCCTAAGAAATGTCCAAAAGTACTGTTTTCTTTACAAATCCTAGAAAAGTGTTAAAGTTACTAAAAATGTCGAAAAAGTGGAAATCATAGAAATATCCATAAATATTCTAAAATCCCCATACTTCCAAATTTATCAGAAGTGTGAAGAATCCTAGAAAATCATCAAGTTACTCGAAAAGTGTTGTTAGTTATGTTTCCCTTCTTTTCCTCTAAAAGTTCCAAATTCGTCTCTTCTCCCTTCTTCTCAAGAATAGTCGATTCCTATGTTCTTATAAAATCACGCGGAAATAAAATAAGCAAATCCTAGCTAACCTGAGAATTCCTTCAAATTGTACAAAAAGTGTGTTCCTGTAAATTCCTAGTCGTACTGTTTCAGTCAGTTAATTCAATTTCCTTTGAGAATCCTAGAAAATCATCGAGTTACGAAGAAATAATCTAATCCTAGCTAACCCGAGAAATTATCCTTTACATCGTACAAAAAGTATTTTCTGTAAATTGTTCACTTCGAGTCAATTTTGTCTCTTCTAAGAAATATCATAAATCCCTTAAAATTACAAAGAAATAAATTAAATAATCAAATCCTGTACGTTTCTGTAAATTCCTAGAAAACACAGAAAATATTCAAAGTTACAAGTTACTATGAAATTCCCTAAAAGTGTTGTTTTAGTCGATTAATCATGTCTCGTTTCAAATCAAGTCAAGTCATCACGAAGAGATACTAAAAAGTATGAGAAATAGCAAAGTTACTATAAATCCTAAAATTGCAAGAAATAGTCGAAATTTATCTTCTTTTAAAAGTTTCTTGTTTTAGTCAGTTAATTCAATCTCCTTTGAGAATCATAGAAAAGTCGTGAAAAGTGTCTAAAAGGTAGTTTCCGTAAATTCCTAAAAAGTTTCGAAGAGTGCTGTTTTAGTCCGTTAATCCAGTTTTCTTCAAATATCCCAAAATAATGTTGAATCACTATAAATTCCTAGAAATAGGCTAAATCTATCTTCTTTTACAATTTGTTGTTTTAGTTTGTTAGCTCGGGTTGGTTCAGTTTTCTATGTTTTCATTAAATTATGCAAGTTCCTATAATTACTTTGTTTTAATCAGTTGATTCACACTCTTCAAAAATAGCTGTTATCTTCTAAAGTTGTATAATCGGTTAGTTAGGGTTTATTGTATTTCTTTTTCAGAATCCTAGAAAGCTCAAGTTTTTGTAAATTCCTTCGAAATGGTATTTCAATTATGTAGTTCCAATTAAATGCAGTTTCTTCAGAAGTCCTAGAAATCACACAAATGTTCTAATATCCCTATATTCCTTCGAAGTAGTGATTTAATCATTTAGTTCCTATCTCTCCAATAATCCTAGAAGTCACACAAATGCTCAAGTTTCTTGTTAATTCCTAAAAGCACTAGAAGTTACAGTTTTAGATAGTTAGTTCAGATCTCCTTGTTTTCTTTCTTTTTCAATAAGTCCGAAATGTCCGATTCAATCATCAATACTAGTACTTATTTCCACCATCTCATATTCCAGTAATTTCACACTATCCTATATCAATCTAATCCCTTCATAATATCTTCTGCACGTTTCGATACTTCCCCCCTTTCCATCAAATCCAAAGAAATACACTGATATCCATCCTTCCTTTCGAATCAATACTTCTCTCTAGCTACTTCCAAATAGTTCCTACATTTCATATAATATCCATAGTTCGTTCATCTTTTCCTATGTTCTCATAAGTTAGATTAGTTATCCCCATCGCCTAATATCTCTCTCAAATTCAATACTAGTATCTCTATTCTCCTCATTCCCCACGCTGTAATATCTACAGTCTTCTTATAATATAGTCATCGGACCTATAATCCTTCTCGATAATCATCAATATATCCTTCTAATCTAGTAAAATATCAATGTTCTCATAGTTCTCTTAATAATCCATCATCTAGCTATCAATACACACTCTTATCTCTCTCTCATTTATCTAATACTTCACCATCCTCTATAAATCTCACAGTTCTTTTAATAATCCATCCGCTTCCTATCTCCCCGAATGCCTAAATCATCCGTCTCTCAGTGGTTCCCTATCCGTCAGGAATATAATCTCATAATAATATCCCGTCATTGTCTCTTCTAATAGTTCCTTCTCTACAGTTCTTATAAATTCCTTATCTAGTTCCCTTCTTCCTAAAATATCTCTCATAGCTATCCTCTCAATGCTCAGTAAATCATCTAGTCCCATCTAAATAGTCTTCTCACAAAGTTAATCATAGTAGCTCTCCTATAAATCCTTCACAAATAGCTCTCTTACTATCAAAGTTCAGTTACTTCCTTCAATCATCTCCGTCTCCCATCCCTATAATAATAGTTCCTTCACTATCTCTCCCGCTCACATCTTCTAATATCTCTTAATCCATCCCTTTCCTAGTTCTCTTTACTCTCTCATCTCCCCAAATATCAGTTCTCCCCTTCTCTCTAATCCCTACAATCTTGCTTGCGAGTTCCCTTGGAAATATATCTCCGAATCCTTCCCTATATCCTCCTACTACATCCCAGTTCTCTAGTAATATCAATACTTCCTTCCCTAAATGACACATCCCTTCTTTCCAATCTCTCCCCTTCACCCTTTCCAGCTCATCTCTTATCCCCGCTATAGCACTATAATCCCCTTCTCACTAGTCCCCTATTCATCATCCCTCTGCTGTCCCTTCTTTCATCCCTTCTAATAATATCTACACACTCCTGTCCCTCATCCCTACTCCCCCCAGCTCACTTCTTAATCCCTTCCTTTCTCAATCTCTAGTTAGCTTACTCCTATCCCTCTTCCTCAGCATCTCCCGTTAGAATACTCCGCTCCCTCATCGTTCGTCCCCCATTGTATCAATACTCTCTTCCCACACAAATTATAGCAATACTTCTTTCCCCCAATGTTCTAGTACTCCTGTCCCTCATCGTTCGTCCCCGATTGTATCAATACTTTCTACCCTCACTGTAATATCAATACTTCTTTCCCTAATGTTCACAAATTCCCGTCCTTCATCCCTTTCCCTTCCCAATTCAAATACTCCTTTCCCTCATCCCTATAATCGCCTTTCCCCTCTCGCACCTTCTTAGCTCCCTTCCTAGTCCCCTCTCTTCTCATCCCTATTTCCATCCCCTTCATAATCCCACCTTCCTTCCAAAAGCCTTCAATCCCCCTCCCTCTCTCTCTCTTATCCTCCCTTTTCCTAAGCCCTTCTTATCCTTCATCCCTTCTAAAATACTCACCTTCTAGCCTTCCTTCCCTTTCCTTTAAAGCCCCCCTTCCTTCATCCCTCATAAAAGCCCCCATTCCCCCTCCTTCTTAAAATCTATATCCTCTCTAGTCTCCCTTTTCTGCTTCAGCATCGTCTTCTTCTCCTATCCTGCCAATCCTCTCTGCTCCTTCATAATACTCACCTTATCTCTCATCCCTTTCTAGTCCCCCCTTTATCCTTCCTCTTAATCTCTTCCATCCCCTTTTAATACACTCTTATCCTTCATCCTTATTCCGTGTACTCCCATCCCTCATCCCTTTTCTAAAATGTTCCCATACTCCTGCCCCTTATCCCTCTTCTATAATATCCAAATACTCCCATCCCTCATCTCCTTTTTATAATGTTTCCATACTCCTCTCCCTCATCCCTTTTTTTTAATGTTCCCGTACTCCTGTCCCTCATCCTTTTTTTATAGTATCCAAATACTCCTGTCCTTTATCCCTCAGCCCCCTTTATAAGTAAAACCCCCAATTCCCCTCCATAATGTCCCTTAATCCCCCATCTTCTTCTATTCCCTTTTTTCTAATATCCTCAGTTCCCCCTCCCAAATCTCATCTCCTCTAAGAATGTCCCTTTTTTTTAAATACTTTCCAAATCATCTAATCTCTTTCCCCGCAGTATCAGACAAATAAATAAAGTAATACAACATCTCAGCAATAAAGAAATACAAAAATTATCTCAATAGTTCTATCTAAATAATTACAAATCAATAGTAGCACCCGTGAAAATCTAAAAAATTCAAAATCACACTGGAAATGTCCCCCTAAATCTACTACACACTTTAAATCAAAAAATCTAAATCACTTGTTGGCCTTTCCCAAAAAATAATCTCCCCTTTAATTCAAAATTCAAAGTTATTCAATTTCCCAATAGACAGTCAAATCATCAAAATACAAATTACTTTAGTTTCTCTATCTTCCCTACATTCCCAAATTTCCACAGTGCACCCTGACCCTCAAAATCCAATTTAATAATCAATATATACCACCCTCTAATGTGTCACTTTTTTTTAAATATCTAAACTATCCTCTAATTATAAATAAATAAGAGTACATGTCTTTATTCACACTTTACTCATCTCTCAATATAATACATATAATGCAGACCATGTATCTCTTCTTCATTCATAGAAAAACCAATAATATCCAATAAATAAATACAAAATATCAAAGTACAAGCTCCAAATCAGTCATAATACTGCGGGGAATGTTTCCAAAAATATAGACAATACCTATAAAAAATTACTACTTTTCCCTAAAATAAGAAAAACAGTGTAAACCCAATCCTCTCCCCAATCCCAAAAAGCCACTTTCCTATTCGTCGGGTAACAGGTTTAGAAATAATCTCACACAAAATCCTTCAATTCTGCTTTTATTAGTTGCAGTCAGAAGAAACACCCTTCTTTTAGTTCTAAAAGCTTCTTAAAAAATAATAATAATAATAAATAATATACAGTTACCAAATATACCACCACTCTAATGTATCACCTCGACAAGTACTCTTTCGACTCATCAAAAGTAATACAAAAAGAGTCACAAATTTAATAAATATAATATCCAGTTAGTAAATTACAAACAAAAATGTTATCAAAAATCAGTTAAATAATACATAAACTATAGAAAATTAGTTGTTTCAATTTTAAATTTCATCTTTTATCGAAAATACACTCATTTCCTATCTAGGAACGAAAAGTTTCTTTGCACTTTTACTAAATTCATATGTTTCTCTCAAAAATTCATTAAGAAACTAGTACCCTGCAATGTACTTTCAAATCTTTCCATTTATTTATCCCTTAACCCCTTTTACAATTCAAAAGAATCCATCATTTCTTGTTACACGAGTCATGAGCAATGCTAAAGAACCACACAATATCACAAACTGTACTGCTCGAGTACCAATTACACATCTACTCGACTCTCAAATTTAGAGGAAAAAGTACAATTCACTTTTCGTTCCTCACAAAATACTCTTCTTCTCAAATCCCTCGACCTATCACTACTTCTTACTTTCATCACTTACCTACCATTGGATCCTTCCATTTCTCCCTTTTCCTTTCTCAGTTACTGTATGCATTTCATCTGTTTTCTCACAAAATTAATTAAGCAGCTTGAAACCTCCAATGCTTTCTTGAAGACATTGTCCCCTCGACTTATCTCCTGGCACCTATCATCAAATGCAAGTGTTCCGAGTACTTCATCCTTCGGAATCTGAAACAATGACAATTCATTGCACCTAGTCCCATGAGACACCACATAATACACATAATAATCTTCTGAATCCATCATTCCCAACACTCCTCAGTCATAATACCTACTTTCATAGCTCGGAATGTGCAAATTCTCAAACTATGCAAATCTAAAATACAAATAATCCTCAAATATTTCCAAAAGAACCATTACTTGTTCCACAAATACCTTCATCCCCACACCCTGACAAAGTACGATGGGGTTATGTCCCAGGTGATGGAGCCATGACTCGTATAACCTCAGTTCATCTTCGAGAATGTTATGTGGAATCCTTCGACCAATTCCAATTTACACCAGTGGGTTACTTCTTGTCCCCAGTTTTCAAAAATTACTTCCGAGACAATCGACACACGTAATCAAAGCCCCAAGGAACGAATTGGGACAGTGTGCAATTATCACCCCACACAAGTTCTCGACAATGTCTTCAAAAGTATCAAAGTTCTGGTAAACTTCAACTTTCAAATTAGTGGACCGCATTTTCCACAATTATTATCAATGTTTTAAACAATTACACTTCTTTTCTTAAAAAATTGCCTAAATTTTCAATCGAAATCTTCAAACTTAAAAATAGTAATAAATAAATTAATATAACCTCACTCTACTCTGTCATTCCAAATCGGATGATCGAATTGCGACTTACTTCTCATCTTCTATTTCTCTCGTGTAAATTACCACGGCTGACTGCTAATGCTAACCTAAAATTCGTCAATCGAAACCCGCCAAGAATTATACACGTACAGTAAATGTACAGTGTTGGGGAAATAACTTTGCTACTTTTCTACTTCCTATTTTAATCGTGGTTAGTTCCGGTTAGCCGTTCTAATTTTCTAATTCTAAATAATAATTCCTCAATTTACAAACGTTTCTCTTTCCTGTTCAAAAGAACTCTTCGTTCCAAATAATGTTCTCGATCGTCGGTTAAATTTGACAAAGTTATTTCCCTATACCCTGTACAATTCAAGTAGAACCTACGTCCTAATAGTCTATTTCACACAAGACTAAAGCACTAATAAATTTCTAAAATAATACAAGTTATATCTCACCCACACAGTACGTGAACTACACAAAGAATCTACTACTATAGGAAACGCAGTATAAAATACTAATCAATCATAAAATGTAGTACAAATTTGGAAAAGTAAACGAGCAAACGAGCAATTCCCTACCTCTCTTTTTCTTAACTCTCCCAGTTCTAATAAATCCTTTAGAACCGTAAAAGTACCTACTAGTAGTGCCAGTTAAGTGTTACCTCAATAATTTGCACATGTGGCCCACTTGTGTGCAAATTATGTGAGGCATCCTAAAAAGGCCCCTTCAGCCTACCCTCCTCTTCCCTCTTATTCTCTATTAATGTTACATTCACAAAAATTATCCTATATACATAATATCTTAATTTAAAAACAATTAAGACCATTCCTTTAAAAATCGTTCAAATTCATCCTATCACTTTGCCCACTATATTCAAACTCTCCTCAAAATAAACCGACCCTGTTATCCACCTTTTTTCTTATCTCTTCTCTTCTCCAATGAATACTGCACCCCCGTGCTCCAATCTCTACTTCTCACTTGACTTGTCCACTGCTGGAAATGCTTTTTTCTTCCAAGTCTTTTTCCAGTTTTCCTCATCTTTCAGAATAAATCTTATCTCAATTCACCAGTTCCGACCTTTCCTAAGCCTCTTTCAAATTCTCCCCTTCGCTAAATCTCCCAAGTTCGTCTTCCTTAGTTCCGGTTACATCCTTTCTAAGACCTCACAATTTCGGTGAATAAATTTCGTTCACCATTTTGTCCAAGGATCCCCAAGTATTGCTTAAAATCAGACTTTTTTCCAAATATCCTCCGGGAAAAATTCCTCAAATGGCTTTTCTACGCCCTAAAGTTCCTCTACAATTTTAGGAAGCTCCTAGCTGACACATATCTAATGACTACATACTAACACTAATGAAATATAATAATGCAACTTCCCTTATTCTATCCCTCCAAACGTGTTTCTCACAAGTTACCTAATACCCTTATAAATATCACTAATTTTAATTTACATGTTCCTTCTAAAAGCTCTAATTACTTCCCTCTGAAATACATGTACTTTCTTACTCTTATCCTTGAAATTCACAAGAAATAATCTTTACTTTCTTATTAACTATAAATACATAAATAACCTAGTGGCAAATTCTACTTTTCCAATATACATTCCTTCCCACTTTTCTTACATATGCTCAAGTTATCCTTCCATATAATAAATAATGTCCTATTCTTATGTTTAAATCCCTCCTCTTCTTTCGCACCCACCATTTACTTCTAATTCCTATCTTTTCCAATTTCTCTCAAGTTTTGCAGTTTTACATTCTATGTGCATGTTTCTGTTACATTTTTCCACCTACATTCCCTCCCTCAAAAGAAAAATTGCCTAAAAAGTCCTTTCCTATGTCCCTACCTACTTAAACTTACTATGAATACCCCTAATGTCTTAACCGAATTACTTCACCTAACATATGCATCGACAATTTCAAATACATAATTCCTGTACCTTCACAAAAATCATCAGTACCTTTACACTAAGCTTTCCTATCTGATATAAATATTCAAATCATCTAAACAATTACAAATCATGTACCTAGTTTTTCCTATAAAAAATAATACATCCATTTACTTTCTATTCTAAAGTACTACATCTTTATCCCTAACACTTAAATAATAATCACAATGTAATTCACAATTCCTACAATATCTACTAATTTAAAAATAATATGCTTTCCCTATGTGTATCTAAATAAAATCTAATCCTCAATTATTTCAAATAATACTTATAATGGTGAATCTTTCACCTTACATTTCCAAATATCAATAAAACACCCTATCTACTGTGCTAAGTTACAAATTCCAAATAAAATCACCCTTTACAGTAATATGGTGCCCCAATTAAATACTCTACTTTCTCAAATTACAATTCCACAAGTCAATCCATTAGTTATGGTACAATTTTTCACACATGTCCTTTTTAAATTAATCAAATATCTTTCTGATACATCAAAATAACTAGAAACTAAGAAATTCTTAATTCACTTTCAAAACTAAACCCACAAATTACTTATTAACTACTAGCAAAGTCCTATTCTTCTTAAGACAAAAAAGCAATCTCGTAATAGTACACTTACTTGCAATCCTCCAAATCTCACAATCTCCTCCCTTCTGAAAAAATACTTTGGCCCTTTTCTTTTTCCCTTTCCTGGGCCCCAGTCAGCTTCTTCGATCATTTTCACTTTTGCTGTTCTCGTAATTTCCTACTTCTCTCTTGCCAAAGTTCCATGTATCCATCTAGTGAGCTTCCTCTTTCCTTCCCTTATAAATCTTATTCTTTTTGCTAAGAGGAAATAAATAAACCACTGTCCTTCGATAAAACTACAAAGTACTACCTTGCTATCTTTTTGCCCTTAACTTAAGTTCTTTTGAATCCGACTACTCCGGTGAAAAATCTATCTTTCCTATCCTTGAATGTGAGCAATAATCCAACTTTCGATACAAGTTTTTGGTAAAGTTCCTTGTCTATATCTCTGGCCCCTCCGTCATTGGTGATCAGTCGAGGAAATCCACTATGATCTTAATGTTTCAATCTTTTTATGTCAAATCTGTGGGGCAACCCACCTTCTTTCTTCCTAATTTGTAGGTTAAATGTTCGATCCTTCCTGCTGGGTTTTCTGTTGAAGAACCTCACTACTAATCTGGTGCTCGTAAACCTAACCTAAAAGGTATTTGCTCCAGACCCTTTCTTTCTGTGTTCTGTTTTTCCGTGAGCCCCTCCGTTTGCTTCCTGTAAATGTTTGCTTTTAGGTCTTTAATTTACCTCTTTCTTTGTAATATTTCCCCATCCACGTTTCCATTTCGAATTCCACTGTTCCAGTAAATATTATCCAAAATTCCGGTATTTCTTTACTTTTTCTTACTCTGTTACAGAGTAAATTTCTGGATCCCAATCTTCTCATCTTGAATCCCGTAGATCATCGATTCTTTTATTTTTTAATAAATTAACGTCCAAAATTTTACGTCTTTATTTACTTTTTCGGAATACTCGTGACGATCCGAGAGGTTATCCCGTTCTCGTCTTTTACCGTTTTAACTTCCTTTCCGAACCCTTAAAAGATGGAGCCACCCGAAAAACCCACCGCTTCCAAAGAAACGAGCGTATAGACATTCGCGATTTTCACGATTCCCTTCGTCTTCATCTACTCGGGATTCGAGACCAGTTAACGGCAACGACGCATGTCGCCGCCATCTTATCGGAAAGTGCCGGGAACTAAGGCATCTTTCATGCTGGCCCCATGAAAGATTCCCGCGTTCCCCCGCTTTCTAGGGGATGGCTCCGATGTGTTCTCGACGGTGTCGTTCTGCCGAATCCGAAAAACGAGGGTGAAGACCCCCAAAGAGGGGTCGGTCCAAAGTGGCCGACTCCTCGCCAGGTTACCTGGAGGCCAATCGCCTCCACGTAACTTTGCGTCGCGTCTGTCACTTTGCCGGGCCCTCTTTGGGCCCGGTGTCGTACAGTGTTGCCGGCTTGTGCAAGAAATCCTAAAATTTTAAGAAATTCTAACCCGGATCGAAATCTCCAGTTTCCTCTGCCAACAGTTCCCAATTCCCCCCTTTTCTCTCAATCATGTTTTTTAAACCATCCCCAAATTCACGGTGAAATAGCACATTCGATCATATCTCAATTAGACAAAACCACCCCAGAGGTGTTTCGGGCAGTAAATGTGTTAAAAAACCTATATAAACTAATAAATCGATCGTGTATCAATTATTACCGTTCCTTCATCGGTATCCTTTACTACACTTGTTTCTGTTTCGAAATTTTCATAATAATTGTCAAAAGATCTATTTAAATCGAGTAAATACAAATATTCATGACCCAATAGTAACAATTGATACATCTTCGGTTTATTAGGTGTTTTTTAACACGTTTACTGCCCGAAACACATCGGGGATGGTTTTTCCTATTTAAAATAGAATGATAAATAATTTCCCTGAGCAATGAATTTGTTAAATGTGCTATTTAACCGTGAAATTCAAAGATCAAATGAAAATTAAATCGTTCATTTTCGTTTTGGGAGAAAAGGGAGGAACTGGCAACGTCGCAAAAAAAACCGCGAATCCTCATCTAGGTTAGAATTCCTTCAATTTTAGAACTTGCAATAATAAAAACACATCCATGCAATACTAAGCTAAATACTGTGGCCCACTTTTTTGTAACAAAACTTTAATAGTACATAGGTCATTTTAATTTAAGAACGTTATAAATAAAAATAACCTCATTGTTCTAAAATTTTCCACACCCGATATCTTCAAAACAAAACGTTTACGAGCCTATGTTGGTTTGAAATGTTCTTCCAAGTAATTATTCTATGTACTCTTAAAGTCCTGCTACAAAAAAGCAAAAAAACAAATCGAGGTAAAAGCTGTATCATAAATCACAAAAACCTTAAGCAAACTTACCTGCAAAAATTATAACTGCATGCAAGCAAATTCGAGTGAAAGCTTCGATAAATATCAAACTTTAAAAACAATTCACTTTATTCTTATTCCACAAATAATAAAGGCCCTTTGGAATAATTAACATCTTAATAAACAATTTTTCTTGGATACCCTTAATAAGAAAACATCTTTTTCCCAAAACATTTAGTAACGAAGCTTCTTTACTCTTTAGATATCATTTTTCCCAAAAACCTTTCTTAACGAAACTTCTTTACTGTTTAAACATCAATTTTCCTAAAACATTTAGTAACGAAGCTTCTTTACTGTTTAAATATCATTTTTCCCCAAAACTTTTAATAAAAAGACAAAAAATTCTTTAAAAAATTAGGTATCACTTCACCTATTTAAAATCTTAGTGATTCTTCCCACCCCTACCAAAAAGTACTTGCAATTTAATACAAAACCCCAAAACAAAATCCCCCTTGAAAATAAAATCCACTTATTTTTGTATATTTACACTTTTCCTATAACCCTAGAAATATCAGAGATGGTTCGTTTTCAAATTAACACCCTGTTAGAATACTCTTTCCAATTCTTTTCAATATTATTTTCTTCAACTGCTTAACCCTCAAATCTGACACAATAAAAATTTTAAATTCCTACCTTTTCTGTTGCCTTCGGAAAACTTTCTTTACTGGACACCTTGCACTTTCCCAGATCACACCATCTTTATCGCTGCATTCGAGGTAGACACACACACACACAATTTCACATCCTTTGGCTGCAGTTCTTGTCCTGAAAGGAAAAGAGAGGCTACTTTAGCACATACTTTCCACGAAGAATTTAATATTCAATATCCTTAAACATGAGAACTTTGAAATCTTTACATTTCATCGTGGCAAATCTCACTACATGACCTCAGAATATGAGTACCGGTTGACTCAAAACTATCACATCTTTATCAAAAAGCTGCTTTACTTGTTAGACAAATTCCTTCATCCACAGCTCGAATAACCTTAGTTTGTCTTCGAGAATGTAGTCATTCCTTTCGTAAGTTCCAGTACCGAGCATATTTACCCACCTCGGCCCCCACGCCTGACGCCCCTGGGTGGGTTCCTTCTTGTTCCCAGTTTTATAAAATAACACTTTTACACCGTAAGCACACCTAATCAAAGTCTCAAAGGACGAATTTGAGCAGTGTGCAGTTATCACCCCACCGGTTCTCCGCGATGTCTTCGAAAGTATCGGAGTTCTGGTAAATTTGTACGTTCAAGTGAATGGACGACATTTTCTACAATTATTGTTCATTTGTCGAACGATTAGACTAATTTTGTTAAAAATTAGTCATACGCCTTAACTTCTTCGAAATACAAAGTAAATATGGCGACGTAACCTCTCTCCGCTCTGTCAAAAAGTTCTTTTTGACAGAAAATGGTCGAGCTACGCGATGCGTTCCTCGCGACCTACTTTTCGTCTTCCGTTTCTCTCGTGCAAACTTCGAACGTCAATTTTCGGTGCAGATGTCGGTTCTGATGGTTCCCTCGGTACGATAACTTCCGAAAATGCGCGGGAATCATCCCGTCCTCTTTCTTTTCGTTACTTCCTCGTCTCCTTGCTTATAAAAGCAATGTTGCAATTTAATATTAATTTCGTCGTCCTTCACAAGTAACTAACGATGACACCCACTTATCCTAATTGTACGGAGTGTTAGGGAAATAACTTTCCTACTTTGATTTCTCCTTTTCTAAACAAGTATCCAAATGAAACAAACTAAAAGACACATTGCCAATTCTTCAAATGTGTCTCTCTTTTTCCAAAGAAATCAAAATAGTTACGTTTACGAATCTTCTTCCTCTTTCCCATACCGAAGTTATTTCCCCGGCACGATGTATAATTAAAATAAAATAACAAATATATCTAATAATAAAATAATGATCTCTCTAACGAAAGACCAAAGCACTCGTGAAAAAATTCTTCAATTTAAAAATAATGTGTAAAACGCACAAATATAAAATACTTTTCCGTGTTTCTTCAAAACGCAGCATAGAAAAACAAACTAGCAATTTTAATGTTACCCCAATAATTTGCACACTTGGCCCACTTGTGTGCAAATTATGTGGAGCATCCTATTATCTCTTTTACCTTAGTTTACAATTACAAAAGTTAAAAACTAATAAATATCCTACTTATCCCTAAATAGTTTTCTAATTTAGATATAATTAAGACCATTTCTTTAAAAATCCTTAAAATCTCTAATGTTCTATAATCCATCTTCCTTTTAATGTCTTCTTAAGAAGACCTCTTTCCCCTTATCGTTCAAATTCATCCTATCACTTTCCCCACTCTCCTCGAAATAAACCAATCTTCTTAGTTGTCTTTTCTCTCCTGTCTTATACAATGACTACTGCACCTTCGTACTCCAATCTCTACTTCTCGCTTCACTTGCCTAATGCTTTTTTCCTCCAAGTCTTTTTCCAGTTCTCCTCTTTCAGGAAAAAATCTTATCTCCACCGACCATTTCCCTTCCTTCCTGAACTTCTTACAAATTTTTAAAAGCACCGAATCCCTAAATCCTCTAAATTAATCATCCCTAGTTCCAATTAGACCCCTTTTAGGACTCCACAATCTCGGTTTTTTCCCATAGTCAATTTTCCTGACTCCACAATTTCAGTCAAAACATCCTGTTCACCATTTTGTCCAAGACTCCCCAAGTTATCCTGAAAAAACAGTGTTTTTCCAAAGATCTTCCAGGAAAAATTGCCCAAATAGCTTTTCTAGCTCCTGCAAAAGCTCTTCTGGAATTTTAAGAAGCTCCCAGTTCACAATCACTACTTACTAATACTAATAAAATATAATAAAGTAATAACTTCCCTTATTCTATCATTCCAAATAGGTTTTCCGTAAATTATCTAATACCCTTATTAATATCACTAATTTTAATGTACGTTTTCATTTGTTCCTTCTAAAGCTCCTCTTATTTACCTCTCAAATATACATAAGTTCTTCCTCACCTCTACTGTTAAAATTCAAAAGTAACAATCTTTACTTTCTTATGAACTATAAATACATAAATGACCTACTGGCAAATTCTACTTTTCTAATATACATTCTTTCTCATTCATTCCCATTTTTCTTACAAATGCTCGTATTATCCTTCCATATAATAAATAAAGTCCTATTCTTATGTTTAAATTCCTACTCTTCTTTCGCATCCACCCTTCACACCTAATTGCTATCCTATCCAGTTTCTTTGAAGTTTTACTTTCTGTTTGCATGTTTCTCGTACATTTTTCCACTCCCTCAAAAGAAAAATACCCTAAGAAATCCAGTACTATTTCCCTACCTTTACTTACTATGAATACCTAATATTTTAATACAATTACTTCACTTAGCATATACATCTACAATTTCAAATTTACAATTCGAGTTTATACACATAATTTCTATATGCTCACAAAAATTATTAGTACCTTACCACTATCATTTCCTATCTTGTATAAATATTCAAATCATCTAAAAAATTAAATATCAACACTTACAAAAATGTACCTAGTTTTTTCCTATAAAAAATAATATATCCAGTTTACTTTCTATCCTTAACACTTAAATAATAATCATAATGTAATTCACAATTCCTACAATATTTACTAATTCAAAAATAATATACTTTCACTATGTGTATACAAATAAATTCTAATTTTCAATTTATAATAACACCTGTTATCTCACCTTTTAAACAAATTATGTCAAATAATACTTATAATGGTGAATTTTCCAAATATCCATGAAGCACCCTACCTCCTGTACTGACATACAAATTCAAAATAAAATTACCCTTTACGGTAGTACGGTGCTCTAATTAAACACTCTATTTTTCCAAATATTCAATTCCAAAATAATCCATAAGTTGTGGGACAATTTTTCACACAATTCCTTTTAAATTAATCAAATTTCCTTCTGATGCATCAAAATAACTAGGAAATTCCTATTCCTCTTAAGACAAAAAGCGATCTCCTAATAATCCACTTACTTGCAATTCTCCAAATCTCGATATCTCCTTCCTTGTGAAAAAATACTTTGGCTGCCTTTCTTTTTCCCTTTACTCGGCCACAGTCAGCTTTTTCGATCATTTTCACTTTTGCTGTTCTTGTAATTTCCAATTTTTGTCTTTCAAATTTCCATGTATCCAAGTAACGACTCTCTTTCCTTCCCTTATAAATCATATCCTTTTCGCTAAGAAGAAATAAATAAAGCACTATTCTTCGATAAAGCTACAATGTACTACCTTGGTATCTTTTTGCTCTTAACCTAGATTCTTTTCGGTCCTCCACTCAAAAATGTGTCTTTCCTATCGATGAATATGAGCAATAATCCAACTTTCCTTACAAATTTTGGATAAAGTTAAGTGTGTCTACCTCTGGCTCCTTCGTCATTGTTGATCTGTCGAGGAAATCCACTATAATCTTAATGGTGTATCTTATTTATATCAAATCAGTGGAGCAACCCACCTTCTTTCTTCCTAAGATCTAGGATAAACTTTCGATCTAACCTCTTAGGTTTTCCTTTGAGGACCCTCACTACTAATCTCCTGCTCGTAAACCTAACCAAAAAGGTACTTGTTCCAGACCATTTCTTTCTGTGTTCTGTTTTTTAATAACTCCCTCTGTTTGCTTTCTGGAAATGTATGCTTTTAAGTCCTTAATTTACCTTTTTGTTGTAATATTTTCCCATCCACGGTACCATTTCCAATTCCGTTGTTAGAGTAAATATTATCCAAAAATCCAGTATTTCTTTACTTTTTCTCACTCTGGAAATTTCTGGATCCCAATCTTCTGATCTTGAATCCCGCAGATAATCAATTTTCTTATTATTTAATAATTAACGTCCAAAATTTTACATCTTTATTTACTTTTTCGGAATACTCGTGACGATCTGAGAGGTTATCCCATTCTCGTCTTTTACCGTTTTAACTACCTTTCCGAACCCTTAAAAGATGGCGCCACGCGAAAAACCCACCGCTTCCAAAGAAACAAGCGTATAGACATTCGCGATTTTCACGACCCCCTTCGTCTTCTTCTACTCGGGATTCGAGACCAGTTAACGGCAGCGGCGCATGTCGCCGCCATCTTTTCGGAGAGCGCCGGGAACAAAGGCCTTATTCATGCTGGCCCCATGAATAATTCCCGCGTTCCCCCGTTCTCTAAGGGGATGACTCCGATATGTCGACGTTGTCGTTCTGCCGAATCCGAAAAACGAGGTTGAAGACCCCCAAAGAGGGGTCGGCCAAACTGGCCGACTCCTCGCCAAGTTACCTGGAGGCCAATCGCCTCCACGTAACTTTGCGTCGCGTCCGTCACTTTGTCCGGGCCCTCTTTGGGCCCGGTGCCGTACAGTGTTGCCGGCTTGTGCAAGAAATCCTAAAAATTTAAGAAATTCTAACCCGGATCAAAATCCCCAGTTTCCCCTGCAAAAATTTCCCAATTCCCCCTTTTCTCTCAAAATCATTTTCACACCTTCCCCAAACCGGGAATTCACTCATCATCATATCTCAATTAGACAAAATCACCCCCGAGTTGTTTCGGGCAGTCATGTCAATGTGTTAAAAAACCACTAATAAATCAATCATGTATCAATTATTACCATTCCTTCCTCGGTATCCTTTACTACACGTGTTTTTGTTTCCAAATTTTCATAATAATTATTAAAACAACCATTTAAATCGAATAAATGCAAATACTCATGACCTAATAGTAATAATTGATACATCTTCGGTTTCTTAGGTGTTTTTTAACACATTTACTGCCCGAAACACCTCGGGGATGGTTTTTCCTATTTAAAATAGGATGATAATTAATTTCCCTGAGCAATGAATTTGTTAAATGTGTTATTTAACCGTCAAATTCAAAGATAAAATGAAAATTAAATAATCCATTTTCGTTTTCGGAGAAAAGGGAGGAACTGGCAACGTTGCAAAAAAAACCGCGAATCCTCATCTAGGTTAGAATTCCTTCAATTTTAGAACTTGCAATAATAAAACACACCATGAAATACTAAATACACTGGCCCACCTTTTTGTAACAAAACGTTAATAGTACATAGGTCATTTTAATTTAAGAACGTTATGAAAATAACCTCATTGTTCTAAAATTTTCCACACCCGATATCTTCAAAACAAAACGTTTAGGAGCCTATGTTGGTTTGAAATGTTCTTCCAAGTAATTATTCTATGTACTCTTAAAGTCTTACTACAAAAAAGCAAAAGAACAAATTGAGGTAAAAGCTGTTTCATAAATCACAAAAACCTTAAGCAAACTTACCTGCAAAAATTATAACTGCATGCAAGCAAATTCAAGTAAAAGCTTCGATAAATATCAAAGTTTAAAAACAATTCACTTTATTCTTATTCGACAAATAATAAAGACCCTTTGGAATAATTAACTTCTTAATAAACAATTTTTCTTTGATACCTTTAATAAGGAAACATCCTTTTTCCCAAAACATTTAGTAACGAAACTTCTTTACGGCTTAAACTTCAATTTTCCCAAAACCTTTCCAGAAAACCAAAAAAATTTTTAAAAAACCTTTCAAATAAGGTATCACTCAATCTTGCTACCTATTTACAATTTCCAATTTTATTCTTACTGGTTCTTTCCCTTCGTACTAGAAAGTACTTGCAATTTAATAAAAAAACACCAAAAGAATGTCCCCCTTCAAAATAAAATCCCCTTATTTTTGTATATTTACACTTTTTCTATAATCCCAGAAATATCAAATGTGATTCGTTCTCAAATTAACTCACTGTTTTAATACTCTTTCGATTCGTTTTGAATATAAATTGTTTCTTTGATAACAATTATATTCTTCCTTTGCATAGTAACACTCCCTCAAATCTAGCAGCATAAAAATTTTAAATTCCTACCTTTTTCTGTCGCCGTCAGCTATACTTCCACCAGCAAACAGCTTCCACTTTCGGAGATGGCACGATCATTTCACTGCATTTGGGACGAACACAGACACACACACACTATTTCACATCCTTTGGCTGCAGTTCTTGTCCTGGAAAGAAAAGAGAGGCAGCTATAGTACATAGGTTTCCACGAAGAATATAATATTCAATACCATTACTTAAACACCAGAACGTTGGAATCTTTGCAACTCACATTAAATAACCCCAGAGTACAAGTACCGATTAACTCAAAACAATCACATCTTTATCAAAAAGTTGCTTTACATTTTAGACAAATTACCACACAGTTATGTTCAACATAATATAACCACAGCTCTTATAACCTTAGTTTACCTTCGAGAAGTCAATCGATCGTTTAATAAGTTCGTGCACTAAGCATATCTACCCACCTTGGCCCCCGCACATCACACCTCTGGGTTGCTTCTTGTTCCCAGTTTTATAAAATAACACTTTTACACGATAAGCACACTTCATCAAAGTCTCAAACGACGAATTTGGGAGTGTGCAGTTATCACCCCACGAATTCTCGACCGTGTCTTCCAAAGTATCAAAGTTCTGGTAAACTAGTACGTTCAAGTGAATGGACGACATTTTCGACAATTATTGTTCATTTTTTAAACAATTCGACCTCTTTTCTTAAAAAATAGCTTAAATGTTTAATCGAAATCTTCAAAGTTAAAAGTAGTAATAAATAAAGCAATATAACCTCACTCTGCCCTGTCGTTCAAATTCGTACGATCCCGCTGCGACCTACTTTTCATCTTCTATTTCTCTCGTGTAAAATTCCACAGCTGACTCTACCAATGATTCAACTTCGAATGGCCATTTTAAATGACTCAGTTTAATAGTTCCCTTCTTTACGACGACGTCCAAAAATTAAATCTCCTCAAATATCACGGTAATTTCCCTATTTGCTTTACTTTCTCATTAAATACAAAAGCAACGTTACGTTTCTAGCTTCGTCAATCCCACAACTCGCCGAGGATTACACGCACCCGCCGTAAATATAATATACAGTGTTAGGGAAATAACTTTGCTACCTTCGTACTTCCCATTCTAATCCTGGTTAGTTCGGGTTAGCCATTCTAATTTTCTAATTCTAAATAATAATTCGTCAATTTACAAACGTTTCTCTTTCCTGTTCAAAAGAACTCTTCGTTCCAAATAATGTTCTCGATCGTCGATTAAATTTGACAAAGTTATTTCCCTATACCCTGTATAATTAAAATAGAACATACGTCCTACTTTTCTATCTCACAAAAGGCTAAAACACTAATAAAATTCCGAAATAATACAAATTATATCTCACCAGCACAGTGTGTAGACTACATAAAGAATCTACTACTGTAGGAAACAAAGTATAAAATATTAATCAATCATAAAATGTAGTAAAAACACGAAAAAGCAGACTAGCAAATTCCCAGTTCTAATAAATCCTTTAGAACCGTGATAGTACCTGTTGGTGCCAGTTTAATGTTATCCCAATAATTTGCACACTTGGCCCACTTCTGTGTAAATTATGTGGAGCATCCTATTATCTTAAAAAGGCTACGTCAACCTACCCTCCTCTGTCCCTCTTATTATCTCTTTTGCGTTAGTTTACAATTACAAAAGTTAAAAACTAATAAATATCCTACTTATACGTAAACAACACTATAAAAAATTATCATACATAATGTTAATTTAGAAACAATTAAAATAATTTCTTTAAAAATCTTTCAAATCTATGACGTTCTATAATCCATCTTCCTTTTAATATTTTCTTAAGAAAACCTCATTTGCCATATCGTCCAAATTCATCCCTTTATTTTACACACGATTCCACTTGTTCAAACCCTTCTCAAAATAAACCAATCTTGTTTTCCACCTTCTCTCTTATATCTTCTCCAATGAATACTGCACCCCCGTGCAATCTGTACTTCTCACTTGAATGGTCCACTTGAGTGCTTTTTTCCTCCAAATCTTTTTCCAATTTTCCTCATCTTTCAGAAAAAAATCTTATCTTCCCTGACCAGCTCCGACCCCCTTCCCGAGCTTTTTAGGAATTTTCAAAAACATCAAAACACTAAATCTTCCAAATTCGTCGTCCCTAATTCCACTTAGACCTCACAATTTCGGTTTTTTCCTGTAATTACTTTTCCTAACTTCACGATTCCAGTGAATATATCTCGTTCACCATTTTGTCCCAGAATCCCCAAGTTATCCTTAAAAACCAGTGTTTTTTCAAAGATCTTCCGAGAAAAATCTCCCCAATGGCTTTTCTAAGCCCTAAAGTTCCTCTACAATTTTAGGAAGCTCCTAGTTGACAATGACTACATACTAACACTAATAAAATATAATTAAAAAAATAATATAACTTCCCTTATTCTATCGTTCTAAACAAGTTTTCCATAAGTTACCTAATACCTTTATTAATATCGTTAATTTTAATATGCTTGCTCATTTGTTCCTTCTGAAAGCTCTTCTTACTTCCCTCTGAAATAATTGTTCTTTCTTAGTCTTATCCTTGAAATCCAGGAGAAATAATCTTTGCTGTTAACAAATAATCTACTAACAAATTTCTCTCTTCTTTTATGCAGCTATTTGCATTCCCTCCCGTTCTTCTTACATGTCTTTATATTATCCCTCCATATAACAAATAAAGTCCTATTTTTGTGTTTAAATCTCTCATCTTCTTTCGCATCCACCGTTTACTCCTAATTGCTATCCTACCCAGTGTTTCTTTAAAGTTTTACATTCTATATGCATGTTTCTCGTACATTTTTCCACCTACCTCCCCTCCGTATCTTTTACCTCCCTCAAAAGAAAAATACCCTGAGAAATCCTGTACTATATCCCTACTTTTACTTACTATGAATACCTAACATCTTAACAAAATTACTTCACATAGCATATACATCTACAATTTCAAATTTATAATTCTATTTTATACACGTAATTCCTGTATCTTGACAAAAATTGCTAATACCTTTGCACCATATTTTCTTATCTTATATAAATATTAAAATCGTCTAAAAAATTAAATATCAATAGCTACAGAAATGTATCTATTTTGTCTCCTTAAAAAACTAAACACATAGTCTATTTTCTATCTTAAATTACTACATCCTCCTTACCTATAACACTTAAATAATAATCACAATTTAATTTCCTACAATATCTACTAATGTAACAATATATTTTCACCATTTCTACATAAATCAATTTTAATCTTCAATGTGTAATACCTTCTGTTGTCTCTTACCTTTTAAATAAATTATTTCCAATAAGACAAATAATACTTATAATGGTGAATTTTCCAAATATCCATAAAACACCCTACCTACTATACTCACATACAAATTCAAAATAAAATTACCCTTTCCGGTAGTACGGTGCTCCAATTAAATACTCTATTTTCTCAAATATTCAATTCCAAAATAATCCATAAGTTATGGTACAATTTTTCACACAATTCCTTTTAAATTAATCAAATGTCCTTCTGATGCATCAAAATAACTAAGAAATTCCTATTCCTCTTAAGACAAAAAGCATTCTCCTAATAATCCACTTACTTGCAATCCTCCAAATCTCGATATCTCCTTCCTGATGAAAAAATACTTTGGCTGCCTTTCTTTTTCCCTTTGCTCGGCCCCAGTCAGCTTATTCGATCATTTTCACTTTTGCTGTTCTTGTAATTTCCTATTTTTGTCTTTCAAAATTCCATGTATCCAAGTAACCACCCTCTTTCCTTCCCTTATAAATCATATCCTTTTCGCTAAGAAGAAATAAATAAAGCACTATTCTTCGATAAAGCTACAATGTACTACCTTGGTATCTTTTTGCTCTTAACCTAGATTCTTTTCGGTCCTCCACTCAAAAATGTGTCTTTCCTATCGATGAATATGAGCAATAATCCAACTTTCCTTACAAATTTTGGATAAAGTTAAGTGTGTCTACCTCTGGCTCCTTGGTCATTGTTGATCTGTCGAGGAAATCCTCTATAATCTTAATGGTTTAATCTTATTTATATCAAATCTGAGGAGCAACCGACCTTCTTTCTTCCTAATGTGTAGGTTAGACGTTCGGTCCATCCTTTTAGGTTTTCTCTTGAAAATCCTCACTACTAATCTCGTACTCGTAAACCTAACCAAAAAGGTACTTGTTCCAGACCCATTCTTTCTGTGTTCCCTTTTTTAATACGTCCCTCCGTTTGCTTCCTGGAAATGTATGCTTTTAGATCTTTAATTTACCTCTTTGTTGTAATATTTCCCCATCCACGGTACCATTTCAAATTCCACTGTTAGAGTAAATTTTATGGAAAAATCCAGTATTTCTTTACTTTCTTCTTACTTTGTAAATTTGTAGATCGCAATCTTCTAATCTTGAATCCAGTAGATAATCAATTCTTTTATTTTTTAATAATTAACTTCCAAAATTTTCCATCTTCATTTACTTTTTCCAGACACTCTTGACGATCCACGAGGTTATCCCATTCTCGTCTTTTACCATTTTAACTACCTTTCCGAACCCTTAAAAGATGGAGCCACGCGAAAAACCCACCGCTTCCAAAGAAACAAGCGTATAGACATTCGCGCTTTTGCCGATTCCTATCGTCTTCATCTACTCGGGATTCGAGACCAGTTAACGGCAGCGGCGCATGTCGCCGCCATCTTTTCGGAGAGCGCCGGGAACAAAGGCCTTATTCATGCTGGCCCCATGAATAATTCCCGCGTTCCCCCGTTCTCTAAGGGGATGACTCCGATATGTCGACGTTGTCGTTCTGCCGAATCCGAAAAACGAGGTTGAAGACCCCCAAAGAGGGGTCGGCCAAACTGGCCGACTCCTCGCCAAGTTACCTGGAGGCCAATCGCCTCCACGTAACTTTGCGTTGCGTCCGTCACTTTGTCCGGGCCCTCTTTGGGCCCGGTGCCGTACAGTGTTGCCGGCTTGTGCAAGAAATCCTAAAATTTTAAGAAATTCTAACCCGGATCAAAATCCCCAGTTTCCCCTGCAAAAATTTCCCAATTCCCCCTTTTTCTCTCAAAATCACTTTCACACCTTCCCCAAATTCACGGTGAAATAGCACATTCGACAAATTCCCCCAGAGGTGTTTCGGGCCGTAAATGTGTTAAAAAAACCACTAATAAATCAATCATGTATCAATTATTACTATTCCTTCCTCTGTATCCTTTACTACACGTGTTTTTGTTTCCAAATTTTCATAATAATTATTAAAACAACCATTTAAATCGAATAAATGCAAATACTCATGACCTAATAGTAATAATTGATACATCATCTGTTTCTTAGGTGTTTTTTAACACGTTTATTGCCCGAAACACCTCGGGGATGGTTTTTCCTATTTAAAATATGATGATAAATAATTTCCCTGAGCAATTAATTTGTTAAATGTGCTATTTCACCGTGAAATTCAAAGATCAAATGAAAATTAAATCATTCATTTTCGTTTTGGGAGAAAAGGGAGGAACTGGCAACGTCGCAAAAAAAACCGCGAATCTTCATCTAGGTTAGAATTCCTTCAATTTTAGAACTTGCAATAATAAAACACACCATGAAATACTAAATACACTGGCCCACCTTTTTGTAACAAAACTTTAATAGTACATAGGTAATTTTAATTTAAGAACGTTATGAAAATAACCTCATTGTTCTAAAATTTTCCACACCCGATATCTTCAAAACCAAACGTTTACGAGCCTATGTTGGTATGAAATGTTCTTCCAAGTAATTATTCTATGTACTCTTAAAGTCCTGCTACAAAAAAGCAAAAGAACAAATCAAAGTAAAAGCTGTATGATAAATCACAAAAACCTTAAGCAAACTTACCTGCAAAAATTATAACTACTTGCAAGCAAATTCAAGTAAAAGCTTCGATAAATACCAAAGTTTAAAAACAATTCACTTTATTCTTATTCAACAAATAATAAAGGCCCTTTAGAATAATTGATATCTTAATAAACAATTTTTCTTCCATACCATTAATGACAAAACATCATATTTTCCCAAAACATTTAGTAATGAAGTTTCTTTACAGTTTAAACATCATTTTTCCCAAAACATTTAATAATGAAACTTCCTTACGGCTTGAACATAATTTTTTCCCAAAACCTTTCAATAAAACGAAAAAAAATAAATAAAAAAATTAGATATCACTCAACCTATTTAAAATCTTAGTGATTGTTCCCATCCCTACTAGAAAGTATTTGCAATTTAATACCAAACCCCAAAAGAAAGTCCCCCTTGGAAATAAAATCCTCTTATTTTTGTATATTAACACCTTTTCTATAATCCCAGAAATATCAAGTGGTTCGTTTCCAAATTAATATACTGTTGTAATACTCGTTCAATTCTTTTCGATATAAATTACTTCTTTGATAACAATTATTTTCTTTCGTTGCATAGTAACTCTCCTTCAAATCTAACACCATAAAAATTTTAAATTCCTACCTTTTTCTGTCGCCATCAGCAATACTTCCACCAGCAAACAGTTTCCACTGTCTGAGATGACACAATCATTTCACTGCATTCCGAGTGGACACACACACGCACACACAATTTCACATCCTTTTGCTGCGGTTCTTGTCCTGAAAAGAAAAGAGAGGCAACTATAGTACATACGTTTTACACGAAGAATATAATATTCAATATCTTTAGTTAAACACAAGAATATTGGAATCTCATCAATCTTGCAACTCAACACTAGACAACCTCAAATTACAAGTACAAGTTGAATCAAAACAATTAGATCTTTATCAATAAGCTGCTTTACGGCGGTACCCAAAATAAGTTTTCCTTGTGTTAGAAAAAAGTCAAATTGATCTAACCTGCGAATACTACAATAGTTATTGAAAGTCGACAATTACTAAAAACTCCTTTGACAATGAGTTTCTTTTCTTTCTTACCTCTTAATTTCTAATTCCACGGATATTCTATGGATCGACTAAGATGACACCACTTTTATTGTTGTGCTTTTCAATTTTAAATTCCACAGTTTCTTTTCAAACGCACGCTTTTAAGTTAATTTGTTAATTTCCACATTTCGATATAAATAAACAAACGAAAAACTCTTACAGTACAATTATAAAAAAATGTCATTATTGTCATGCACGATGTGCAGAAAATTACCACAAACAAGAAATCTACAAGTTTACACGAAGAAGAAATCTGCAAAAACACACCAAAAAGAAATCTGCAAAACCACACAAAGAAGAAACTTGCAACGCAGACTCCCAGATGGCGCCACACATAAAAATCTCTTCTCTCGCATCCACCATTTAATCCTAATTGGTTCTGCTATGAATACCCATTGTCTTAACGCCATTATTTCACATAACATATGCATTAAGCAATTCCAAATTTACAATTCTATTTTATACAAATAACTCCTGTATCGTGATAAAAATCATTAGTACCTTTGCACTATGTGTTCTTATCTTATATACATATTAAAATCATCTAAAAAATTAAATATTAATACATACAGAATATCCTTAAAAATAATATATAGTTTATTTTCTATCTTAAATTACTACATATTCCTGATCCATAACACTCAAATAATAATTACGACAAAACGTCGATAGTTCATAGGTAAATTTATTTTAAGAAAGTTATGAAAAATAATTAAAATTTCTTCTAAAATTTTCCACACTCGATATCTTTAAAACAAAAGGTTTACGAGCCTATGTTGGTATGAAATGTTCTTCCAAGTAATTATTCTATGCACTCTTAAAGTCCTGCTACAAAAAAGCAAAAGAACAAATCGAGGTAAAAGCTGTATGATAAATCACAAAAACCTTAAGCAAACTTACCTCCAAAAATTACAACTACTTGCAAACAAATTCAAGTAAAAGCTTCCATAAATATCAAAGTTTAAAAACAATTAACTTTATTCTTATTCAACAAATAATAAAGGCCCTTTGGAATAATTAACATCTTAATAAACAATTTATCTTGAATACCTTTAATAAGGAAACATCATTTTTCCCAAAACATTTAGTAAGGAAGTTTCTTTACGGTTTAAACATCATTTTTCCCAAAACCTTTCAATAAAACGAAAAAAAAAAAATAAAAAAATTAGATATCACTCAACCTATTTAAAATCTTAGTGATTGTTCCCATCCCTACTAGAAAGGACTTGCAATTTAATTAATACAAAACCCCAAAAGAAAGTCCCCCTTGAAAATTAAATCCTCTTATTTTTGTATATTAACACGTTTTCTATAATCCCAGAAATATCAAGTGGTTCGTTTCCAAATTAATACACTGTTGTAATACTCTTTCAATTCGTTTTCAATATAAATTGCTTCTTTGATAACAATAATTTTCATAAATTGCATGGTAACTCTCATTCAAATCTAGCACCATAAAAATTTTAAATTCCTACCTTTTTCTGTCGCCGTTGCAATACTTCCACTAGCACACAGTTTCCACTTTCCGAGATGGCACAATCATTTCACTGCATTCGGGATGGACACACACACACAATTTCACATCCTTTGGCTGTAATTCTTGTCCTGAAAAGAAAAGAGAGGCAACTATAGTACATACGTTTTACACGACGAATATAATATTCAATATCTTTAGTTAAACACAAGAATATTGGAATCTCATCAATCTTGCAACTCAACACTAGACAACCTCAAATTACAAGTACAAGTTGAATCAAAACAATTAGATCTTTATCAATAAGCTGCTTTACGGCGGTACCCAAAATAAGTTTTCCTTGTGTTAGAAAAAAGTCAAATTGATCTAACCTGCGAATACTACAATAGTTATTGAAAGTCGACAATTACTAAAAACTCCTTTGACAATGAGTTTCTTTTCTTTCTTACCTCTTAATTTCTAATTCCACGGATATTCTATGGATCGACTAAGATGACACCACTTTTATTGTTGTGCTTTTCAATTTTAAATTCCACAGTTTCTTTTCAAACGCACGCTTTTAAGTTAATTTGTTAATTTCCACATTTCGATATAAATAAACAAACGAAAAACTCTTACAGTACAATTATAAAAAAATGTCATTATTGTCATGCACGATGTACAGAAAATTACCACAAACAAGAAATCTACAAGTTTACACGAAGAAGAAATCTGCAAAAACACACCAAAAAGAAATCTGCAAAACCACACAAAGAAGAAACTTGTAGCCCAGACTCCCAGATGGCGCCACACATAAAAAATCTCTTCTCTCGCATCCACCATTTAATCCTAATTGGTTCTGCTATGAATACCCATTGTCTTAACGCAATTATTTCACATAACATATGCATTAAGCAATTCCAAATTTACAATTCTATTTTATACACATAACTCCTGTATCGTGATAAAAATCATTAGTACCTTTGCACTATGTGTTCTTATCTTATATACATATTAAAATCATCTAAAAAATTAAATATGAATACCTACCGAATCTCCTTAAAAATAATATTTAGTCTATTTTCTATCTTAAATTACTACATATTCCTGATCCATAACACTCAAATAATAATTACGATAAAACGTTAATATTTCATAGGTAAATTTATTTTAAGAAAGTATGAAAAATAATTAAAATTTCTTCTAAAGTTTTCCACACCCGATATCTTTAAAACAAAACGTTTATGAACCTATATTGGTATGAAACGTTCTTAAAAGGAATTATTCTATTCACTTTTAAAGTCTTACTACAAAAAAGTAAAAAAACAAATTAAAAGTGACGTCCATATGATAATTCACAACAAAGCTTAAGTAAACTTACCACTACATGCAAGCAAATTCAAGTGTAAGTTTTTATAAATATCAAAGTGTAAAAACAATTCACTTTATTCTTATTTGACAAATAATAAATGCCCTTTAGAATAATTAACATCTTAATAACTAATTTTTCTTCAATACCATTAATAATGAAGCTTCTTTACGCTTTAAACATTATTTTTCCTAAAAAAACCTTTCAAATTAGGTATTACTCAACTTTGCTACCCATTTTAAATCTTAGTGGTTTTTTTCACCCCTACTAAAAAGTACTTCCAATTTAATAAAAACAACCCAAAGAAAAACATCCCTCTTGAAAATAAAATCCACTTATTTTTGTATATTAACACATTTTCTATAATCCCAGAAATATCAAAAGTGGGGAGTTTTCAAATTAACTCACTGTTGTAATATTCATTGAATTAATTTTGAATATAAATTGTTTCTTTGATAACAATTATTTTCATCCATTGCATAGTAACTCTCATTCACATCTAACACCATAAAAATTTTAAATTCCTACCTTTTTCTGTCGCTGTCACGAATACTTCCACTAGCAGGCAACTTGCACTTTCCTTGATATGGTACAATCTTTTTCGCTGCATTCATGGTGGAACCACAATTTCATATCTTTGGCTGCAGTTGTCCTGAAAAGAAGAGACAGGCAGCTATAGTACGTATCTTTCTGCGAAGAATGTAATATTCAAAATATCATTAATTAAACACAAAAGTATTGGAATCCCACTAATCTTGCAACTCACACGAGATAACCTCCAATGACAAGTACAACTTGAGGCAAAACAATGATCTTTATGAAAAAACTTCTTTAGGACGGTACCAAAATTAAGTTTTGATTGCATTAGAAAAAAGGGATATTTATTACTAGTTTGTATGGTCTGTAAGTATTAGAATAGGCATTGGAAATGGAGAATTATTGAAAACTCCTTCGGCAATGGGTTTCTTTTCTTTCTTACCTCCTAGTTCCTAATTCCACAGATATTCTATCGATCGACTAAGATGACACCACTTTTGTTTTTTGCTTTTCAAGTTTAAATTCCACATTTTCCGTTCAAACGCACACTTTTAAGTTACTTTTCACATTTCAATTAATATGAACAAACGAAAAACTCTCACAGCACAATTACTGAAAAATGTCATTATTGTTATGCATGATGAACAGAAAATTCCTATAAACAAGAAATCTACAAATGCACACGGAACAGAAATCTGTAAAAGCACACAAAAAAGAAATCTACAAGTATACACAAAGAAAAAATTTATAACCCACGCTCCCAGATGGCGCCACGCCTAAAAAATTCTTTCGCATCCACCATTTAATCCAAATTGATCGTGCTATGAATACCCAATGTCTTAACACAATTATTTCACATAACATATGCATCAACAATTCCAAATTTACAATTCTATGTTATACACATAACTCCTGTATCGTCACAAAAATCGTTAGCACTTTTACATTATGTATTCTTATATACATATTAAAATCATCTAAAAACTTAAATATCAATACGTACAGAAATGTATCTAATTTTTCCCCTTAAAAAATAATATATCACCGGTATCTTTAAAACGACGCGTTTATGGGCCTATATTATTTTATAATTATTCTATCCACTGTTAAAGTTCTACTACAAAAAAGTAAAAGAACAAATGAACGTGAAATCTGTTTAATAATTCATGTTAAACCTTAACTGAACGTACTTGGAAGAATTACAGCTGCGTGTAAGGAAATTTAAGTAAAGGCTTCTATAAATATTAAAGTTTAAAAGCGATTAACTTTATCATTATTTAACAAATAATAAACGCTATTTAGAATAATTAAGATCTTAATAAACAATTTTTTTCCAATACAATTGATAATAAAGCTTGTTTATACTTTGGACGTGATTTTTTAAAAATCTCTCAATGAAAGAAAAGATATTTTTGGAAAGGTAAATAAAACACCTTTCAAGTGGGGTATAATTCAAACTCCATTAGTGGATGCATGCAATTTATTAAAGAACCCTAAAAGAATATTCCCCTTGAAAATAAAATCGACGTGTTTTGGTATATTTACACTTTTTCTATAATCCCAGAAATATCAAAAGTTGTTCGTTTTCGAATTAATACACTGTTGTAATACTCATTCAATTCATTTTCAATATAAATTGCTTCTTTGATAACAATTATTTTCATCAATTGCATGGTAACTCTCATTCAAATCTAGCACCATAAAAATTTTAAATTCCTACCTTTTTCTGTCGCCCTCAAAAATACTTCTACTATCAAGCAGCTTGCACTTTCGAAGATGGCAGAATCTTTTTGGCTGCATTCAGGATGGAACCACAATTTCACATCCTTTAGCTGCTATTCTTTTGCTGAAAAAAAGAAACAGGCAGCTACAATACATACGCTTCTACAAAGAATATAATATTCAATATCATTAATTAGACACAATAGTATTAGAATATCTCACCAATCTTGCAACTCAACACTAGACAACCTCAAATTACAAGTACAAGTTGAATTAAAACAATATGATCTTTATAAAAAGTAACTTTACGACGGTACCAAAAATAACTTTTCATTGCGTTAGAAAGAAGACAAATTTATTTAATCTGTGAGTACTACAATAGTTATTGAAAGTGGACAATTACTGAAAACTCCTTTTTACAATGGGTTTCTTTTCCTTTTTACCTCCTAGTTCCTAATTCCACAGATATTCTATCGATCGACTAAGATGACACCACTTTTTTTTACTTTTCAATTTTAAATTCCACATTTTCATTTCAAACGTACGCTTATAAGTTAATTTCCACATTTCAATTAATATAAATAAACAAACGAAAAACTCTCACAGTACGATTAATGAAAATGTCATTATTGTCATGCGCGATGTACAGAAAATTGGCACAAAGAAGAAGTCTGCAGACGTCTGCAATGCTGATTCACAGATAATGCAACAAATAAAAAATCAACACAAAATGTCCATTAACTCTTTAAAGATAAAATATATTTATTTTAAAAAGAATTTCATCATAAAAGAAGTCAAAGATTTTTTCACAATGTAGATTTTCTTACGTCTTGTTCGTAATTAAAATGTACTATCGGCCACAAAAGTGGTCGACCAGTTTCAAATCAAAATCGCTTGCGGTACTATGGGTCGGATACCTTTTTTTGTCACACTTGACTTAGATTACTTTTTGTTGGATTCTCCTTTTTGTGTATATACATCAATATTTTGCACACGAACATGTATTGCTGGCCCAATTCATTGAGACAATTTTATTTTTTGGTACTTCCTCAGTTTATCGTTAAGGCGCAATGGCTCCGAATCTGAGCAAAGGCATTAAAAGATATATAGTACTTTTATATGAACAAGGCCATAATATTTCCGAAATTAGTCGGGTTGAATATTGCGGTACGTAATCAAATTGTCTTTTTTCAATTATGGTAACTTTATCACTGGCTTAAATTTGAGGACGTTTTTTTGTTTATATTGTTACTTCTGGTAAGAATTTCATCTTGAGTTGAGCGAAAGGTCTGTGAGATGTCGACTGTGTTATACAGGGTATTCCCAATTCGATGTACTATTATTGCTATCTCTTAAACGAGAAGAGTTACAGGGTCGGTTAAATTGGAAGAAATGTGCCAAAATTTAATACTCTTCTAAGAACCGAAAACAATGTTCCCGAATGATTTTTAGTTTCTGAGTTGTGAGTGTGAAAAAAATAAAATTAGGTGGAATTTAATTTTTTAAATGAATCGATAACTAAATATTTTTCATCAAAACGTTTGACACAAGAACTTCGTAGTTTTCTTATATGTACAAACCAGTAAATTTCAAAGTTTTAAATGTTCCTTAGCTTTTGAGATAATGAGACAACAACTTGAGTTTTCCAAATACGGACCTGTGCATATTTCGGCGATTTTTAAAAGTTCTTAATAACCCCTTTACAATGATGTATCACAAGATAGAATTTTTATGTCTTAGTTTAAAAGAAGTAATTTTGCATTTTTCTCTCAATAAGCTAGGCCGGTCTTAGAGTGCCAAGCAAAAAATGCAATTATTATGCCTCAAAAATGTTATGCAGGCAAATGAATTATCAATCAAGCTATACGATTGAATACGAACGAACATAAGAATCATGTTTCAATCCTGTAAGGACCATCTATTCTCCTCCAAATTGTTCAGAATTCATTATTTGTATTGATAATACTTTTGTAAATGATGATCTGGTATTTCCAAATAATTCTCGAAAACTAATAGTGTATCGCACGTCATTGTAAAATTTTAAAAAATTCCGGCTATTAATGCAGCTCTCATTACGAACGTTTTAACATTTTGTTTGTTGCCACGCTAACAATATTCGATCAAATCATCTAGAAAATGATATCGATACAAAAACGCACAAAAATTTTACAACACACCTTTTATAAAAGTGTAGTTCCTCGATTTGAGAAACGATATCCGATAGCAAATTTCAGATCTAGTAAAATGGGAAACATTTGCAAATTCAAGGCATTAGTATATGATAAATTTCTGATATTAAACGGTATAGATCGAACAGATAAATAAGTTGAAAAAAGCGAAAATTTGAAAATTTAGATGAGAGACGATTCCTCAAGGAATTATCAAAAGTTTCGTGCAGGTACCAGGCGCTACCTACGCTACATTGAACCTGACAAAAAAATCTGCATAATGTGATAGTTTATTTCATATTTTTAAAAATTTTAACTTTAACAATTGAAGCAGGAGACCACGCGTGAATTTGTTTGTACTGAAATAATCGAGGTTTTCACTTGGTTGACCAGATAATTACCTATTACCATTTCTTATTTAATATGAAATAAAACCAAAACTTGTGGCATAAACTTTTAATATCTCTGTTAGTGTAGTCTTTTTACATAGAAAACAAAGGCGCCTAAACTCAAGGAGCTTCAGATGATTTTAAAAGTTATTTATTGCAATATTTTTTTTGTTACCTAAGCTGGATCATCTGCTTCGACGAAAATATACATGAAATATCGACAATAAATACAATACGGCTTTCTTACAAATTGTGTATAAATTAAAAATCGACGTTATACTTCAACTAAACGAAAAAGAGAGATTTTGATTTGACCGTGACTCCGTAGGCAGTCTTGGAGATAGTCGATTGTCTTCGAAGTAGCTACTATCAACAATTTTATAGGTGTTTTGATTACACAAGTGTAACGTGAAAATGTTGAAACTAAAACGTTTCCTGTTAGGTAGAATACCGCCAAGACTGGACGAAGAAAAAGAAATTATGCAAATAAAATGTATGTATTTAAAAATAATATAATGGTATAAGGTGAAGGTATGATAGGACACACTTGTAAAAAAATGAGAGCATGTGTTGAAACTTTTGCTTTGGGCAGTAGCCGACACTTTGGGGAAAACTATTACAACAAACAACAACAACAATAATAGCCCTTATGCATATAAAATCAACCATTTTCGAAACATTCTTATACTTTAATTCGTAACAAACCCAGACGACACGAAACGTAAAATAAACTCACAATAGTTGGCAAATATATATTCTCGCAAAGAGCTCTCCAGTCCAATAAATATTATTTACAATTACAGGTAATGTTAAGACGACTGCCTTGAGTCCGCTGTTACAAGAAATTAACATTTAACTATAATAATAAATTGAAAGGACATTTACAAATTGCGCCCTAAATGTTGTTTGGCAAAATTAGTGTCTTGTCTTGGTGATAATGGAAACTGAGACATTTAGTTTTTAAACAAAATTCCTAAACAAATTCGATATTATTGATTACGAATGATCGAGTTGTTCTGCTAGTCAAATACGACATGCAAACCACGTTGAAACGCAGGAGAACTGTAAGAAAGAAAAATAAATCACATGGAATGGAAGAATATTGAGGGTTTTTGACAAATTCAAACGAAGAAGAATAAATAGACACCTCGAAGACCTAATGGTCAAAAACTCAATAAACATTTCCGGACCCAGGTAATAAATATACAAGCCATTTGCTAGAATTCTTTCTGAAGATGATTTCTATTATTAGAATTTACGAGAATTTCAAGTCGAAATATGGATTTGTATCCATGTAAAGGTTTGCTTCCTAACAAACATCTCGGTAAGCTTTATAACGAACGCCAGTAATAGGTTTTCATCAAACTGCTGCAATTTTTTTTTATTAAACATAATTCAAATCTATAGAATCATTATAAGAGCAACTGTTATGCAAGGAATTCATCTCTAAAGATTTTTAATGTGGCCTTGCTTCTTATGGGTATCGTATAATAATATATACGTTTGTTCACGGTGCATGAATCTCATTTTAATTTGAAGTTGACGTTTGTATAACAACCACATAAAGTTATGAAAGTGTTGTCCAATTGTTCGATAGATAAACACTCGTAATTAACTATCCGATTAACGTCTGTCTTTGTATGTATAAACAAAAAAAGGTAATAAACGTACAGGAGATTGAAAATGTTATTATATGAATGACGTTGAAAACATCCCACTACGCGCATCTACAAAAATTCCCACTTTGTAAATACAAATAATAGATTTTTGTTCTCTTTATCGGTCCTTTTCGCACAATTTTCACGGAATAAATCAAATGCGAATTTAGATAATTTCAAAGACTAAAAAAAAATCACATACATTCTGAATTGAAGTGAAAAATATGTCCATCCAACTAGCTTTTTATTGTTTTGCTTTTACCAATCGACAAAAAAAAAACGTCCCAATTAGTGCCACAAAACGCTCGTATTACGTAACACGAACGTATTCAAATCAAAACGTTCATAATATTTTTGTTTTTATTAACACATCACTAAATTAACAAACAACCGAATTACTTTAGGTACCTTGGCGCTAAAATTGGGGATTAAAAGAGCGCTTAGGCAAGACTAATTTTGCCAACGTCTGCCTGACTTTTCTTCTCTTACGTCTTCGAATTAAATTTTGGAGCGAGGAATTGGCAACAATACTTAAAAACACCACAACGTTTGGGGCCTGTCACACTGTGTCCTCGTTCGCGCTCCCTCAGTCTATTATCAGTTGTATATCTTGATGGCTTTCTCCAGGTAATTGAACCGGGTTCGTTTCGGGGCTTTGTTTACGTGGTCCAAACCGAGCCAAGGTCGCGGACTACCAACTAAAATAAAAAAACATATATTTATTATGATAATTACAATATATCTATACTTCAAATGTTTACGAAAATTCGCCACCACAAATTCACTTTTTAAGAATTTTTCTGTTTATGCTCTTTAACATTACCAGATTAAAAAACTATTACGGATGTATGTACTACAGTAAAACTGATTTGCAAGAACGATTTAGGAAGTTTGTAATGACCAAAAAACGTGTTTATTTACCTTGTGACGCAAGAGGCTTAAAATCACTCAAGGTAACGACGTATTCGTCTTCGGATATTCCTTGCGATCGTCCCATGGACACTATAGAAAATTTAAACTTTTCCCATTCTTTTTCGGGCACAGCCAGTTTCTTTTGAATTCGTTCTAGAAATTTAAACTATAAATCTACATCTCATACTATCTTAAGTAACGATAATTACCTTTAACTTTACTAAATGGTTCCCCTTGCTTAATTTTAATAAGAAACGGGATTCCAAACGTCGAGAAGACGTCTTTATGGAAATGAGCGCACGAAACGAGCATTTCTTCCTCTGTTAAAACTAATTCCTCTCTAAAAGAAAATACATTATGTAGAAAAATTACCTAGTCTCGACGCAGATAAATACTTAGGAATCTCCTCCACCCTGTAAATCTTCGTTTGCGCCAACGATTCCAGCGGAGTGTCTTCCTTGGGGCCCATTGACAATTTGTTACAGTTAATTTCGGTTAATCTCAATTTGCCCGAACTATCATCACTAAATTCTATTTGTTTCTTAGCCTCCTCTAACAGGTCGGCGACGGTGCCGTTTTTGTTCGGGTAAAGTATCAACTCCTTTTCTTCTTTCATGTAGGGGCCGACGTAAATACATTTAAATTGTTTCTTATTCTCTAACTCGTTTACTCGGATACTAAGCTGCTGGTAAAAGATTTTCTTCGGGACTTTGGGTTTACTGAATACTAGAAGATCTTTCAAAGTTCCCTCGAACGTGCAACGAAGCGGGTGGCCTGGACTGTCTTTGTAACTGTAATGTAATTTTATGGTTTGTTATTGTAAGGAAATGTTCGAGGTAACAAAATTTTCGAAAAAAATATTGATTTTACCTTTTCAATTTACACAATTAATATATTACGTAAATTTTTCCACTTTTTCTTTCTATGACGAGTCTCGCAATACTCCAAAAAGAGAAGTTTTAAACTTACCTTTGAGATTTGAAAAATTGTAATAAATACGGATCTGTTCCTACTCTTTGTGCCACTGCCCTTGCAAACTGATCGTAGGTCATCCTTTGCGATAATTCCATCGTAAAACCTTGATCATTAGGTATCGTTTTATCTACGAACGTGACTTCCACCCGATAAAAAAGGTCCTTATAGTAATCTATACAGGTGGGCAGATCGGAATTTCCGTCTTCCCCGACTTTCTCGAATATTAAAATATCACCATCCATTAATTCGTCTAAAATCTGAAAACCGAAAAAATGTATTCGTTTTCGTATATTTCTGCACTTACATTACGTACACTTACTTTTTCTATAGGATCGTTATAATTATTAATTTTCTCGATCATGTTAGGCCTGACTTCCTCATAAAGTAAAAGCAATGTGTCTGGTGCAAATCCCGCCCTCTCGTTGAGCAATGGAACGAGTTCACTCAGTTTTCCGTGAACGGGGACGTACGCGTGGCCACAATAATGAATTTTCTTTTGCTTCGGGTCGTACAGTTTAAAGAACAGCATCACGTCGTTCTATAACGAAAACCAAATCCACGTCACCATTTCGACGCGGGAAACATTAATGTGTATGTGTGTAACTAAAGTTAGTATGATGTTGGCTTTATCTTCCTTTCATTTACCTTTTCAAACTGGGGAAGACTGGTTAAACCAGACTCGGGAGGCAGTAATTCGAGGAATATATTCCAGGGATTCACAATTTCGGCAGCATCGATAACTGGTTTATGGAGGTCAGCTTCCAAGTCCAGAGCGCCTGGTCTTATAGTTTGATTTGACCTAATGAAACGAATAATTTTGTGATAAAAAAAAAAATTTAAGGCTATACTAGAAAAGTACCTTTGTGAGAAGGGCCAGGGGCGCATTTGCTCAGGGGGGTACTTGAAAGCATCGGCCAGCATTTCCAACATTTCTGCAACGGTGGCCTGTTTGCGAATTTTGAAAACGCGAAATTGAGCGTGCTCGGGATCGTACAGGTCGTTCCCTTGGTGGCCGTCAAATTGGTCTTCTAGGAGGACCTAAAAATTATACACAGTTTTAAAGAGCGTAGTTTAAAAAAAAAAATGTCACAAAGACCTTATAATATACATATAAAGAGCCGTTCCGGCTAAAACATGGAATTCTTCGATTAATCGATAAAATATGTAATTTTTTGTTGGCTTCTGTAAACTCTTACTTGGATTGTCATGTATAAATGAGCTTCATTTCTCTCCTTCCTCCTCACTTGTTCCATCCTCTTCTCTTCAGCCAATCGATCAGCCAGTTCACTAGGTATGTCGGCATCTGTGACCTAAAAAAAAATATCATTGAAACATCGCTCGACAAACGTAAAATCAACGCACCTCTTGCAACACATTCGGTAACTCTGAATCTCTGATGTAAACCAACATGTAGGCGTTGGTGCAGTGTTTCACGTTCATCATGTTGATGTCCTCATCTTGCCCTCCGTAATTATGCTCTATGGCTTCGGCTTTGGAGCACCGCGACACTACGTCATCGTCAAACTTGCACCACTTGCCATCACCTAAGTAATCAAAGTTTAAACCCCGAAACAAATTTAAAACTGGTTTCCACCTCTGGGGTTAATGAAAACCACATAGTGTCCACCGTGATTGTCCCCACTATGAACCAGCACCGCGTGCAACGTGTAGTTGGCCGGATCGTTCGAGTCTTGCTCCTGGACGTATTCATCCAACTGGATTCTCTCGTAGAACTCAAACCTAAAATATTCGTTACAGGTTGAGAAGAAAGGAAAAATATTGATTAATTACCTGTCATTAAATTTAACCGAAGAGTCAGTAATTGGGTCATACTGAAAACGCATCAGGTGCAAATGCAACACTGGAGGAAAAGAAGAGAATATCACACCTTTTTCGGCTTCCTGAAGCCCGTGCTCGCCTGCATCGTATTTGTTGTCTCCCTCCAAAGTCTCTTTGGCGATGTAGTCTTTAAATGATTCGTATACTACAATAAAAAAAAAATGGAACAGTCTATCAATCTGAATCTTTGACTTTTGCATTCGAAACTTACTATTCTTTTTGCCTTTAATATTCAACTGAATATCATAGAAAGTTTCAGAACGAGTGCTGGAATAGTCTACATTTTTACACCGAATGTACGAAAGCATTTTGCCTTCGAACAATTTTGGGACTGTTCCCTCCACACACGTGCCTTTCATTTTGCTTTCCAATTTATCCAGGAGAACCTATTATAAAAATAATGGGCGTTAGAATTTAAGGATTAAAAAAGAAACTTACCCTTAAAAATTCCTGGACGTCGTGTTGCATAAAAGAATCCAGCGTTTCCCAGCCGAAACTTTTGGTGAGTTTCTTGGTTCCCACAGGTTTGTCACAGAACTGCAATTCGTGAAACACCCTTTGCAAGGCTAACGCGACCGATTTCGTTGAATCGTCAGACTCCGTGGGCATTTTATAAACTGCTTTCCTGAGTTGATTGGTGAAGTACAAAGTTTGAAGTAATGAGTTCATGTAACACGTGGCGCCTTGATTTTTCAAACCCACGTAACCTTGAAAACAGAAAATTCAATTCAAAATTTCAATAATTTGAATACGTAATACGTAACATCGACTCACCAGTGTGCTTCTTACTATCCCACGAAACGCCATGAGGCGCATCTGCCGCCACATGAACTTCCAAAGTAATGGAGTCGTCTTTGATGTAACCCTTCTCAGGGTCTAGAACGTCATTCCAGGTCATGAAATGTGAGAATCCCCAATCGTTTTCCTGTACAGGAAATATCGGTTTAATTCATAGGATACAACCAACGGACGTGAAGAAACACAAAGCCACTACATAAATTAAAAATAAAAAGGCAGCCTTCCGTATAAATCGTTTAGTACAACATAAACTTAAATTAAGATTCACACAGAGCATTTTTAAGGGCCAAATCAAAATTAAAGTGTAAAGAAATGTAAGTAAAATAAATGATATTGTCTAACACAAATTTCAATTGTGTGACATACAGTATAACCCTAAAATGTTTAAAAACCTCACATCCTTTTGTTGAAAAACAATCCTTGAGCATTGAAAAAAACACCAACACATCACTCAAACTATCAAAGCTCAACTACAATTTCATTAACAATGAGCATTTTAAAAATCTGATAAGGAAAAATTATGAAGGATGATTATCAGCTAGTACCTGAGCACAAGGCTCAATTGATGCACTCAAAATTGGGAAACAAATCTGACAAAAAATTATTCACATTATGCTAAAGTATATTATTACCTTAGAATAAAATAAGTGCTGAATCTTCCTAGAAAACGTTTCAACATCTGGCCTAACAGACAACAGACGAAGCTCCGCGACTGCATAGCAAGACCACGAACTGGACTCACTTTCTCCATTACACTGCAAGAAGAACCCTAAAGACCTCTGCGAAGTCCTATCTTGGCTGTGACTGCTCCGGGGCATCACCATAATTTTCCAAGGCAGGTTGCGTACAAAGGTGGGTGATGACAGAATGGAGTCCTAAATTACTTTTAAAGGAGATTTGGTATGGAAATGAAAATGGAAATATACCTTCAATTTACTGAAATTGGAGACAGTGAATCGGAACGTAGCCTCACTACGAGCTTCGTCCTCTTCCATATCAGCATCTTGTACCGCCATGTTGGGGTCTAACTGGGGTCCTATGATCACTTCTCCATTTTGGGTTTGATCCATTTCACCTCCTCCGGTATCCGTGAAGTAATCCATATTGTTAACTATGGAAGAAAGAAATTAAGTTTAGGTAAAAATAGGTGTGCTTGGTCAATGATTGACAACGGTAATGTGTATCATTAATATAATTTGAAATAACTTTACAATACAGAAATAGAGCAATAGAAATATTTTCTTCCATAATTTCATGAGAAAGAGAAAGAATGCTCAAGCACATATGGTTTATTCGGAATCAGTGGAAGGGTATATCTCTTCTTGGAATCTTTCTCATAGGAATTGTGTAAAAAATTCCTTCCTTGGTAAATGGAGTTAAACCTCTGTACTAAAAGTTGCAAATAATTGATTACTTATTTCAAACTACAATAAATTATTCTTTAAAACCCTATAACCTGCCAACAAAATATAAAATTTGCATTGATGGACCTAGGGTCAAATAACTCACTGGGAATGTTTGTTGGTGCCGCCACTAATAACTATTAATGTATTAAACCAAATTCAGGAATTTATGCAAATTAATTACATTGCCTAAACAAATATATATATATATATATATATATATATATTTCAGCAGTTCTGCTTATCCAGTGTCTGGAGGAGTTTCCTCATGAAAACAAATATGAAACATAATTTGGGAACATGAAATTTATGTATGAATGAGAAGTAAGATTTTTAAATTGCACTCTTCCATCAAATAAATAACTGTTAGATGTTTACTGGAGCAACAATTTTAATAAAACTGTATTTGTACTTTGACCTTTTTAAGGCACT
This sequence comes from Euwallacea similis, assembly GCF_039881205.1. NCBI lineage: Eukaryota > Metazoa > Arthropoda > Insecta > Coleoptera > Curculionidae > Euwallacea > Euwallacea similis. The sequence continues at coordinate 47,954 of NC_089609.1, forward strand.
TTATAAAATTATTTAGTGATTACTAGTTTTATATTATTTAATAATTATTAGTATTGGTTATCAGGTGCTATTGCAAAAGCATAAATTCGGGTTTGAGAAGTTGACTTTATAAGCTCCAGGATATATTCAGAATCATCAAATTAAAAAAACTACATAAAATACCTATCTCACACTGATCCCTCCTAGGCCATTATTAAAAGTAAAGCAATTACTCAATTCTTACCACATAGCTCAAATTCCTTGACTCAACTTGAAGATATTCAAAGTACTGGATTTTCAACAATTATTACCGTCAATTATGTCACTATTAATATTCCTGCAGTTTTTGAGTGATTTAGCAGTTAATGTCGTTGAGAGATGAGTTGTCCTATTATGTTCAATATCACAACCATATTATTCTCTGTCACATTTACATTAAACTCATCATTTAAAATGACAGGATATGTTCCTTGAATAGTAAACATAATAGGACCGCGGAGCCCAGAGTAAGATTGGAAGCAAATTAGAAACATATGGACCATGGAACACACAAAAAGAATTATGTATATAATTAGTTTCACTTGCTGGGGTTAATACACCTTTATCAAGGTTTAAAATGCACCAGAATGTTCCCATAAAATAATGACCCAGAACAAAGCTACGAATTTCAAACCTAGCATACACAAAAAACAATAATTACCTGATTGATATTCCTTTTATCTAAATCTAATTAACGACCCTAATAGCAACTTTTTTGTTAGGATATTTAACGAAGTGCTAAAAATGCTATGAATTATTCAATCTTTCTCTAACTTAACACAACCCCTTCAACTAATGTTTCTGTCAAATGCTGTATCAATGGAGACATTTCTAAAATGGTTTTTGTAAAAAAATTATGAACTTTCTGAAATTCTAATTATAGAAAATGAATATTTTTACTAAAAAACTACATAATGACCATTGTCTGGGGCCATTTAAATGACGACGGTATGACGATAGCTTTTGCACTTGCAAAATGAAACTGAAGTTGACAAACGTCAGAAAGCGCTGTCAGAGCCCAGAAGGGAATGGAATGGGATATGTGGACAATCATCTAACATTTTATGAAGAATTTCCTTATGGAAGACTCACCTTCTTGGGTGTCCATTTCCTCGACTTCGTATTGGTTATTCGGAGGGTTGTCCTCGTTCTTTCTGAAGTGCCCCGTCACGTGGTTCATTATCGGCGAAGATAAAGCCGGGGGCGCAGACTTCAACGCACTTTTGCCCTTTTTCGAGTTTAATGTCGCCTGTTTGTCAGCCGAGACCACACGGTAACCAGCGTTATTGCCGTTATACGGGGTATTCTTCGTCCCGGAGACTGAAGTAGTCAATTTGACAAAGTGCTTACTCGCGATGCGCCCAATGTCTGCTATTTTTTTACACCCTCGGCGCGAGGGAAACGCACGAGATACATATATACGCCTCTGTGAAACAGTCCCGATCTTTTTCCCTTGCGATACGTCCGCCTGTTACTTATTTATCACTGTTTTTCCGTGCCGATACTAAACTTTTCGCATTAGAAAATAAACAAAATGGAGGCATTTTCTATTCATTCTCTTCACGGCCTTCCCTCCGCTCAATTTTTTTATATGATAGGTGACAGTTTTCGAATATTGTCATATGTCACAAGAAGAAATCTGTTGAATATGCAAGCTGCGGAAAGATGGCGATAATTTCGAAAGACGCTTCGGAACATTTTAAGTAGGAATCAGTGTTCTTGGTTTAAATCTAATACAATGTCTAAATCTGGATGTGTATTCAAAATGTTTCAAAATTGAAGCGATTTTTTTAAATTTACGAAATGTTCTAAAATCAACAATCGTGGATTAATGGACATTCAAAACTTTATTAATGCACTCGCTTCACTCGCCCGTTAAACTCTTTGGAAATTGATTAAATAACTAAAAACATTCCATTATTATTACAAACGTATTTATTATAGTTGTTAATTTCGTCTGGTGCTGTTCGTAAATGATTCTCGCGACAACACACGCTCTAAGATGATGTGCTGCCTTTGCGACATCTAGTCAAATTAAAATGAATTTAAACAATAATGTAAAGTCGGCACACAAACAGATGTCAATGTCATGTTAAAAGTCGTGACAGTACAATTTCAGCAAAATAAAACATTTAAAAACTATGACATAAACATTGGAATTTGAATATTATTATTTTATTAATTGTATTAATATTATTATTTTAAGTGAGTTATTATTCAATTCTAAAATGTCTTTTTCTCTCCAAAGCAAGAAAATGTTCCCCGCAAACCATAAAACTGTCTTCGTATTGGACCACACTCCCTACTTCGGCATATCCTGTGAAAATCCCATAGAATTCGAATTCCTAAAAGGCCGATCTCCCAGTTTTATTCCCATGACCCCCATATCGAAAACCCTATGGACTTCTAGTGTGGAAAGTGCCATAGAATATTGTAGAATTGTGTGGGATTTATTTCCTACGGGAAAACTGGTAAGAAATATTTAATTTAGATACATATTACCTTGGTTGCAATGCAAAGATATAAGAAAAGTAAAATATTGTGACCTGAGATTTTCGGTAGCGCCACTCAATGTGTTGTTTGGTGATGTATCAATCCAGCACAGTAACAGATACACCGTAGCAATACATACAAATTACTGTGTGCAGGATTACAAATTTACACTGTATATTTTGCTTTATACATGTTTCCATTCTTATATCTTAGCCTGATCTATTACAAAAGTATATGCATATCTTTCATGCACCTGAAGTTGAGATAATGAGAGGAATGGAACTTTTAGGTAAGGTTCTTTGCTAGTGATACAGTGGCCCATATTTTAAATTCCTGGACACCTACACAGCAATCAATTAGCCATGTAAGTTTTAAGACAAATTGTGTTAGCAAAAAGTGCTTTAATTTTTAATTACTTCTTAGATCATGAATGGTTATGCTTTAATTGGAGTTCCTCCAGCACCTCCCTCATTACGATCAACACCTCCCCCAGATTACACTGTGTTGCATGGCTTGAGAGCTGCTGTAGAAGGACTTTGTGAGCCTACAGAGTATCAATTGGATAAATTCAAAAGTGATGGTGGGCAAATTATCAACAGGTACTTATTCCTTCATGACTATAATTAATAAAAGAACAAAGTTGATGATTTATAGATGTCGAGTTATTTGCATAACCTCAGCCAGAGATAATGAGAGTATGAACAGATTGGAGGAAATTTTTTTGACGGTTTTAAATCAACAGAATAAAGTTGTAGCAGGTAATGAAAAGTATGTGCAAGTTATTTAATTTTGATCGAATGCTGATATAGTTAAAATTGTCTTTTAGCTTGTTACCCATCCACCACTGTCATTTGGTGATAATAAATACTTTTCCAGTGAATATGGAGTCGTCAGTAAATAATCATCCTCCAAAGAATGTGAGTTCAAAAAAGTTATTTAAATTACTGATATAAACTTGTTTTGATGCGTTACAGCTGTCTCCAATATTAACTACTGAGGTGCACTCAATTAAAGCTCCACTAATTCCAAACAAATTGTCTACTCTTATTTTGGATCACTATGATTTAGCAAGTACAACAGTCACAGGTAGGAAAAAGGAAACATTGAATATATGTGTAACAAAAAGTAAACTGAATACTGAGGTGAAATTGTTGGCTTGCACGAAGGTGGTTTTCCCTTGCAGGAAATTGAAAATCGTCGCAACATAATGGCTGTTCTCATATAGGAAGGATTTTTTTAAACAGATTTGAAGAGGCTCATACTAATTTTTTACCATGACATTTGCAATCAAACGTTTGTGGGACATTATGGCAAACAAAATAAGAGATCCTCCTCAGCCACTGGAAACTTTTTGGTATAGAATACTAATTGTTTGAAGCATAATTCTTCAGAATGACATCAACCATTTATTGGAATCCATGCCAGTAAAAAATATAATATTTATTTTTCAGTCTTTCAATTTGAATCAATAAATAATTATTTTCAGTATTAACTAAAGGTGTCTGCCAAGTGTCGTCCAAAAATTTCCATCTCTTTTTGGTTGTGCAATTTCCTTATCATTGAACGTACTTTCTATAGGTATTCCAATGAAAGAAGAACAAAATGCCAGTTCCTCGGCTAATTACGACGTTGAAATTTTCCACGCCAGCACAGCCCATACAGCTATTTTCAAAAGTAATGCTTCAGATTCAGCGGCTATTAGAACTATTAAGGAGGGCTTAGAGTATGAAACTGTAAGTTCTGAATAACACAATTCCAATTCCAAATTTCTGATCTACTTTTGGTAATAAGTCTTATTTCTTCTCACACTAAATCTGGTTGAAGATGGTCAATACCAATCTGTTATTTTAGGTTACCTTAAAATGGTGTACCCCTCGAGGAATGACGGGCAATGAACTACAAAACTGTACCTCCGTGCATCGCATTACCCCTGTAGACGTAAATTCTAGACCTTCACTTTGTTTGATAAATTTCTTACTTGGCGGTAGATCTGTAATGTTGGAAATGCCCAGGAAAGCGGGTGGGAAAATTACCAGCCATTTGTTGGTGGCCCATGGGGGAGAAATTTTTATTCATACTCTTTGCACCGCTAGGTAGATATTATCAGTCGTTTGCTGCAGATTTTGTTGTTTAATGTTTGTTTAAAGATCTGTATTAGAAGATCCGCCTTCTGTGTCAGAAGGCTGTGGAGGCAGGGTTACAGATTACAGAATTCCTGATTTTGGAATGTTGATAAAACAGAACACTCTGCTACCGATTAAAATAAAAACACCCGGAGACGGTCTCAAACCTCTAGATAAAGTTAGGGAGCGTTTAAACAGGCACACTAAATACTGGCCTTTAACCATCAGTTCTACGTTAATATTTAACCTCAAACAGGTATTTAGACTTTCTGTGGATACCTGATATTAGATTTTGTATTATAGTATATTGATCCTTTGCCGGCCTTGATAGTCAAAGAAAAGCTCACTGACGATGAAGTATTCGTTTGCAACAAGGTAATCTACAACCTTATAGCCTTAGAATCAAAGATGGAGCCCCTGCACCCACAAAATATCGGGCAACGAGTAAAGGGACAAAAACGAGAAGAACAATACAAAGCGATGTGGAACGAGTTGGAAAATTTCCTGAAAAACAATCTTCACTCGGATAATCACAAATTGGTTTACCAATGCCTGTTGGACTGTCATAAATTTAATTTCGATGACGACAAAGGAAGTGAAAAAGTTGATTTGGACGAGGCGCTAAATCAGCTTGATAACATTGGTGAGCTACACAAATGAGCATGTTAATTTCCTCTATACTTAACGTAATACTTGTAATTAATTCTTTAGGTCCATCTAAAGACGAAAATGCCCAACGAGCTTCCGTAATAAGAGCAACGACAGACAGTCCAATGTCTCCGCCACCTCTTGCAAATATTACTCCTGCATTTTCGCGACAAGGTTCCACTAAAGGTTCCATTTACAACTCCCAAAGGACTCTTTATGAAATATTCAGACACATGCAGGAAAAAGTATGAGCTGTGAAGAGATTGTGAGTGTTGGCCAAAAAGGGGATATGTAAGATTTTTTTTTAAGGGACAAAACAACAGACCGGAATTTGCTGGTAGACAGGGAGGTAGTTTAATAGCCAAATTGTATCCAAATTTAAAGACTGATGACAGAGACAACAGAGGTGAAAACGCTATGGTTGTAGAGTAAGCATTTTTGTACATAAAGAAATTATTAAAAGAAATGGAAAAATTATTGAGTTAAATCCAAAATTTTATAAAACTTGGATAATCCCACCTTCTGTTTCCACTGATACCGAACTATGAATAATTTGAAAAACTAAATCCGCCTTCAGTATTAATTAATACTCTTTATTAGTTAAAAAATAAAATACAAAAATCCATCAAGTAGGAATGAACATACGAACTAATTGGAAAGAATGACTCTTCCATCAATCTTTAAACAAAATCAAGTTAAGTTTAATATATATTATATGCAAAATAATAACTTATTAACCTTAGAGATAGAATATTATCAGCAACAAATAATACGAGACTATCAAAACTGTTGCTATTATTATGTTCAAAGGTAACACTCTCGTCTGTCTCTGTCTAAAGGCATATATTACTAAGAAATACGTTCTCTTTCGTTGCGACTCTCACGGTACATGCAAGCAATACTTACATAAAACTATATGGTTTTTCTTTACTTGAAAGGTTAACTCAACCACAGCAAATGAAACTAAACAACTCGCATGTACCGAGGGAGCGAGTGCACGCACAAAAAGTCGCAAACTCCCGTCACTGGCGCTGTCCTGTACACATCCTGGATAAAGTATATAACATCGTCGTGTAGTGGTTGTAAACCTAACCTTACTTCGTAGTCGCATAGAGAAGGGACTTAACTCGAGGGGGGTGTCGTCACTTGGTCTCCTCACGCACCTTTTTTGCGGACGGAGGACCATCAACCGCATTGTCTAGCGGCCGTTTTGATCCAGCAAATCCGATGCTGTTCGAGTCTTCGTCCTGAAATCGCGTCCTTAATAAGCGAAGAATCTTATTAGCGCGTTAATAAATTACAACCTGCATAGAGTCTTTCGTGGATTCGCTAACACTAGAGGCAGAAGCGCTGTTCTCTCCTAAATCGTCTGCAGAAATAGCAGGACTTCCGTTATCAGTATCTGCGAATGAGGCAGTGGTGTCTCGAGTGTCTTCATCGAGTGCTGAAGCTGGTACTGCTGAGGCGGGCGTTGATTTACCATTTAAGGGCACACCACCTGAGCGATAAAAAAAAGATGACAATCAAAAATAGATTGTTTACAAATATGTTTAGTTTTTAAACGTTGTATTCTTAAATTGATTTTTTTCTACATGTATCTATGATGGGGATAGATTGATCTACTTTTTTGCAACGTCTCGTATACCTCTATCAAGAATGGTTTCCTTTGCGCTTACCTGTAGAATTACTTTCATCTGAGGTAATCGTAGCATCGGCATCTAAGGAATCCCCGTTTTGGTGTAGGGCCGATAACGACTGGATGCTGGTTCCGTTTTCAATTTTAACATCGTCTAAAAGTTCGGGCTTCAAATCCGAAACAACGAAATGCGTCCAAATGGCCAATTCCACTTTGTGGGGCGACCACCGCGTGGCACCGTTTTTCCGCTCCGCGTCCATGTTGAGTCGTTCCGCCACCGAATCGATGTGCTGCGCGAATTTCAGGTACTCTTTGGTGGTGTAGTCGATGCCCTCAATATCCGGAATGGCCATCAAACATTCGTCGGCCATGAAGGGGGCTGATTCTGGCGAAGCTGCTGCCAGCAGTGCTGCAACGACAAAGTTAACTCTATATAATATCAAGCGCTAATAGTTCTGCCTGAAGTCATAATAATAATTGCAAACACATATGAAATTAAAGCAAATAATTGCTGCCTCAGTGTTACACCGTATACCATGTCATGCTGCTGGTTATAGCTACCTTTCTATAGGTATATCTTGTCTAAAGCAAGGTAACCTCAATGTGAGAGCAACGAGGTTTTAATATGGGGACAAAACAAAAAGTGCGAAGATGGGAAATATATATATATTCTCTCTTACTATTCTCTGTCCACATGGATAAATAGGCAACTTTGGCACAAATCAACACCCAAAACCTCCTTTTGTACGGAGATTTTTTTCCATGGACATTTTACTTCAAATTCTACTTTTATTAGTTAATGGATACTGACAATTTTTTCCATAGTACAGGAACTATCATTCTTTAATACGGAATGAGCTTTCCTGCATACTGATATTGAAAGTCTTTTTCAGGATTCTCGAGGTATTTTGCAAAATTCTAAGGAATCCACGTTTACTGTTGCAAATTTGAACCATTTTAGAACTGTTTTCTCTCTTTTCAAGAATCTTTTGCTCAAAATTTTCGTCCAGAAGACAGGCTCTAGATATGTGACTATCAAGGATTAGATAACACAACTCTTTATCTCGCTCACGCTCTCTCTCTATATCTCTCAGAAACTAAACCTGCTCAAGTGAGACCTATCTTTCGTCAAATCTGTAGAATAATACCCTCAGAGTCCCACTTCTAGAATTCAGACATCGTTGTTCTCTATAACATCATGCCAACACGCGGCTGTTCTTACGCAAATGGCCCTCGACTACGAACGAACACCTTGCTCGCCTGGGTGTGCAACCGGCATCTTGGGCCACCTTTTGCTTCGCCTCTCTCGGTGCCTGCCAACGAAACGAAACGATTCTCGGTGCTTTTTGTAGCCCGCAAACCGAAGGTCGATCTATTCCGACTTGGAATATTCACGATCTACGTGCTCTCTGATCGACAATCGCCGATTTAAAACGTAAAGAGAGAACTTGGTCTAGTTTCCTTTTGAAAATGTAACACAGCTGACAACGTGCAATTTTTTGCTACCTACGATAAATGTAGTATGTAACAAGCTATTTACGTTATTATCGTTACCAATTTTTACGAACAGCTTCTTCTAACTTACCGCTTGCCATTGTGGTGCCAACTCCTTTCAAATTCCCTAAAGCAGTGATGGCCTGTTCCAAGTTAGGTAGTTTCTTAAAAGCTTTTTTCGTCTCCTGCATGACCATCCTAGGTGTGTTCACTTTGACCAAGTAACTGAGCTGTGGGTAGAATTTTCCTCGAATTTGTTTCCATTTCATCGTCATTACTAGTTCTTCGTGGTTCATGTGGGCATCTTTACCTCGCGATTTGATTTTCTTGGGCAGTTCGTTTTGGTACCTACAACACAATAATTCTTAAGCTAAGGGTTTTTTTCAAAGCAACTTGTGAAAGTTTGAAATAATGGAATTATTAGGATAGCAGGCTTTAGAGAACCTCTTAGGTTTTATCTGACAACAAATAGCTCAAAACTTCCTACGGGAAGGATCATACAATTTTTTTTCAATGTTGTTGAATTATTGGACCGATACGTTGAGACATATTTATCGTCATTGCATGAAATTTCATTCTTCTTTTAAAATATGCCATGTTTAATTTAAGCATTGAGAGACGCCAAACAACATGGGTAATGTTTAATAAAAATGGTTAACACCAGTGACGTGCAAAAAAGGGTTTTATGGAAATTAATGGTTCAAAAGGTATAATAACAGACATGACATTATTTACCTACAACCAATTACCTGAGAGAATATTTTCCAAATGTGAACTTCGGAATTGTTACAAATTTTGAAAAAATGGAGAAATATTCAAAATTCATCTAACATTTAATTGGAAAACAAATATTATTTTGTTATCTTTAGTTAAATGAAGTTTTTTTTTAAAGGATTGAGAATCTATCTTAAGGCAGTCTTTATAATATGAGCATGTATCGCCCCGTCGATATTTTGTTGCGACGCATAAATCGAAAACAAACATACGGTTACATATTGAGTTTTAAAAATACCGACTGAAGAATAGAAAATGTACTACTTCCCCCCTAAACAAGTGAGAAATAATACACCTTATGTCCAGTTGTACACCTCAATTTTAAACTTGAGCTGGGGTTTAAGTCTTAAATTTGACATACGTTCCATTGTTTGTGTCAAAATTTTCAGTTTAACAGCAGGTGGAGTTTAGATGAATGCACACAACTGAGCTTTAATGGCAAACAAGAATAGGAGAATTTAATTGTAGTTTCGGTCAAGCATTTGCTACATAACTTTCCGAAATACGAATAATCTTCACATCCTGAGATGTGCATTATTTCGTTGTTTTCAAAGATCATAATCGCAATACACTGGAATATCCCAAACTAATTTCAACAATTTCATCATATTTGTAAATTCAAAATTTTGTGTAAAACCACAGATTTCAAATCTTTACTGCTTACTACACACATTTTCAAGATATTGACGACAACCGATTATTGAAAAATGCAACCTCCCCATCAGCGCTTTCAGTTTTAAAAATGCATCTTTTTAGCGTAGAACAAAAATATTTCTGCATTAATCAAGTGATGAGTCGTGCTGTACTAAAAGCCATAAATTGATAAGATAGTTAGGTGTTCCATCTATCTACCAAATCCTCTCGAAACGCTGATAAGACTTATCAGGTTGTTCCAGTTTCCAGGTGCACATATTACTTTATTCAGCAACATTTATTAGTAACATCTTATCAAACGGTTATTAGCTTGCAGTGTTACATATATGCATGTAATTTGTAGCCACAATTGCCTGACGTAATGAGCAATCGAAAACCGGTACGAAAACACTTCCATTCATTAAATCCATCAGGAAGAGGAAATTTAAAATACCGTAACCTTTACATAGATCACCTTGCCGATCATAACAATGAATAGTGGTTCACGAGACCTACTTTGACTGCAAATGCAACATGAAAGTTGCTAGATATGAGCGTGCATTTACCATACAAAGGAACGAATCCCTATTACGCATTTTATTCTTCTATTGCTCATAAATGAAATTAGTCAGACGTCAGATCTGGCTTTAGTATTTTCCACCGAATTATTCGCGTAATATGAGTGAGTCAATTCCTTTCTAAACTGCTAATGGACTGGTCACCATAAAACTGATGAAGATATACATGGTTGGACGTACAAATGTGAAGCAAGTACGGTTTAGGTATTTAAGCTAAAACGGATAATGAGCTTTGGTCAGAGGAAATGAGACAGGTCGTTTATTCGTCGCCAACAGTTGCCAAGCCATGAACCATCTGCGGTCGGCCGCGATGTTTCCTGCTATGATCATCGGCAGAAACCGGTAAAGCTGTTGAAATATACAGGATGTTCACGCATGACAGGTCATCGCTCAACTGCTAAGGATTTTAAAGAACTTAACTTGACCTTTTTGTATAGAATTGAGACCAATGTAAGTTGCAGCTCCGAATGTTTACATCAGCACTGCATGTATGCGTAATGAGTGAAATAAAATAATCGCAGATAAAACCTTGACACGTGAACGAGAACAAACGTAGGAACGAGGATCTCCCAAAGACCACCTAAATACGTCACAGACGGCGGAAAGTGCAATAATTTTTAAATCAGCTGATTCCATTGGAAGAGAGAGTAAATAAACGGCGAGTGTGGTATAGTATTGCGTAGCGACGTCATTTTTAGATAAAACGGTACGTTTAGATTTTATTAATAGATTTATTTCGAGTCTTTGTTGCGACCGACCTTGACCCAGAAGCTCATAAACACGTTTTGCACTGGAATTCTAATTACCTTTGCAGATGGGAACGCGCTTGCGAGAGCGATTTGTAGCTTTCAGTGAAACATTCTTTCAGCGATAAGTGTTGACATGGAGTCAGACTCCAGATCGGCGTATGCGCAATTAAACCGGGTATTTTGTGCAATATTCACAAATCACAGATTGCAAAATGAATTAAATCCATTGGATGCATATAGCGACATTACTTTAAATTTGTTTATAAAAAGTTTTAAATAAATACAGTTTTAAACATACAGTGGAATTCATGTTGTGTACCCTTTGCTTGCTAGAGTACTTAATAATATGCAGCAATTAATTGACGTATCATAATGCTATTTTTACAATAATTAGAGAATAATATTCAAAATTATAAAGAACTTGTACAACAAAGTATTCACCATGGGACTAACGTCTCCCGTTTCCTACTATTAATCATAAAGTTGGGAAAAGAGGAACCTCCAATAAACCGAAAGAAATAATGTGTCTCTATAGCACAGTTGATAGAACGATAGCCTGAAGAGTTAGTGATGATCGGTGATTTTAGACCAGTTGAAAATTGTTAATTTTTTCTTATTTTCGTTTAATTACTCTTCGCGATGTCAACAGATACAGTTCTCTTCATTAAATTTTCTATTTGAAGTTATTTCCGTTTTGACCAGAATAGCATTTTTTTTAAGTTAACAAAGACTCCTATGACTGAAAATTTTAGTTACGAACTCGTAAGCCCTGCGTAATTTTTTTTTAAACTGGTACATGTCCCTATTTTGCTCATGTCTAAAGTGGCTGCTTTGCAATTCAATAAAAGTGGAAAAAATTAGAGACATGTCTTGAGGAAGAAAATAGATAGAGCAGCCTTAGACTGAGCCGTTGTACAATACCAGTTCATAGTAATTTTTATGCAGATACCAAGACCAGCTCTATACATGCATACAATAGAAAAACTCATTTTGCAAGAAAACAACTTATACATAGTCGCTTGAGAAAAAACATTTGAAAATAATGTTAAAACTTTTTAAAATATACAGGGTGTCCCACAAGTGTTTCATTATATTTCAGTGGGTAATAGTACATTGAAAAATAATATGACTCCCCATATAAACCATATTCCAATAATGCTTCATTAAGAAGATACAGGGTGTTAAACTTTACTTTAAAAATCCAACTTTTAATGATATATTCAAAACCGTTTGAGATATGTAAGTGAAATTTGACACGTTTTGAGAGTTAATGTAGACGCATTTATTTATGCAAAAAGGCTATTTTTCATTTCACCAGTGGCGTGCGTACGGATATCTCTCAGCACATTTTAAAAGAAAAAAATGGTGTGCTACTGCTTTTTATCAAAATAAAAATTATTTTTAGAAGTTCAATTTCATTTAGAAGAGAAATACTCACTTGACTCTTTTTCGTCCGACGCATCGTTTGCCAGTAAAAAATTGAATACCGTCTATATGCACGATATTCTCTAAATGGTTTTAATAATATTAAGTGTGTTTTAAATATTATTTATTTGCCGTAATATTACAGAAATTGTTCAAATTGGTGGCTATTTTGTTCAAGACATAATTTAGCTCGCCATTACAATTTGCCATTCCGTAAATAAGGTGCATATCCGCAAGTTCAGCTGATGTAAATTGAGCCATTATAATTAATTTATTAAGTTAAACAAATTAACACAATTGAAAAAAATGATATTAGGTGTACAACTTTGCTTCCGCCGTTTTTTTTCCGAATTTCGCGATTTTATTGTAAAAAACTAATTATACCTTTAGGATCCAAAGTATTGTCCATCGCTGGCCACTACTTTCTCCCATCTTTCGGGCAGCATACGAATCCCGTGTTGAAAAAATTGGACATCTTTTGAAGCGATCCACGATTCTATCCAATTTCTTACTTCTTCATAAGACCGGAAGTGTTGGTCAGCTAGCCCATGTGCCATGGATCGAAACAAGTGATAATCAGAAGGAGCTAGGTCAGGAGAATATGGCGGGTGGGGTAGGACTTCCCATTTCAATGTTTCCAAGTATTTCTTGACCACTTGCGCAACATGGGGTCGAGCATTATCGTGCTGCAAAATCACTTTATCATGTCTCTCGTTGTATTGCAGCCGTTTCTTTTTCAATGCTCGGCTCAAACGCATTAATTGGGTTCGATAAAGAGCACCTGTGATTGTTTCAGTTGGTTGTAACAGCTCATAATATATTACGCCGAGTTGATCCCACCAAATACAGAGCATGATTTTGGAACCATGAATAGACGGTTTGGCCGTCGACGTGGAAGCATGGCCGGGATATCCCCAAGTCTTTTTGCGTTTGGGATTATCGTAATGAACCCATTTCTCGTTCCCAGTCACAATACGATGCAGAAATCCCTTCCGTCTTTGCCTTGCAAGCAACTGTTCACAAGCGAACAGACGCCTGTCAATATCTCTTGGTTTCAACTCGTACGGCACCCAATATCCTTGCTTCTGAATCATTCCCATGTCTTTGAGGCGTTTTGAGATTGTTTGTTGAGTCACTCCCAATGATTGTGCCAATTCTTGTTGACTTTGACACGAGTCTTCGTCAAGTAATGCTTCCAAGTTCGCATCTTGGAAAACCTTCTTTCTTCCACCGCTATGTTGGTCTTCGACGTGAAAATCACCGTTCTTGAAGCGCTGAAACCACTCACGACATGTCCTTTCACTAATAGTGGCTTCCCCATAAGTATCTGAGAGCATTCGATGAGCCTCAGCAGCAGATTTCTTCATATTGAAGCAGAAAAGTAAAACCTCCCGCAAATGACGAGAATTTGGCTCGTACACTGACATTTTCAATTGCGAATAACTTTATGATGAAGACACAAATAGACTAATATTTTTATGAGGTTATGTTAACAGGTGCCCAAGGCTCCTGCATGCCCACATGGGGTTATTTATTTCGATCATTACTTACCGCTACATACATCTATTCAAAAACGGCGGAAGCAAAGTTGTACACCTAATACATTCAATAAAATATTTATAAAAAGTTCTTATTTAATGACAATACATTAATTTGTAGGGTAGTCATAACAACGCATATCATAATACGTCAAGTACTTGACAGCAGCTATCTGGATTTAAGTTAATCGTTATTATTAGTTAAACTTGCGGATATGCATACTATTTGTGCATGTAGACGGTATTCAATTTTTTACTGGCAAACGATGCGTCGGACGAAAAAGAGTCAAGTGAGCATTTCTCTTCTAAATGAAATTAAACTTCTAAAAATAATTTTTATTTTGATAAAAAGCAGTGGCACACCATTTTTTTCTTTAACAATGTGCTGAGTGGTGTCCGTACGCACGCCACTGGTGAAATGAAAAATAGCCTTTTTGCATAAATAAATGCGTCTACATTAACTCTCAAAACGTGTCAAATTTCACTTACATATCTCAAACGGTTTTGAATATATCAATAAAAGTTGGATTTTTTAAGTAAAGTTTAACACCCTGTATCTTCTTAATGAAGCATTATTGGAATATGATTTATATGGGGAGTCATATTATTTTTCAATGTACTATTACTCACTGAAATATAATGAAACACTTGTGGGACACCCTATATAAGTATCTAATTATTGTCTGGCAAGACAAGTCCAAGATTTAAAATTCATTCATTAGATCAACATCTTGTTATTGATTGAATAAATAATATAGTAAACAGTATAGATTCATACTTGGGTAAGTATACTACAGACGTTGGTTATACATGATATCACAGTGTGACACATATATCTAAAGAAAAAAACAATAGAATCAAAAGAATAACAAAAGCAGTCTTGTTATCCTTTCCTTCGAAAACATGTGCACATCGCGGATTATACCTCCTCCCCACCACGGGCGACTATTCGTCGGTAAAGATCAATCAAAATTCAAATGGCAAAAGGCGGCAGGCGGGATTTATTTGAAAGTAAACAACGTGGATGCACGTGTGCAGCAAGAAATCTTCAAATTTCTAGGGCAATTCTCAGTTTCGAAGGGAAAATATCGGCTCGAATCGGGGACACGTAGTGTGCTTTGTCTGACTGAACGGGAACCATTTTGAAAGCGACGATCGTCTTTTGTTAACCAAGTGCTTTTGCCCCGTTTTCTTAAAGGGTTTCGTTGAATTTATCGCGTGAAAAGTGTTTTTGAACGACCACAGGGAGCCAAAGTGACTGAAACTTTGGAAGGAATATCGATAAAATGGGGAAAGGAAACGGTGCGGTCCGGCCATGATGTCGTCACGCGATTTGTTTGGAAATTTCACGCGAAACGGATCGTAAATTTGTCAACTGGCTGCACGCGCGTATCAAGGATGTTCGCGGGGGTGCATAGACGACAAAACCCACTTAAAGACCAATGCAGGCACTCGCTAAAACAGTCGAATAACGGAGTTCATTGACACAGTGTTGTCGCACTTACGGTACTTACCAGTTGTCTAATTTGATGAGTTCTTCCGGCTTTTTCGCCTTGTTATCAGCTTTCAACCTGAGCGCCTGGGGATACAGTTTCAATACTTGCTCGTACTGCTCGCAGGTACCGTGCGTGAAAAATTTGGCTGTCGCTTTTGCAGTCGCCATGTTAGTTGTTCGCGGACTGAAGTGCCGTGGCGAACTGTCGGCCCGACACAAGTTTAACGAGGGCGACGTTGCCGTTTCGACGACGATGTATTTCGTTGCCTGCTCCGGTTACTACATTTTCCTACCAGGGGCAAGCTAATATTTGACAATATAATTTTGAAAATTGTTTAATGGATACTAGTTAATTTCATGGAAAATAATTAGAAATGGAAGCCAATACTCAATTATCACGCTAACTTGGTTTTCATACAACAAAATGTTCCTGAAAGCGCCAATCTACTGGACAGAAATTATGAGATTAAAGATTAAAGGCACTCCGGCACTAGCACGGCACATTATTTCAATTTCGAATGTATTAATGCATACAGTCAACATGAGTAGTCAAGATTTTTGTCTTTTTCTCAACATTTCTGAAACTATATCAGTGTCAATAAAAACGTGAGAGTCGTAAGTACTTCACAACCGCGGTGTCTACACGAATTTGATCCATTACTAGATTTAATTACATTTTTTGAAATTTCAATAAACTCGCCTAAATCAAACAGAAATTAAATCCGATAAATAAAAAACAACGTGTGGTAAATCATAACATTAATCGTTTGGTTTCTTTGAACATTCGTTTCAATGACAATCATAAGTACAACAGCAATGGCGGAGGTGACAAGATTGTGATAGACTTTTTCATTACCTTTTTGCATATTATAAGGTTTAGAATACACTATAGGAGTTCTTCAATAATGCTTAAAGTGGTTTGGAGGTAAAACAATATTAGAACACTTTAATATGTAGATTGAGGCAACAACAGAAAGAAGAATTTTAAGGTATTTTAAAATATGAGATAGGTAAATTGAAATGAATAAGTTTACAATTATACTTCCTCAACGACCAGATCAGAAATGACCGTTGACTTTTATATAGTATGTATGCATATGAACATTTTGGGAAACTTAAAAGCAAAAACTTGCTATATTTTGCACTCGTTTTGATTAAATTTGTACCACTTTAATGTTTTTGCAGTATGTCAGTGTGCGTGTAGTTCACATAGACAAAAATTGATAGACTAACGTTGAGTATAATATAGTATAATACATAAAGCGCATAACGCATACGAATTGCATAGGACCTTAAAAATATATGAACTTTCTATGTCATTTATTATATAACCATAATAGCAATATTCAGTGTTATGTTACACGTTATGCGCCGTATAAACAGAGTAAATCATAAACGTTATGTATATTTTATCTCAAACGATGTTGTCAAAAATTGTCAAATTTTTGCTTTTCAGGAACAAGTAGTTATGGCGGGATTATTTCTTCAACCATCTCCACATTGCTCCCATACCAAAACAAATATATTATTAAGCTATGCTTCTTCTACGAAACGCTCAAAAGGAATAAAATAAAATCAGATAAATGCGCTCATGTAGTTTCCCACAAGCAGTTTGTTTACAAAAACCCGCATTGTTGCCAGAATCAAGGACCGAATCTACATAACTCGCGGTCAATTCAGTTGACACGCATCAAACACTTGAAAAGAACCCCTTATTATTAATCTACCTTTGAACGGTCTCGTTAATCTTTATCATTTGTTTTGAAACTAGCACTATGCCTTACGTATATTTTTTCTGTAAAATGATCTTAAAAATACCTGAGGCGACTATAAACAATATGCTAAAGCTATAATTTAGCAACAAATTAAAAGCAATAAACTTATTAGTGCCCACAGTCCTTTCTGCAAATATTCGCAACCCACAGCCCCCCGATCTGACGATAACACTCTATATTCGGCAACATTGCCTAATGCATACCCCCGCCACTTTTCGAACGGATGGCGCCACCGGGCTCCGGCAAACCACATTTGGTACGACGTTGCCGGCTCCTCGTAATCGGGGCCCTAAACCACCTGTGGGGAGCCGGCTCCGGGCCTGCCGGACTAGTCCGGGGGCGCGGACGCCCACTTGCGCCCCCGAATTTAATTGAAGTGTCAGAGGATTGCATTTGGAGATGCGATTTTGAGTGACAATTCTAAGGAGATTCCGGGCGACCAGAGCATAGTAGGCCGGTACCGTTTGTCGGGTGACGTAAACACGAGGGACCGGACGATTCGGAGGAGAGATGAGATGCCAGTGTGCCTTGGCTTTTACGAAATGAGAATAATGATAAATAATATTATGGGAGGAAAGTTTTGATGTGCTGTTGATAAGAAACTAGAAAAAATAATTCTCGAGCTCATTGGAAATGGGAAAAATTCGTTATTTGATTGAAGCTGTCGTATTTTTCTGCATAATTTGAAAATAATTGAAAAGCAAATTTAGACATGTAGTTATAAGTACGTCAAAATGGCTAACTACCTCATAAATATTGGATTTTTCTGAATTAAGAAAGAAATACGTAACATGATCTTAATATCGGTTATTTATCACGAAAGGAAATCAATCGTTTGACTCCATTTCATTATAATATTGATACATTAGATGAACTAAACCATGGTTACCTGTCTAAAGCTGAATTGCGTTTGTCATTACTGAATTGTCAAATTCAAAAAAGCATTACGACGATTTTGGACAGCCAGACGAAATGGTCGCTTTTTTCGATGGTTTTTTTTATTATGACGTGATGTGCATAACGTACAAGTTTGAATTTTGAAAATGAGGTCGAAATGTAATTTAAATGCTAGCAATTTCATTATTAGCGGAATGTCATATAAAATTTTGATTTTTTCCAGTATGTTTGTTTCATTATGACATTCCGTGATGTATATGAATCATTATATTGCAGCACGAATTTTCAAAATAGACGATGGAATGTGATAGTTTCCTTATTCTAGATCTCCATTTTGATAATTATCTTGTCCATTCAAACCAAAATCTACACTTTCGTTGTTCAAAAGAGCAAGAATAAATCGTCGAATTCATCAAGCACAAAATGATTGTTTACTGTGATTTATACAAACTAATCCATCTACCCATTAGACTACCTGCACCCATAATTGCGCCTTGTCAGACAATGCGGCACCGACAGTCCTACAAATCCGGGCCAGCGAAATGAATAGAGATGGAAGATGTTGATTAGAATAATTATTACATTACGCACACTTGTTTGAGTTCAAGGAGAGCGATAATGGTTTATTAATGAACGCGTTACGTAAATTATATTCGCATAACGGGGACAAAAGCGAAGAAGCTGCCGGATTTAGAGCTTAATGTGGGAAATTGTAAGAATACCAGTTTCTTTTTTTGTTTGTTGAGTATATCTTCAAAATACGGGATTGTTCAGTAAGTGAGTGAGTAATTCTGACATAAAATGTCATTTAAGGTTACAATTTGGGCGTTGTTTACGTTTCGCAGTGCCCTCACTGGTAACTAAATTTCTCAAATATTAATCGAAAAATCACAGTAAACTAAAATGGCGACCAACTTTTATGGCTCAGTTCGTCCATCAAATTCAATTCTACGAGTAGATATTCAAATTATCTTCATATTTAAGAATTTATTGTCTTTGTGAGATTTTAATGTTGATATAAATTTGATATAGCAAACAATACTTGAGATTCGATTCTTATGGCAAATTAAATACTTTTAAGCCCACATATTACGATCTCTTTCAGGCCTTTACCGTAAATTATGTGGATTTGCAGTTCGATTAAACAGAGAGACAGTGAGAAAGAGACGCATAACGGAGATTACAAACACGTGTTTTATTGTTTTTGTTGCCCTCGCTTTCGCTCCATTCTCCATTGATAAAACGACCGTCTCGATAGTAAAATACCGTACACCGGAATCCCCCCTTTTCTTGGCTTTCAACTTTTTTTCTACCATTTTCAATAGCGTTTCTCGCGCGTATACGCAATGTTGTCCATACCTTATTCGGACCTCCACCCATTCTTCTACTAGTACTTATAAAACAATCGGAATACAAGATCCTGTAATTGAGAAACTATTTTAGACATCCGTGGTGTTTTTCCATTGAAATAAACTCGAAAGAAGGGGCGCCCCTTTTTCCAAATGCACCCTCCTATAGCAGGCAGAGAGAAGACAAACGGAACGTAAAAGAAAAATAAGCACGTAGAGAGGGCTTGGGTTCGGGTTGCCACCGCTTCAGGACGAATTTATCTCTGTCGAGGGGCGAAAGGGGCCCCATTGTAAACCGTTCCGGCTTTCTCTTCGTGTTTGTGCATCGACTCTTATCGTCTACGGCCCGGAGAGGGCAGAAAAGGTCCTCATTATTTCTGACACACCCGAGGGTAGATTAACCGGGGTCTGGGTCTGTTGGGGTTCGTCGTTCCGTATCTGTTTTCGGTTCAGTTTTTAGCAGGCTTACAACGTGAAATTGGAGATACAAGATGAGAGTTTGATGTTTCATTGGGAATAAAGTTTTTTGAATTAATGAAGGCCAAAAATACGTGTAACAAGTTCCAAAATAACATCTGTTCACACGTAACTTAGCATCAATTCAACAATATTATTTTGATTTAAAACTGAATCAATATATGATTCAGTTTATTCAGATATATGAATAGTTATATGTTTGGTTATTGTCTGAAATTCTCACATGAATAAATTCCCAAAGAAGTTCGATACCTGCTTTTTGCTAGGTTTCAAATTTTAAACGGCGATATCTCGCGAAAACAGAGCAATCGTCTCAAAAAATAGCTTAAATTAATCTACTCAGTGCACTCTATAACTTTACTTAAATTGGCTTGCAAAATCTCTTTTAGTTTCTGAGATACGGAAGTCACTTTAGTACTTATTTTTTGCAATTTTGAAGGTGCCATAAATTGAGGTTGTGGCAAATGTTTTTTCACGACTCCAAAACTTCAATTGAAGTATCCATGATCAATATAAGACACATCTCACTCCAATACACTGAAAAATATCGCATAAAAAATTTCAAAATGTTTCTATATATGTATGTAGATACAATGTACATACAGGGTGATTCACGGTCGATGGTAGGTTAGACGTTTCTGGAAGACTGATATCACGATTTTTATGAAAATTTGCATAAGTAGATAAATGAACTTGCCCTATCGACGTAAAATATTTTCAGTCATGCAGCGTTGCCGGTTCTATCAGAAAATACTAGCATCTCCGATATTTTAAATGGAACACCCTGTATATTTTTTCATTTTTGGGTTCTACATTTCATACTAATAACTTCTGCATTTAACTTCCTATACTTATCTCTAGCAGTTTTCGGAATATTATTTAATTTTCTTATTTTTTGTTCAAAGTGAGGCCTTTAATAAAACCTCTGCTATAACGTGATTTGAATTCACAAAGGGACAAAATTTTGAATATAATTTGTGAAAGGTCCATCAATTTATCGCATGTAATTAAGAATGTTCTGTCTTATACAGGGTGGCTCAAAATTAATGGTCTTACGGGTAAACAGTAAAAGTGTCTAAAGTGTGTTTTTTTCAAATGAAACCCTCTGTATATTACTAGCCATGCTGAAAGACAATTAAATTTCCTTTAAAATGATGTGGTACATCCCTATACCTAAACCATCACGTTTCGAAAATAAAAGCTGTTTTGTCTTTAAATTGAATTATTTAAAGATATTTGCCAAAGGTGGCTCTGCGACGCCATAATTGTTGAAAACTATGCAAATCTACGCGTATCCACAATCGTCTATTCGCAGTGCCGAAGATGATTTGGGCTTAGCATATGCTTCCATTCAGCGAATCCTCACCAATCATAACATGCACGCATTTAAGTTCGCCAAAGTCCAGCCTTTAAAACCAGATGATTACCAACGTAGAATCAATTTTTGTGAAACTATGATAGTAAAAAAGCAAGAAGACCCTAACTTTTTTAAAAACATAATATGGTCAGACGAAGCCAAATTTTCACGAGAAGGCTTTTTCAATAGACACAATAAGCACTTTTGGACTCATCATAATCCACATGTAACCAAAGAAATAGGATTTCAAGAAAAATTCAGTTTTAATGTATTTTGTTTATTGAAGAATAATAAATTGAATTTCGTTATTTACGACGAACCACTAAATTCTGCTAAGTACCGCGAAATACTAAGAACTATAGTAAGTCACTGTGTAGATAATATGAGTTTAGAAGAGTATCGCACCTGTTGGTTTCAACTGGATGGAGCACCGGCCCATTGTACCCAGGAAGTAACAAGGGAATTAAATGAACTATTTGACGACCGTTGGTTCAGACGTTTGGGACCCTGGGATTGGCCTCCTAGATCTCCTGATCTTACCCCGCTGGACTTTTACTTATGGGGTAAGATTAAAGAACAAGTTTACATCGAGCCAGTAAACAATAAGGAAGAATTGCGTCAACGTGTAACCAACTGCTTTCGTGAGCTTGATGCAAATGAGATCCAGAGGGCCACGACGGAATCTGTAAACGAGCGCATATTAAAGTGTTTGGAATCTAATGGTGGCCATTTTGAACATCTTATGTAAATATGCATTTAATATTGTTCACTTTTTTCGAGCCATGGTTAATGAAGTTTTGTTGTATTCTTATAAACTTCCTTTCGTTTATTGTTTGCAAATCAGGATACATTTCATTAAACTTTCTGCAGGTCCTTGCTATAATTTGGTCACATTGTCCATGTAAAATAAATAATTTCATCAACACTTCATTTGAATAACTGTTTTCTGGCATTTTCTCACTGTTTTTGACTCACTATTCTTAAAAATGCGTAAATAAAAAATTACAACAACGCCGCCTGTCAAACTGTTCAAACAATTGCATAGTTTTCAACAATTATGGCGTCGCAGAGCCACCTTTGGCAAATATCTTTAAATAATTCAATTTAAAGACAAAACAGCTTTTATTTTCGAAACGTGATGGTTTAGGTATAGGGATGTACCACATCATTTTAAAGGAAATTTAATTGTCTTTCAGCATGGCTAGTAATATACAGAGGGTTTCATTTGAAAAAACACACTTTAGACACTTTTACTGTTTACCCGTAAGACCATTAATTTTGAGCCACCCTGTATAAGACAGAACATTCTTAATTACATGCGATAAATTGATGGACCTTTCACAAATTATATTCAAAATTTTGTCCCTTTGTGAATTCAAATCACGTTATAGCAGAGGTTTTATTAAAGGCCTCACTTTGAACAAAAAATAAGAAAATTAAATAATATTCCGAAAACTGCTAGAGATAAGTATAGGAAGTTAAATGCAGAAGTTATTAGTATGAAATGTAGAACCCAAAAATGAAAAAATATACAGGGTGTTCCATTTAAAATATCGGAGATGCTAGTATTTTCTGATAGAACCGGCAACGCTGCATGACTGAAAATATTTTACGTCGATAGGGCAAGTTCATTTATCTACTTATGCAAATTTTCATAAAAATCGTGATATCAGTCTTCCAGAAACGTCTAACCTACCATCGACCGTGAATCACCCGGTATACGAGTACGATACATATACATATAAATTTCGTAGCATTTTCATTGCAGTTATTAAAATTTTGATTACTAATGATTAACTATTCCAATTACATCGTGTGTCAGTGCACATTTACCCATTACCCCATTAGCCTCATCCACGCCAGAACCCAGTGTCGGAGTACAAAATTACGGTACGAACCACCCACCATCTCGGCACACCAATCTAATTATGTACGCGAGTATTACATAAACGAGATCGGAATGTGCCTCGAGCAAGTCCCCGACGTAAACGGCCGGCTTTATATGGCGGAAAAAACGTTCATCGAAATCGAAATGCACTTGCACAAAGATAAAAGGTCGACGACCTTTAACCAGAGACCGACTTTACCTAATGTGAAAGACCTTGACCCAATAGACAAGTGGAGAAATGGGTCACGCGGGAGTTTTCGCGCGTACATTCGCGGGTGAATCCGTCATCCGGTGGACCTTTTCAATGAGAAATATTGCGGATCCAGGTTTCGTCTTTTTTTGAGTGTTCTATGCGGAAATACGCCGGCACAGTGCGACGACTTGAGTGGGAATAGTGGTCAAAATTTAGTTATTCTTAAATTTTAGGAGGGAAAGTAACTTGAAAAAGATTAACCAGATTTTTAGATTTACTTATATTTTTTACGAACTACTCATAGGAGCAATAGTTTCAAAACTAATCGCCACACTTAGCAGAAGTATCAATAGCACAATAGTTTTGCAAGTGCTTGAAATTCTGAGCATTCAGCAGAATTTCCAACAGCCACGAAACTCTTCGATTCTACTGAACTCGGCCAATAGCAGCATTCAACAGAGCCAACCGTTGTGCAATTGTTAAAATTTTTACTGCGTGACATCTAACTTTTCAAATTCATTTAAATGAGAATTGATTGATTTCATTTTTGTTGCATTGTTCCAACAATTATATTTCAATTCTATCAGACATTTAAAAATCCAGTTACATTTTTAAATTGTATTAAAAAAGTTTTTAATACTCTTTAATGTATTTTTTTTACATTTGATAAACACTCATGCAGAACCATGCCAAAAGTATTCGGTTTTGTCCATACATTTAGTCATCATCAAACCACCGACTTCATGCACTTTAAATACACAAGTTTCCCTCTCACTTCCTTAAAGTATGTAAACAATGCGCACTCTTTTTTTAGATCGTCGCCATGTTTGTTCCCTTGACCCAGGTCGCGTCTATTTTGTTCCGCCAGTTGTTGAACGATTTTATATTTAAATCGCTTTTTATTTAATTTATTGCGTCTAGCGCGAGCTTGTCGATTTCCTCCTCGTTACGTAATCGCGTGTCTCTCAATCACGTCACCATGGGTATGGCAATAATTTTATTAATAGATCAAGTGTCGGTTGGTTAATGACAATGATCTTACGGGATCAGCTGATTTTAATTTGTTTTGGTTTTGCAATGGGAATTTCAAGTAAATAGTAAATAGTCAGCTATTACTCACATATATTTATTTAAAATTTATGGTTTGTGTACAAAAAGATGATAGTTTAACATTTCTACGTGTGTGATACCTAGGTATCTAAAAAACACCAACGTGAAAATACATAACGCCAATCGAATGTCACTTTCGGTTACGCAACAACATACTACAATGTGGATACCTTTTTGCACTATCTTTGTCTTATTATGACAGTTTGTAATATGTCAGATAAACTCAGATATAGCTTTATGCCTCCATTTTATCGCGCTTGGTACGCATATTAGACACTCATTTGCGGGCCAGTGTCTCTCTTTTGGACCTATATGATAGTTTTCCTCCTTCACACATCTGGATGGCCAGGGTACCTCATTCGAACCTGAACCTGGACTATGACTATGAATCACGCTGTAACCTGTAAACTCACCAAGGACGCGGCAAGATAAGAAAGAAATAACTAATTACAGGATTAATTTAAATATGAACTTGCAATATATGCGCCCAATGACTAAAACGGAAAACACCAGCATTCAAATTCAAAATCAGTGCTAAATGTTCGAATAATGTTGCCGTGTTTTCCTGCAAGCTGTCTTTGATAAGCCACCACTTTTACCGCATACATGAGATAAACGTGTTTCGAGATCCGTTCAAAATCCGTTCCGATATGGCTTTTATCAGCAGCTGCCTCTCACAATAACATTTGAGCAAATATGGTTAATTCAGAAACAGTTTCCCTTCGCAATGGGATAAAGGAAATAAATTAATAAAGCGGCAAAACCGTCTACGAAGCCGTCGAAAAACGGCGTACAACGAGCTTTCGTTCGCCTCCATGCGGGGACAAAAAGTAGGCCATGACAAATAACCCGCATGAAATATTTCGAAAGCGGAGCGTTTGGCAACGTTGTACGGCCACCGCGCACTTGATGGTCTTCCCTAGAAACGGGAGGCCTACTAAGTTTCGAGGCCGTCAACCCGTAAAATATCGAGCTCGCTTCGTGGAACGGCGATTTCTAATAGAGAACAGTCCGTCCGTTGAATCCCGGAGAATTACGCGAACGCAAATTGTGATTTTCTCTTGTAATTTTCGTTGCAAACGTTCCAAAAACACCCTTGAGATCGAAAGCGATTTTTGATGTTCGCGTAAAACCGTGCCAGAGGTCGCGCAATGCCTCCTGAAACAAGTTATGAAACTTTGCACTGGGTCTGGTAAAAACGGACTAACTATATCGCTCGTTAACTGCGTCATTCGTTAGGATTTTGATAAGGTTGCTTGATGGAGTCGTTATTTGCTGAATAATAAAGTTTTAAATTTGTATGTTGGGGCGCACGTCGCGCTATTTTGTGGCTATCGTTTGGAATTTCAGCTGGAAATTTTCTTCATTTTTCAATTCGAAGGAACCTCGCCTTAAGCTTAGAAATAACAATGGCCACATGCTTATTTTTAAACAATTGTGTTCATAAAAGTAGCACAACTTTGTTTTAATCTTTACGAAGAAAAAAGGAAATGATATTGGCCGCGTTCTGCAGAGTCAACGATTGTGATTTCTGTTAAATGTCGTGCCGGCCTTCAAATACATTTAAATGGAAGTTAATGTAATTTTTCTTGACAATTTTCAATATATGCCTTATTGGATTGGGATATCCAATAAATGGGAGGAATAAAAAAAATTTGTCTGGTAGAAATGAAGTCTAAAACAGCTGACGATCGTTCTCCACACATGCTCTAACCAGAATAACTGCGCATGATTTTGATTTTATTAATCGACGTCAGCAAATTAGCATTTTTGAAATAGCAGCAGGTGCGCAGTACAAGTGCGCCTTGAAACTATTTTGACCTTTTAAGAGATTTTCATAGCCACCAGAGAACTTTCACTTTCGACCTATATACATATGTTGTATTGTGAGGGATTGATGTTATACGTACACCAAATAGATTTTTTGGAAACCCACTTTTGTGTTACGGCTATATATTAATTATTTTGCTCATATGTAGATTTTTATTAATTTCTAAAATTCGGTACAATTACCCGATCATAAGAATAAGCTGCCTAGGAGACCTTCTTTCGAAGCTTTTATTTGCGGTAGGGCAGTATTAACCTGAACTGATTGCATCATTGATTATATTTACTTATATTTCTTATTAATGATGACGATTACATTGAGTTTTTTGATAATCGTTCGTAATGGATCATTTCTGGTATAGGTACATTCTATATTTGACCTAATAAATTCTGCTACTTTTAATGTTTTTTTTTTTGCTGAAGCTGACTGATGAGTG
This sequence comes from Euwallacea similis, assembly GCF_039881205.1. Classification (NCBI taxonomy): domain Eukaryota; kingdom Metazoa; phylum Arthropoda; class Insecta; order Coleoptera; family Curculionidae; genus Euwallacea; species Euwallacea similis. Next base: position 74,868 of record NC_089609.1, read on the forward strand.
ATCGGATTGGACGACTATCGCATATATATATATATATATATATATATATACATTTAATATATATATAATATATATTAATATATATAGTATATATATAACATTTAAAGAATGCGAAGTAATGCATTTCATCCTCCAACATGGAATGACATTCGGTGGAGAGAAAAACTTAAAAACTAATTTCCCCAAGTCATGTATTTTAATCACGTCAGGCCTACTATCAACGGACAGGCCGTCGCCCTTGAATAGAGACATACCTCGTTAGTGCTGGCAACTGTTTTGTTTTCCCCCACAGCACAGCCGACTCGACCGACGACTGCGTCATTCCCCCGTTGTTATTTTCGAATTTCGAGCCCCGCTCTCTTTGTGCCACGATACGATGAATAATAAACGTTCGCCTCGAAGCTGCTCGTTTTTACGTTCAGGGTACGTTAGAACGTTCCACCATATCGTATTTTTAATCACGGTTATATTAGGTTTTTTTTCGCGGATTATAGGAGTTTCTGCTGCATAAAAGGAATTTTTATAAAACGTAAAATGTGTATCTTTCAAATAACGTTTTTCCCTAGATTTATCAAAAACCACAACCACAACATGACCGAAAGGCAATTTTCAAAAATATGGCCGATAAACTTGCTTTAATAAAACAGTTTTTCAATTTTTGGTATGTATATACTTTACCACACAAATCAGAAATCCAGTATTATATTCATAATTCAATATATTTTTGACAACAAATTGACTGCTAATCAAAGCGTCTTTTATTGACCAACCGCAAAACTCTCATTGGCGCCGCCACTTAACCGTTCAATTACAGGCGGCGCCTAACAACGGTTCCGCGAACAAATCAGGGTCGAACGACTCAATCAAAAGAGCATCAAATGCATCGCCTTCTCTGCGATTTGTAGCAATCGGAAAGTCCGGGTGGGCCGAGGGACGGTGGGGCAAAAACAAACGTCCCACATAAACAGGAAAGCCGGTCCCACGTGGCGCGTGCCGGCGTGTACCCTCTCGGCTCCCCGGTCCCCCCTGACCACACGTACCTTCATCGTCTTTTTGTCAAGCAGGCGGCGCCGGGAGCAACAAGTGAGCTACGAACGGAATGCATTGGGGCACGCGTGCAACCCGTAAACAAGTCATAAATTTAATTCTGTCTCATTTGGGTTGTGGGACTTAGCAAGAATGATACTACCAATATACCAAGGAAAAGTGAGATTCGAAAGTCAATTTTGATGTGCCGAAGACAAATAAATTAGACACACACACACACATACAAAGCACGAGAGATACATAGATTTGAAAATCATTCAACACGCTCCTAATTTGCTGCACTTAAATGCAACATTTTCGTATTATAGAGAACTTTTACACTACTTAAGAAAGCTAGTTCGAAAAACCATTCACAAGGAGTGTCACACCCTTTAAAGATATAGCAATTTTCTATTTTGTATTTTGTTGGCTGGTTCTTATTTAAACATTTCGATTATTGTGTCCTTTTGGATATATATGTAAATTAGATTAGATTAAAAAAAAGAGATATAGCCCTTCAGAAACAGCGGCCCCAATTTTTTTTCTAATTTACTATTTTGAAGAATATAAAATCTTATAAAAAATTATGAAATCTAGAAAGAATTAACAACGAAATAAATCTCATGCTCAGCAAATTTTCGTCGTTGCTGTGATGTGACGACAACGCATGTAAGACTTAAGAGGTAATGATAATGTATATATATAATTTCTCCTTATTTCACTGCTATGGGTCACGAATTAGTGCAATAGGCTTAGAGACAAATTCACTATCAACAAAATGCGCAAGTTTGAAATTTCTGCTAATTCGAAATATAAAATTTATTGATAATTTGGAATACTGTTAAGGAGGTGAAGAGGGAATATGAAAGAATATATATATATGTTTAGAATAGAAGTTTTATATTGTATAACAGATTGGTTGTTAGTTCAACATGTCGACTAAAACAGAGGGGAACGGAGTATCAGGCGAACGTCCCTCAAGACTTGAGTTGAACGAGCTGAGCGGAAAGTGGAAAATTCACGAGTCCAATCGATACGAACAGGACGAACTAGCGGGCAAGCAAACACCGTCAAAGCCAACTCGGGTCGTTTCTCAAGAAAACGAATTCAAATTTCTAGAACCTGTATCAGTACCACCCCTCAACACTACCAAAAAAACCATAACGTGTGTTGTTTGTAAGTCCCACCTCAAAGAATATGTACGATACATTTCAAAAATATTTAAATTATCATGTAGCAATTAAATTCTAGACAAGAAAATATGGAATAACTTGACTCTATAGCTTCAAACTCTGTAGCCTGATAGTCAGGGATGTTAGGTCGACTTTGCCATGCCATTTGCGACCGGCTGCGGGCTGTTTTAACAGGATATTGCAATCTACGGGGGGCGTGAACTAATGGTAAGCACATTGCAAGAGATGGAATTACATACAGTGGCGTAAACACATACATATGTAGCCTTGAGGACGCCAATGAATGATTGATTAGGTATAGATACAATAACAAGGACAATCTACAGGATCTAGAGACATGTGCTTTACGAGATGCGTGGAAAATGAAACTTATTATGGATGAAATATAATTTTGAATTGTGTAGATATGCAAGTACGCGGCATTTGTGGAACTCTGGAAGATTTTGTAACTCTGATTTTTGAGGTAGTAAGTATTAAAATTCTTATGTTCAATACACAAAAAAATTCCCAGTTAAAATATATATAAAAAAACCTTTAAATTTGAAATATGCATAAATTTGATATACTCAAATCTGTAATTTTCGATTGAACGTACTTTATTGGTGTTGCCACCTACCGACGGCTTCAGATACCTTGTATTTTTAAACGAGCTCCTAAAAGCGACATCTGCATTTAGTAAGGTTGATAAAAACATTAAAAACTCACAATACATTTTTCTTTTTCTATGAAAATATACTAAAACAAGATCTACCCATAATTGAATGTAAAATAAAAAACTTAAATAGTCAAATATGAGATTGTAATTTTATTTTCCTGTTGCCAAACACTTACTGACATCTATGCCGCCCCGCCGTATTCATCATGACATTCCTGACTTAGTCGATAATTTTTTTTGACGTTTGTGACAATTTGGCATTAATGGCAGTTTTTTTGTGTTCCTAATGTGATTGCAGGGTATTGTAAAAAGAATAGAATTTTCCTGTTGATTAATTATTGTTTTTGACCCAAACGTAAGTATTTTTTATTACTAAATTAAACTTTGGCTTTTCTGCAATTTGAGAGCTTTCATTTGGGGCGATAACGGTACTTTTATGGAAGAAAATCCAGTTAGATAGGGTGACCGTGCGGCATAGGTCATAACACTTTTATGTCAGAATATTTAAGTTATTTATCTCTTTGCACGTGGGTTTTGTTGCAAAATAAATTGTTATTTGATCTTCGGTCCAGTATATTCTATTTATTAACCTTTGTACAGAGATGATGATACAAAAATGTGTACATTTTCAAGGAGTTTGGCTATTTGCAGCTACCCTCCACTGCTTAAAAATCGAGTCGTCTTTTCATGAAAATATGCAAAGAAAAAAATTATGTGTCGTTTTACAATAACTGTCCGTAATTCCCATGAACATATGGGCAACATCATGATTTTTGAATCTCCTCATGGAATTGAGTTGTCAGAGGTTAAATGGCATCAAAGGCCAGGTGCAAACAAAAACTGAATGGTAATGGATTTGGCCTGTCTTTGAACTCCACATAATTTAATGACTAGAATTAGGTCAAACTTGCTTAGCTTAATTGTATATTTATATATAAAATGGATATCTAAACTCTTATTCCCTATTGATGGGAGGGATTAAAATCGAAGAATTGCTGATCTGTGAGGCATTTATTAAAATGAAAATTTATTTTGTATTTTTGTTATTTTTTAATTGCATTGCTCCTTCATCAAATCCGGATGAATAGTTGGCTATTTCTGTTGTATCTCAATAAACAGTCAGATTCACTCTTTTGTATAACTCAGTAAATAGCTATTTGTGACACCATGTTTCAATAATAAAAAACATAAATGTATAATACTTATGCCCAAGGAGTTTATGGTGATGCTTTGGCCTCTTACAATATGCATTGTCTTAAAAATGTTTGTGTCATTTAGATTTTTGGAAGAATAAAAAGATGGCCAGCAAAGCAAAATGCATCAATGAGCCTACATTTCCTAAAGCAAATTTTTCATAGACAATTATATTCTATATTTCTCGTTTTGTTGAGATATAGCACATCTAATGATCAACATCTTTAAAGGTTGAAAAGGATAACTTACAGTTGGACTATTTTTCAGGAGTCTTAACACTCTCTTTGTTTTCCTGACTCCTGCTTTGCTTTTCGCTAAATGAGCTTAAAATAGCGCAAATATTCCCACCTCGGCTAAAGATCTTACTGAATATGTGACAAAAAAGTTTTGGGATTTAAGTATTTTCTGGAATGTATTGCACTGTATAAAATTTCAATAGTATTGTAAAACTGCAGGAGTTGTGAAATAAAAAAGGAATCATTTGTGACACCATATATCAATAGAAAATTATATATTTTTTTGTTAAAGAATCTTATATTGAAAGTGCACTTAATGGATTTTTTCCTTTTCCTGGACCTTAACAGGTTGTTCAATGGCCATTTGCTATCAAACTTGGTTATAAAAAAAATGTTTCTTTGAAGTTAAGATATTTAACTCCATTGTGATGAAAAAGCTACAGTGACCTGCATTACCATAACAAAAATAGATTTCCTTTAAGATCGGTAAAGTTGTGCCAAAAGATTGCTTTCTCATTTTGAAGCCAAGTTTAAATTTAGCCTTTGCTTTTGGATGGAAATATTATCTTGGCATTTTTATTGTATGATTTTTCTTATTTTATCAATGCCTCCGCGTAAATTATCTAGAGATATAATGACCCAGGAATGAACTTGAATTTATTGGTAATTTTACACTTATTTAGTTCTTTATGTTGGGTTTTAACATATTTTTACCTACATTTTGAATATTATTTTTCCAGTGTTGCTGGAGTAGAGCTATGCACAATATAAACCCAGAAGGCCAATATATGAACCCAACTACGGGTCGGAATCCAGAAAAAGTCTGCATTTTGGATGCTGGTGCCCAATATGGAAAGGTAGGTGCTAGGTTACGTTGGTTTACTTATTGGGATTTTGAACGGAGGAATAAGAAGGCAGCGGTGGTTTTTGTGTGACTCCATTGTCGATACAATCCTCCAAAAGAAAATATTTCTGGAACAACTGGAGTCTGTTGAGATTATACATTTCTAGCTACACCTGAAATTACATTACAATTTATACTTCTACGGGGTGTTTCCTAATCATATGTTGCTGCAACTTTAATGAAATATTCCTTGGATCTAAATATACATAGTGACAACGGCGTTTTCTACGCTGTACGGTACAAATGCAAATCAACATCAAATCCGCGATTTTCGCCAATTACTGTAATTAAAAAAATATATATGTATATATTAAACAAATTTAGCTCTGACGTTCTGCATTTCGAAAATAATAAACTTTTAGATTAAGACCAGGTAAAATTTTGTATTGACTATTCAGAGATACCCTGTATACTATAGGGTGGTCCACTTTTTTGTAGCAGGACTTTAACTGTCGATAGAAAAACTTATTTTAAGAACATTTTTTACCATTATAGACGCTTCATATTAAAGACACTGAGCTGAGTTGAAAACTTTAAAAAAATCTATTATTTTTTTATAATATTCCAATTACTTGTGGAGATATTTAAACCAAATTTGGTGTACAGCATCACATTGTATGCTGACATATTTAGTAATAATATCACGGCCCATGAGCAACCAGTGCCGGAGTTGTGGGTTTTTTTCTATATAAAATTCAATAAATTACTAATACGGTCCTGTCTAAAATTATATCTCAATATTTTCCTAAATCAGTAATGCATTCTCTACAAAACATGTGTCTTGACATTTTTTCGTATCTGGCTTAGTTGCGTAACAAATTCAATTTTAAAAAAATTAATAATTCCCCCGACCTAACCCCGTTTTTTGTTTGGGGATTTAAAGAAAAACAAGTGTATGTAACTCCTGTGGAGACAAGAATATATTGGCCGCATTAGAGATGCGTGTATTCAATTGAGAAATCATAATTTAATTGGTGTTCTCCGACCCATTAGACGTTGGTGTGAATTACGTCTACAACAAAATGGTTCATATTTTGAATACCTACTTTAAATTAAGTGAATTTTTGTAGCTGTTTTTCACTTTTAATTATACAATTCGTATCAACAATAATAAATAATAAAATTTGATTTTAGACAGAACCGTATTACTAATTTATTGAATTTTATGTTAGTAAAACCCCACGACTCCGGCACTGGCTGCTCATGGGCCGTGATATTATTACCCGAATATGACAGCATACAATGTGATGCTGTACCCCAAATTTGGTTTAAATATTTCCAGAGGTTAAAGTATTAAAAAAAATAATAGATTTTTTAAAAAGTTTTCAATACCCAGTATCATTAAAACAAAGCGTTTATGGGCCTATGTTGATATGAAATTTTCTTCTTAAAATAAGTTTTTCTATCGACTGTTAAAGTCCTGCTACAAAAAAGTGGACCACTTTGTATAGCAAAATACTAAGTATATATGTTTTGGCCTTTTGTAGTTAGAGAAGCATGACAAACCTAAATTTTGCAAAACATACATTTTGTTATTTATCATTAGGTCATCGATAGAAAAGTTAGAGAAATAAACGTCGAAGCTGACATTCTACCTTTGGATACTCCAGCATTTAACATCAAAGAGGCCTCATATAAAGCGATTATCATATCTGGAGGCCCCAGTTCTGTTTACGCTGAAGATGCACCCCGTTACGATGCCGATATTTTTCGAATAGGAATTCCAGTTTTGGGTCGGTTTCTAGAGTTCCTCAAATGTTTTAATTGCAAATTCACCTCAATCTTTCAGGTATTTGTTATGGAATGCAGATGATGAACAAAGAGTTCGGCGGCACGGTAATGAGAAAAGAAAGTAGAGAAGACGGTCAATTTACTATAGAAATAAACACAAAATGTTTGTTATTTAAGTGAGTCTTCAATTTATTTATGATGAATTTATAAGTGTAGACTTTTTTAGAGGATTAGATAAAAACCAGGAGGTTCTTCTGACTCATGGCGATTCCATAGATAAAGTAGCGGAAAGCTTCAAGCCTATAGCGCAATCCCAAGCTTTTATAGCGGGAATTTGCAATGAAAAGTTGAACTTGTTTGGAGTTCAGTTTCACCCAGAGGTGCCGCATTTGTAAAAGACTATTCCCTGAAATCACTTTGTTACTTTCAGGTTGATTTAACTCTCAATGGTAAAGTGATGTTAAGAAATTTTTTGTTCGATATTTGCGGCCTGACAGGGAATTTTACCATTCAAGGGAGGGAGGAACAGTGTCTTAAGTATATCAAAGATACAGTAGGCAGTAATAAGGTTAGTTTTTTGGGAAATTAATTATAAATATTACAATTATAATAATTTTAAATATAATATCGTGTTTCAGGTTCTTTTATTGGTTAGCGGCGGTGTAGACAGTACTGTATGCGCAGCTCTTTTTCACAAAGCACTGAGAGCCGATCAAGTAATTGCCATTCACATCGATAATGGGTTTATGCGGAAAAATGAAAGTTCTAAAGTGCATGATTCATTGCAAAAAATTGGTCTCGATTTGAGGGTGATCAAAGCAGCTTCAACATTTTCCGAGGGTAGCACCGTGGTTCCTATAGATAAAGAAGGTATGGAACAGTGATTTGTTTGTGTTAATAATATTTTGGAAGGGTAGAACGATGGTCAGGGAAACTACATGCTCCATTGAATCTAGATTTCCTAAAGCAGTTTTTTGCTGATCATTTACAATATTACATCTCTGGTTTTGTTGTTGATGTAGCACATGCAGTAATCAACATTTTTAAAGGGTGTCGCATATTTTTGTACCTTTACATTTGTTAAAAGAGTAGGAGGCCAGGTGAGATACAGATGCATCATCTTTCAAGTTCACATTTCTGGTGAAACAACGTGGTTTTGTGTGATTAGTGTGGTTTAAAATCACCATTTTCCGATCTCTTGGAAACGCAAACGTTTTACATAAAACTTTTTAGGCAATACCAGAACGCGGGACACAAAAATGCTGTGCCACACGTCAAACCCTGAGGAAAAAAGGAAAATCATCGGCGACATTTTCGTTAAAATGTCGGACGACATTATCGCGGACTTGAAGTTAAATCCCGAAGAAGTCTTGTTGGGTCAAGGGACTTTGAGGTAGAGTTAACTAAAACCACATTCTCCCTTTTAGGCCAATGGTGGTAATTTCAGGCCAGACTTAATAGAGTCAGCGTCGTCAATCGCCTCCGGCAGAGCGGACACCATCAAGACGCATCACAATGATTCGGGTTTAATTAGGAAATTAAGGGAAGAGGGCCGAGTGGTGGAACCTTTGAAAGACTTTCATAAGGATGAAGTAACGATTGATTTTTAATTATTACAATATATCAATTGTATGTAACTCGCATTTGTAGGTTAGAGCTATAGGGCGAGATCTTGGATTGCCGCAAGACCTAGTAATGAGGCATCCATTTCCGGGTCCCGGATTGGCTATTCGAGTGTTATGTGCTGAGGAACCATATATGGAGCGAGATTTTTCCGAGACTCAAGTTTTGGTCAAAATCCTAGTCGAATTCGATCAAATGCTTCAGAAAAAACACGCACTGCTCAACAGGGTCGAGGCCGTCACGACTGATGAAGAACGGTAAGGTAAAAATTTCCGGAAATTTTCAGTTTTAATAGTATATTGCGTGTATATAATGAGGGTTTTAAGAAGTCTATTATGCCCGAATGCAAATACGTGCACGCAGAGCACCACGAGTATACATTCATTCAGTTTGCAGAATTTTTTTCAGTATCATCAGTTTACAGTATTTTACAGAATTTTGAAATTTAATTTCTCTTGTTTTTTTAGGCTGGCTCTCAGACGGATATCGTCGAAACAACGTCTGGCCGCCACTCTGTTGCCTATCCGCACGGTAGGCGTGCAGGGAGACAGACGTACTTACTCGTATGCGGTTGGCGTTTCCAGCGAGCGGGAGCCCGATTGGTCGGATGTAACATTCCTGGCGCGTCTAATGCCACGCGTGTGTCGCAACGTTAATCGGGTCTGCTACGTGTTCGGGGGCGTGGTCAAGGAGACGGTGCCCGACGTCACTCCCACTTATTTGACTACTAATGTGCTGTCGACATTGAGACAATGCGATGACGTGGCTATGACGGTAAGTTGCGACTTTTATGTTTTTGCTGAGGATTTTTAAGAAAATGCGTTCAACCTCAAATCGAAGATCTAAATGGAAATTGATTTTCAGGTGTTACAAAGTTCAGGACATATGACTTCAGTGAGTCAGATGGCTGTGATCTTAATCCCTCTGCATTTCGACCGCGATCAAGCACTGCGGATACCGTCGTGCCAGCGATCCGTGGTAATAAGGCCGTTTTGCACTCAAGATTTCATGACCGGCACGGCGGCCATTCCAGGCAAAGAATTACCCGTCGAAGTACGTGAACAGTTGTCTTTTTTTCCTGAATAATAAATAAAATTTGTCCTGTTGTTTCAGGTTGTGCAAAAGATGGTGCAAGAAGTGGAAAAAGTACCGGGCATTTCTCGAGTTCTCTATGATTTAACTTCGAAACCGCCGGGAACGACTGAGTGGGAATGATCGATAATAGTTTTCGTCAGCAGTAATTTTTACTTGTTTTAAAACTAAAGTATCAACTAAGACTCACACAACTGTTCCGCCAATAAAGGGGGCTTTGCGAGTTTCGGCTGATTTTTATTGCCGTTAAGAATAGTCAAAAAATAAAATAGGCATCGTATTATTGGCAATCGAGAGTCTATTATTCGTTTAAGGGAAAACCCAGCTGAGGTACACGTAAATAAGATTTTTTATTTTTCCATAATTATTTGTGCATATATTGAAATGTAATGCAATCTGTAAAAGTTTTGTTTTTGAGCCCTTAGCTGGATTGGTCCAATGCAAGAAATGGGAGTATAATTCTGTATGTAATTGATAATTATTGGTCGCTTCGGATTGATTGTTTATATATTTTGTTACCTTCAAAGGTTTCCAACGCACGTACATAAGGAGTCGTTTAATTGTTTTCATTCTATTATCTAATATTGTTTGAGTCAAATCCCAGATCTCTTCACAATTATTGTTATTGCGTTTCTCCAATTTACTATAATAATTATTAAATTGTTTTGTTTGTAAAATTGTTTTTGTTCATTTTCATTGTTCACTGTAACCACTAAAGATAATTGACATTGGCTAAACTTCTGGTTTTATTGTTAATTTTGTTTTGATTATTATGCTTGTCATTAATCATTAATTATGAGGCATAGAAAAACGATTGCTGTACTCTATTTGTTTCAATGTTATCAATTTTGTTTAATATAGCAAGAAATTATTTGAGTTTGTTTTATTTTTGTGAGTTTACTTGCTTAGCCAATCTAACTTTGAAGACCTCAAACAAATGAGTTTCTTTTTAATTGATTTCTTACTAAATATTTTAGAACTACGAAATTTTGTCGATTTCTCTTCAATACAGTGCAAATTAAAAAACAAGTTAAAAACCACGACACCAAGAATAAGAAACGCTTTTCTGGTAGAAGTCATTTTTGAGATATGACAAACTTACTGTTTTAAATGATTAGCAATTAAATGCCGCAATTTTTTTTATATTTAACCGACTTCGTAACTCTGCTATAACCTGACCACATATTAACTGGATCTCATCCTTCTTGTAAGGCTGAAGTATTTTTATTAAAATGCAAAATGAGAACATTTATACAATTTCCTAACGTTGAGACTTATTTCTAAATTTAATATATGTATATAACGTTAAAAAAATACCAAGCATATAATTCTACAAATAATGGAAAATTACTTCAAGTATTAACGGCATTTTAACCTAAACTGATGAAATAAAAACTAATTTTCCTAAATTCAAAACCATGTTTTAAGGACATTTTTCATTTGTAGCAGGGTGTAATACAAGTCATAGGTCTTAAAGCTTGATCAACATACTCATCTATAGGTCTGTTAGTCAACTCTACATGGTTTTCTTTTTGATCGCAAAATTTGCTTAAAGAAAACATATGAGCTTCTCTAGGAGCCCTAGGGAAAGTATTTCAATTTACCTGTTTGGATCCGAATTTTCCTCATCATCATTCGCCTGCATGTCACTTAAAAATATGATTTGGCACGTTTTTTCTTTCCCATTAAATTCAGCTAGAGTGCCGTTATATACCAATAAATCATCGATCAATATCTAAGTAAAAATATGTATGGCAAAAAAATGTTTAACTCATCAATTCAATCATTACCCCAAAATCTTTGATTCCCCTTGAGGATGTCTTTGAATAATTCCACAACTTGATGAAGGAAATTGTCACAGGAACATCCATCACCACATAGACTCTATTCAAGTGTTTGGGGATCCTAGGGGCCAGCCAAGAGTGGCAACCAGAGTTGCACTCGTTAACATCATCGATTAGTTTGTCCGGAGTTCTGGTGTCTCCAGACGAGTTGGGGAGTACATTCACACTCTCTGGATATGCGCAGATGTCTGAAAGAATACTTAAAATTTTAGAATACCTTGTGATTAAGATTTACTTTGCTCCTCAAGCAAGATTTTTTCTCCGTCAGAGTCGTATAATTGTAGACCATTGAGGCCACAATAATACTGATCCCCCCAAGTGGAGTAGATCACTATTTCCATTACAAAACCAAAGATGCAGCCTGTGAATGCGGAAGGAGTGTAAAGCTTTTTAATTGGTAATAATTTGTCAAAAAATCTGTAACAATACGTAAATTAGCGGTGTTACGAATCTATATAGAGATGCATAAACCTAATATCCTGCACGAAATCGTAATAAGTATTCCCGGGAGCTCGTCTGAGTAAAAAATAGTCAGTTTGCAGGACCGGGTTTAGCACCACTTCATTATCCAAAAATATTTTCAGAATTTTCACCCCAGCATAGCTGAGCTCCAAATTCTCGTTGTAGTTCCATATTCGCAGTCCTACATGAAATTCACTTTGTTGTCACAAGAACGTTAATGAGAAAATATTTTACCAGAAATAAACATAAAATCATCGAAATTAATTGAAACCACCACATTGTCCTTTTGTAAAGGGATACACCACATGTCTTTCGCTTCCATAGTTATGTTTTCGCCATTGATTAACACTTCTAGATGTTTTGCGTTGGTGTTGCTCTTCACATTGCGCTTCTCGACGCTAAAAACCAATTAAGTTTCAAGTAGGTATACAAGGCGTCCTAGAAATATATGGGCAATCTACTACGTCCATATAGAATACATTAGAACAATACGACAATTTCCTGCACTTTTTTATCCTCCAGGCTTCTTTTGAGAAGATATTAGTTCCTTTAACGGTACAGCCGTGAAACTACACCACTAGATTTTAAGGAAAAAACACTATCAGAGTCCGTTTAGCTTTTTCAATATTTTATTGGATAAACGAATTATAGAGAAGTCCCAAAATACAAAGATTTTTAAAACACGAAATGGCGATAGCTTATCTCTTTATCAACTTTTGTTTCATAGTGATTGAACACAGGATTGCAATAACCGCGATAAGTTTACCTTAACACATTGTCAGTGCCTTCGATGATTTCGAATCCAGTCAACCCTATTGCCCATGGGTTCCCCCAATTCTCCACAAACACTAAATCCACTGTTTTGGCGCCTAAAAGGATTTGCTCGGGCGACCCTTCGGGATTCTCTAATTCTACCTTTGGAATTTTCGTTGTGCGGAGAACTCCTGTTACTGGGCGGGTCTGTTTTTGAATAAAAAATAAACAAAAATATACATTTATTTTTTAAAGTTATACTGGACTCACATCTGAGTCCAAAATTACTGTGGGAGGCCTTTCCTCGTCAGCTAAAGGGCTTGAAGGCTGCGATTTTAGCGAGGCAAACGATAAATCGTTGAGAGAGACCTTTTCCAGAATTATGTCGTTGGTGGTGAAAAGAATGGTCTAAAAAATGAGAAATAATATTTTTATTATTAAAAATAATCAATTTCTCACATCTCCAAAGTGTTGAATTCCTCCTCGAATAGCTCCACTAGCCTTGGCGATCTCCCCTCTAAAAATTACCTCATTGTTCACAGACATGATAATGTCTTTGGCCCCTCGGTACGAATGAATTCTAGATTTATTGTAGTTCTAAAACTCATTTATTAGTCTGAAAACAGCTAAAAGAAATACACTTGAATAAGTGTAGAAGAATACCCAAATTCTGATCACAGCAAATGTAATTGAGTCAACAAATTCAATAGTAATAACATGGTTTCTGCCTCGATAGAACGGGGCTAACCAAATGTGCAAATCGTCTTTGGTTCTGTTGGTTCCATCTAAGAGGTTTGACACAACCCTTGGGTCGTTTTGGCACTCTGGCAGCACATTGACGTCAGGAGGTTCTGCGGAAATCTGTTTTTTTTTGTTAGCTCTGAATGATTTTTTTAGCATTAAAATTACCTGTTTTACTTTCGCGATTTCGCCCTTATCAGTGAATATTTCTATGCCATTAAGCCCTACATAGTATTTGTCTCCCCAAGTAGTCAAAATATTAATAGTCAGTACCTAAAATAAATATATAAGGAGCGAAAGAGTGGTTTCAAGAATTTTACCTGCCCCTTAGGTAGTTCAGGAATTATAAATTCATCATAATTATTCATAGTCTTCCCCTTTAAAAAACCACGACTTCCCTCCCTAAAGAAGTTCTGATCTTGAGGGTAACTTGTCCTTCTCTCATTTAAATTTCCATTCATCATATCTTTTTTGGAGGTCCTAATTACTGACTTAGCAGCTTTGATATCTATTAAGGAAATTAGAATCAACAAGTTAATGAAAACATAAATAGGTCTACCCGAGTCTGTAATGCGTTCATTCTCAAACAACAATTCATTGATCATCATGTCCCTTAACATGTTCTCCTCGGCTAAACGTTGCTTATAATCGCTGACTCGTTTTTCGAAAGTACTAATGCTTGACCTACGAATAATCACTATCAGCAGTAAATCCATATTCAAAGAACTCAATAACCTTCTAGAATCTTTCGATTCCCTGCCGCTGTCTTTTAAGCTTAAGCTTTCAGAAGAGCCCTTCAAACTGTCTCCAAAAACTGTTTCTGATGATTTTGATTTCAAGATACCCAACGATTCATCTCTGCTCTGTTTTCTTCTTCCTTTTGCAGTATGTTTCTCCGCTGCTTTGCGAATACTACCATACTGATACAGTGGAAGGGAGTTTGACATTTCACTTTTGCTCCGCTGGGAAGGATTTGGAGATGAAGGGGAAATATTCCAAAAGTCGCCTAAAACGAGCTTTTTTGCATAAACCACAAGGAATAGTCCAAAAAGTAATTTATTGGAATCTCACAAATTTTACATTGCCCCCTTACCGGAAATTAGGTCACTGGAAGTGAACATTCCGGAATCAGAATGTTTCATCATTTTTTCCATATGTGAAGGTAATCTGCCTTTATGTGACTGATTAAACTGAGTGAGACTCTTCCAAGACTGCTCCAAGTCCGCGTCCATTTTGTATATTAAGTCCAACTTTGGCACGCCATATCCAGATTCCACAGATAAATATTCCGGGGATCTTTCTTGGAATAAATCCATTGAAATTGAATGTTCAATATCCTTTCTTCCGTGCTTAGCTGACCTGCCACAGATATGGCGATGTGAATTTATAATTAATACATTTATAGAGTAGGTCTATACCGTCTTGATTCTCCAATTTTGCCCTCCAAATACGGAATTATATTGGGGATATTCGAGTTGCTGAAGTTCACCTCAAGGGGCATTTGTTTTTTACTGGATTCGCTGCTAGGCATCCGCGACGGATTCTCGAAATAGTCTTTAGAAATCGTGCTAAATTTTCATTTTAACATTAAGACATTTTTGGAGAATCAAGTTAATTAGTACCTGGAAATTTCCTCGAGCCACTTTGGTACTTTTCCCTCAGTAACAGGACGATGAACGTTTCGGACAGAAATTTCCGTTGTTCCTAAATGGTCCGCGATGTTAGGAACGCTTTTGCACTTGCTTTCGTCCATTTTTCAGTAGATGTTCGATTAATTTTGCATAATTTTTTCCAGGAAAATGTTGAAATTTTACATGATTGCCGGGAGCTGAGCCTATTACAGCTAGTCGCATACAGTGGCTGATTGTTTTCATTGTCTGTGCTAACCAGTAAAGCGGTGGTCTTGGCAACGCGTATTGAATTGAGTTGTCATGTTGTGTAGGTTTTATACAGGGGCCATTTGTAACATTAAAATAATTAGAAGCTAGTTTTACTAGAAATACTGCAAAAACATTACCAGAAAAAACACATTCACATTTTCATCCTCATTTTCTTATTCCCTAGTTCAAGTACGGTATCGCATCATTGTTGCTGATGTATTGATGGGTAGTTACCGTATTTCGAATCCAGACCGTTTAAAAATAGTTTAAACTCGATTGAAGAGTCATTTTTCCATGAAATTGGAACGTTTGGGCTAGATAATAGGAAAATATTATTGTACGGGTGACCTCCGTGTATGTTAGAACGGGTCTGCTAATATTTAATAAGGTCATATTATTAAATCGATATAAGACAGTGTTTTAGCGAGGACACCTTTTTCGGTGAAACTCCTTAAAAGAAAATATCTGAATGCAGATTAACAATGAGAAAACCGACAAAAGTTTATCGTTTTCTATGGAAGTAACTATGGATTAAACTATTAGACAAGCTGTATAGATTATTATAGGTTCGTTAAATACACTTCAATGTATATAGCATATTAAATTCACCGAAATTATTATATATATATATATATATGTATATAAGAAAAATAAGAAAGAAAGCTCGTTGGGGTAGATGGTGTTGTAGAAACAACATTAGGGTATAGCTAAGATAAGATTCTTTTCCCATGTGAATGAAATTTCGTTTTATTAAAAATGTAACAGAATTGGCTTTCATTTTTCCCACTATTACATTTTAAAATTATGATGTCAAATCTTGAGGATTTATTTGATTAAAACAGCATGAGATTAAAGAGATGTAACAATGTATCTTCAAATTTAATTTACAAAAAATGATTTATTGTTTAACAAGCTATAATAAAAAGAATCTAAAATAAATATGAGATTTAAAAAAATACTCTTATTCCCAAACAATCACATTTATCTTTTCGATAAATTTTATTTATTTCATGTTCGCAACATCACGAAAATGAAATACTTTGCAAAAAATCTATACTAATACCCTTCAAATCCAGGGATAGGAAATTTTTCACCGAACTCTTCTACTTTCTTCTTCAAAGCCTGCACTTTTTCCACAAAATCCCCTTCGTGAACTCCTTTCTTGAAATCCACCAATTTGGGTCCGGTTTTTTCTCCAATTGATTTACCAAGTTTCAAAGCCTCATCGATGAAATTTACCACTTGATCAATGTCTTTCTCTATCAGTCCTCTTGTGGTCAGGGCAGGTGTCCCTACATTTTGCCGTGAAAATCAACTATTACAAAGTTAATTGTAAATAAGTACCTAAACGAATTCCTGAAGGATTTAAGGCGCTTTTATCACCTGGAACTGTGTTTTTGTTACAAGCTATGGAGATTTCTTCCAAGATATATTCAGCTTTTGCACCGGAAATTCCAGACGGTCTTAGGTCGACTAAAAGTACATGTACGTCGGTTCCACCAGTCACTATTTTGTAACCCTAAATTTCAGAAATTAAAAAAAAAGCAATTTTCTTTTTTCTGATAATACTTTTGACTGCAATCCATTGCTAAGCCTCTGCGCATTTTTAATGATTTGTTTCGCGTATTTTTCGAATTCTGGTGTAGCTGCTTGTTTAAAGGTTGTAGCAATGGCTGCTATTGCATTTTCATGAGGTCCACCTAGAATAAAAGACATCCATTCTTGACTATTGCAAATTAGGAAATATTTATAGACTTAATAAACTTCTGAAATTTGAAGAAATCCGAAACTCTCGAAAGAGCACACAAAGCTAAGCACAATAGAAAATTACCTTGTAAACCTGGAAATACAGCCTGATTGATTTTGCTCTCAAAATCGTAAGGCACTTTGTCTCCTTCGGCATTTAAGCGATTGCCTCTGCGGTAAAAAATCACACCAGCCCTAGGCCCTCTTAAACTCTTATGAGTTGTTGTGGTTACTATATCACTGTACTCAAAAGGACTAGGAGTAACCCCTAAATCATAAAAATGTTTAAAAATTCTCATTAATGGAAATATTGAACACACCTGCTGCTACAAGCCCTGAAATATGGGCCATATCTGACATTAGCAGAGCTCCTACGTCATCGCAGATTTCTCTAAATTTCTTATAGTCTAAAGACCGGGAGTAACAACTGACTCCTGCTATGATCAGTTTGGGTTTAAAAAGACGAGCAGTTGTCAGTAAAGCTTCATAATCTATAAGACCAGTTTCTGGATGCACCTGCATTTAGGTAATTTTCAAGTATAAATGGTGGAATTTACTTCATATCTTACCTTATAAGGCATAGACTCAAAGAAGATTGAAGTTGCAGAAATTTTTTTATTAGGGGTGAAAAAACCATGTGTCAGATGCCCACCGTCTGGCAAATCCAGACCCATGATTCTGCCATGAGGCTCAACTAGAGCTACATGAAATTTTAAAATAAATATACATATAAGGGGTTTGGAATGATAAGAGTACCTGTGTATACAGCAAAGTTCCCAGGGGAGCCTGAATAGGGCTGTACATTAACTCCCCAGTTTTCAGAGTTTAATCTGTAAGCTTCTAGTGCTCGTTTTTGCGCCAAAAGCTCTACTTTATCAACAAATTGAGTTCCACCATAATACCTAAATCAATGAGTTTATGGTTAAGTTAGTTTTATGGACAGGATAAGTGTTTGTTAGTGGGTTTATAACAATAAAGAACAAGTCTTAGTCACAGTCTCAATAAAAGTGTATTAAACAATACTTACATGGTGATATGTGTTTTGCTTGGTTCAGCATCATCAGACTCTACAAGTATCAAATTAATATTTTTATGGACTCTATTTAAATGGTCCATATCAATATTGGTTTGACACTCAGATTTTCATATCATACTAAATGAAATATGAGGGGTGTAACATTTAGAACAGTATTGTTAACGCGTAGGACGACAGAAATACAACCATCGACGCAAAAATAACTGTTCAAAAAATTACACAACAAAATGTGAATTGCTATGAAGCGACTCAAAATATTTTAGATCAAAGTAGAAACAAAGCAAAAAATATATATGGTAATAGGACAGGAACCCAATAGCAAGAGACCAACTAGGCTAGTAATTGAGGAGCTTTATATAGACAACTTAAAGGAAGGATGAAAAATTGATGATTCAGTTACCTCGCTCCTGGATATCCTTCTGCATACTTATTTGTCAAACAGGAACCAAGACAATTCAATACTGCCAATGAGGTAAAATTTTCAGAGGCAATCATTTCGAGACCCTTCATTTGCCTTTGTTTCTCACATTTGATCAACTCAAAAAGTTCTGAGTCATTCTCCCATATGGGCTGCTGTAGGAGTTGGCTGTTCATTCTCGTTGCGTGATGAAATACTGTTTTCTGAGCCTAAAAATTGCATTAAATAGTTAGCAGCTTTCTGACTGATTACTAGACACTGACTTGAATGCAGTGTGGAGGAAATTGTGAGGTCCTAACAGTGCAAAATGACCAATATTGTAAGTTTTTTGAATGAATACATAAATTGAGTCTTGAAGGTAAAGCCCAAAAGGCTTTCATCTTCTGAATTTCATATACGAAAAATCAAAACTTCAGTAGAAATAGAGGCTTTAAAATATAATAAATATGGCAACAAAAATTGAGGTTAATTTGAAGCTTAACTGAACCAACCTATTGAAGACACCTTTGCTGCAAATTTTGATGATCGAAAACTGGCTTGTTTCACTGAACCAAACACTCTTGTTTAGGCTCAATACAAGTAAAAAGAAAATGAATATTCCTTTTTAATTTATAATAAGAAAACAAAACGTGTTTTTCGAAACTGATAACCTTCCTTAACTAACGCATAAGGGGTCAGATTGAAATAATCAATTACCCAATAGTGTATTGCTCAAAAGAAAATAACAAGTGTTGTAACCGTATTAGATATTACAAATCCCGTTTTGGTAGGTGCGTTTTTTAACTTAAAATAATTTTAAAAAACTTCTTGCAATTTCTTACCCCTTCTATCAACAGGTGGCAACCGGTTAAAGCGCGGGAAAACATGGCGGTTTTGAATTTTTGAAACTAGATAGATGAAAAGCATGTAAAATGATGCAACCACGAGAAGTTAAACGTTAAAAACTGCTTTGGCTATAAGTTTATAATGTGTAAGCAGGATCATTGCTAATATCTGGATTTTTATCGGGATTCAAACGACCTTTTAATGTCAAATTTGTAAACACAAGCGGGGGGCCTCTAATGTTTTTGTAAATAAATTAATAAACGCAATCGTTATGAGGTATTTTTCCTACAAATTACCAATCGAAAAGATAATAGTATGGGAGAAGATTTGAATATGTGCCCTTGCCCCATTACTTCGTATATTTTGACATATGTACAAAATACATTCTGTACTGAACTGATTAATACGTCATTCATCTTGATCTTTCTTCCTCTAACGTATTCAGTATCATATTCAACTCTCTGCACAAGAACGAAGTTCGAACTGCATAATAGCGGATAGGCCACATGTCAACATGACAACGTCTTGTGTTAATTGCTGACAGGCGTAAACCAAACAATTTTTGAGGATCCAAAACAACTCTCTTCAATCTTGTTTTACACCTCTTGTTTATTCGATAATTTTAATTAGTTTGCTTGTTGCTGATACTCTCCAATTATAGCTTTAGACCCTTTGACACCCCAATTTAATCGATACAACAATGGAAACTAATAGACCAGGCCTATGGTGGATGAAAACGCCCCAAAAACAAACATCCTCTAAAGAATCGGTAATCCCCAAGTTAGACTTGCAAAAGTTGCATCACTCCTCTAGTTTCACTGATATTTTACGTAAAGACACTTCAGGCATAACTGACCCTGATAATGTGGATGTTGAGAGTATTCTAGAAGAAATTAATCGGGTGGCAGCGGAGAGCCCTCTGGGGCCCTTTGATAGAAGTATTGGGGAACGAAGCATGGATGATATCATGAAAGAGGCAGAGAGGGTTTATATGGAGAGCTCCAAAAGTTTTGAGCAGTTAAGCCAAATGTCTAAGACTTCACAAAATATTTCTGACCTAGTGAGCAGTAATTCAAAAATGTCTACACCTACTCCAAAAAGTGTTAGTCCTTTGCCTTTAGATGATGCTGAGAAAGGGTTGGATAAAGAAGATTACATCTCTGATTATAGTGAGGATTTTTCACAGGATAGTAAAACAGATCCAGGTAAGAGAAAAGATTATTTATTAACATTATGGAAAATGTTACATCCCTCATTTTCCATCAATTTTAGGAAAATCATCACAATCTTCACAAGAATCTAACAAATTAGACAACTTATACAAAGCAGTTGAAGATGTGGATAATATCAAATTAAAATCTTCAGAATTACAAGCCACAGACCTGCAAAAAAAAAGCATTTCTTCTTCGAGTTCACAGCAAAAAACTGCCAAATCTATTAGCTTGGCCAAAAGTTCTTTCAAATTGCCTTTAAGCTCTGTCAATATTCCAAAGCAGAGCCCTAGAGCTACTCCCTTTGTGAGTTCAAAATCAAGTCCTGTGAAAACACCAATAAAAACTGCCAGTCCACTTGAGAGTCCAAAAGTAAAATTGAAGGAAATGTCTCGGGAAACTCCGTTAGGTTTAGTAATAGCGTCGGAGGCTCCCATGTTATATCAGCCATATTTGGCTGTTGAGAATATGAATAAAGTAGTGGAATTGAACCAGGAAATTGAAGTTAGGAATAAATTGATTAAAACACTGGAAGATGAGAATGACTTATTGAAAGGTGACATTCAACAACTAAAGGTAAGAGATATTTCTGATGAACCTATATTGTGCGCCTAATAAGAAAGACAAAGGTAAAAATTTTATCTTATTTATCTTACTCTATAATAATATCTCTAGTAATAATATTGAATATTAGCTTATGCGTACTTACATATTAGAGATGATTTCAGAAACTTTTTGAGGTTTTAAACTTGCAATATAAAATATAATTTCAGCCATGTACTAGCTAATATCACAGCTAACAATAGTTGAAAACCTACAATCTAATATATAGCAATATATCCCTTAAGCACTTTCAGCTGCCTCTGCTATTGTTCTCACTGCAGCCAAGGCCTCCTTAGCTGTAGGCTGAATATAACTTGCTGGTAAAATAAATCCGTATCTCCCATTATCTCGCAACTCTATGGTGTATGCATATTTGATCTTCATAGTCCCTTTGGCCCAATCATCTGATCCACCAGCGGCTGGATATAAAGTATTCCCTGCAGGGCCCACAGTATACATGGGACCTCCGCTCATCTTAATGGCCTGAGCTACTTTCTGCCCCACTAACTCCAAATCTTTATAGTCAGGAGGTACCACTCTGTTGTAACCCCATGGATAAAGAATGTATTGTCCGTACGAATGGAAAGAAATATATGCTCTCCATTTCGCGCTAGAACCGCTGATATAACGTTGAACTGCCGCTGTTTCTGGTTCAGAGAATGGGCCTGACCCTCCAAATGTCTCAGCGCAGGGATTTTTTGATGAACCGGTGCCCCCCCATCTATATCTAAATTGAGAAATTCACGAATAAATCTTGTATATATTAAAAGAGGTTTACCCAAAGTTTCTGTTCAAATCTACTCCGGCGCATCTGCCAGAACCTCTTCGGTTTTTTCTCCACAATCTGTCAGTGCTGTGGGTGTACTCATATCCATCAGGATTCAGCAGTGGAGCGAAGTACCAATCGATATTTTGAATGTATTTTCGCTCACTTTCCCAGTTAAGAACCAATTGATTAATGATGTAGGTCACTGTGGCTGGGGTGATCCATTCTCGGGCATGAATTCCTCCTGGATTAATATAGCATTTTATTATAATATTTATTGTATTATCCGGCATGGTAAATAAGACTCACCATCAACCCATGCAGCCTTATTGCCAGGTTTCTTGTTTGAAATTTTTAGTAGTTTTATTGGACGCCCGTTTACGGAGATTCCGATAGTTTCTAAGGTTACTATGTCCTTGTATGTCTCAGCCAAGTAGTCCAGGTATCCATGCAGGTCTTCTAGTCGATGGTAAGCGTACCAAGTCAGTGAGTGTCCTGAAAATAACGTTTTAGAAATTGCGATTTAATGTTCCCCAATTCCAACAATGAGTATTAGCACAACCACACAAACATTCACATGCATTCATACGGACCCCAATTGGCCACCGGCCTTAATTCCAAGCGATCGTGTAGAGAGGAGAGCCCTCTTCGAGCCATAATGTATTTCAAAAATGTGAATTTTCTCGCTGAAATTCCTACATTTTCTTGAATCACCTTTGCATAAAAGTTTCTGGCAATAAACTCACCATCTCTAATTTGAGTTTCATCAATTGGAAGGTTTTCCTCATCAATCGCAGTTTGTAAATCTTCAATGGCCACGTCAAAGTTAATGTGTTGACTGTTGAGTGCGTTTTTAACTTTTTCCATTGATTCTGGTTTGACCAGGATGTCGATTGCTGAGGCGTTACCTCCCCACATGGTGATATCTGAAAAGATTTTCACCCCAGAATGAAACAAGAAAACCTTAATTTCAACACTGATTTTCAGACGATTGCACACTAATTTCCCAACACCATATATTTAGAATTAATTCAGCTTTGTCAATGAGATTTTAATATTTTTGGACAGTGAAGCATGTTTGGTGCGATTGATATTTTAAAAATCGTTTCCGGCTTTTTATTTCCAGCCTTTATGCATCATATTATGCGTTAAATAAGGTTTTCTCTCTATAATTTAACCATTTATTTAAGTGCTAGCCAATCATACCCTAAAACAAATTAAGTAGTATCGTGAATACAAAATTAACTACTTTCTCTTTTGAGTTAATTTCCTTGTATTTATCATTTAGCACTTCCCAGGTGTCAGACAAGTTTCACGATAATATGTTAAAAGTACCTGTTTGGTTGTTTATTTTTCTGTAATAAAAAATTTAGCAAAAGGAAAGGGAACGTTTGTTTTATCGTACAATAAGTTACGTGGTTTTATTGCAGGGTAATAGAAAAACTGTTTAAATTGATTATATAATGTGTTGCTTTTTCTCAATTCGCTCCTCAAAGGAATACAAGAACAGGAATGCGTTAAGATTGAATTGCAGGTTTAGATAATCGTAAATTTCATCTAAAGAATTCAATTAACCTCTTAAAATGATCAAAATACACATTTAAAATCGAAATTTTTTACCTTCATCATCTCTCAGCTTGATCAAAACCTCAACTTTGTCCTCACTATCCACTACAGTTTTCCATAGCTGACTCCCTCTGTACAGGATCCTCCCTTCAGGCTGCGGAAACTCCTCCCCAAAATATTTATTTCCTATGCCTCCCCCCTCGTCATCACTGTTTGCAGTTGCATTGCTTATAACCGAAAGTTCATCGATGGCATCCTCAATTTGTAATCCCAAATTCGAAGGTTCTTCAATGCTATATCTGTTGAAAAAGAGGAATTTTCAAACTATACTTTAATCTTCGAATTGACCTCACCTGAGTCCATCCCATTCAAACCTGGCAAATCTTGCCTGAATACCCTGAAACCATCCCGTAGAGGTGCTCAGCACCAAGAGAACGAATGCAACCTTCGCCATGACCAAATGGGATGCCCCCAAACAGCGACTCGCGTTTTATATGATTTTGCCGTCCATTTGACCCGGTTCAAGTCAACGGTACCCATAGTAAAAGTCGCCCAGTACAATCGTAAATCTTGATATAAGGCGCCTTTTCTGTTTTGATTCGGTACCACTGCGTGGGCGTATTTTTCCTCTTCGGATGTATGCAGATTTGATGTTTTTGAAAAGATGTTTAAGCAAGTTTTTTGGACTAGTTTGAAGTCTTAGGGAGAGATGCATAATTATCATCGATTGCATCTGAATGACCCAAATGAAA
Organism: Euwallacea similis; assembly: GCF_039881205.1. Classification (NCBI taxonomy): domain Eukaryota; kingdom Metazoa; phylum Arthropoda; class Insecta; order Coleoptera; family Curculionidae; genus Euwallacea; species Euwallacea similis. The sequence continues at coordinate 99,125 of NC_089609.1, forward strand.
TGAACGGTACCGAAGTTGAAATTAATGGTCTTCAGGTCGTGCGATTGCTGATTCATCGTTTGATAACATAATAGTGGGCGCGTTTAGCTGCTCTGGAACCCTTAGGCGTATGTGAAGATCTATCTTCCTTACTTAAAATCAGTAACATAATGTTAATATTCGATATTGGTGCCACTCAAGGAAGATTGTACTGAAAAAGAAAGTCCTATGGTTCTTTTAATGGTGATGGTTTGTCGATTGTTACTATTGTTGCACACAGCCATGGTATAATTATTGCCATTGTCAACGTTTCAATAAGCATATTCAAGCAAAAGTGAATAAGAGAGTTACGGGATTAAGGATTCTGAATAAGAGGAAATGTATTCATGTCATTTTTGGTTTATTGCCCAGAAAGAAGTAGTAGTAATTTGACAATACTATATGAATTCAACATTAACTATGCCTTTTGTCACCTGTTGTAACGCAAATGCATGCATTAGATATTCCAAGAAAAATAATTTAACAACCAACCACTTTGTTCTCCGTTGCAGCTCGACATAGGAACCACTCATGCCTTAATGGAAAGACTGAAATCTGAGGTGAACGTTAAAACCCTAACTTCCCCCGAAATCAATCTCGAACTGGACAAGGCCCTTGAAGAACTTAAAGACTCCAAAGAAATCAATACTTCGTTGCAGCTGCAACTAGATTCAGCCAATAAGACACATCAATTGCTGAGAAGCTCTTATGATGATCTGCTAGCTTCGAGCAAAGGGCTGGAGCGCAAGGTTATGGAACTGGATTCCACCTTAGCCAAATACAAGGCTGAGTTACTTAATGTGCAGCAAACCAAAACGAAACTCTTAGAAAATGAAATTAACTTGAACAAATTGTTGGAGATTGAAAAGCTGCAGAGCAAAAGCTTGAAGTTGCAGAATGAGAAGGATTCTAAGTGTATTCAGGATTTGAACCGACAGATTAAGGAGATGGAGAGAATTATTGCAAGGAAACATCCAGACTCTGTGTCTGCTCTAATTGTAGCTGCCAAGGAGGATGTTTCAGAAAATAATTTGACTGCTAGAAAGCTGTTAGAAGATCGCATTAAGGTATTAGAGCAAGAGGTGGCGAGCAGAGATTCTCAGTCTTCAAAAGTTTTTTTGGAAATTCAGGATAAGTTTAATCAAATGAAAAACAAATATGAGAGCCACATTGAAGATTTAGAGCTGCATGTCAGTGACCTTAAGAGCCAGCTGAAGAATCGAAGGGACACCTACGACGTTTACACACAAACATTTAGGGACGAGAATAAAATTCCTCAGAAAGAGAGTTTCACTGTTTCTGTTCAGACTGAGACAGTTACGAACAATACTAAAATCAAAATTACTCCAATAAAGAAGGTTTCAGATGGTATTAACCATAAGGAAGATGCTCATCTCTTGGCTACCATTCGAGGGCTGCAGGCGGATCTATCTAATAAAGAGAAGGTCGTTTCAAAGCTACAAAAAGAAGTGGACGAGGCTCGCAAGACTAACAGAAGACTTCAGAAAGAAAGGTATGTAGTAAATAGTCAGCTTTATTTTTATTTAAGTGTACATAATATGAGTTCTTTAGAGAAGGTAGTTTGAGAAACCTGAGCGAGAAAAAGGACTTTCGAAGCTATCCTGAAAAATTAGTGACATACTCTCGGTCAAGCAGCGTACAGGATATCAGGAAGGAAGAGGAGTTGCAACAGTTGAAGTTGGAGAGAAACAGATTGAAACAACAATTAGCCAGGTTAGAGGAGGACTACCAAGGGCTTAAGAAGAAGCGATTGGATGACGTAAGTTTTTCTTCAGTTTATTTTTAAATATACAAAACCCTGCTTCAGCTCACAGCTCTTCAAGAAGCTCACGAACGCGAAATTTCCAATTACATGGCAAGCGTGACGCCATTGAGAGAACAACTCGAGTTGCAGCAAGTGTCAGTCAACACTTTTCAATCCCAGTTAATCAAGGCTAAAGAAGAAATTGCAGTTTTGACGGTTGAAAGAGATCATTTGAATAGCCGTTTGCTGAACAGTCTTCATTGTGGAATTACAGCGGTTTCCCAAAATGGAGGAGACGTGAGTGAGGTGGAGACTCTTCGTAAAAAGGTAGGTGTGTTAATGTGATGTTCCTGTTAATATTATTATCTTTAAATTGTTGTGCAAGGAGGCCTAATTATTCAAAGTTACAACATTTCATTCATTTATTTCCAAACCTTCTGTAAGAACTAACTTTTTACACCTTGTATATATTTATGTATATCGGAAAAGAAGCATTATTCATTGCATATTTATACGGAGTTTTCGTCTTATTTTGGGTCACAGGATACTTAGTTCAATTTATGGCACTATGCAGCATGTAGTCGTTTTCAATACTATAAAGAATGTAAATTGAAACCATGACCTCTTGCTGAATCTTGCTTATGATTAGATCACCACATTAGAAAAACATTACGAGGAGAGGGAGTACCGGTTAGGAGCTATAGTGCAAAGCTTAGCACAAAAGTCTATCAGCAATAGGAGCTGCGAACAGTGTGCTGAAAGGCAGCAACAGTTGATTGGTTACAAAGTGGAGTTAGATCAGCTGTTAGCTTCAGTTAGAGCGCTAAAGTAGAGACCTATTTAAACCGTTACAGTGATTAAAGTATGCCAATAAATTATAATTTACCGATATTAATGATACCAAAGAGAATATTTGTTCATTGTTACTAAGAAGAAATTGGTGTGCAGATTCTCACCTTCGTTAATTAAGCAGCATATTATAGAATTTTAAGATTGTACTGCTTTTCAACAATTATAATAAGTTTGCATTAAAATCGACTTTTAAAGTCCTTTTCCTGTTATATAACCAAATTTGAATGATATTTTCATATGGGATTATCGATCAAATTGCATTTAAATTGCTGTCCTTTAGTAGTATTAATTTTTTTTAAGAACTTCTTATAATCTTTATATTGTTTAATTGCAAGAATTGAAATTTTATGGCTTACAGCTAGTGATATTGCAATTTTTAAGTGAAAAATTTACCTGTTTCCGTCCTTAGTATAAGTAGTTTTTCTCATTCAAGAAAAGTGTAAAATAATTTAAATTCTGAATTTAACGAAATTATTTTTTGTTAATTTATAATTTTAACGTATTTTTGAAACAGGTAAAAGGACCATCAAATCGATAAAAATCAAAATCAAAATCAAAATGTGCTAACTTTTTTTCACTTGCTTGGCATTGTTAAGTATTGTATTCTCGTAAATACTTCCATTACCAATTTTAAAGTCGTCCAATAGTTCTCATTGAAAAGAATTTTGTAACATTAAATTAGAGTAAAACGGATTCAGTGAATTTCATTAAAACCTCTTTTTCCTGAAATCAACATAGCTCCCCAAATAAGCTCAGCCCATGTGACTGTCAGGGTAAGAGAACTTGCATACAGGGTGTACTATTGAAAACTTCGTATCCGGCTTATTTTGAATTACGATCCAAATATTAGAAATTGTGGCGATAGGTCAATTTTGTTGTCTAAAGAGATACATTTTAGCGTTAAATGCAGATTCCGTGGTTCCGTAAACGTAGCTTCCGATTTTTCTCAGTAGCATAAGGCTTCTTCCTTGTTATTCGGCTATTATAGCCATTTTTTCGTAAAACTTTGCGAATAGTTTTCGCACTTACCACTTTGTTTAAATTAATTTCAATGTCAGTTATAAGTTTAGGGGCACTAATTTTTGGATTATTTGGATTGACTTGTTTCAATATCCAATGGTCATCTTGTGCTGTTAACTTTTTTTATCGCTGACTCGGACTTTATTGAATATGCGATTAAATTTTTTGTACCGTTATATTATTGATCGAATAGTAGTGTTGCTTTTGTTGAGAATGTCGCAATTTTTCTTTGATTTTTTTCTTGATTATAATGAAAAATTACAAGCTTTCTTTCTTCGATGGTCGTTTGCTTTTTTCCACTCATTATTTAGAATTTCTCAACAAATTTTAAACAAAATTGTCAACGATTGGCACCTAATAAACTAATTTAATTAAATCTGTAAGTACAACAAAAATATCCATAACTTAATCACCGAACAGATCAACAGCACGATTTAGACTGAGAGCTAACAACAGTGAGCGGCAACATGTTTTTTTATGCCTAAGGTAACTTGATGTTTACGGATTTAGTTGATATTTTTAAAAACACAATAAAAAGGTTATCAATAGTCATGAAAATAAGCATTGTTTATTTAAAGGTTTATAATTTTAATACAAATGCCTATAATTTAAATGAGTGCGCGATTTGATTGAATGTGTGACTCACTATATTTAAAGATGATATAACGATAAAAATGTAACTGAAAAGACAATAATAAATCTGTTCAACAAAAACCTCCCTGAGACTGAAGCTTTTGATCCTTTTAAAAGCTCAAATTACTCAGTCACTCTCGAATACGATTTTCAGTTCGAATTCAATTTTGCAATAGAAAAAACGGCTGAAACTTTATTACGGGAACATCAACGAGAATGATCTTTTAAAATTAAACCTCCATAAAAAAAATGCATTTCATTTTTTGCTTAAGGAGAATAATGTTAAAATGGTATGAGCACATAAAGGTAACGTTCCTACACTCTCTTCCACTGGTTATTTTGCGACGATGATTTTACAAAATTTCCTCAATGATCAAACAGCCGATAACTGACTCAAGAAACTTTCGAATCGCATTTGACGATGAATTTCCAAATGTTATCACAAGGTCTCTAAAGATGATCCTCATTAAACACATTAAATCTTTTAGACAATGGTCTTGTCGAACAATTAAATCTGAAGAACAAATACCGAATCACTAGTCACCCAGTAGCACTGTTTACTTGTGCCTTTTCTGCTTCCTGTTTATCTCTCGACGCAAGAAATTTTATAACCCATTGACATTCTTATAATTGAGGTCTATAGCTTTTGGTGACGTTTTGTGAGGAGAGTGTCTGAGTGGTGTTCTAGGTTTAGAAGAAGATGGATCATTATGGGAGGGTCCATAGGAAGATTAATCCTAGAGAGAGGGCGAATATTCTTAGTTTGTATACTTTTTCGTAAGTTACGGTTTTTTAATCGTCGATACCGTAATGTATGAATTAAATCCTCATCTTATTTAGTTTAATAAACAGTTCGAAGGACATTTCAACGGAATTGAACCGTTTCCCATTATTTTAATGAAATGATGGCTCGTTAAAGAGCACTGTGATATATCACCATCAATAGTAATTAATATTTACAAATTAGTCAGTTTGAATAAAATTTTAGATATACAGGAGGCCTGTTTAAAAAGGCTTTTAAACGAGATCTCGAAGAACGCGACATTTACGAGGTAGTAAAAGCATGTAAGTCCGAACTCTCGTCTAACCGTTTCGAGAAATCCTGGCGAAAGCAAGTGGCCTCTAAAGGAAAATGCTCACTTTGTGGCCTATTGTGGCAGAATTTCGGTACTCCCTTCACTTTCCTTACCGTGATACAGTTTGTGTTCAAAGTAGTGAGCAGGTAAGTTTTATACCTTCTGAATTATTCCTGATAACTCACAGTTCTTAAAGCATATTCGAGCCTCTAGCCGTAGGCAAATTGGTCTCCTATTTCAACCCAAAAACAACACTTACCTTCCGAGATGCAGTTTTTTACGCCTGCTTAATGATAGGTCTTAAATTTTTGCATTCTTTATACATGCAAAATTTCTCCATTTATCTGGGACAGTTATCGATCAACATAAGGAACTCCTTGTGTTCTCTGGTTTACAGAAAATGTAACTATAGTTGGTCTTTGAATTAACGCGTAATTAAATAATGTTTGAAGCTCTGAAAATGTCTTCTGCTGCCGCCACAGAGATTGGGCTTGGAAACATCATCACTGTAATGACCAAAGACGTAGTAGTATTCGAGAGGGCTGTAGGTCTCTTCAGTGAGGTTTGGATAGAGATGTTGAGGACCTTTCTGGTTTGTTACTTGATTTACCAAAAAATGGGGCCTGCCAGTTTTGCAGGAGTGGGGACTCTGCTGCTGGTTTTACCGTTACAAGGTATTTTAATTTGAAAATAATTATGCGAGACACCGTATTAGCTCAGGACATTGCTACAGGATACTTTGGAAAATGCATTAAGAACTTGCGGCTTGAGTTGGGCAAAAAAACCGATGAACGTTTGCAAGCTACTCAAGAAACGTTGTCTGCGATCAAGATTATAAAAATGTATACTTGGGAAAAGATATTTGTTAAACAAGTTGAAGAAAAGAGAACGTAAGTTTTGAAACTTTTCTAAACTGCTGATCAAAGGACGCATCGCGTGAATTTTACTATTAAATTTTAACTTGTTTGGGCTTTCTTTTTTCGACAGCAAACACTAAAACTCATTGATCCAGTAGTTCTTTTATTAAAAAATTCTAAATGGACATCGTTCCAGGAAGGAAATGCGCTTTCTCCTAAGGGCCGCCTATTTAAACTCCTTAACATTCCTAACAGGAACTGTTAGCTCAAAGATCGGTCTCTATGTCTTAATGATGACTTATATCGGCGTCACTAAGAACGCAGATGCCGAGGTGATTTTCTACGTAATACGATCCTTCCACGATCTGAGACACTCACTTGGGATCGTCATTCCTATCGGTTTCGGGAAATTTGCAGAGATCATTGCTGCAACTCAGAGGATCAGCAAGATCCTCAACTCTGAAGAAGTGAACCGCGAAGAGCATGACGATCGTGCAGCACCCAAAGTGAAAGTGTCAGGAGTTACTGTTAAGGTTACTTAAAAAAAATTTCACGTTTGGTACATTTTACAATTTTTTTTTGAATAGGTAAAAGACCATAATATTCTCAAGGATATCAGCACCGAATTGAAGCCAGGTTTAACGGTGATCACGGGGCCTTTAGGTTGCGGCAAAAGCACTTTACTGAAGCTCTTTCTAAACGATTTTCCTGTCACTGAAGGAAAGTTGCTCTGCAATGCCAAATTTTCTTACTGCTCCCAAGATTCCTGGCTGTTTCCATCTTCCATTAAACAGAACATCCTCTTTGGAGAACCTTATGACAGTTTCCGCTACGATAGAGTAGTGAAAGTGTGCGCTTTAGATTTCGATTTTAACATGTTTGATCACGGAGATGAAACCATTGTGGGTAAGTTTTTCTGCTCTTAACAATCAAATCCAGTAGAAACAATTATTGTCTTTAGCTGATGGGGGCAAAAACCTGAGCGGTGGTCAACAAGCCAGAATCAACTTAGCCCGAGCAATATACAAGAAGAGCGACATTTATCTTCTGGACGATCCTCTTCACGCTTTAGATCCCCACGTCCAAGAATTCATTTATCAAAACTGCATTAAAGGATTCCTCAAGGATCACCCATGTGTGCTGGTGACTCACAATTTGAAGCACAAGAACGGGGCCGATAATTTAATCGTCTTGAAAGATGGACAGATCAAATTTGATGGAAAAGCCTCAGAAATTAAAGAGGAAACTATCGAAGAAATCGTAATTGATAAGATTGAAATGGAGGAAAAAGAGAAGGGCGAAGAAGAGGTAACTGAGAACAGCAGTTTTATTAAGTCTAACAAGAGGAAAGTGTATAGTGAGGTCAAGAAAGAAGGAAAAGTGGATTTTAACGTTTTCAAACAATACTTTCGGTTTGGAGGAGGTTTCTTCCTATTTTCAGGCATAGCCCTCTTATTCTTTATTACCGAGTCTAGCGAGAGCTACTCATCGAGGCTCTTTACCAATTGGTATGTTTGTTTAATAACATTTATCATCTAGAATAAACAAAATGGCAGCATTTGCGTAGGATAAATCTTCAGCAAAACTTAACGGATTTCAAAAACGAAAACTCAACCACTGATGCGACCAATTACAAACTGCTGGAAGGCAAGTCTGATTGGACCATTAAACTCTACTCATTCATGGTTATGGGCTCCTTCGCCTCGGAGCTTTTGATTCAATTCCTTATGTTGAACTTCACGAGAAATGCCGCAGTGAAGTTACACAATGCCATGATCGAGAAGTTGGTATCTGCCACAATGGTTTTCTATGACAACCACTTTATCGGGAACATTCTCAACAGATTCTCTCAAGATTTGAGCATGGTCGATGAGGTTTTGCCCATGCATGTCAACTTTTTCCTTTTGGTAACTTAGAATTTTGGCTTAACATTATATAACATAAGCAATGATAATTTTGTGTAGATTGTGTTCTCCTGCATTGGAGCTATCGCTTTAATTTCTACTGTGAGTTACCTGTTCATGATTCCAGCTGGTATTTTAGCAGCCTGTTTGTATTGTTTGAGGATCATTTATATGCCCACTGCTAGAAGCTTAAAGAGGTTGGTGGCAGCGAGTAAGTGTGAATCTCAAACGAGTTACTTTCTATTTCATTTGTTCTAACGGTAACAGATGTAGATATAACGAATGACGAATTCGAGCACTGTGGAACAAATTAGATCGCAAAATTTAAATTCCGCGGTATTTCTCTTGAATGTACGTTAAATTTTAGGCCGTAGCCCCTTGATCGGTCACGTAAATGCATCAATCCAAGGCTTGACCACAATCCGGGCATGCAAAATCGAACACATCTTAGCAGAGGAATTCGACAGACACCAAGACTTTTACACCTCGGCCCATTACATGACGTTCTGCATGCAGAAAGCCTTCTCCTTTTTCATGGATATTCTCTCTACCTTATTTGTTACTTTTATCGTTGGGAAATTACTCTTCTGGGGAGCAGGGGAGCTCTCTGGAGACATAGGTTTGGCCATAACGAAGGCTTCCTCTGTTGCTATGATGGTGCAGTGGTCTTTAATTCAGTGGTCAGATTTGGAAAATGATATGACTCACGTAGAGCGGGTTTTAGAGTATACTGAAGTATCTCAAGTAAGGCTGAATTTTGCGTAAAAATTATTAGAGAGCAAATCATATCGTTCTTTAGGACAATTACGAAGGTAAAACTTTGAAAAATTGGCCAACCCAAGGAGCTATTGCGTTCAACAATGTATCTCTAAGTTACAAATCGGAGAAGGTTTTGAAGGACGTAAGTTTCGAGGTGAAGCCCATGCACAAGATTGGCATAGTAGGTCGCACTGGAGCTGGAAAATCCTCGATAATATCAGCACTATTCAGACTTTATGCTTTCGAAGGCACTATCTCAATCGACAACGTTAACATCAAGACATTATCTTTAGAGTTTTTGAGGGAGCACATTTCAATAATCCCCCAGGACCCTCTCTTGTTCCACGGTACAATTCGGCACAACTTGGACCCATTTAATTCCTACACAGACGAGGAAATCTGGAACACTCTAAAAAAGATAAACATGACAGAGCATATTGCCAGTCTGGATTTGAATGTGGCTGAAAGTTCCAGCTTTTCAACAGGTCAAAGACAGCTGCTATGTCTAGGGCGAGCCATACTAAGGAAGAACAAAATAGTGGTGTTAGACGAAGCTACCGCTAATATGGATCCCGATACTGAGTTCCTAGTGCAACAGGTCATTTCCGAAAATTTTTGTGACTGCACAGTTCTGATTATTGCACATAAACTGCAGTCGGTATTGGAATGCAATAAAATTCTGGTCATGGATCGTGGACAAGTTGCCGAATATGCAGATCCTTTGGAGTTAATGGAGGATAGAAAGAGCTATTTTTCGAAGTTGCTCGCCAGTGATGATTCGCATGCCTTTCAAAAATAATTTTTGAAAATCCAGTTTTGTTGTAAGTGGAATAAATATAATTAATTTTAGAAAGTTTGTTATATTTTATCTCGCTAAAACCTATAGGAAATGTTTGTTTTATAATGCAAAATGAATTCTTAGATGCCTTTTCCACTTCCATTCTAGAATTATAATTATTCTAATCAATCTGACAACATTAATCTGGCTATTCCCTCACAAAACATAAATTATTATGAGTAACTCTTCTCAAGCTACGTTTAAATGTCGATAGACTATTACACCTCTACACTTTTCAGGAGGAATGGATTGAAAGACAATGGTATAGAAATGGTCACATTTAATAAGAAATCATCTAAACATTAGGTATAATAATATACCGAAGGTGTATAAATAATTACAGTTTTTATCATCCAAATCCTTCAATTTACTATCAGAAAATCCAGATTTGAAAAAAAATGTCACATCTATAACTTTGGGCCTAAATGGGAGTAGATTTGTTCACAAATATTTGCCCAATTGACTAAATAGTTGGAGTATTCTCATATAATATTTAATGAATATAGTCATACTCTTTGTTTTTTTAAACTAATCTGCAAAGAACACTTTGGGCTTAATCTTCTGACATTCACTTGCTGCATTCAAAAACATCCCTTATTTCAGAGATTTCCCCATTGGTACCACATGCTTGTCCACCTCAATATACTATTTGCAAAGATAAATTAGTTGATTGCGTATCACATTCTACATTCGGGATCCTTTTTGTTGTAAAACTTTTGCTCTATCCTCCCTCTCTCCTCGAACCTCTGCATTTTCTGCCACCCCATATTCTCTACTAACAACACACAAAAATTCAGCATGTTCATCTTGGCCATAATTGTACTGGGAACCTATATTAACTAGCTGCTCGAATTTCCAGCCATCAGACATTGTTGAAACCATCTGAAGTTTGTTAGAAATATGAATAAATTTGTTTAATAGAAATAAATAAAGTTTTACCTGCGTTAACTCATCTTCATGACATTGTAATACCCTGTACACATGCTTTTTCCCACCTCTGCCACACACATTATCTCTCAGCCCTATTCGATCCTTGACTAAAGTTACTAATTCTGCTATGTTGTAGAATTCTGCTTCTTCTAAGATACCTTCTTCAGCTAAATCTTTGTTTATCACTAACTTACCATGTCTAAGGTAGTTTAGGATAGGTGAGAAATAGATTGGGTCTCTATCAATGAGGTATGCACCAGTTTCATCCTTAAAGATAGAAAAACTGCATAGAATATGTAGCGAAACAGAGGAAGATTTGAAGTGAATGCATATATTCCTTAAACTTTGTAAACCATATACAGAGTGATGAAACACCACAAAAACAGAGAGATTTTTGGGATTTCAATCCCTCACCTATTAAAAATGTGTAATAAAATTTACCCTCTCAAAAATCAAATTGAGGTGTATGAGGTTTTTCAAAATTAATATAGCAGATTTCTACGAACTTCTGTATTTGCCCCTTCTTTATGTTTAAGTGAGCAATATATTCGTTGAGAACTCCAAGCCCCATTACCTGACTATAAACACAAACAATGGACCCTTGTATTAAATACCTTCTCAATGAACATATAGACAAATTTTTTAGGAAAATATAGAAAAAATTTTGCAGTTTTTTTGGAAAATAAACTTACCTTATCTGTGTCTAGATCACTGTCTTCTTGCACTAACCTGTGTAAAAATGAATTCGGGTGTCTGGCTAAAGTGGTTTTGGTGGTTAAAAAATACGTTCCACCAACGTTCAGTTTTACCCATTGTTTATTTCCATTTTTAATGGAACAATTATTTTTCATGGGACTCTCTGAATTTTCAACATTTTCAGCCATTTTCTCAAATAAAAATACAAGCTCAACACTATGAAGTTAGGCATAGAATTCACATCTGTCATATAGTCTTGTCTTTTGTCTGCCAATAGCACATCAGTACTATAAGTATGAAAACAGCTAACTACCGCTAACTTAATATGCGATTCAATAACAATTATTTATTATTTATCACGCGCTAATGTGAATAAAACTAGCAAATGTAATGGCTATTACTGCATCCTCTTAAACTAAAGTTCGAAGAAATTTAAATTTTTTTAATAATATTAACGGGTACTTAACGTTGCCATTTCGTAGCTCGTAAAGGTAATTTCCGAGGAGGGCTCATCTGCTGTTCCCTATGTAGGATAGTAGGCAACAAGGCAACATTTGTGGTTGGGTTTTGAGGTTAGTTCAGCTAGCGATTTGTTTATTTTTGTAATTGCCCTGGTACAGTTTTTACTATTTATTAATTAAATTAAAATTGATAAATTTCACAGCCCGAAGATATAAAGAAAAATCAACAATGTCGGTAGTTATAGAGTCTACCTTGGGTAGCATAACTGTAGATTTGTATCTCTCTGAGCGCCCTAGGGCTTGTCTAAACTTTTTGAAGCTCTGCAAACTAAAATATTTCAATTACAACCTCTTCCACACGATTAGCAGAGGTTTTATTGCCCAAACTGGAGATCCCACTGGTAGTCGAACTGGGGGAGAGTCTATTTTTGGGATAATCGATGGACCAACAAAAAGGTAATTTATTCTTAACTTAAATTTAACATTTCACCATAAAATTTTCGATATTTTCAAGGTTCTTTGAAGCCGAAAATGAGCCTCGAATTAAACATACGCGTCCAGGGCTAATCTCTTTTGTAGGCGGTGAAAGCAACATGATTGGTTCCCAGTTCTTCCTTACTTTGGGTGAAGACCTTAGTTACTTAGATGAGAAACACTGTGTGTTTGGGGAAGTTGTAGAGGGATTTGAGATCCTTGAGATGATTAATGAAGTAATTTGTGACAAAGATGACAGGCCTTATCAGGATGTCCGTATCACACATACTGTTATCTTGGATGATCAGTACCCGGATCCTAAGGGATTTAGAGCACCAAGCCGGTCACCTTCACCTAGTACCGAAAGATTAGCTGGAGGGAGGATTGCACCTGATGAGGAAATTGATGAAATTTCAGGTAAGCAAGTTGCTTTCAACCCATTTACAGATGCTTTCTCCTCTTCTTTTGCTTCCACACTAAACAGTTGAATTAATTAAAAAAGGTAACAGGAAAAGCAGTTTGATAAAAAGGTTTATATGCAGTCTTGTCTGTATACGATTTTCTGCAAAAGCAGACTTGTGGGTGAATGTGTTGATGTTTGTTTATCTTTATTGAGGTACATTTATTGAAATTATTTTGAGATTTATGTATATGTGTTTACTCATTGTTTGCATAACAGGAAGAACAAATCATGAAGTTCTTGAAATGCAAGCAGAACGGGAAGCTAAAGCAAGAGCCACCATCTTAGAAATGGTGGGAGATATTCCTGATGCTGATATAGCTCCGCCAGAAAATGTCCTTTTTGTTTGCAAACTGAATCCTGTAACCACAGATGATGACTTGGAAATCATTTTCAGTCGTTTTGGCACAATAAAATCCTGTGAAGTCATCAGGGATCGGAAAACTGGAGATTCTCTGCAGTATGCTTTCATAGAGTTTGAAGAGCAGAAATCCTGTGAAGACGCATTTTTCAAAATGGCAAATGTGCTTATTGATGACCGAAGAATTCATGTAGATTTCAGCCAAAGTGTATCCAAAGTGAGGTGGCTGGGAAAAGGAAGAGGAGTAGCCCATTTTGATGAGAAAGGGAATAGAACAAAAAAGGAGGAAGGCAGAGACCTGGTCAAAAGAAATCATGAGGTCGCCAGTGAAAGCACAAAAAAAATGGAGTTTAGGAGAAGCAAGTCACGGAACAGAAGCCATAGGGAAGATTCTGAAAGGAGAAACAGACCGCTGCAAAGACCAAGGAAAAGAAGTAGTTCATTTGAAGATCGAAGAAATAATAGTAAATATTCAAGAAGAAAAATAGATGAAAGATACACTTGCAGAAATCGAAGTATATCACCTAGAGAAAAAAAAAGCAATAGATCTCGGGAAGAAAAAAGGCGATCTGCATCTCCCAAGAATCGAAGCTCAAATTATAATAAAGATAGGGATTTCCATAGATCTAGATCCTCTCGAACCCGATCAAAATCTAGACAAAGAAAACGCAATAACCAAATCTCTCCCCAACGAGATTCAAGGAATCACAAGAAACACGATAACGCAGCTAATAAATCCACGAACAGAAATTCCAAAACTACATTGAGGGAAGATGATAATAGAGTGACAAAGCACGCTAAAAATTGGAAAAAGAACAGAGCTTCATCTATAGAATGGTCGTCGAGTAGTTTTAGTGATGATGAGAAAACAAAGAGAAAGCATAAAAACAAGAAGAGTATCAAAAATAAGAAGAAAAAACGTCAAACTTCTAGTTCGAGTGAGAGCAGTGATGATATTGAACGAAGTATAAAGGGGAAGAACAGGACTAAGAGGAATGGTTGAGACTAAGGGTTGATTTTAATTAATAATAAATGTCTGTAAATAAATCTCTGTAAATGGAAATTTTCATTGTATTCATTTCAGGTTAAATTTTCTGCATAGAGGTACAAGGTTCTTGCTAAGACACGCGCAAGCAGCCATAAATATCTGTTTCTGATTTTTAGTGTATTCAGGAATAGGTACAAGAAATGAAACTTGCTCACATTCTATAATTAAAGCTACATATAATTCGTTGAAAATTATTTACTCTCAGTAAGATTAAGTATATTAACAAATTAACATAACATTGCAGGAATTATGCTTTGAATTAAATGAAAGAAAACAAAAACATTTTAGTACAATGTTATAAATTAACAAATGTTTTCGCAAATCTCAATTACTATTTACGAAATAGGTATCTATACATACTTTAAAGGTCAATAATGTAGTATTATGTTATGACTTGCATAAAGCAAAAACATTAGAGCCAAAACACTATATTATGAATTAACTTCTTTCCAACTAAATCCGAAATATTCACAAAATCATCTCTGTCTCCATCAAACAATCTTACAAAATCCTTGGCATACATCAACTTGTAATCCTGCACTACTTTTACACAATCCACGTCCATGGAATTACATTTATTAGCATCTAAAGCATCAATGTCGTCGTTTAATCTACTGTATTTACTCGCATCCAGTTTATCTAAACACTTCTCTATAGGGAACCAGCAATAGGTTTCTGGGCATAATAGGACGGAGGAGTGTAACTTCCCTTTGTATCGCATTTTGGGGCAGGAATGAATGTAAAATCCCATATAGTAGTATTTTAAGTCCGGGATCTGTGGTTGCAAATCTTGCACCAGCTGAATTTCCCTACACAAGGAGAGAAATTGTCAAGTATTGTTGAAAGAAGTAAGGGAGTTTAGTTCTAATTATTATTGCATAAAAGTGATGGTATCTTTTAGGTACCTGAGCGATCCGTAAGTTCCCAAAGTCAAAGCTCGATAATCTGGATCATAAAAAAAGTATACCGAACTGACACATCCAGGTAAAATATCAATAACCCCCACTGCTATAAGTTTATCGTCTAGCCAGTATTGTTGGTGAAATGATCCATACCCAGGTCCATCAACTCCATTTGGAAACGGTTCAGCCTTAGGCAAGTTTAATAACTGTACAGTTTAAAGCTTGCAGTAAAAAAAGTGATAAAATTTAGACTCGAAAACTGTTATGTACTATTTATACCTCTTTCTAACTCTGTGTATTAATAACTCGAACACACCGAAGATCGGATTAGACTCTATTGAGTTTCGTCAGTTCGATCTCAAGTCCATTAAATAATGTAATTACCGTGTCCGTTTCGCTAAATCTCAACTAAATCTTCGAGCATGCTTGCATTAACTTTGATCGTTGCTTAGCAGTCGAAGCAGGCCCTATTTTTACCCGATTCTTCCTACGATTATTGTTTTTATTGTAATTATTCTTAGTTATAGGTCGGCTCTGTACCCAAAGTTTTGCTGTTTATACTCGAAGATCTATTCGAGATGCGGCAAAAAGGTCACAATACATGGTGTACGACTTTTCCCGTGCTATGGGCAAAATTTAGGATGGCATACATCCAGATGGTTAAAATAAAACACCAAGCAAGCAAGCAACAACACCTTAGTCAGAGTAGAGAAATACCTTCAGTGGCGTATTGACTAGAAAATAATAAAATTCATTCGGTCCACATTCTGAGGCAGGCTCATTATGAACAGTCGTTTGGTATTTCTTATAGAGTTCTGCACTTTCAGAGAAAGTATCATGGAATTTATTCAGTTGCTCAAATTTTATCTGTAAAGAGACACCATTGACTTGTGAGCAATACACACAAAATATGCAGTTGCTTAAATATTATTCAAATTATGCACTGATTACAGTACGTAAATAGTTATTCTTTCACTCTGCTTGCTTGATGTTCTGGCCAGTTTTGGTGAATTTCTTCTAAATTACTACATTATCTAACTACTTTTAAAAAACATTTAGTACCTTTAAAGGAGATGAAACTAAAAACCTCGTGAACCTATTGAAACTCAAATTTTCAGGTAAATCACTATGAACTATTTTTTGGTATTTTGCATATAATTCATATTCGGCATTTTTCACACTATCCCATTTATCCTTGCAATTTGTTGGGCAAATCAGTTCTGACTGCAGGAAAAGAATAACTATTTATTTACATCGGTTCTTTATGCCAAGTTTTTTGAATTTCCTTATTATATTCATACCTTTATCTTATGCTTTGTACTGCAAGGAATTTCTTCCAAAAACTCTTTCAATGTCTTTACTCTATTATTGGCATTATTAGTGGTACTTGATTGGATTTCTAGTCCCTTTTGTAGAAGTTTTTCTCTTTTCTTTTCTAGGCGCATCAATTTTGCTTTTTTAGGTGGAGGCTTATTTGGATCAGCACCATTGCCTTCTTTGAATTGTTTCTTAATTGATTTTGAAGCACTTGAAATATTGCCTGTAAATTTACCCTTAAAATGTTGTTTTAATTAAAAAAAGTTTTAAAGCTTACTACTATTTTGCTGCCTAGTCTCTGTGGCAACATCAGATTTTTTTGATGTTAGCACTGGACAGGAATCATTAATACTCAATTTGGGATCTGCATCAGATGATAAACTACAATTTTCAGCAATTACTGACCTATTTAACTTAATACTGTTTTGCTTATCATATCCTAAAAGCATTTGGAATCAAGGGATACTTTATGATTATTTATGCACAATAATTTACCAGGAACTGATAAGGATTCCGTGTTATCTTCTTCAATGTTTTGGAGGTTATTTTTAGTGAAAATACCATCATTTAAAAACTTATTAAATTTCTTAATAATTCTCTTATGGGAGTTGTTCAATTTAAACTTTGTAGCATTGCACCTTAAATAAGAACACATTTTTTTATGACTCAAAAGATCTGTATCTAAAAGATAAATAATTTATACCTACCTAATAGTGTACTGAGGACAGCAAGTCTTGTCCATAATAGGTTTGTAGCAATACTTTCCACTTCGCCTCCATCCACGATCAATTAAATCTTTATAATCTTGCACTGTCAATTCTTCTGTATACATTCCTACAAAATAAATTTACAATTTAATTAAAATATATGTGTCATGAAGGCTAAGGATTAGTTTTGTGTTGTTAAAAACTTAAAATTGAGTTTTACAATTATAAGATTGGTCACCAATATAACTGTTTACACACCATATGAAACGCTTCCACTAGGATCTTTGCAATAACCACACCTATGACGTTCTCTTTCAGCGTACCACTGGACAATGCTGAATTTGCTTAAATCTACACTCATGTTTGCGATTTAACTTCAGGACTTGATGGATTACTATTATTAGAAAAATATATTTAGTACTTCAGTAATTTGCTGCAACTGCGAATTGTGAAATTACAGGAAAGGTAGGGTCCTTTAAATATGATATATAGAAAAAGATTTTTGATAGGCGATATAAATTTTTAAGTGTTGGAAGAACAATTTAAGTCACAATAAGCTACAAATTAAATAAGTAAATAAGTAATTTTACAACGAATTTAGATTTATGATTGTTTGTTATCAACGAGAGAACGAATTTGAAGAAAAGGAAAATGGGATATATTAATAAGGCTAAAGCACAATTGATCAAATCAGCTGGTTTTGACGTCTAGCTCTCCGTCTGCGTTAAGTATATAAAAGAATAAACATAATATGATTCTGTTTTAGCATGATATCTGTCTCCCTTTTTCGATCAAGGGAGACTAACGGTCTCTTACTCTTACCTTACATATTTTTAGCTGACATTTGTTCGCATCGAAGTTAAAGTATCATTTGGTTTTCAACAAATCTGATTGGGTAGCTGTCATCGGGGATCAATCTGAACCCAAAAAGTTTAACATGAATAAATCCGTCTAGTGTCATTCAGGCAGATTCATAGTAGATCACAAGTTTCAGAATGATAATTACTGAAAAATCACTTAACTGATCGATGTAACTTTAAATATTTGCATTTTTTCGACAAAATTGGAAATAAACCCTACAACAAACAAAACTCCATTTAATTAATTCCATAATTGGGAAATACCATTTCCCAAACACTTCACATTATTAATCTTCAATTAGTTGTCGTTAAAAGTTGAAAATGAGTTCAGATGGCCCTCAGAAACCCTTTGCAGAGCAACAAGCAGATAGAATGAAACGTTTAAGAGAGCTGCACCGCATGAGAAACGAAGCCAGAGCCCATAATCATCAAGAGGTTGTAGCTGAAGATTCCAGGAACAAACTGCCTTTAAACTGGGAAGCCAGAAAGCGCAAAGCTGAGTGGATTTTGAATGATCAGAAGGAACGGGAAGAAGCTGCTCAGAATGGTAAGAATTTGTGTCTTAATTAAATTGAATGAGTTTAATTGACCATGATAGCAATTGTGGATGAAAGTTATTCAGTATGTAAAGTGACTTGGTCCCTTTTAGATAATTAATATTCATCTATTGTTATAATATCGACTTATTGGAAAACTTACTCAGGTTGCTACCTAAAACTGATAATATCTCTCTGTATACATAATTTTTTAATGTTCTTTAATAAAAACATGGCTAGTTCTAAACAGCAATTTTATAATACATTCTAATGATAAAAATGATTGTAGTTATTATCATTAAATCTATAGGTGAAGATTATGACAGAAAAAAGCTGCTTAATGTAACTGCAGTAGAGGCTGAGCGACTGGAGAAAAAGAAGAAAAAGAAAAATCCAGATCAAGGCTTTTCAGACTTTGAAGCAGCAACATTTAGACAGTATAACAGGTAATAATTTAATGCCTTTTATTGTGTTGTGCTTGTATCAAAAAATGTTGTATTATATTTGATTATAACAATCAATACTATAAAATATAACAAAATTATTGTATATCATTTCCAGACTAGTAAAAGGCATGGGTCCTAAAGACATGGAGAGATATGAAGAACAAAAAGAAAAGTATGGTGATGGCTTCTATGCAGGACCAAACACCATAGTGCATGGCTTGCATGAAGATAGGCCCGAGGCTATTGATAACTTAGTGAAGAGTGTTGAAGACCAAATTTCCAAAAGAAATAAATATTCCAGAAGAAGGATGCATAATGACGATGCAGATATTGATTATATCAATGAAAGAAATGCGAAGTTTAATAAGAAACTTGAGAGGTTTTATGGGGAACACACTGCAGAGATTAAGCAGAATTTGGAACGAGGAACAGCAGTTTAAGTTTTTTTGTGTAATAATACTTACAATGTAGAATTAGATTTAAGTTTTTATCAAAATAAGCGTTTATTTAAAAATAAATAATAAATACCATATTTACAATCAATTAATAGTATGTCAGCTATGTTACAAATTGTGTACAGATTTATGAGCAATTAATGTGTTTAAGTAACTGAGACAAATTAAAAATATCAAACAGCAACATTTGTTTTTCTCGAATGCGTTAAATAGGTCGTGCTTCTCCTCGTTTCATAGGCTAACCCAGGAGTGAGCAATGCCTGGAAAAAATCAAAAGAATATTAGAAATGTACGTTCAAATTAAAAATTTATGTTACTTTCAAGCAAATTTTGTATTAATGCAACATACGTAATACGATGGCACTGACAAAAAGTGACCCACCGAGAAGCTATTCAATAGTAGGTAGTTAGATAAATACTTATATATAGCCGTGTATCCAGTACAAATTTTATTACGATATGTTTGATGATGTTTTGGACCATTTTTATCTCACTACATTATCCATTCGTTCTTATCTTTCTTATTTTCCATCGTTTTACGATTTTTTTGCTTTAAGTTTCTTTTTAAACGGCGAAAGACCATTACAGCAATATTGTCATGTGTATGTTTAGTTGCCTACCTGCGTCACTTGAGAGGTGAGTAATGAATAATGTGTAAGGCCACTTTTGGTCTTTGCAATTCAGTGTGAAATTCAAATTACTTATTATTCATTAGTACCTAAAGTGGTTTTCCAAATTTGGTCACAAAATTTCCGAGTATATTTGAGATATTGCCTGTGTTAAGAGTTTATTCAGATTATATAATCATGCAATTCTTTACTATTAGTGCGCATTAAAATTTGAAATAATAAGTCAATAAAAAAAGGAAATCAGTAGACGAAAACACCAAATATGAGGTTGAATAACTGTTAAATAATTGTTAGAAACACGGCATTAATAACTCTCAAAGCACACATTACATTACAATATTCTTACGTGAGGACAATCTGGGGGTCACGTGAATATGAATATTATCCCCGGGGGCTGCAGATACTAAAAAACAAAGAAAATTACACTTAACAAAAAACATTATTTATTTTTGGTATAACAAAATATACTATACAATATCGTCCATTTAATGGATAAAATCATTATCGCTAAAGCGAAGAATTTAGTACAAAAATCTACTCTGGGCGGAAATTTAAGTGCGAAAATAAATAACGAAGAAATAAATCCTTTAAGAAGTCTTCGAGCTTCATTATTACTACAGGGCGAATAAAACATATATTAAATAAGATAATTATAAGTAATACGAATTATAGTTTAAATAGGGGGAAATTGGCAACCATGGCCCATAATTCATTAGAAGGGAGAAGTGACAAAACTTAACGAGAAACCATTATTAAAATAAAAACAAAAACAATAATTTTCTAAAAAACTAGAATATAAGCGAGAAAAATAAGTCTTAAAAAAGACGTAACTAAACATAAACAATAAAAATATATAGTAGGTACCTATAGATATGATTATTACTATAAGTATCATGCAAACCTTTAAAGACTTTTTATACAGGGTATTCTGAAATTAGGACCAACACTCACTCTATCACTGAAGATAAGTCAAAATATTATTAGAAAACTTAAAAGGTGCTAAACGATTAAAGATTTTCAGTTTATTTCTTATAAGCACTCTTGCTGTGTTTTAGTAATGATTTGATCCAAATTAAGAACATAGAATTACTTGTAAATGATATAATAAGTTTAAAAAAAGTACTACCTACGCCAATGAGTGTCACTCTGAAATTCTCAGAGACGATGAAAGAAATGAAAAAAAGTTCCAAAACACTTATAGGAACTTTTTTGATTAAAATTAAATTTAGAATACTATAGTGAAGTACACATGCATGTACATTTTCCTTTGTGAAAACCCAGTGTATTAAAGCCCTGTTAGTGCTGCACAAGATCACGAAACTAAGCATTATTACTGTTAGTGTTCATGGGATAGCCGATCAACCCATTAGGGGCCGAAATACTCGAATTGAGAGGAACTCTGTTATTGTTAGTCTTATGTCTCGCGTCAGGGGTAGCATTATGGTTATCGTTAAAATCCATTCTGCGTAGCATTTCCTCAGTGGTCAGCGCAGACCGACTGTGGGGCAAGCTTAAGCGAGATTCCCCTTTAACCTTCCTGCGTATCGCTTTATTGAAAGACTTCTTAAACGCATCGAAGGACTGGTTAAAGTCTATAGAATTGGGCATGATGCGCAAGGCGTCAGTGGTCAAATCTGACCGTTGGGTCGTACCGTGGTAGACGCGGAGCATGTCGCATTGTTCACACGTATCCAGATCGGGATGGTTAAGGAATGTGCACTCGGAACAGTTCCATTTGGGACCTTCCACATCTTGGGAACTGAAAAGCGGCACGAACTGGCGCCTTTCGGCCGGCCTTCGAGGGGTTTGGGCGGGTCGCGAGGGAGACGACAAAGGACGTTGAGGCGCCAAAAGGGGGCCTGTGGGACCTGTGTAGATGTTGTTGTAGAATTCATCTGTACGGATTTAAACATCAGTTACTGTTAGGGATTTCTCGGATGAAAAAAGGCTTACTGTTCTCCAAAAGAGCTGCCAGCTGCTCGCATTGGTACGTGAGATGGTTGATTTCCATTTGCAGTTGCTTCTCCATTTCTTCGGCAGTTCGTCTCTCGGCAATCTAGAATTTTATTATTTCGAATTCAAACTTTGCAATGAGAGCATGACTTATGTACCTGGCTTTGTTTATTCTCCAGGTCCTCTACTTCCCGCCTCATTATCACCAGCTTAGTATTACCAGTCTGAAGTTCTATTTGCAGACGATCTATCTGAGCTTGTTGTTTGAGGAGAACCGGAGTAACTGAAAATGATACTAAAGTTTGTTATTTACTCCCGGACTATCCGACTGTTCACAGGTATCCGTTTGGTATAGCGGATCAGGTGTTTGCGGATCCGCCCGCGGTCGCCCAAAATAGACGACATGCCGCCCACACCAAACGCGTGCCCGTTATTTTCGTTTCGACAAGGCTGGCCGGATTTAAGTGCATTTTGCTGTCGTAATTCGTAATCGACCGTGGACGGGCTTTAATAATTCCACGTTGCTTTCGACCATATTCCAAGATGCTTTGAAAATTTCGCCAAATATGCAAGGAACCGTAAAAGAATCGACAAAAACCGTAGAAACTTGAAAGGTAAAACTCCATCCCAGATCATCCGATCTTTGGGGAGTGCTTAAAAATATTGATATAAAAAATGCAGGTCACTACGTGACGGTTTCTCTGTCAAACAAGCTGAATATTTTCAAAATTTTGCTTCGTTCCAAAGTTTATGTATACTTTTTTGTCGCCTAAAATACTACGTTACGCTACCGTTCTGTTCACTTGATTGGTGCAGAAGGTCTATTTTGAAAATGAAAAATGTTTAGAACTCTCAGTTCGTTTGAGACCTAGTAAAGCATTTTCCGTGGCGTATTTCAATGTACCTCTATTACTCCACTGCTTCTTTACCTATCAAACCTACATTTATTGCTGTCCACTTACATTACTATTAAAATTGGAAATATTGTAAATGACTCCCTGATTAAAATCACATCTTAAACACTTGTAACCGAATCTAATACCGAGACGTCATTTAACTTATGATGTTTTGAGAAACTCAGTTTTGCGCCACGAGTTTTGGCTCTCTCTCCCTTTGCAATAAATCTAGATTCGTTGCAGCTTGCAACACCTCTCAACTAAACGATGTTTTACATTTATTAATACCCTGTTTTGCGAAATTATCGACTTACCATTGTACACAGTCATGGTGCTGTCCATCTTTATAGTCTTCATATGTGTGACTTCAACTAATAACTTTATGAAACTACTATTGTCGAATGGTATGTGTCGATGTGCGGAAACGTGCAATGAAGTCTGTGAAATCATAATCTTATCTGGATGAGGATTTTCAGTGAAATCATCAGAATAAACATTGCGATAAGGACGTTCTAACAAATATGCATGAAACTTCCAAAGATAACCAGTTTTGATATGGGAACGTGTGGCTTCGGTTGAATATACTTCCAAAAAGGAAGTCACCAAAAGTCAAGAAAGAAGAAATATTACCCTTGTTACCGTAAAATTATATTCACCACCTGTCTCGCTTCATTTAATTGTCTTTGTTTATTACAATATGTACATGTTCAAATAAAGAAAACGCGCAGATTATATCTTCTATCTTCATTTAACAGCATCAACTAGACAATAATGGTTATGTGCTAGGTACCAGCTAACTTTGGATTTAAATGATAGGTCGATGTGAATAATGGTGGAAAATAAGTTTACAACAGACAAGATTAGATATTTTTTACATAAATCAATCACAATGCTTCTTAAATGAAAATGACTTGCAAATTGTAGTTGTTTCCAGACCACTACAGGTACCGATTAAAAAACAATGTAAATAACCTGCACCACGATGATTCACGGTTCATAATGTGAGGAAGTGTACTGTTAGCCTGGTACACATCAATAACGATTACTTAACATTCAACTTAGTGGTTTAATCATGTCGTATTTGGCCGGAATTGCGATGAGACTTCTCCCATTTCTTCAGTTTGATTTCTACCTTCGCAATTCGAAAAAATTCTCTTATTATTATTAATTGATGTATGTATATGGCAGCGGGGTTCTACGATTGGGATTATTTGATTTCATAAGGCGATAGATAACAATAACAATCATGCTATGCAATTGCAATTAGCTATTTGATAATATGTTGTTACCTACTTGTTTGATCAGCGTTATCAGAAACTTAGATTGAAATAAAAAATTGTGGATTTAGTGACTCTTTATAGCGGTATTTTACCGATGTGTTTTTTCAAATCTTGGTAGTAAATGAAATCGAGAAAAAACCGGTTTGTTTAGTTTGAGTGCATCCCAGATTCAAAACGCGCTTATTACTACATCTCGTTGGTCGGAAAATAGATTAAGAGCATCGTCTTTGTGTTTTTCCGGAAAACAGTTGCATTGGACGGAATCAAAGCTGTTGGTTTTCACGGATAACTATAAACTCTCTCTGCAAAACGTGGCGTCTTTTATGATCAACTAATAAGATTTTCTTATATTTTCGAGTGATTTAATTCTTAAAACTTATTTTCGTAAAATATATCAAGTTATTATCTTAAATTAAATTAATTTTTATTTATTACTTAAACATAACATTCTTCCGTTTAGTTTTATGATCATCATCAAATGTATGATGGCGTATATTTAACCTATTCCACTCTGAAGAAAGTGCAGTGTTGATTGTTGAATATAATCACGTAAAACAATCGCCCTTTGAAGGATTAATGATCGAAATTATTCACTTTCCCAAGAAGTGTCCTAAAGTGTGTTTCAAGAAAAATTAATCAGGTTATCCAAAATGTGTCCATCACTCAGTAGACTCAGATTTACGGCATCAAAAAACGAATGTTTGCAGAACAACTGTGGATTAAGAATACAATCATGTGGATAGAATGTGGATTCTCCAACATCTATCAACAATTAGAAAAACTAACATGTACCAAATTTTTTGCATGTTTATAATTGAATATCTAACAGAAGATAAAATCTACGAGAAAAACATTTATAAAATTTTGTAGTCGTAACGAGAACACGGTTGAAATGTGTTTTTTTGCCTATATTTGTTTTGGTGTGTTGGTTGCCTATATTTAGAGGAAATTTGCGGTAATGCCGACAATCGTCCGTTGACATAGGTAGGTTTTAGGGACGTTCAAACAGTAATTCAGTTTTTTGGAAATAATTGATGAAAACTCGCGAGAAAAACGTAGGTATGTACTCATTTAATCATTTTGTATCTGACACCAAAGAACGAAATTAAAATATACATATTATAGGTTGCTTGCATTTAGAAGTGACTTGCACTATATTTGTCAAAGTTTATTCCGTTAAAATAGATCCTATTACGTCGCAAAAATAATTCATTCTTCTTTTTCTTTAAAATAAAAAAAAAACTGCAAGAGACGTCTACTTATTAAATAGTTCTGAACGAAAGATATTAATTAAAAGTTTCCAAAAATCAACATACCGTCAGTGCCTACAGAATTCAAATTGCACATCGATCCAGCTCGTACAGGAAGAGTATCCGTTGCGTTCTCCCCTAAATGGAAGCTCCTAGGCCTGGCCCTAACCGACGACACATTTCCGGCATTTCCAGGCCCCACCGTGATCTGCAGTCGGCTCTGCAGTCCTTTCTCCCTATCAAAACTGCTCGTCGAGTAGGTTAAGCTCGAATTCTGCGAGGTTATGTCTATTGGGTCTTGGGGGGTCACTGAAGGGGGCCGCAATGTAAGATTTACACTGGTGAAGCTCCTCGGAGACGAATTATCACTAAAGGTAGGAGAAGAGGTTAGCCAGGGCTGTGTGGGGGTAACATCCACCTTTGCAGTGCAACGAGGCTTCACTGGGCTTTGTACCAGCCCCATTTGGCAGTTGACATTTACTGAAAGATTCAAGCTAGGACTAGTGATTGGAGAGTTGTTCACTAGGGTGTCAGTTGTTTGAGTGGGAGTGGAAACAGTATCTTTTCTAGTGGTAGGTGACTCTTTCTTGGGCACTTGTTTGACAGCAAATCTTTGAACACTCAAGGGGGATTTGGGAGGCTTTTCTGCGAGAATGGGCGAATTTAAGAGTTTATGCACGTCTCTGCACTTCCCAGAGGGCTGTAGTCGTCTGTCATTCTGATCACTGGTTTTGACGATGTCTAAGGTGTTGGGTCTCTTGGCTACACTACTAGGAACATCACTTTTGGTTGCACTACTATTACTACACTTGCTCTCTTTACTTGTAGCTTCACTGGAACCACTCTGGTTCATATCGTCTCGGCTTCTCTCCGGGCTTGGTGTTTGCTTTGATTCAATGAGGGACTCAGCAGGTATCGGGGTCGGGATAAAGGGAGGCGTTTCAAGCTGTAAAAAAAACACAAGGAAAAATAATTAATTATAATGATAGGGATGCGGGAAATCCATACCTGTACAGAAGGGCGTCCCATCTGATTTTGGTCTTTGGCAGCTGCGGCTAGGACCAGCTCCTGCAGGTTTTTTAGGGGTTCGGAAGCGACATGGGATGCGATGCAGGAGGTGATGATATGATCGGGAATTGTGGGGAATTGCGCTTTCAACTCATGGAAGATCTGCATGACCCGGACGTTTGACGACCTCCGTTTTGGTCCGGCGTACATGGCCGGCCATTATGACATTTCTGCAACAAAAAAAAAAAAAGACATTTTATTTCCTGCAAATATTGAATGTATACAAGGTGTTCCAAATTTTGAGTGGTAAATGGCGACTTTGTTTTTGGGGCTTTTCCCTTTTTATTTCTGATTTTGATTTCTTTCATATAAAAATAATAATTTTTTACTTACAAAATTTCGAAAGTTTGAATCGTACTACTCTTTATTATGATATTCTTGAGTCCGAAGATTTACGATTTCCGGAAATCATCTAAATACAAAACGTAAATTGTGATTTTTTTTTATAGAACGACACCCTAAGTAATTATTTACGTTGTCTTTTTTCCGAAAATCGAACGACCACTGCCAACTTTCGGGTCGTTTGACATTTGAAATCCTACCATAACTTACGCAACTAAAATAAAATACATCACTGTTGTGGCTCTGGTTTATTTTCGGTATCGCAATATTTTCAAATACTTAATTATCTGCTGTTGTGGAAGGTGAGTGAATTTAAATTCTCTTATTTTTCTGTCATCGGTTCAAAGACGGAGACAATGCGAGGAACCGTTGCTTTAGTGCTACTACCCTGCCAGTTTAATTTGGTAATGAATATCGCAGGTTAAATTAAATTTGGTTAATATTTTATTTACTTCGTTTCTTCTTGAACTTTTAAATTTGTTACGTAGTTTAAGCACGTCTTTAACTAAGTAAACCCAAATCTGCGTATTTCTAAATAGTTCCCAGATATATACCACATACTTTTACAAATTGTAAATCCCCATTATTATTGTGAGATGATTACTTTAAACAAGGCTAAATCCTGCAATATATTAGAAAATTGCGGGAAAGCCTACCGGAATTTTTATTGAGATTATTGGTGTTTCATGGCTTTTTGGGTCATTATGACATATACATATGTTGTTTCAAATTTTTCATAGAATTCTTAAAATTTGACCAACACTCTGGATTGACTTAATCCCTAAAAATAATCCCACTATTCGCGAAATAAAAAAAGTATTATAAATTGCATGTCGGTTATTTCTAGGCATACAATCGGGCAAGTAGGTACTTAAATTTAGAGATGCGAACATCCACATCCCGATATGAAACAAAGCGGCAACAGATGTGGCACTGTTCAATATCGAACCAAAAAAGTTGCAATTTATCAGCCAAACATTTAAAAATTTGTCAATATTTAGATCAGGTTCAAAGCGGGGAGGCGAATCTTCTATATGTTTTACGAATTTTATAAGGAAAAGATTAATAATTTATTTACCATAAAACTGTAGCAATGTCACATACACAAATGAAAAATGTCGTGACAAGCTGTAAATATGTAAGAGTTTCCTAACCGATGGTGTTTCTCGAAGTTTCGGTTTCTAAGTTACCCACATAAATGTCTCAAAGAATATGCACTTTCTGTTTTCCCTGGAAATAGACCTCAAAATGTATTTAGATCGACTTCTGGACTATAAGCGAAACGTCTCAACGACGTGGATACGAAAACACGCTTGTTTATGACACAATTTTTGATCCTGGATAGGCGGAATAATAAAAATAATTGGACCAAAAATAAAAGTGTGGCACTTTTTTACGTCAGTTCTTTCTTTTGAATCGAATTGCAGAAATGTTTTGAAATGCTGAACTCTTTTAATTCAATATGTACGTATGTATTTATCGTTATTATAGCTTGAAATAGAATTGCTGTGAAGAAGTGTTTTTGGCAAAGTGCAGTACGTTGCACGATTCCAAGGAAATTAGGAATCCATGAGTGTAAGTCATTAACAGTAAATCAATTGAATTGAACACCGAGTCGAACACCTTCGTACCATAATTGCAGTATTTATAGACCGATACAGTTTGATAGGGCTAAAATTATTTTAGTCCCACGCACCGTATCTATCTGTAAATTCACCTTGCATATAGGTATAAATTTACTTTTTCAGGAAGAATAATGGTGAAGCAAAGGGAATGTCATCGGAAAGTTTTTGATTTTTTTATTAGTCTAGTTCGTCTTATTCCTCATCCTAATCCGAATCGGTAAAGTTAATTGTACACGTATAAACACAACATTCAAGAACACATTCAATTAAGTCAAGATTTTTTGTGTAGTAGTAAAGTTTTCCACATTAACAATCAATAATCACTATATTCGTCATTTTAACAATTTAATAAGCATTTTATGCAATATCACGCGTTTTTGCCAATTTTCGCAATAAACACGAACTTTGTCCCAACATAACAATCAATCATGCTCCAACTAAAAGCTCCCAAAATGCAAATATGTATATATTAATTTTGGCACTTATATAAGTGATTTTGTACCACGACCACTTGGGTCCCAATTGCTCGGTTGTTACCAGGTATGCAATTACCGACCAATAACCGATGATTGGCCGGAAAACCGTTGAAAAATGTCCAAGTCGCATAGTTACATGTCTGGCTTGTCAGACCGTGATAAATCGCCGATGTAAGCAAATAGCGTTTGCCGGAGCCTTTTTCGACTAAAATTAGCGAAATGCTACTTAATCTTGAAATGATGCTCTTTCAACCAGGTGGACCAAATGTCGTGACATACGTCAAATTATATGTTTTTCGATCCCTCTTGTTCTCGCTATGAATATAAGTCCAATACGATAATTTGTGAGTCGATTAAACAGTCATGTCAATGAGAACACACATATGTAACTTGAAAAAATCTCATGATAACGTTGCTGAATACCTACATATCTACGTCAACATCGACGAAAATTTTAGATGAACTATTACGTCCTAAACGTTAATTAAGTTCCCAGAAATAGCGGTTCAAAAAGTTGTTTCTTCGAATCGGATGCTAATTGAATAATGCTATCGTAAGCAGGTTAGCTCGGGTTACTGTTTAAATTTAACCACTTTACTGCCACAAGTTCAACATATTCTGCTTTTTTACTACTATGTATGTTATTCTATCAATCGTTCTCTAAACTATACACTCTGGTTCACACAACTGGACACTCTACACAGTTGTGAGTAAAATTTTATTGCATAATATTACCATTGCTACGTCCATCTAAACAATTTTAACAGATAACAATTTTTATGTGGTGTGTTTGCGCCCATGGCCACTACTCAATTGTAACCAAATGACGGCTGATTTGACTGGAGACGTATTGGTTTTATTCTTATCTTAAGTGTGTTTTGAGGCCCGATAAAAATTGGTTGTATCAGTAACATAAACGCTTTTGTGCGGTTTGACAAGGTCGGATCTGTATTGTGCAACTTACGGGTTTGTGATAAATTTGTTGCTGTTTGGGTCATGAGCTGAAAGAATATTAATCATACGTAGAACTAGTATTTTGATGTTCGAAATTTTCGAGTCATACGATATAATTTGATTAGCAGAGCATTCGATAACTTACATAGCACACTCACAGTCAAGTTCGATCACGAAGATTTCACACAAATCACATTTGCATTGATTTTAATTTAAGTTTATTCGTCAACTATTTAAATTTTAATAAAAACAATAGATAATTATAAATATTCTGAGCAAATGAGATTTACTTGAGAATTCTACTTATGGACGAGCATATAATGAATGCTATAATCCTCGACTGAGAATTTTTTTCTAAGGGGATGATGCTTCTTATTTGCGAGCACCGAGGCGAGCACAATCCTCTTTAAATAATTCTACTGTTTGCTGTGCTATTGCCGTTTACTTCCAAAGTGTACTGATATATGCATAATTTATTTTGAATATAGTTTCACCAACGGCACAAATTTGTAATATCTTGACGTTTCACGATTGTTGCAGCGTCATCGCGTCGCCATGTCGGAATTT
The DNA here is from genome assembly GCF_039881205.1 of Euwallacea similis. NCBI lineage: Eukaryota > Metazoa > Arthropoda > Insecta > Coleoptera > Curculionidae > Euwallacea > Euwallacea similis. Next base: position 129,540 of record NC_089609.1, read on the forward strand.
CAAATTCAAGGCCTACTGAAACTTGAAATTTAAGACCTACTAAGTATTCTGGTGGCCGTGATGCATATGGGAATTTTATTACACCTATTCCGGAAGGAGACATTTGCAGAGGCTTGGGGTATTTCGTGTTTATTACTAGATAGTATGTGAATCAATAAGTAAACTCACTTTATAAGTTGTAAATAAACAATAAAAAAATTGGTTTGCTAAATGTGATTGTAATGTTGTCTTCTTTTGTTCGTGCTATTTATTGACAACAAAAAGCAAGATACTTTCTAATTTCAGTAGGAAAAACAATTAGGGTAAAAAAGATCTGCTAATGATGAGGTTTAAAGTCCACAAAGGATTTTTGCCCCGATTTGCGCCATCCTTTGTGCGGGCATTTTTCCCAATCGTCTCCCATTATAAACATAATATGTTTTTAACTAATAAATCCTTTTATTAAATTTATATAATAAAACGGCATTTCCTTGCACTTTGGTTTGTTATGCATTAGTTAGTTATAGAGTTGTTGTTGGCGAGCTCCTTCTCTGTCAAATGCCCAATCGTAAATTGAAATCTCCCAAAGAAAATATGCATAGAACCTGAATGAACTCGAGATATGTAAAGCAACATTAAAGCGGAGACTAAAATACTAATAAAGCTCACTCGTCGTACATCAAAACATTGTTTGGACAGAGCGACTAAAATAAATAAACACACTAACAAACGGACAAATACGTGTCGAATATTAGCTAGATAAAAAACACATTAAAACTAAAAAATGTTGCCTTTATTCTTTTCGACGACGCCGAAGCGGGGGCGTCGAAAATTGACGTCATTTTTGACGTTTGGCATACCACATATATGCGACGGTGGGCGATCTCATTTGTTTAAGCAACGACGTACAACAAGGAGACAATGGGTACTAACCATTATAAAAGTAAAAAACGCACAGCACTAGAACTCACTGAACTGAGAACGTCACATAAACGGCATGCAAAAAGGACGATTTTCGGATGGAATGATGTCGAATCAACTTATCACAGAATACGTTCGTAACACAGTTTTCACACTCGAACGTCTTTGGCACGGACGACGATATTTTTCGATGTTTCGACGGCGTCGTGGTTCCTCAATTATTTCATGGCAACCTTTTGTGTAGCCCGTGTTGTTGAAATACAGACTGAAAGGAACATTAGACACAAATAGACGAGAGATATACGTCACGTGAAAGCGTAAAGTTGTTGCGCCAGTGCCATCTGAAGGCGAACGAACGAACAAACGGCTCAGTAATATTACTTATGTAAAAATGCGACGTTGCGTAGTTCCTTTGTATGTAGGCAGTATGGCGGGATTAAAATACGACTCTGGCGCATTCGCCACCACAGTTGGGTCATGTGTACTAATCAAAAAAGGAGTTTTCGAAATGCAACTTAAAGACTTTTTCACTAGGTATCACATGAACCCAAACAGATAAATATTATATCAGATTTCGGGCAGGTTTTTTATTTCCCTGTATTGCAAAAATAACTACTCTGAGAGAAGCGTGACTTTCATCAAATAACTAATACTTGAAATATCTGGATATCTCACAACATTATTTGGAACAAAATTATTACGTTCGTTTTCATTTATAAGTAAAATCTACAGTGTTTTGAATATGCACATTTGAAAGCATAAAAAATTGTATCTCCGATTAACAATATGTCTTCAAGTAATCAAGAACTTGAATCGCCTTAGTAATTCGGTACTTCACCGAAATTAATAACCTACATAAAAACCATTTCCGGGCCCCATGTTTTTCCAGTTTTTCAATTTTATCTATTCATTTCATTATGATTTTTCCCACTTGTTGCTGTGCCGTCTCAGGTATCGATTTTCACTTCCATTTTCTAACTGCGCAGTACGGGAATAACAACGACTTTTGTTGAAATACGAGGGAAATTCAATACTGACAGTTATAGTGGGGACGTGTTACATTACTACAAAGGGGAACAATGTATATCTCCTTGGTAAAATTGCTAGAGCTGATGTTATCGGTATTTTGCCTCTAAGTATGGAAGTGCATGAATGAGTTTCCATTGATAGTGCTGAAATTTCCTGTAAAAACTTGATTGGAAATGGAGGATTTGTTGTTGAATCTAGTGAAAGAGGCTAGCAGCTCTAAGCTGAGTCACTTGAAACAGAAAGCGCAAGAAGCTCATGGTATGTACGGTTACATGAGTTAATAAATTTAATTTAATCGAACACGAACGTTTTCTTGCCATATGTAGATTTATTGGCATCTCAGAATAATCTGCTAAGAAACCCTTCGTATGAGCTAAGATCAATCTGTTTCGTCCCCCTTAAACTCGCTCTTGAGAGCAAACGGAGCAAATTGGTTGCATTGGCTTTGACCGGCTTGAATGTAAGTTTTCCTACACATCCTTTAAGCGTATTTGTATCATCTTTGCAATTTAAAAACTCTACAATGGCGACAAATGCACTTTACGAATTTAAAATTGATTCGGTCCCAATCACCGAACAAATATTCTCCATGGAAAAGCCCAGCCCGGCCCGAGCGAACCCTATAATGAATTTTTGGAAAACTGTTATCATTATAGAACTCAAATTTCCTTAAAGTGCTGCTCAGGCTAGGTCGCAATTGTCTTTCAGAACAAATCTCCTTTATCATCACTGATTTTAACAGGTAAATCTATTAATACACAGACACGTAGTAGCAGGTAATGTACTATGCGGGAAACACTGTACTAAAACTGGTTTTCGCCGTTTATCCAACGGTTCATAATAAATTAATCACAGAAAATCATTCGTGATGAACGATTCCAAACCGGCACCGAGCCTGAAGACGACTCATTATGGCTTCCAGCTCAACTACTTTTGGCCACCAGCTCTATGCTCTCTCATTGTGAAGATACACAGGTTTTTTTCAATTAGTAACTTTTCCAACTTCGTAACATCATAAACAAATTCTAGGTGCACATTCTCAGAGTGGTTCTAAACTTAGCTTGCACTGCCAGTTGGGCCTTGAATGGCCGCCTAGTGATGCTGTTGCTGAGTCGCTGTGGTGAAGCATACGAACTTGGAACACAACCAGTGAGGGCTGCAGCCCAGGCAGCTGCCAGTCAGACTTTGACCGCTTTTTGCACGTTTTTGGGTAAGATTTGGACCAAGAAGAAAGTCAATGATTGACTGTTTGTCTGCACTGAAGATGAGGAGTGCCAAGAGATCTTACAGCAGCAACAGAAGCACAAAAACTCAGGCAGTAGCGCTGAGATGGTTTATACGAAGACATCAGCGGTTGCATGTTTTAATGAGGCCATTCCAGTTATGCAGTATATTTGCAGCAAGTTAGAGGAAAATAAATTGTACGGTTTCTTCATAAATTGTTATTTTTTCATGTAATTGAAGTGTTTTAGGTTGCCCAAATCAACAGATTCCACAATATTTTTCTTAGAATGTCTTTTGACATTGGTCAATACTCTTCCCCATACAGTGCACTCTAACATCCACTTCACCACATTTTTGTGGCAAAGATTTTGCCCAGCTTTGTTGGCTTTATTGGGTTCACCAGGGGATCCTAGCGGGCAGAGCCTCACCAATAGTCAGGCCAAAATAGTCTATAGGTAAGATTATTCAATTCCTGTTAATTCTCAGATCTTCATTTCCGATCTCTTTCTCTTGCCGCATTGCTTAGCATTGGCATCCAAGTGGTGCGCCTTGTAGGTAGAGAGCGCGCTTTGCGTCCAGTACTGGAAGCCCTTTTTCATCGCATGCTGTTACTGCCCAATCCTGGCAAAAGACTGGAACCATTGAGAGCGGCTAGAGAACTTTTGAGGTCTCCTGGAAGATTGGCAGACCTTCTCCTGCTTAGCGGACCTATACACCGACACGCTGGAGATGATATGGCCATTATAAGGCTGTAAGGAGTGTGTCTCTTCACTACTTCCAATATTTTGATTTAAAATTATTAACATCGAGATAAAACTTTAAGATCATCATTCAATAATTCTCTTAGGATTATGGACTCTATTGAAGAATGCTCCCAATGCAATGACCATGGCGTTGTACTGGCCAGCGTAGAGTGTGTGGGAGCTTTATTGGGTTCCTTGGAAGCCCTTTGTAGGGGCGAAGGTTTAAACCAAGACGCCGCAGATCTTACAAATAGCCGTTACACCCTTTTGGAACATGCTGACTATACTGGCCCGTTAACTTATCAGTCTTTGGCTAGATTACCCAAACCTTATAGGTACGCTTTAAGTACTAAATCCTTTTTTCGACTTTCGTGTTGGGTCATATTAGAGATGTGGTGGCAAATTTGAGATTCCAAAGCGATTCATCGGACAGCAGCGGGATTGAAGGGAACAATAGAGACGTTGAGGGCGAAGAGTCGGATTGTTCAGGTGCAACTGAGGGGCCTGAAGAAGACGGTAGCCGGTCTGACGACAGTATTATGGATGATGAGAGCTTCCTAACAAATCAGCAGCTGCAGAAGCTCTACAAGCTCCCAAAATCTCTTAATTTGGTTAGTTGCCTTATTCTTCCCACCCTTTATTCGACTGAATATTTTTATTGACTGAGTCTTTAGGGCCGTTCTGGCTTAGAAGAGTGCAATACAGACATTGAGAGACATAACTCCAGGCACTTTGTGAAAACTTTGCAGAACATTCTTTTACCCAATTTGCTTTCGCTACGGTCTTCCATTCAAGTGGACGAAGTCCTCCAAGAATTTGCCTCCAAATGCTGCCAGCACAATTCAGCACAAAGTTACGAAATTTCCACTATAATGAATGCAGATGGCGTCTATTTGGCGACTTATTCTGCCCTTTTGCTCGATTTGAAGCTGATTCAAGCAGGACACTATGAGGAAGTTAAGAAGGAAGTGGGTATGTTTCGAAGGGATTCAGAAGAGTTAATAATTTTCTTGGTCATAGGTGGCAGTGCCTATTACCGAAGTTCAATTTGTGGAAGAAATTCATGGTAGTGGAGTATTAGTTTACGTGTCAGCCACTTGGTTATGCGAGTTGTACCAAAACGTCCTGGCAAAATCTCTGCTTTTAAGCGCAGGATATGACCCTAAAAGTCGTCAACAGCCCGCCATTATCAACTTACTAACTGGTATTCTTTCATCATATTCGAAAAAAAATATTCATTAACAATAATTAATCTTTGCAGACGTGGGAGGGCTGTCCCCTTCCCAGCTCCTCACCGATTGGCAAAAGCTCCAAAAAGTCCAAGGGACTCCAGAGACGAGTCCTGAAGTGGAAGCAGGAATTAAACTGTCCCGAAGGGTGTTGACTTGTTGTTGGTCTTCAGTGGTGTCTGTCTTAGGAATGCCCTTAAGGGAAACGCCTCATATCACAGGTACTTCGGCGTTGAGTAGACTCGTAGCTAGAAGGGCGAGGCAGAAACATAGGCAGAAGATGAGGGATGATATTATTACTGCTAGTTTGGAGGGGTTGCACAAGGTAGATGGTTGCCTTTTAATACATATAATAGTTCAGAAAATGTGCATTCTTTCTTTGTTTCAGGCGGCAAGTCTAAGTAACACTTTAAAATTGCAAGCAAGGAGCAGTAGCATCTTGGCGTTATTATCCACTTCAGCATGCAAAACTCATTCTTCGAAGTTATTGGCGTCACATGCTTTATCATTGGATGTTCTTTTGTCAAAAGGTAAATCATACTTTTACTTTCGGAAATTTCTCTCAATACCCACAATTCATCCAGAAGAGGTTGATATTTTTGCCGTTTCAAGGACTGGAATTAGGCTGCTACAGCTCCGCCTGCTGGCCACATGTCTTCAGCTCTTGTGTAGCTGTAGCTAGCCTGGAGCACTCGCTTTTCAGCAAAACTGGTTCCACTCAACTATTGATGGTAGCTCAGAATACACAAAATAACATCATAACGTCAACTGCAAAATCAGGCTCTCAAGCGGATTCTTTGACTATCAATATCACAAACAGCGATGAAGAAACTTGGTTAGACCCAAAAGACCACGTTAACTTATAACACTGAACTATTATTTCTTAGTGTGGATGTCTATAGCTTCCTACACAGCGCATACACCCATGACCAAAATGGAGGTAACGAGACGACAATAGCAGACATAGTGGAAAAGAGTGGAGCTAATAACACGCAAGGTCAAGGAATTTTGAGAGGCGTTTATGCAGCTAAAGTGTGCTGTGCATTATCTCAGAAAGCAGATGAATTATTCCACTGTGCAGCTTTGAGGCTTTCTTTGCCTGGATTGTGCAGTTTTTTGGGAGAATTGTGTAAGGCTTCACAAGCTCAGGTAATAATTGTTTAGCATAAGAAAATGTAGTAAAAAATCTGTGGAAAACAATGATGACTTTATCTGTAGCTTTTCACAAAATATGAAGAATCTTCTAACATCACAAAAAAATGGTGGAAACGTGAATTGGAAAGCCAGCAGAGACCTCCGCCCACCCTGTTGCTGCACAGAATAGGGGAAGTTACCCTGAAATGCATTAAATCTGGAAGGCCTTTGATCCATATCATGAAAGTCTGGGCTATAGGTTATCTTCTCAATCGCCTATATGAATTACTTGCAATCTTTGATTACTTGCAGTGGGACCTCACTTTATGCAAGCAGCGTGCCATAAAGATCGTATAGTGTCAAAGAAAGCAGTTACGTGCATTCATGATGCAGTCACAGCCCTTTTAAACGAGCAAGCTGAATTGCCTCACTTCCACTTCAATGAATCTCTTATAAAACCCTTTGAGAACTTATTATGCTTGGAGCTATGCGATTTAGATGTTCAGGTGAGATTTGTTTCAGATCAGTTCGGTTTATCCGAATCGACCTGAATGTTCTAGTGTGACTTGTTAAATCATGTTTTTTCAGGACCAAATTGTGGCATGTTTATGTGAGTTTGTAGAAGCCAACAGAACTGAGATTTGCTCTGGATGGAGGCCTCTTTTTGGAACTTTACGCGTAGCCAATTCGAAGAACAATTCCTCTGCCATTTTAGATGTTTTCAGGATTTTCTTGTCTACTGACAATACTCTGGTATTTTCCAACGCAGCTCTGGATTATATCATGTGCTTACTATCACATATAAAAAGTGAGGAAAGTTCGGGAAATACTTCATTACCAGCCACACCCAGCAGCCTCAGTAAGAAACCCATTACCTTCTTCGAAAAAGAGATTGAGTTTCCAACGAAACTTCTAGGAGGTACGTAGCACCTCTGAAAGTGCTCTAAATTAATTCAATTTACTTAAGGAACGGTAGATTTGTGCCTGGAATCTTTGAAGCTGCTACAGAATAGTGCAGAAATCTTGGCAATGATGTATAACATGCCCAAATGTCCAAATTTTAATTTGTCTCATCGGGTTAACATTGATACTGAGCCACAATTGGTCGAACCCACAATGAACGATTTAGAGATAGTCAGTTTCAGTCAAATTAACAACGATCACGTGGATTATGGGATATTAAATATCCAGGTCGATTTCAAGGAGTGTCAAAAGAGCAAGATAACTTTGAGTGACTTGGATACACAGAGTGGAGCATTGAAAGTTTATTATATACTTATAGGTACGTCAAGAAATTTATATATTTAAGGGCATTAACAGTCGGGGAATTATGTCAAAAAGACTTATCAAAATATCCACAAACAAACGTAGTTTTGATGTTATTCACTGAGAAAGTTTTCCTCCTCAGATGGATTGTCCTCCGCCATAATTTTGTCCCTGCCCAAGAACCAGCCCTATGTCATCGAGAGCCTTTTCAAACTCCTAAGAGATGTCATTACAAGTCCTGGAGTAAATTTTGGATTTTGCTGTATCAATCACATTCTGCTCCCTATGGTCCAAAATTGGCTAAGACAAAACTCAAAATCTCCGAAACCTTCAGAGGTGTGGCAGAACTTTAAGCACTGTTGCGGATTGGCCAGCGAGTTAGTTGTTGATTATTTACATCATGTGCAGGTTGTAATGAATAATAACTAATTATTTCAGTTTTATTTCTAATTTCTTAATATTGTTCCAGGGTGAGAGTAACAGGAAAGAAAGTCCTGCAGCAACATTAGCCTTGAAGCAGCTTTTGATTATCTTGATTGAATGCATAGCTCAGCCTCAGGAAAATGTTGCCAGATTGGGCACTTCCTGTCTGCGTCACTTAATGCTTAATGTGGGCAGATTGCTGAGTGAAACCCAATGGACGGTACTAGTGACAGCTCTGCATAGAGCCTGCTATATCAGCCTTTGCCCCCTCTATCAGCTTACTCTAGCCTTCAAAGAGAACTCTGACAGTTTTTATGGAGATGTGGCTACAGTTAAGGTAGCTGCTAGGAAAGATAGCACTACAGCTGATAGTGAACGACTTTACGAGCTCGCACAACAAGTGTTTCTAATGGCTTTCCAAAGAAATTGCGGCAAATGCTCTGGAAAGACTTGTGAATGCGAGAAGAGCGTTGCAGTTGATGACAGAAGCTACGTCTTCTTGTTATATCCATTCAACAGCAGCATGTTGCTCAATCCGGAAATGTACACCATTAGAGTTCCATTCAGGAATTTGGTAGTGGGGATTTTGGCCCATCAAATGCTAATTCAGACCATTTCTAGTGCCCTACTGCAAAACCTTAAACATGTCACTCCAATTTTGAATATTCTGCAAATTACGTCTTGCAGGTTTGTTTATCATTAATGAGGTATAGTAAATAATGCAACAATTTTGTAGTTTAAGAGGTATTTTGCCAAAAATCAATGCCCAGCACGTGTACATGCTTCTAAAATGTTTAGAGTTGTCTAACTCCAAAGCTAAAGAGTTTGACATGAGGCCAGGTTTGAAGTTTTTGACTCAGAAAGTTGGGAATTTGTGCAAATCTGCAAATTTGTATACACAAGCCAATACATCTGAGGTGGTACAAATAATAGTGTTGATTGAACTGTGTTTGGATGGCATTCAGAGATATGCCATTGAGCCCAAAACCATGAAAGATATCTTAGCAAAGGAGGAAAGTGAGGAAGAGGATTGTGTTCATGGAGGTGATAAGGGGGAGTTGGAGTTTTTGGAGAGTTTTTTGAGAAAACTGCATCATAAATGGGAAAGGTTGGTTTATATTGGTAGAAAAATGTAAATAAAAACAATTGTTTTTAATAGGTTGTGCGAGTCTTACATTAATTTGACTATAATTATTCCTGAAGAAACTAATGAAGAAGTTGAGGAGGATTCAATCAAAGATGATATAATAGAAACTCAGGTAAATGAAGTAAAACCTTTAGATCTTCTGCCTACACTTCCAATATGTTTTGAAGGTTTTCAAGTTGGCAGAATTTAAGCAGCAATATGAGAACGACAACGTCAGCACCATTAGCACAGATTCAGAAAGTTATTTGGAAAAAGAGGCTCTTCCTAATGTGAAAGAGGAGGACAAAATCGAGGACGTTAACGACGAAGTGTTTTTGAAAAACGAAGGCTCAATTAAATCCTCACTATCACCAGAGATGAGGCAAAAGAGCAAGAACAATGGCAAAAATAAAGTAGAAAATGGTGAGTCGGTAAAGTTTCTATTTTGTTATCGAATAATACATAATAACAAAATTTACAGGTTATTCGACGGATGACGAAACCAATGAACTGGCAGCTAAAAGATATGAGGTGGCATATGAGAAATACAAAGTAGAGCTGAATTCTATCAAATATGACAGGAATACCTTGTTGCAAATGAGAGAATCCACCATATCCAGTGATAACATAATTTTGAGTTGCACAAGGCCTGGAGATCTAACAAAATCAGCAAGGCAGGAAGTTTTTGAGTTCAGAATAGTTTGATTTCCAAATTACCTTCCATCTCTATCTCCCGTTTTTTTATTTTTCATCCACTTCTCCGTAAACTTTTCATGACCAAATTTTACCTAAATTTTCCTCCTCTAGTTGTCAATTGTGGACTGAAGATGGCAGAATCAATGGCAATAGAAGGATAATGGTTGCCACCAGCCCAAAACTAAACCCCTTCATGCCCAGTACCATCCCTCCTCCGCAGCCCATTCCTCCAGAGATTCAGCAGCAAAGAGCTTTGAGTATCTGTAAGGTAAGTTTTAAATAAATCTTGTCCCATTTCTGTCTTTTTCTTTTAGTAATAAATTAGCTAGTTGTTTTAATGTTGTTTTTGTGTTCCTGCTTTTGCCTCATTATTTTGAAGAATGTTCATTTTAGGACGCCGAAGCTTATAAAACAACGAAAATCGAAACCATGGAAGCCTGTTTGGAGCTACTGTGTAGTTTGTCTTCGGACAAGCTCTCACCTCTAGCTGCCATTTTGAAACAGGGAGCCGTGATGTTAATCGGAGCACAAGAAGATAAGATTAAAAAGACTGCAGAATTGTTGCTTCAGAGGATGAATATTTCCTATGTAGATCATGATAATTATTAAGAAATTTATTACCAGCGAAACTTACATGTAACTTTCAGCTTTATGACTATGGTAACTAAAATATATAAAAAGAGCTAAAATTCCTGAAATCACTTATGCAGCACCTAACTGACAAAGGTGCAAACAGTCTTTTGTTTCATATATCAGGCAACAGTTATATGGAATTCATGTCGCCTGTCAGGCTGTCAGATGGGGTACGAAGTTGTCAAACTTTAATACAATTATAAAAAAATCATTATTTTGTGATAAATAACATGTGATGATAAGTATTCGAGACATGATTATGACTGGTTGTGAAATATCCCCATTTGACGGACCCTTTACTATTGACTCCTTTAATACTAACACGTGACAAGTATCTACTAATTTTAGGTCGGTATGGTAAATGCAAACAATGAATGTATGTTTTTAAGAAATACAGGTGTCAGTTTTATTGGAAAGTTATGTTTACGTTTGTTCGGTACGAAGTATAAAAACTTAGGGTTTTCAGTCTTGAAGAAGAACGGAATGTTAAGAAAAAAACACTTGTAAGTAAATACAGTTTTTTTATTTTCTTTCACTAAGCTGTTGTAAGAAAACAGGCAGAGCAATAACAATAATGATGATATGTGCAGCAATATAAAGTTATTTTAGGTACAAGAAACATGCAACTAAAGACAAAGTTAACCAATTTGTGTAAAAATAATATTATTTCTTGTCGTTTACTTTGTTCAAATCGTCCACCTAATGAATTCAATACGTACGTGTATTCGTATACCAAATCAACACGATTGTGTTTATTCAATATATCTGCAGAGTACACCACAAAGATGAAAGCGATATTCGTACACAAGTTTTCAATCTGGAAATTATCATATACATACCTATTTATTGTATTTATTTACAACTTTTCTGATATTTTGCCTACAGTAATTCAAACCAATGGGCTCTAACATATTTTTAGAAATCTAAGGAAACCACAGACTGGGACATTTTCCCATAAACCGGGGTACAGTGTACATTTTAGCTATATGTAAATTGAAACAGATCTTTGATAGGTACTTGGTGAGTAGCAAATTTAGAATTTTAGCTGCTGTTCACGAAAGTGTTGCCACATGGTCCATTGCAGCTGCAAAAAATCCTGGGACTGTGAGAACTGTCCCAAATGCCTGGACCACATCTTGTGCACAAACCATTTAAACTGCAAGGAATTTCTCTCATTTGCCTAAATTGATGTAGAAGGCCTCTTGCTTTTCTGGCTATTAGAAGTCCATCCATATACATTGCTAAAAAAAGAAGACGTTTTTTTGGTTTTTTATGGTTTGGCACCCACCTAAAGAACTGAAATGCAAGAGCATTTCATCTGCCCTAAGATCCTGCGCTATCACATCGTCAGCATACACAGAAATTATTGAGAGGCACAGGAACAAGTGAAAATAGTCGGTCAGATAATTGGCCCAGCAACTTTCCCACATCCTTAAGGCCACTGCTTCGGTGAATTCCCTTTTGAAACATCTGTAATCACAGGTTCCATTACCAAATTATTTGTTAGCCATTTTACATACAACAAAATCCATCTGTGACAAAACAGGAGCTCCATTGCGTCTTTGTGATTCTCCAGGTGGGCATAAAACTTGGGAACCATTAGTCTAACTAATTCCCTTAAATACCTGTAAAGCCATTTTTTCAACACGCTTTGCAGTGTTGATATAATTACCTAAGCGATCTATCCATATCTCTATCAGTCGGCGTAGCTACAAATACAGCTCGTTGCATCAAACCTACAAAACACCAAAAAGCAGCTACTTCGTCTTTTAGCTCGCAAAGCACTGGTGATAGAAGATCGCTCATCCCTTGTGTATATCTGAAAATGTAGTAGAGTTAAATCGAACTCTATGGTGAAGCAGAAACCTACCCTAATCCTGGATTGAATATTGCATAGTTGAGCAGAATGTTCTTCATTATTATTAAATTTGGGTTATTGTCTCCTGCAAAAAAGGGATTTCCCCTATCAGTCCTGACCACGTCTTTTTCCACAACACTCTGGATTTTTCTCCGGAATTGATTCAGTTTATTTTCGTTTAAATCCAGCCTCCTTCTGGTGATTTCCTCATATTCCTTTAAATCAAACAATTATCAAGAAACCTATTCTAGAAATCCAAATTACCTGTCTTCTAATTTCAGCAATTTGCAACCTCTCCTCGAAAGTGCTTTGATACGGATAAACATGTAGCAAAAAAGGCCACACCTCCTTCCTAATATCCCTATCCATCCCTGAAAAGAACACGTGTTTTCTCAACGCCAAATCATCGTCAAGTTGGCCGGTCTCGCCGAATAAACTCCTAAAGATTTCTTCTGTTAGTTTAGGGACTTGCCCTTCCTCAGGGTGCAGTTCTATTTCAGATACTTCGGGGCGGCACACCATAAAGTGTCTAAAGGGAAGGTTTTCGTCTCCTCCTTAAAATAGATCAAAGTATGCATTAGGAAGTGAGATGGCAATAAGTTATTTTCGTTTAACAAGGTGAAAATGTAAATTTACTGTCGCAGCGGTATTCAAAGCCGAAACGAAGACGGGTCCGAGGCATTACCATACTTTCAGCAAAATAAAGGCATTTTAAATTATTTCATTAATACTTTATGTGTACATATACCTACCTTTAGCTGATTTAATATTGTGGAGCAACGAATGCCACTGATGCAAAACTTGAGCCAAATGATCCAAGCCGCCATGATGGAAATGCAAGATTTTATACTGAGACTCTCTAGAAGCCACGACTAGCTGCCCACAAGTGCAACTATTGTCACTAAAGAACAACCTAAAAAATAATTATCAAAAAGATTCAAATTAAATCAACTGTTGCACATGCCTCAAAGACCTCATTTGACTGAGATCAACACTAAACCTCCTACATTTATGCAGTTTTTTTGCTGCCAAGATTGGAGAACTGTTGACACTCTCTGGAAAAGTAAGATTGTGCTTTTGCATCAAGTACTCGGGGGTGGTTATCCAGTTAAACTGACTATCAGTTGAGGTTACACTGGCACTTCTAGAAAACTCAAATTGCTCCAAGGGGTCTTTGATACTGTCAGGAGTCTGAATTATCTCGATTTCCGGATTGGAGATGTCCACGTTGATGTTGATGACTGAGTTAATCTTATCGCTTTCTTCTGAACTGATTGATTCAGAAGTCTCAGTTTTGTCTTCGAAATTGAGGAAAGGGTTGGTGCTTTTGAGCTCAATGCTAATGGGTCTCGAGTAGGTAGTGTTGGTGAATGAGTCATTTGAAGCCAGACTTTCCATGCTGATTTGCTTTTTGTACAAGGTTGTGGAGCATTTGGAGAGGTCGCTATTGGGAATCCAGGTCAGGAAAAGTGTATGTCGTTTGACCTCATTATATTGGTCTATGAAAACTTTAGTGGTCACTGTCAGGTATCCTATCACAAGAAAGAATTTTTTTTCGCTTTCATTTGGTGGTGTGTGAGGTAGATACCTGGATTGTGGAGGATGTCATTATCATGTCTGACCATTGCGGGAGGATGTACGCAGACGTTGTTCTTGCAGAAGAGAACTTCATTGTTTTCACAATTTAACGACTTTTTGATTTCTTCTTCGCAGCCTAAGATGAAAGTGGAAGCGCGACGGAATATGTCCGTTAAAGGCATGTCTAAACAAAATTTGGTCATAAGATTTTATGGCACAATAACTGACTTACCCTGAATCGTGCTGTTTTCGCACTAGACCCGAATTTAAACAGCAATTTCCTGCAAAGCCTAATAAGCCCCAAGAACGCTTAACATAATTGTTTATGCATTCTGCACACAAGGCTAAATTTTATCACAAAACTAGTTCAGCCATATGTCGAGGCAGCCGCTTTTCGCCATATTCCTTGGCCCTCCTACAGTCTCGATTTTCTACTAAAATATTGATTTTCTTGCTTAAATGTCACATTTATATGCCATGTGGCACCCTGCGGTGGTATTTCAGGAATGACTGGATTCTTAACTTTTGGTATACGTCAGAGGTCCGTTTTATTAATATTTCCATTTCGGTTCATTATCTGAAACTCTTGCAATAGTTGATATTATCCCGAAATTAACTACATACATATTTTAAAAGAGAAAGACAGACATCTACATGTCTATGTACAAAACTAGCCATATCAGCAGTAATTTAGGTCTCAGTAATTGAAGATTTATGAATCCAAAAAAAGAAACCAGAAGGGATCAAAATTCAACTCTATTTTGTATTGACATCGATATTCGAGTTGGTCAATGAACGTTTTTTAATCCTATTACACGTATACGGCTCTTCGCAAATATACAGCAATTTTATTCCGCAGGACAAATCATTCCATCCGTGATGCCTTCTGGAATCATTGTAAACTCCATATTGTATGCAATTTTCGCCCATGTAGTTGTTATCAGCAACTTTCTTGTTGTCCGGTTGATCTAACAGCCAATTGGTGTAGTGCACAGGAGAGCCCGTGGAGGCCCAGTAGAAGATACCATTGCCTATGTTAGTTCCAGAAAGCCAATATCCATCTAAGAAGAGAAATTCGGTCATTTTATATGTTGGTGATTACTCTAAGTGATAACTTTATTAATTTTCGATTTGTCTTTGGTAAATAACCTTATTGCAAGGTTCCGCCCAGCGTCACTACCGAGCCTTTTCCGGCCGTTTTGTACCTACCGTTGTATTTGTGATGTTTCAAGAACGTTTCCAAATCATTTTCCTCTTTCTCTGTGCTAATAGTAACTAATTCCATCCCAGCACTTCTGCAGTTTATCAGTGCTTGAAACCACGTTTGCTGCAATAATCATCAGGAAATGCATTGAAATAAGAACTTTCTATACCTACTTACAAAGTCTGTGGAAACATGGTATTTTAGGTTCCAAGCCGTTTTCGTATTGTATCCGTTGCAAGAAAGGAAAACTGAAAAATGTAAAAGAATACGTTTTGCTTTTTATTCCATAAGGCCTTCCAGTGTAGTTAGAGAATTATTCTTGGTATAATAAAAACATGGAGCTACAAAATTAGGTACACCAATAGGCCTTCGATTCATAGTCATTGGACTATTGTGAATCCAGGATGACAAATCATACAAGGATTGCATTCGTCGAGTTCCACGTGGTTGGTTCAGGTTAATCATAAGTTTAATTAGTTTATTAGTAAAATTAAAACTCATCGTTATTAATGAATGCTATTTAATCTCGTTACATTTATCTGGTTCTTCGCAAATATATAGGAGT
The DNA here is from genome assembly GCF_039881205.1 of Euwallacea similis. Classification (NCBI taxonomy): domain Eukaryota; kingdom Metazoa; phylum Arthropoda; class Insecta; order Coleoptera; family Curculionidae; genus Euwallacea; species Euwallacea similis. The sequence continues at coordinate 145,148 of NC_089609.1, forward strand.
TTTGAACCGCATGACAAGTCATTCCAACCATTGTTCAGCTTTCTGGAATCATTGTAAAGTCCAAATTGGATGCAGTGCTCGCCCACATTGTAACCATCGGTGATTTGTCGGTTATCCGGTTGGTCTATCAGCCATTTTGCATAATTAACAGGGGAACCTGTGGAGGCCCAATAGAAAACGCCATTGCCTAAATTGGTTCCAGAGAGCCAGTATCCTTCTAAGAAGTAAAAAAATTATTTCAATTTTTGAAATTTTTAATAATGTCAAAAAATGGATGTTTCAGATAAAAAACGGTAAGTAACAAAAATTTTCATTTTACCCATGTTGTACTTACGAGTGTATTTGTATTGTTGTAAGAATGTCTCTAAGTCTTTCTCTTCCTTTTCATTGATAACACTAGCCAGCTCCATTCCAACACTTCTGCAGTTTATCAGTGCTTGAAACCATGTTTGCTGGAACAGTAAATCATGAATAAACATGTACATCGAAATAGGAAGAATAGTGCACTTCTTTACTTACAAAGTCTGTGGAAACATGATATTTTATGTTCAGAGGTTTCGGATTGTCTGCATTGCAAGATAGGTAAACTGAAAAAGGTCAAAAGTTTGATTTACATTTGAAAACCGTTTTTCTCCAACTGTAACGATAACTGAAATATTTCACGTTAACACTGGCAATGTCGCAGCACTTATTCGTTTAAGGTTTTCTCTACCGGTTATATTGAAGTGACGTCATATTTGATCCTATGAAAAGATATGTGGCATTGCCAAAATGTGAAATTATTCTTTAAACTAATGAATTAAAATCCTATGCAATTTAAAGTTGATGAATGGAAACTAACAACGTTTTGTGCTGAAGGTGGGAGCTTCAAAGGCCTTTTAACATGTTAGGGATAGTATCATTCTGACAGGAGTTACGAAATTTGGATGTAAAATTACTTCAAAAACTCCTCTGAAACGAAGAAACTAAAAATAGAAATAAAAATATAGCCAAGTTTACATAATATGTATTCACCAATTGTCAAGAAAATTACCGTTCTATTTCAACAATGTTTAGTATGTTTACGCTTAGGTGTGAATACCCATCGAGAAATTGGCACGAAATCGCACTGAAATCAAAGACTAATTGTAAAAGAAAAACCAGTAAAAATTAAGCGAGGTCTACATCCATCTACTAATTGCTAAGGAAATCTCAAACCAGAGTCTTAAATTTTGAATGGCCACAACAAGAAACTTTTTTTGGAAATCCGTTATGCTAAATTTATTTGAAACCTTAATCAAACCACAACGGAATTTGTTTCGATTAAACATACCCACCTACTGCCAAGGTAATCAACGAGATTCCAACGGAAGTCATGATCATCATACCAAAATAAGTACACACTAACCGATTCAAGTTAGAAACAGTATACAGAAAGTTTGTAACTCAGTTGTCACAGCACAAAGCAAACAAAATATAGTGGTTTGTTGTCAAAGATAAATAGCGACTTAATGGACAACTACTTAGAATGCAGTAGAATGTATCACAGGAATTCGCATTATCTGCGTGTGTTGTTGGTTCTGGTTAAGTCGGATTTTCCCACCTCCACAAGACACGACATCAACAAAAGTTCAGAAAGCGTCTGTTTATAATAAACGTTAATTAAACAAACACAGTGCCGGGAATTGTTCGGTTAAATAGTAGTAAGAGTGAAATTATGATTCCACCAAACTGTGTCACTGTGTGACATTTCGATTGCCGGAGGTAGAAGTAACGAAGAGAATATTATGAGTCTTTATTTGTACTACTCATCGAAAGTGATCTGTAGCAGCCTGATTTAGGTAGAATGGTGCCATTGCAAAAATATTTTAATCATGAGTTTAAGATGTTGTTATTTATCTACATGGTTAAGTGGGTAGAAACCGCTAACGATACTCAACTGCAGAAATACTTTGTGTCTAAAGAAGAGGTAAGTTTTTTTAATAGAAAAGTTCAAATTTAATAACAGATTTTTATCTAGATATCCCAGTTTCTGTGCATATTCATATGTGTACGTATTGACCAATAGAGTCAACATTTGATTTTAACGATTTAAGCAATTGTATGAAATCGAATAATTAATTAAAGCAAGTAAAGTTTTCTGCGCATTAACTTTTGTCTTGTAAGACTGATAGTGTCCTTCAGTTCCAATTATTTTAGTAAGTGCTACGTAAAATCTAGATAATTAAAACTATAAAATTTTATTCAGTAATTTATAGGCGGAATTTCTCAACGGCTTTCAATAATACGTTTTTTTTTTTACTACTTTTAGGTAAACTGGTACCAAGCTTTAATCAATTGCAAGAGTTCTGGGATGGAACTAGTCAGTATCCACTCTGAAGCCGAACAGAATGAATTGGAACTATTTATGAATGATAAAAATGATCGTAAGTGCATTGATAATTTACACACTTTAATCGATTCGACTTAATTGTGAGTACATTCACACATCTTAAATCGGCCGATACACGCATTCACATGATGATGCATCCCTGTGATGACTCTATAGGACAAGCCTAAAATCATGTTTTATGATTTTTATTGGTTCATGATGTACTAATTTAAGAATTACGTATATGCAGTTAAGTGATTTTTTTTTTCGTCAAGCAAATTTTGTTTCCAGAACTTTACTGGCTTGGCGCCACCAAAGAAGGGAATGGGCAATTCTACTGGCTCACAGGACATAAAATGATCTATACCAAGTGGTTGGTCGGCCAGCCGGACAATGTCAAATCGGTCATCAATGATAATAAGGGAGAGTTTTGCCTAGGTTGGGGTACCAGGAGTTGGCCTGAAAATACTCCAGAAACTCCTGGGTGGAACGACCTTACTTGCACTAATCTCATGCCTTATATTTGCCAAAGATTTGATTACTGTTTCACTAAAGTTTAAATTTAATACTCCGTATTTTCAATTATTGCAAACAAAAACACTCGATCGTAATTACATAGTACAAAAACACATTATATTAAAAAATACACTATATTTACAATGGAATTGAGAGGTTGTGCATATGGGAAGACGTCATGTCCATGAACATCGAAAATAGAACAATGTTTCTTGACATTTCTGCTAACAGCTATATCCATAACACCGTCCAGATGCAGCATTTAAATATTTACGTTACTTCAAGTGAAACGATTCTTGACTGTGCTGTGTTATATATCGTTTCGTGGTCTTGGAATGGGGAAGAGCGTATTTCAGTTTGCTCCAAAACCAAGGGTCCCCCCACTCCACATACGTGTTGGTTTTCAAATAAGTCTTCATCTCATCATCTAAAGTCTCCTGATCTAAATCCCCATACAAGACTACGATTACCTGAAACCAACATCGTAAGAATTTTTCTGAAAATCCGCAGATGGTATGGTATTTTCTTACCCTGGCTCTCCCTTCATTGATGGCCTGCAAATGAGCGGTTCTAAACTCCATTTTCCCCCACACGCTTTCAATAAAGTTGTTGGAGAGCACCACCAAGGTCCTTCTTGAATCCAGGACAGAATTAATGATTTGTTGGCTGATAAATTCCCCTGGCATCCAATCTCTATAGTGAATGCAAACTTTGAACGGATGTTCTCCAGATTCCAACTCTGAAAAACAAATAATAAATAATATTTTGACATGGGGTTCACTTCAGTGACGTGCCTGGCATAAGATCTTGGTGGACAAAACTCTCATCTTTATGAGAGTAACTTATGAAAACATCATACGTTTTGTCCTTATCTAGCTCTTCTTCAGCGACGCACCACAGACACCAGTTCTTAGAATACAAGTAGACTTTGATGCTTGTTCTGAACTTATAATAAAGGGCCACAATGGCCGAGATCACAGCTAAAGGTATGGCCAAGCCCAAAGGAAGGGCCACTTTCAGAAGGTTTTGTTTCTCACATCCTTTCGTGTTAATGAGGAACTCTTTGGTTCCTTGGCATGTTACATCCGAGTGTTTTACCTGAGAAAAGACCACGTACATACAATTACTTGTATTTATTATAACAATTTACTTTAATATTGTTATACTGTATGAGGAACTTTTTTAAAGGATCAGCTTTGCAGTCGCAGTTCCAAGGGTTATTCTTTAAATATACGATTTTTAATTCAGGGTTTTTGGTTAGAACCTCGATGATTTCGGAAGATAAGGCTCTCAGATGGTTGTTGGCTAGCTTAAGGACCTTTAAAATGATAAAAAAAACTATCAGAAAGTTGGTTCAGGTTAACCAGTTCTTAAGAAACTTACCGAGAAATTCTGCGGAAGCCACGTAAGCTCCTCTATATAGTTTCCAGACAAATCCAGCCTGGATACATTAGTGTAATCCTTAACCCTAATCTGCTCTTGCATATTAAGCATGTTTCCATCTAACATAATTATCGTCTGATTGTGCTCATACCTATCAGTAGTCAATCCAGTAATTTTAGGAAAAACACTCAAATCGCGACGAGAGCAATTTACGTTTATGGCATTATCGTTCCTCGTATAATAGCAATTGCACTCATTTGGACATTTTGAGATATGGATTAACGGGCAGTTGTTGTGGGGATATCTGGTATAACACAAGTCCTCCTATAGAATTAAAGTTGATCTTGTGCAATAGCAGCATGAAGTGCTACTTACCCCACTTTTGACTTCCATTATAGTAGTAAGAGGCTGCAACACGGATGTTTGCTCAATCTGGTAATGAAGACAGTTGCATTGAAGTCTATTATACGACAAATCTAACATGATTTTCCAGGACTTATTACCTAGGTCTTTGGTGGTATTAAAGCTCATGATGTTGTTGTGAGAAAGGTCGACTTCAATATGAATGGATTGATTGGGAAACTTTCCCGTTTCCTACAATGCACCTACATTTGAGACATAATATTTCAATAAACTTGTTACTTACCAGTTGCACATACGTTATGTTGTTATAGCTCAGATCCAAATGTTTCAAGCTGGTAACATTGGTCAGAAAGTGACTAGGAAACTTGTCAATTGAGTTGTTCTTTAACATTATATCCATTGCTCGAAATCTGGTTGAAGTATTGCGAAACTCCCGAATTAAATTGTAGTTTAAGTCTAATAATTGCAAATTTTGTACATTTCTAAAGACTTGGGAGTTGAATATTGTGATCTTGTTAGAGCTTACATAAAGGTTCCTCAGTTCTTTTAAAGGCAGTAGCAAATTTTCTGATAATGATTTGATAGAATTGCGACTCAAGTCCAGAATCTGCAAGTTACTTAAACTGGCCAAAGAATTGTCCTCCAAATGTAGAATTCCATTATTTGATATATTCAAAACCAGGAGCTGCTCACACTTCTCTAAAAAGCTTGTAGGAACTTTGCTTATTTGGCACCCACTGAGGTTCAAAGATTTCAGAGTACTTAAATTCGAAAAAGTTCTAGCTTTAAATGTGAGGTTCATGTTTAGAGACAAATCCAGATTTTGCAATTTGGAAATTGTCTGAAATGTGCCTTCTTCAAACGCTTGTAAATAATTGTTGCTCAAGTTCAGAAATTCCATATTCGGAGCAGTAAAAAAAAGGCTTTTATTTAAAAATCTGATTTGGTTGAGACTCAAGTCCAAGTGCGTCACATTGGGAATTAAATGCAACTTCGAAATTTTGTTATTCCTTAAAATTAATTGCTTAAGATTGCTTAGGTTTCTCAAGGCTGTGTCTTCCAAAGCTTCAATGCCATTAGAAGACAAATCTAAGGTTTCAACATGAGATAAATTGCTTAAGTATCCTTTGAGACTAGGCACGTTCAAATTATTCACGATCAAAGTGCTCAACTGAAACCCATAGTTCAAAAATCCCTTCTCCAACAATACCACATTAACATCATTATTCTCGGTATTCTCAAATCTCAAATACTTCAGCTTATTATTATGAAGAATCTCTTCAGAAGCACTCAAATGGTTAAACTTCTCCGAATCCAATGCAAAACTAACTTCTCTGGCGTTGGTCTGCCTGCATCTATCAATCATATAAGCTAGACTTAGAGGTGCTCTATTATCTATAGAATCTAGGTAACGTGCATCGAATGTCAAGATATCTTCGTCGGTGGGTGAATTGGGGTCTCTACACTTTATGGCAATTTTCCCAACGGTGAGTATAATGGTCAAGTTGTTCACTTTGGGAGGAGCGCAGGACGGAAAGGTTGAATTTGGTTTGAGGCAGTCGCATCTTGAAGTGGTGCAGGTTTCGTTATTTTGAGCAAAAATTTTGTGAGGGCTGCAGACAATGATGACCAAAATAGGGAAGATTTGGCTCAAATGTGGCAAGTTTTTGAACATGGTGGGGCTAAAAATAAAACGAAGATTAATTTATATTTGTAGATTGCTAAATATAGTGGATTTTCCCTAAAAGCTGAAGAATCACGGTGGGTAATTGGGATGTTGTGATGACTTAAGAATTACTATAAAATGCTGGCTACGTTGGGTAAAATTTGATGATTGTATAAGGTGACAGTTAAGTTTACGTATACTTCCTCATCTCAGAAAGACCTTTTCTGATTCCCAGATTTTGTAAAAATATTTTCGCTTTAATAAATCTTTGGTATCAACGCATTATACCAAATCATGATTCCTTAACCAGGCTGTAGACTTTAACGTGAACGGCAAATTTCGCGCTTTTTGGTATTATAAATAAATTACAAACTTGTGATCGGTTATTCTAAGAACACATTTTTCAACATATTTTGTATATTTATGTAATGTTGTCTTGTTCTACAATTTTTAACATGATTTATGTAATAATAAAAATAAACAACGTACCTCGCTCTACGCAGGTTCAGTACCTACTTCCCATTCAATTACAAACCACCTTTGATTTCACCTACATTTTGTTCACCGCTTTGATTCGACAACCACTATTACATTTTTTCTCTCGATGAATACTGGTAACGATCTCAACGATAACTAGTTCAAAATTACCATAAAATTTGCAACAATCTAACAAGCAATAATTAAACCTCGTTAGTGCACAAACCCGAACATACTAAAACCAGGCGAAACGCATCGTTTTCCCATATTATTCGGCTTCAATGTCAAACGAGAGCCAGTGTAATTTATTCATTTTTGCGTTGTGGTTACTAACGGGGAATTCTACGTACGACGGCCTTATTTATTCAATATTACAGTTTACTGGCAGTTTTATTCGAAGCGATTAATACCATATTTGCTTTCTCGTTACAAATGTTGGGGTTTCCCTACCATATCTTGCAAAGAAAAAGTAAGACAGAAGGTAGGGTCAACGGTTGATACGTAAAATTAAAATATCATAAGAGTGATATGATTGTTTGTTTATCGCTGGGAAAGTACGCGGAGAATTTTCGGTCTTATTATATGTAATTTAAGTGGTTTTTATTATGTTGTTAATTAATATTTTTGTGTATTGAATACTACTACACCATTAAGAAGTGCATTCACCATAATATGGTGATGAAAATGTTTTCGTGAAATGAATCACGAAAAAAATCTCTGGATTTTTTTCTTGGACTTGTAATTCGACTGGACAGAATGAAGAACCCTTCCACTTTGCTATTTTGCGTCAATCGCGAAAAATAAAAATGTCCTTGTTAATTATGTAGTGTCTTGATAGATAGAGAATGTCATTTTCGGGAATTATAAGCCTAAATTCTCTTAACACCGCAGAGAATGAAAGATCCACAAAATGCTATCTCCAATTCCTACCACCACTCACTTTGAAACCGCATAAATTAAACACCCAACCAACTCATAATTTATTCAGTGCAGTTGTTTCGAAATGAAACCACAGACCATAATAATTAATATTTATTATAAAACGCTAAAATTATATGTACATTTACAACAAATATTGTCAGTCCGAGGATTCAATACTACGATATATACAACAGTTCAATTATTTTCGTATTTAAGTAACTCAATAGGTAAATCGCTGTTTAATGGATATCGATTATGTGGGGCCGATAATCGCCGATTGCTATTTTATTGCTGTACGAAGGGAACCTAAGTGATTGCTAAAATTAAGACTTAACAAAAATGATCATTTCTTATGACTTTTAAAGTCTGAATTTTATGGCAAACGAGAGACGACCAGTCAAGTCAGACTTAATAATACATAATAATTCTATTCCATTGAAAACGTATAATTTTCATTTCATCTGAATTCCTTGATTTAATTAAAATACCGACAGGAACTTGTTTGAACATTTTGTATAATTTTAGTGTGCAAATATGTGAATATAGATTGTCTTGGTTTATATAAATAGATGACAAATTTTGTACAAATACGCTACTTTCGACACATATTTTTCGTAGAAAAAATTTGCCAATTTAATTAGACTTCATTGCCCAACAACAGAAAAACTTCTCAATACAAAACCTACACTACAAGCAGCTTAGTGCTCATATTGACTTCGTTCTCCATCTGAAGGCGCATTCACTCCTCAACACAGCCCGCTCTTGAACTCGAAAAAAGTGTGTTCGGTTACCGAAACGATCACGTTCCTCTGGTCTCTGCGCCAGCTTTTAATTATCACTATTATCACTATGGCCACCGTGGCTATCACTACGAACGCTATGGCGCCTAGCGCTATAGTGTTCAAATGCGCGTTGAAAAAGTTCGAGCCAACTGCGCAATTTGACTCTTGCTCATCGTTGCCCGACGGACAATGCACTTGACCATCACACCAGAGTTTAGAACTGATGCAGGCACCCAATTCTGGACAACTACAAAGAAAAAGTCAAGTATCACCAGTTTTTCAAATTAGATCGTTAGCATTAGCTCTCATTGGTCTGCAGTTAGACCAAACTGATGAGAGTTAAAAAAATCAAAAACGATTTGCAGGGTAATTTCAAATATAGGACTCACCTGTGTGGACAATCCGGTGGACGCATTGCTAAGAACGAACTGGGAAGTGCTAGTGCTGGATTCTTGGATATCTCCATCCAGGATACAATGAAGTCGCCGGGTTCTCGTTTTAAAAATTCCACAATAAAACTTCGGGCGTTTCTGAAAATCATCATAAAACAAACGAATTGTTTGAAAATGATTTTCGGGAAATAAGTTTGAAAGTTTTCATATTTTTATAAATTTGATTTTGTTAAACTCTGTAGTAAACTAAAAAAGCTAACACAAATCGCAAATTCTTCTAACTTGAACTAACCTGTTTTGAAGCTTTTGGTAACTAAACATTGTCCATCCCTCTGAGAATAATTCTACCATGCTTTCAACCCCATTTTGATCGGGGCAAATCACATGAAAATCTTCAGAATGACCTGCAAGATACACAACGATGCGATTCTTTTTGGGACATAGACGAGAATCCCTCCGTTCATTCCCTTTGATCTTCAGATAAATGAAATTGCAGTCTTCTTCTGGTTCAATGATCCAAGGCTGCTCCAGGCAGTACCTATAAAAGACCGAAAAAAATAAGTTTCGTAACTAGATTTATTTTGATAATTTGATTTGATACCTGGTTGTCTGATTATTAGAATTCGCAACATTATCAGTCTCTGGTAGCTCTTCTTTAATGCTGATTTCTCCACTAGAGCCCTCCAATCGTCGACTTTTCCAAGGATCAAAGCAATTGCTTTCGCCAGGCACAAATTCATAGGAGGCATCAAAAAAGTAGTCATTGTAGTCTTCAGTACTCCTCATTTTTGTCACTAAGTCGCATGCATTAAAACTCTATTTTTCTAGTTTCAAATCACTTACCAGAAAATCTGACTGTGAATTTCACTGAAGGTTTAGTGACTAAACTGAAAATCTCATCAGAGATGTTACTGCACAAACAGTGCCTTTTGAGCTCAACATCCGACCAAGGGTACTCAGAGACTGATATAGTAGCAGTACCATCAAGCTCTGATTTCGATGTACACTCCCATCTAAAACCATCTGAATGTTACTTATTTTTCAACAACAAATTTCAGAGTTTCAAGTTCAAACCTGTTAATCTCAGGGTTAAACTCGGATTGACACTCTTTCCTTCCAAATCCCGCCTTATTGAAGGTGAGTTTCAGCTTTTGGGGGTCAACGCTCTCGAACTGGTACAGACATGTCAGGTCTCGTTGGCCCCCACGCCCATATAAAAATGTGATCTTAGGAGAGGAAAACCTGCCTTTGGGCTCCGTGAACAACCGATCGCATCCATTTTTGTTCATCTGCAAACCGTCCTGCGAGAAGTCCACGAATTCGTAGTGCAAACTGAATTGTACTGGATACAGAACAGTGCCGTATTTAATGGAGTGAGTGATGGTCAAGTCTGAACCTGTACTCACGTAGCTTTCGGCCAAGCTACGGCAAAGATAATTCATACAATTTGTCCAAGGTAAGAATTCGTAGCATGAGGATCGCGTAAACGTTAATAGATTTAAATGTTCCGTATTCCTTAAGACTGCTTACGAGTCGTCTAAAACTTTACGGTTTAGCTGCATTTCTTTGATCTAACCAAGTCTGCATTTATTAGCGTTTACGAGACGTTTGGCCAGAACTGATAAAACATGTTTATAGGTTCTATCCAGATCGGGTCGTTAGAGCTTACCTGCAGGGCCTGGTCAACCTAGAAGAATTAGATAAAAGGGCGTGGTCGCATAATTTGGGTTTATCTTCCTTGCAAAATTGTCCGATCAGCTGGACAGAATTGCGGGTTTTAATATCACCATCCCAAATTTGGAGCTGAACATCGCAACCTCCCGTATTGTAGTCGTTGATTTTTTCGTTGTTTATGTGGTATTTGAGGAATGATATCCATATGATATCTTTAGGTTGTCCCCTGGTTTTTGATTATTTTGTAAATGTTCAGATGATATTGGAGATTATATTCTTACCTCAGATGGTAATGGCAACTGCTGTTGGCTGGTAGGGAGTGAATGGGGCTTTGCAGCAACCCTTTGATATTATCGAAAGGCGTCAGAAGAAATTCGCATTTCTTGCCCGGTTCTACATAGGTGGGGGATTGTTTTTCGACATAAAGAATCTAAAATGTAATAAGTCTTTCTATTACTAAAATAGACCCCCCTAACCAAACAGCAAAATGCTTCTAATTCAAATGGAATCCAGTCCTACGTTCCCATTTAGCATAATTGCTTTTTGTTTGTCAAACAAAAGCGAAGTTAACAATAATTTCCCATAATGGCCCTATTTAATAATACACGAGGCTTACTTGTACTTCGAGCTCGAAGCCGGGCAAGTAGGAGAGCGGCAAAGGATGAAAGGGATTCCCAAAGGGCGAAGTGTGGAACTTTAAAAGCAACTCCGAACCGCTGCTTATGATTTCTGGAATATTTTCCCCACTGCACAAATGGGCCAACGACGTCGCCGAGGAACTCCAACCGTCGAAGACTTCGATGTAATCTTGCACCATGTTACAATGATCCCAAATTCTGTAATAGCCAAGTCTTAAACAATAAAATATGAACTATACAAGGTAGATTAGCGAGTGCCTACATTATTCTGCAAACTCTCCAATAAACAGTTTCTCCTAAAATCCCCTTTAAACAAGTTTGACGCTTATTAGACTGTCTGTCTAGGGCTCGAGAGTACCCGGAGCACGTCTGGAGCCCTTTATTAATAAACCATGTGTCAGTTAAGTTGAATATGCAAATTCTCTTTCGGCTTGATAAGGTGTACGTCTGCGGGGCGTCGGAGATTGGGAGTTTGATACGCGAACGCGTTTCAGGAATATTATTCCCGTCGATGTTCTAATAGGTGAGAAGATTAGGGGGTTCTGTGATTCACTTAACTTGACAGCTGGTTGACGGGGAATGTATTTTGCAAATTTATCACCACGAGAATTCAAACCAGCCCTTTTATGTAGCAATAAACGAAAATTTCACCCTTGAAATGGGACCCATCTCCCGACATCGTCATATTTCCACCTCTGCCCTTCTGCTTCTTTTCCCGCCGCTTTTACCTTCCCATCCTAATCAGATTACACTGAAAAAGACGGATCGCACCTGCTGCAGAGACGGCGATATTTTTCATAATTACCGAGCCCTGACTGCAGCCATTTATGTCATTTTTCAGCTTAACTTTCTAGAACATTAATCAACTTTAGTACTCGTATATGCGGTGGAACAACGGACGTGTTTTATTTTCCAAATGTCACATAGAATTAGTGTGAAATTGCTTTTATTGATAGCATACAGGGAGAGCAGTGGTGTGCTTTCCAGGTAAGCAATAAAGCCACTGGTGGAGGCCTACCTCAGCATTTTATCAGCGTTGTCGAATTTCGGGGCATTTTCTCGATTATAATGGTAGCTGGACTGTCTGATCGTGATGAGGGCATGTTTGTCAGGGGGCACATTCTTTTCCCTGATCCTGTAGTGGCAGGTGATGTTTCTCGGGTAGATTCCAGGATAGTTGGGCGATTGGATGCGGCAATTTCGCCTCGAGCAACCTGAAAAGACGTATCGAGGTGTTAAATTGCTTAGAATCAGTCACGATTAAGTCAAAACTTGTACGGTGAAGTAGCTCTTGCAGAAAATAAATTTGAATTCAATTAGATTTATGTTCAGCCCGAATATGCGGTAAAAATATGTAAAAGTTTTTTATTCACAAATAAATTATGGAATCAGTTGATTTTTCCGCTTTGGCAAAATTTTGCCTTTCAAAAACTTTAATTCAGGTAGGAATTCTATTGCAGTGCTTCTCTTCCCAATTGAGATACTCCAAGATCAGTTCCTGATAGTTTTTCCCGCTTTTTCTTATTCATAAATGTGTCCCATTCGATATCCTTATTGCTGAACTTCCTGGCTGAGTATCATACCTCATTAACAATTTTACTGCCAATGAGGAAACAACGAGGCTTCTTCTTTATCGTCATCAAAGTTTCAAGTACCATCAACTCCACGTAATTTTCTCGAGGAACATGCATGTTCCAGAAACAGCTTACGTTGCACGTTGTTCCCAACTTAATCGGGCCATACAACATCAAAACGTATTTGCATCGTAAATAAATTATGCGCCATCTTTCTTTAGCAATGTTATTTTAGGAGGCAAACACGACACCGTTTTCAGTAATAAATGCATGCTGTGTGCAAGTGGAACGTGTCTATCCGGGGTAGGTTTCCATGGAAAAGTTACCATTTGGTTTGTAGATTGTGATAAATTATGAATTATACTGAAAAATTTACTCCAATAAAAGAGTAAAGTAAATCAAATTAGAATGTTCGTTACCAGCTGGGTTATCGAATATTCCTCGAAATTGAGTTACAATTAGAAAGGGACCATTTCGTAGTTGATTCATTATATCATTGTAAATTCATTACAAAACTTCAATGCAAATTGCACTAAAGAACATAATATGTTGTGGAATTTTGGCGCCTAATAAAGTATTGTATGTATTATATATTTATGTGAAATTGACAGACTCTCCATCTAGAATCACAGTCCTTGATGCTCTTTTCATTCCAGGCCCCATCTTTAGATTGTCTGTGCATTGAATGAGACGTGAGACCTTAACACATTTCTTCATTTTCCCAGGAAGTATTCCCATTCAAGTGCCATAAACCCGAATTTTAGAGCCACACACATGAATTTTCGGTTTTATCTGGTTTTCGTTGACTTTTACCGATGCTATTTAACTAAGAATAAAGCTTGACCCTTAACACGCCCGAAACGAATAAATATATACCGTCTCGTCGATATTTTTCCTTTAAGCCCCTCGCAGCTTTACGAGGGTATTAAATTTTATCCGGTTGTCTACACAGTTAATCCAGCCATTCGTACCAAGCCAAGGGATCCCTGAGGAATCTTTATTCTCCACCACTTGCAGGACTAAGATAATATTTCACACATGTAAAACATTCATCTTCATGCAACATACAGTGTTTTAACTCCCCTATGACGACCAGACGTAAAGTCGAGAGGATCATACAAAGTGATACATTGTTAAGCCTTACTCAAAAACCACGTGTATTCTATGAATAACGAAAACATGGACTTTAGCACAGAAAGTCGTAAAATGATACTTGGAGGCAAATATGATTCATTGCTTATTTATAAGGCAGACTTAAGGTACGCTCCAGTTTCAGGGCCGTCAGGAGACAGCGTATCATCGTTAAATTTTGGATAGAGCAAAGGCATTAAAAAGGACAAAAAAGTTCAATTTACTTTTAGAATTTTTATGGTGTTACTGCATTGCTAAACTTGCACATTTATGTACGTATACATATACATATACATATACATATATATATATATATATATGTAGGAGATTTATTAGTCCTTAAGTTAGAATTGTACCATTAGAACCGATAATAGATGAGGGGCAGACTGGCAAAGCCATCTTGAAGATAAAGCATTGTCAAACGAGGTCACTACTACCGACATAATTAAGTGCCCACATGTGGGATTTGTCCACGCGAAACAGGGACTAGCAGGTACTCCCTTTGGGTCTGAAGGACCACCTGATCGGGGAAAGTTAGGAAGAAGAAAGGAACAAGTAGTTAAGAGATAGAAGGGCAGAAGGGCGGTCGAGTAGTAGTGAATTCGTTAGTTTGCCTTTTTACTTTTATTTTCTAAAATATTATAACGTTAAACATGGAAAACGTTCCTAATGTTACCCCGACATATATATATGTATAGTGTCTGTTTGTTTAGTGTAAGAAAAACCAAAATTCCCTAAAGATCCATCGGTCTCCTTGGACTAATAAGCAACTAACGCCCATAAAACAGGCAAACTTATCTAATCCGCCACTTCAAGAGGAAGTTTTGTTAGAGCTAGCACTATAAACTAGACGTTACATACATAATAAACAGCATTTTTACCTTCGAGCAAGCGGTCGCAATAACTTCCGACGCTGAGTTTGCCCCTGTAGGTCCTCTGGGTTTGGTTTCCGTAACGGAGTCTGGCGTCCGACAATTTCAGAAACTTGTAGGAAACTTTGAATTCGAAGCTGTAGCCGGAACTTTGCTGGGGGAAATTAGAAAAAAACTAATAAAGCATGTCAAAAGTAGTGTCTAGGGATTTACTCGAGCATCACTTGTAGAAAAGTATGTCTAACCCCTCTATCCAGGGAAATTGATAAACAGATAGAAGGCATGAGAAGTTACAGGTAGAAACTGAATTAATGCCACATCGGTTTTTCGCTATTTTGGCTTTGTATTTTGGAAAATACAATTTCTAATCGGAAAATTAAAACGTCAACAATTGATCCTTTAGGAAAACGTTTCGGCCATATATTTAGCCTTTCTCCGGACCATTCGATGCCAAGGCACTTCATGCCAATTTCCAGATTTTTAGTGTCGTTCGATGAGATCCAAATTTAAAAAATCTTAAAATTAAAATTTTAAAAACAACAAAAGTTAAATATTAACAAATTAGACAATTATTAATTTTTTAATGCCGGTTCTGCAGTGGCGTTTCACGAGGAACTTAAACAAAAAGGTTTTTTGAAAAATATTTAATTACTATTTGAAATTAATTGAGAGTAGCTTTCACATACATATTTGTCAATGCTATTGGAGACAATTTTTGTACATTCAGCTTAATAGTTTATTTTTCCTGAAGACAGACACAAAATCGAAACCCGATGTTAGAAATATTCGTGTCTCTCTAGAAAGCCATATTCACCTCATAAACCTTGGCCAAACCAATAGAACTAGAAATTTTTACCATTTTATTGCCCAGCTATGCCACGGATTTGGGACAAAATTGAATTTTAAAAAATATTTCCTCCTTTCGGTGCTTAGCACCGCCATTACGGTTTGCCTCGCCGGGCCAGTAAACTTTTTATTGAAATGCCCGCATCGTAAACGTAAAAATTTCTTTTCTATTTCGATTTTGCCCTTTTATTTCCTTACCATCAGATTCCCGTGTCCGATGGCAATAGTTGCCAACAGTCGGAATTTTTGTCTTAATGTGCCGCAAAATGAGGCAATTTAAAACTGCATCGTTCGATTTGCACAGCAAAATCGACTCGAAACCGACATTGTCACCCGAAAAACTAACGTCGGGAACGGAACTTTTAAATCAAAGTTTTGCTGCCTGTTCTATAAAGTTTCCAAACCGAAAGCTTAGAAGCTTAGAACTTTAATGAGATTTAACTTGTTTTCTTTTCTATGGAATAAAGTTGCCGAACGGAACGGCAGGAATGATTATTTATTTCTCGGGCACTTATCTAAGTAATAATTTGTTTTGTTGGTATCGACGGATTCGGCTGTGTGGAATATTTTCGTTATAAATGAGGCCTCGAAATGACCTACCTCAGGAACAATGGAATCGACTACAAAGCTTTAATTACTTTTCAATTATAATACATAACGAATAAGTTTGTCTCAGTTGAAATGGGCGTTTAAAATGAAAGTATGTCACCTATTTTGTCATAGAATAAAATTGTCTTGCATGGGACCGTGAATCATATAATAATATGCAAATTACCTGCTGTGGAATTTTGTCCAAAGCCAAAGTAATATTAATACTAGAGGTTTCACTGTAATATACAGTATAACCCCACGCACTTCCGCACCATTTGCCCCCGGATCCAATCCGGTTTGCCTCCTTTATGGAAATGTAACCCTCTGGACATCCAACCAGTGTGAAGGACTCGAAAGTGCCGATGGCGAACGATTCGAATGAAACCTGAAATGGCAAATCGGATTAAACTAATTTTCCTTCGAAATATCTTATCTAAAAATATTTTAAAGCAATCTTTCATATAGTCAAGAAAATATTTAAAAAATGATTTTTAGTTCCGTATCGAAATTGGTTTTATAGAATGAGAAACACAAGTGTTATCGAAGGCACTTATTCGTATTTAATGTCACTAAAACCTTCAGAGAAAGTTGCATCCATATCAACTGAGGAAATTGAATTGCTTCGAGGGTCATTAATTGGAATAGGAACGAAATTATGTTACCTCCCATCTTATAGAAAATTTCCTAATTTTATAGAGAACGCTGAATAAAGAATCGGTTGAATACAAATTGGCTTCTCGCTCAAAGCCACTAAAAGCATCAGTATTTTCCTCGCAATTAAGAATCAAAGCTGGACTGATTTAAGGTTATACGTGAGCCAGTGAGTTTTAATAAATTTTGTCAGTGTTCGCTTGAAGCAACACCGAAAATATAAAATTCCTCTCCGAAATCGCTCTATAATTCCAAGTTGGAATCTTGAATTTGTTATCGCCGAAATAAATGTAAAATTACCGAAATTAAAAGGTAATCACGTAGTGGAGGCACGTTACGGCATTACAAGACGTGACCGGAATGCACTCTTCATCCAAGACGCCTTCCTTTTAAATTTCCAGCAAACTTAAATGTTATGCACCTTATCTCGAGGCAGGTAGTTTAAAGTTCTTTCGTCGAGGTAACCGGAAGTCTATTCAGTCGATGGAGCTCACAGCCATGATAATGGAGTTTGAATTTTATGAATAGTATAAAATAAACTGGCACATCCGGAGCGCGATTCCCTCATTATCGAGATTATTATCCAACGCCAGACCTAAGCCAGGAAAGCTAATAAACAATTTAGTCAAATTAGCTAAAACTTCCAACTTTATGAAGTTCAGCGGCGCGAGATGAAATTAATATTAATTAGGAAACTTAATATTCGCTAAATTATGTGGCCAAAGGCGTAAAGTTCGGGCACTAAACAAATTAAACTCTTAAAATCCCTTAGCCGTTTCAGCTAATGGGCTTAATCGAAGCTTTATTAACTAAGCTGGGTAAACTTTTGGCTTGTCGAATTCCTTGTTTTGTTTATTGTGGTTCTGAGAGGTCAAATAATAAAAGATGGATTTAATTATTCTGTCATTTTACGAATTATTGAACTAATTTCATTTTGAATAACTTAGTAACACAACTTATCTACTTGCAAACAACTTTGATGAACTTACACAAGCAATTCAACGCTTTAAAAACCTCAATTTAACACCCGTTAAGTACATTTCGGGGAAATTTAAATATGGGCCCCGTTTTTTATTTATCTCAACCCTAATGGGGCCTAGTTTGCTGTCATTAAAACGGATTCGGAAAATATCGTTTCCACTCTGCCAGAATGGATTAAAAGTCGTGCACATAAATTTAAGCTTTCAATGCTAATAGAGCGGCGCTTGTTCACGGGACAAAATCAGTTGGTTCGATTTTTGCTGATATTTTAAACGGCTTTCAGGACTGAACAAATACTCCCTTTGTACAACTTGATTTGATTGGATAAAATGTATGATTTGTATAATTATAATTGCCATTACATATGTATATATTACGCTTTGTTCATTATCCTCTGATAATAATAGAATTTCGAGAACAACTTAATCTCTTTCCATTTTTTGTAGGGTTTTCAATGCACGTTTTGAGACCGGACACGGCCCGGTTCTCTCCGAGTGAGATAACAGAAAAACGTTTCCTGGATCCTCCCCTATCCGTCACGTATAATAAATGTATATTAGCAAGAAACGTAAAGTGGTCTTTTAATGTAATTGATGGCCGCAAGCTGACCCTTCTCAGCTCATAAAACAGCTAAACTGTTAAATATTGAATGAAATATACTCTCGGCTTGCCTGGGGAACTCGAAAACGTATTCCTCCACTAAGATGTAGGACAGGCAGTACGCTTTTTGTTTGGAACTTTGTGAAATTTCCGATATCCTACGGAGGAGCTATTTTCCTCTAAAAGACTAAATCCAACTTGCCTTTTTCATCCCTTCATGTAAAACACACAAAATCGACAACGAAAAGTTTGTCATACTCAGAAACTCGCGCCTAAGTGGTGAAATTGACGAAAATCAGAAAGTATATCAAATGCAAACGGGATTGATTTTAAGCTGAAATGAAAATGTGAAATCACTTCAATGTTTTCAAGTCTTTTGATCACGCGAAATTTTTCTCAAGTGCGATATTTTTCTGTTATAGCAGTTGTGGGGCCGGTATTTATGGGATTATCTTTCTGAAGAAAATCCGTTCGCCAGTACTGGGGACCCCGAGTTATCTAAATTGCCCAAACCGAACGCTCCGATGTAGGTATATTTGGTTTAGCGGATTTGCATACTCAACTATCCGAAAGGACATTTCTGCTCTAGGATTCAGTTGCATAACGAATAAGACTGCGGTAAAGTGGGGTGCTTTAGTGTCTTCCAAGATAGATTAATAATTTAATGCGATTGTCTTGACTGAGACGCCTTCTGCACCTGGAATCCGACTCAAACACGAAAAGTTGAAGAAACTTTGTTGTTTGCTCGACCCTTGTGAAAACTCGAGGGCGTATAAAAGCCTTAATTCAAAGATTGTCCGTGATGTTTAGGAAAACAAATATTTGAACTTGTCTCGACATCGCTTCACTAACAATGAGGGAGTTTCCATCAGGAGCAGTAAATATTTGTCCAAAATATTTTCCTACAAGCTCGGTATACGGGGTTTGATTGCCTGTCTGAGAGTACAATAGCTAGTTTTACTTGAAGAATATGTTGCTCCTCAAATATCGGCACGGTGAGATAAAATTTACGAGGAGTTTGATTGTTTGTTTGCGAAAGTATTGGGAACAAACACAACCGTACTGCAAATAAGTGCGTTTCTCCGGAAAACCCTGAATTAGCACCAGAAACAGTAATTAAACTAAATTTACCTTTAAATAATAATGCAACGGGCAAATAATAATGTAGATTAAAAGTTCCTTCGTGCAGATAATGAATATTAAACAATTATTTGCTTTCGGCAGCGCCAGCTCAAATCACATTGGAAAGCAGCTCGTTAGTGCACCTTCGAAACCATTAAAATTGAATTATGTCGTGTAATATAATCAATTATAATACGAAGGAGCCCGAAGTATTGTAATGACTTAATTGAGTGGAGCTTTAGACATTTTTTTCTTGTGGACTAAATTGTGACTTTGCTCTTCAGCAAATTTAGGTGAGTTGAAGTCTTACTTAGAACATGGTTAAATATCTAGATTTAATTTACCTCTTAGTTCTAGACTTGTTTAACATGTTTCTACCGGTTTCTCATTCATATATTTTTCCTTTGAAACCCGAGTTCATTAACAACCCATGAAGTTTAGTAGCGTCAACCCGAGCCTTCAGTCAAAATGCGGGCAAAAACCCAAAACCGAAACTTTCTGTGATCCCACCCGCTCCCGTATTAGCTAATCCGACAAGAAGTTGAAATCCCATTAACCGGTTTTCGCATTAATAAATCTCTTGAGACACAAAACAGCAGATAGGCTTAATATAAGCGAGCAAATGGGGGGTTAATAGCTCCAGGTAGAACACGTTTCGGCACTTAGACAGTTCCAACATGATCGGAGGTCCCGCTGCGCACTTAATTTGGAGGTTCGACAGCCCAGGAAGGGATGAGACCGCACATCTTTCAGCTCCACGTCCGAACTTTACAAGTTTCATGTTTCGGCGGGCTTTAGAATCCGGCCAATGTCCTGCGGAGGTCATATTCCGCAAAAATCGGTCAATGTAAGTTGGCAAATGATGAAGTTAAATCCATCTCATTTATAGAGCAATTTAATCGATAGATAATGGAATTATATTTTATGGACAATAGGGGTTGCTTTGGCGGTAAAGCTATTATCAAATTTTCGGCATTAATAACCTTCGTGCAGCCACTTAATAAAACACCTTATAAAGGGTGTCCGTTTTCGGAGTTCAGGAATACGTCGTAGTTGCGGTTCAGAAACGGGCACCCTGTATATTTCGCATAAGAGAACAATCAATTTGTAACTCACCTGAACGAGATCCCCCAGGACGCCGCCTCCAGCCGTCAAATTCAGGTAACAAAGGAACGGCACTTGGGGCGGTCTTTTCACCTCCAGTTCATACGTGCGCCCCACGACGCCGAAGTATGAAATATTGCAGGCTGGAAAAGTAAAGGAAACTTTCAGTGGAATATGGGAAACGAGGCGCCGGGGGTGATTTGGCATTCCAAGTTTTCCGATTTTTGATTGGAAAAGCGGAGACCTCCCCGCTCCTCTGTCAGATACAGTGAAATGCGTGGCATGTAGCAGCTGGAAATTTAATACGGACATTATGACAGATTTGGATATTGGTGGAAATCAGGGGGTTGGTTGGTGTGGAAAGGACCTGAAGATCCGTCAGTTGGAATTAGTTAACAGACTAGTAAAAATACCGTCCAGGGCTGAGTAGGGAGTAGAGTTTTTAAGGTATCGAGTAGGGTTCTAGTGGTTTTATAAACTACTAGAACCTGGAACTGGAGAATACACCTAGTTTCTACTTGTTTCCATAAGTTTCCACTTGGAACACTTCCGCTTTTTTCCTTTGACCGACATAAATCGATTAAACCGAGAACAAAACTGACGCTAATCTTCCAAATGCCCATGCACGTTGCGCTGGCACATTAAAACTTCAAACCAAACAGAAAGTTTTAAATTACAGCGAAAGCTAAAGCGCCTAAAATAAAAACAAACGTGCTTTCTGAGCGGTTACCCATAAAATGCCGTGAATATACGAATATTACGTGGGGCGGTTAAACTTAAAATATTTCTACTCTTTGCCACTCCAATAAATATACGGTTTAGCTCCCCCGAATCTATGGCCCCTTTCGCTTTACTCGAAACTGGTCCGGTCATAAATTCTCCTTTGCGAATACGAGATCGCTACACTCGAACTGGCTGCATTAACATTCGAACAACTGATGGAAATTAACACCCAAAGCTGGCACTTTTTGCCCCCTCGGGGGATGAGAAATCGACATTTTTGCCTGTTTGATTTATCGAGTGATGAAACTTTTAACAGTGATGTCGCCATAAAAGGCTTGACAAGTATTTCCTCTTTTCCAGCAGACGTTTAAACACGAACACGTTTCGACCGAAGTGCTCTCAGCATAATGAATACTTTACAGACTTCATATCTTTAAAGCCGACCCTAAAAAGTCCGCGATTTATTTTTCTGCATTGCGTCAATACGTTTGAAATACCTTTTCATTCGTTTTGATTTTGTGAATGAAGCTCAATCACGTTTTTTACTTGATAATTAGACGTCCAAGAGGTCGTAGCTAAAGCAAACCAAGCAAACGATAAGTCATTAAAATTACGATTTCCAGTGAGGGTCGTCTGAATTGAATTTTAATTCATTTTCAAATTTGTTAAAGTCGTCTAAAAAATACTAGAACAATTTCACGTTTTCCCTCCTAATTATTAAATAATATTCCATTTCGCGTTTCGACCACACTCTCTGGATTACTTCCTCAAGTCTTCATTGTCACATTTCGTTTAAAACACGAAAAAGTTTTCACTAAATTCTATTAAAATCGGAGTTTAAGAATTTCTAAAAGCATTGCCAAAACAAAATTGATAAAAAACGTTCTCGTAGGACTCTCTTTGAGGTATCGATATACGCTACTCTCTCGCTCACTGACATTCCCGATATGCGATTTCGCGTTTTATCTAAGAACTGCCAAATCATCATGTAGCTGAGACCCATAAATTCACAGGGGAAAGACGTATAAATGCATACTTACCTTAAAGACTGTTTACCTTGGCTTAAGGGCGTAAAACGTGCCAAACTAAAATAGGAAGCTCCAGAATAACCTTATAAAGAAGGTCTGTCTGCTAACCGGGTCCGCGGTAATAAAATTCTTCGAATATATGAATATTACGTGAGGGCGCTAAAGCTGAAACGCATTTTTGCTCTTATTTCGGTGCCAATAAATCTGCAAAGTGAGCAGGAATTTTAGATTACGTTGAAAGGCTTATTAGGCCACTACCTGCCCATTTGAAGCAAGGCAATTTCGAATTAAAAAGCCCTCAATGGCGTCTTTGAATTCGACTGGCAAAGAAAAATACTCGCTTTTGCGTGATTTCGAGTTTTTGCATGGAGAGCTTAAAGACTTCTAGTAAATGATTGGATATCAATTTGCCGATAGAAATGGGTTGTACGATCAAATCTTTCTAATTGATGTGTTAAAATTACTATTTAAACAGAGTATTACTTCTAAGTTTATTCAAAACTCAAAAAGTGTGGTGCTTGTCTTTCACATATTGTGAAACATCATTTTTTCCTTTTCGTAGGTTCGTTATGTTACGGTAAGAAATTATCAAGTATGTTTTCACTATACCGTCTTATAGTTTTGTAACTGGCGGTCGAAAGAAATGCATCACGCGCTCCCCATCACTCCACACCCAGGAGACTGTCCCTTCAAATAGTGTTTATTAACTTATAACGTTACAAGTTCATAAAAATCTTCCGAAAACTATCATCTCCATCTCTTTAGGACTCTCTCAGCCAGCTTTGACTTGCCCTTCCCACCACTCCCAAAGAATGTAATAACGGAAAATCTCAGCTTACAGCTCATTATTAAATTCCTTCCGTTTATATCTTTCGTAATCATATACCTGCTTCGTCACAGAAATATCGTGCTCCTCAATCATAATTTATTTCGAACCGAAATGGCACAGGAAACACAAAATAACATTTGATGATGGGGCTACGGTGCGTTAGTGATATGGATCATCCACCGGAAACTTTAGGGGCAAACGGGCAAATAATACAAATTTCCTACATCTCAGACAATACGGATATCTCAGGTTTTAGGAAGGAAATTGAATGCGATCTGCTTGAATATTTTATAGCTTCCTGTTTGTGTTTCCTTTATATGAAACGTCGTGCATGACATCCGAGCTTAAGCCGTAAATAACGGTTATCATAGGGGCATAGAATTGATATTTTTGGGGTCTATAGTAAACTCACAATTCTATGTAATAATCTCTTTTTAATACCAGGGAGTTGTAATTTTCTGATACGAAACTCATTGCTATTTATGGCCTATATAAATATGTGTATTTACCGAGTTGTTAACTTTTTATGTTTTTTTTTCCATCATTTAGATATTATCACATTAATGTTAGCCTAAGCATCAAAGATTGATGATTAATCGGTTACCGGTGGAAACGTCAGGTAGCTATAGAACATTATTATTATTACTTCATATTCTTGTCTAACATGAAACCATTGTAATGGGAAAATAATAACTGAATAATGTTTATTTAATGAGCTGTTCACGCACGACATTGGTTTCGACATTTCCATGGCATCTAAGAGCACTGTAACGGATTACCAACTTTTTAAATAACCTCAAATTATTTTTCTCACCCCCAATGAAGAATTCTTTATTGCCCGGCAATGGGTTGTTTACGTGGTAGGTAATACGTCATTTTCTTTCGAGGAAATATTTCAGCCACGTTAGGACCGAAACCACCCTTAATCTTCCGTTTTCCACTTCGAGTTGTTTGTTCTTTGCTTCGCCATATTTTATATCAGGCCCCGGCTGGCAAGACAGCTGCCCAGATAGTACGAGCTCAACAATTATTTATCGTCAAAATGTTCTAGGCAAGTTTTCGACTTTTTTTAACTACGTGTGGAAGGTGAGACTCTGCTTAATGCAATTTTTATCGAACCGATTTAAAAATGGAAGGAGTAGTTATCTTTAATCGCTCACAGATACATTGTCTTACCGAAGTAAATTAGTTCTCGTGAATTTTGTGTCCAAACTGCCTAACATCATAGACTCAAACACATCGGACAATAACGAGGAGATTCAAATTTCTGGTATAGTCTTGAAGTGGCGAAACTTCTTCCAATGGAGGAATACAAGACCATTTTCCGTTAATTTCAAATTAAGTTTTAATAGAGTGATGGAACTAGTCATTTTCCAGTCGGTTAATTACAATAAAAAGATACTCGTAAGTGCACGGGAAAACGCTTTTTCGTGCTGCTACATCGTAGGTTTAGATGGGATAATATACATGGACACATACGGGGCCGTAACAATCAAATTACCACTATTATCACCTTCAGAGAAGCAAAAAACATTTCATGTTAATTTCCAACTAACATTTGTTAATGTTTGTTTAATTAAAATTGTAAAATTCCGATTCCGCATCGCTGCGATACAAAATATACCAAACCGGAAGGAATTAAATTTCCAATCCTAGCACAGCAAGTAAATAAAAATCTTGATAAATATTGATATCCATAAAACGTGCAATACCTTAAAAATAGATAAAACTTTTCTACAGCCACAGCACTTAGAAACTTGCCCCTCTAAACTTGCATATCCTGCGAACTTCTTTGGAAATCCGACACTTTGTGTATATTCAGTTTACTCTCTTTTACTTCGCGGGGGGGCATCATATCCGAAGGATTTCCTTGATTTATCCGAAATAAAATCCCAGGATGATGTTATTATAGGTACCCGAGGAAATTGATTAGTCACAGTTAAATAACTCTGAATAATAAAATTTCTTTGTGTAAGATATGGCTCTCATCTTTTATACGTCAACTTATCCCTGATGGCTGGAAGAGTCGCAAATGTTACATGAAAGAGAATGGGACTGATGAAAAATGTCATTTTCTTTCTCCTTTGAAATGCATTTCTATAGGTGAGTAATAGTCAGGGGAATGTTGTCATAGATCCGTTTTATGAGTTTCTGAGGCAAAAATATTCAAGAAGCACGAGCACTTTTGCACTAGCAAGATTATGATGAAATTGATGGGTACTTACGGGAACAGTTAGGCTTTTCGTCACTGCCATCATCGCAATCAGGCATTCCATTGCAGAATTTGTGAGTTGCGACACATTTGCCACTCAAACACTGGAACTCATTTTTCTTGCAAATTGGTACTACTGAGTAGGTAGTTGCTAGAATGGCTATAGTAGTGATGATTCTTAAAATCCTGCAAAAAAGATATCTCTAAAACAACCAAGAAATTTTGGAGAGATTTTGAGAATTTAAGTCATTCAAAAAAATAGGTGTAATTTGGAAATTAGTCAAAAAAATGCAAAGAACGGTGGTCTTGAGGAACGAGTTACCCTATTTTTCTTAGTAAATCTGTAATAGCTCACAAAATTGTCTACAAGTTTCATTAATTGAAGGCACAATATCGGAAAGTCGGGGACGTACTCCGGAGGTGTTCACCATTATCCTATTTTCTACAGAGTTTACAAATTTCAAGTTAGTCAACATTAGTGGCACAACAGATTGTTTTCAAGTGAAAAGCTAAAAATCTTATCAAGTACAGGAAATTGAAATCTTTTGCAAATCTGGTCCGATACACCTCTGATTTTTATTCACTTCAAACGCTTACCTTGTAGTCGTCGTAGTACATATAATAGGGAGCCAACTAATTCTACCTAATCAGCTTACACACGGCCCTCGCCTAATGTAGCAAGAAAGTGCCACATGGGCGCTATCTGCATCTGCCGACATTGTAAATTCGGCCCATTTAATTAAGCTAAATTTAGCGTATCAGCCAAATGGCTACAAATATTTCGCTCTAATTGCATAAGGGTATACGCCTTGAAGTCGGTTTGTGGTTTATGACCTAATTCAACCAGTATGATTGATTTCCGAGATTGTCTTCATAAAATTTCCCCCGGACGGGGATAAAAGCAATATTTATGTCCAAGTGGAAGTATCAAAGTTTAAAAATGAAAAAGCAATATGTACAGGTCTTTGTTTCGAAATGCAGGGATGTGGATGGTGGAAATAATAGAAATTTTAACAGGGAAGTTGGGAGTTGAAAGACAAAAAGTCGCGGTCGCTGTAAACTGAATGGAAACTGGCAAAACGTATTTACGAACTTGTTGGGAAGCGATAGAAGCCGGGGACTTATGACGGCTTTGAGCACTGAAATTGGTCATATTTTCTGTTTGGATAGTTTATCGCCTCAATGATAAATTGCAGTAGAAGTTATAACTATTTTCGATGCTTGAATAACTTCTAGATATTTCGAACTCTGAAGATGAGCGTGCAATGCTCAGTAAAGTTCTATGTCTTGATTTACATAGATATCTTCCATTTCAGCGCGGAGGATTAGTTCGGGATTGGGGGACCAAAAATACATACATATGATCCTTCTTGTAGGGTCAAAGTGACGTTATTCCGCAAAGTGGCCACCAAGATAGTTATCACTGGGTAACAACCTTCCTGACTATAACTAAGGTTTATTGGTAAAAACTGATGAATGACTCACGTGCTAAAAAATTATCGATAAATATTATACGAACAAAAATGTGGTGCCAGCTATGTGCCTGGAAAAGGGGGTTTATGTATAACAGCCACGTTGATTTAGATCTAGTAAGTCTCAACAGAGTTATTCCAAATTTGCTCCAGAGAAATGATACTTATTATGTCGATTTAATAGAATCTTGTGACTAATGAAATTTGTTTTGGGCGATTGTGGTTACATAAATCATATCGAATATATTTTTCAGGCACTCAGAAGAGAGATTATAATTCATAATAATGAGCACTCAAATGAACAATTATATTACGTTGAAACAATTATTGCAACGCTGTGTTTACCAAAATACGTAAAAATATTCGATTTACATATTGAAGATCAATAACAATCTCACCTAATTCTAAACTAACAACCCTTTTAAACCCCGCCAAACTAATGGAAAGCATACTTTGAGAATTAATTACTAACCATATCGATTGCGGTCCTAATGAAAGGGCTTGAGACGTTAGAGGCTTTGGGAAAATTGACAATCGATCGGAGCAAGTTTAGAAGTTTTAAAGTTGGCCAACCTATTTAGAGTCGACTCGCCTTGAGTTCGTCGATTTTCTTCCACGAAACAACCCGGCAGTAGTAACACAAATGAGAGATTTATTGAATTGGTCTTGATAAAATGGCAATTTGGAGCTTAAGTTTTTGGGAAATCTGGAGAACAATTGGACGTCATTAAGAAAGAACGTTTGTGGTGTAGTGCTAATCCTGGTTTCGAAACGCAATCGAAAAGCAAACCCCTACCTGCTAACTGCAACCTGGACTATGGGAAAATGAGCGATTCGGTAAGGAAAAGTTTGGCGCTTTACTGCAACCCACTTTTGATGCGTTATTTAATAGCAACTATTTGAAAAACGTGCAAAATCAGAGACCTCTTCCTATTGGAAAAGTAAATTATTTTTATAGACACCTCGTAACGATTTAAAGAAAGTTGGAACGAAAAATCACCCTCATAAAAAACACCAAGATGGTACTTTAAACCTCTGGGGAATCTTTATGCAAATATTTAAGACAAATGTCGGAGAACATAAAGAAAGCAATAATTATTTGACAAGGGGCGTGCGAGAATGTTGAAAGAATTCTTCATTGTTCACGAACTGTTGGTTGGGGAAGAGGAAATTATTTTGCTTTGCCCAATAATATTTCATCCCGTTTGGACGAGATTGAATTTTCGTCATTGTGCGCCTGATATTGGGAGAAATAACTGAATAATGAAAATGATATAAAGCCTGCAATAATCACCCTTTCATTGAGAGTTTCGATTAATTTCGAACTGCTTTTTTGGTGGTTTTGGGCGTATTAATCAAGTATTCAATGATGTATCGGACAGCCGAAAGGAATATTTATTATTTCGAAATCGAGTTTTGGACACAAGAATCAAAACATGGTCTTTGACTCGCATAAATTTTCCGGCTAAATTTAAGTAATAACGTGGAATGGTATGGAGAAAAATGAAAGGAATGATGACAAAAGAAAGGCCATTTAAATCTCCTTAAGAATATTTATGCAAATATAAAAACATAAATTCGAGGAAATATAAAGGACCCAATCATCATTCAAAGAGGATGTGTAAAAAGATAAAAGGGATCTTATGGAAACCTTTCTTGCCATATTCCGTTTAATATTTCGCCGGGATTTTCGGTTATACCGGGAAAATTACTTTTCATTCGGAATATCGTCTATATTTTTTCCTGAAAGGGATTTCGCAGATTGCGGCCTTCGTATTGTGAACGTTGCCGAGACAAATATTACTTCCTAATAAGAAAACAATTTTCTCACTGTCGTTGCGGAAAAGACAAGAAAGCCTTAATATATTTCCAATGGGGCAATACGTTCGATAGAGACGTGTTCGCTTTGATTTATTATTGAAAATATTGTGTATTCGGCAAAGGCAAACACAGATACAACTTGTTTTTATTACTACCGTACCCAACAACGGGCTGTATTTTTTTTATTAAAAAAAGTGGTCCAGGTTTTATACGCCATGATTTATGACGATTCGAGCTGTGGATTATAAATGGGATGAAAAGATGAAATTGAATCCTACGGTGGTTTTCTCCGTATTATGTACATATTTCCGCTTTGAATGATTTTTATGTAAGAATGGGGAAGAGGTATTTTCAAAAACACACATGTTACTAAATGGCCCTTTTTCTCATAAACTAAAAGAAATATCTGAATGTAGCTGGCACACATTTTTGAGGCGTATTAGGACTAGATAAATATCGAAGCGACCTTGTATCTCAGGGACTAGAAAAGATATAACAATACCGGTTCGTTCGCAAATTAATAAGATTTCAGTTTGATTAATTGTGCAAAAATTGGCAAATTCTCATCAGTTCTTATTGGACCAATTAGAACTATAAGTACGAATACGTACTTATCTGGTTTGAGACAATTGTGTCTGGTCTAGTTTTCATTCTGCAAAAGCAATCTCCGACACCGTTCCCTAATTAAGACAACCCCCTTGTTTCGGCCCCAAAACCGAAAACAATCAGACGACGGAACCGGAGTATTTATGGAGATTAAAACGTCGACCTGATACAAAGTATTCCTCCACCTGAAACACCCAGGCAGTTGGATGCGCGTTTAATGTATCGATATTATACAAATTGTTTGAGTTTCTGCTTTGATACACACAACGTTGCTCCGAACAAAGAAGCCCTACGGAACGGAGCCCGGAATTTTCGTTTTCGGATTTAATGAGAAAATGGCACGGCCAAAAGGTTCTCTCGCTCTCTATCCCTCGACTTTTCGGGGAAATGAAATAAACTCTTTGGTTGGTAAATGTCATGGAATGGGAAATGCGCTTCAAAGTGGATGACTTTATTCTTGATGTATCAAAAGGCTGGTATCCAGTCACTGGAAAGTCTATTTAAAACTAGAATAGCGAGAACTATCAATGTCGTTCAGCACAGTCATGTGAAATAGCTAAATAAGGAAAAATTAAGATTTAGAGTGAGATAATGAAAAAAATATCTATAAAAGCCACCCTCTATAAGAAAAACGATTTCTTTGACTGTTAAACCTATCATTTGCCACCACCGTGTCCACACCATAAAAAAAAAATTTTTTAATTTTACGCGCCAAGTACCCTCTATCATATGACCGACTTTTTTTTATTATATAAGCTCAGAGGAAGATGAAAGCTATGGCATTGATCTTCCTACCTTCAGTAGCAAAGTAAGATGAAGTTAACCTATGGTAAATCTTCTGTCTTCATTTAAGACAGCGTACAAGACAATGATGATTATATGCTACGCAACAGTTAACGTTAGACTTTCCGTCATAAAACTCCAGGTCGATATGAACAGTGGTGGCAAATGAAAGTTTAAAAGACAAAATTATAGACGGAATATAGTAGACAAATGACTTGTCCTGTTCGAATTCAGTTTTTTCGAATATCGAAAATATATAGCATTCGATTCTTCAAATCATTCAATTCATCAACGTCATAAATAAAGCTTAAATTAACTTTCCAGTAGATTTTACGCCGAATTTAAAGTCGATTACGGCCCATTTTTTCTCTTTTCGTTAAATATATTAACGGAACCCAGTTTATGTTCGGCACTTAAACTGGAACGAATTTTAAAATAAATTCTAAAGGTGTAACTGTACTATCCAAAGGAACGTTTAAACGGAATCGATACTATGCAAATTGTTAGTAGTGCTTCTTGTTTCGATACAGGAACAAAGCAAGTTCGGGTTGGATAGTTATCAAATTTTAGGAACTCTGCGTTAGAGAGAAACCTGCCTCATCGAAACTGGAACTTAATTAAGAGTTTTGTGATTGGAAACAAGGATAAACTCATATTCAATCCTGATCAACACAAATCGTGGATTCATAATATTCAATAATATACAATGGTCTCATGGTAAATATCGAGTTTTCTCTACAGAAAGAAACGAAAAGACGCCACGTTGTAATTCCAGTCATTTTTTTTTCATACGTCCTGGTTCATTTTTTAATTCTCCTTAAACGAAGGATTTACATCTAAGTTCATGCAACTAAATTCACATTCCACCACCGAGTTTTTCACGAAGACTGACACTAAATGCAATAAAAAGCGAATTAAGGATAGCAGTGTCTAGGCGGCGGCGAGGCCAAATTAAATATCCTCAAAAAGGCATTAACTTCAGCCAAACTCCTCCGAAGTTTAATATCGAGTTTGGATCTTTCATGGCAATATGTCACGCCAAACAGGTAAAGTTTGATTGTAGAACTTTTGATATTTTTTCCGAGGTCGGGAAGCCCTTTTTTAATAAAACTTTTCGAATTAATTGCTTGTCAATTTTGATCCTGTCCGGATATGGGTTTTTGCGGGCCTGTGACAGTTTTAATAACGCATTAAACGCTGCAAAGTTTTAAGCACCTGCTGGGGAGAACAATAACACACGGACAACTGAGCGGCAATGTCCGATATATCGGTCAGTTACGAGGGAATGCAATTTTCGCCCAAGTGCATCGTGAGTTGTATGTGTTTCGATACAAATTGCAGTTAATGCCGTAAATTCGGGAGACCAACTCGCAGTTAACGTTTTGTGTTCATAATTGAACTTATTTGGCAACGTTCCTGTGCTCTATATGGAACTATTGCTCGTTTGTTACTCCCAATTTGTGTTCGCGTTTATCGCCTGAAATAGAGCCATGTTCGGAATTTTATCTAGAATTACCACTCTGTTACCCGCGGCGATAGGAATTTCTATACAAATGCCTTCCTTGAACTGGTACTCGAATTCGAGGTATATACATATAATACATACATACATACAATATATGTTGTTAGGTATATAGGATTTGAAAACACTAAAAAATAGGTCATGGTCTTGCTCTCTGAACCATCCCGCTAGGTACTGAAATCACCTTCTCCTTTATCAAGCTTCAATAGGCAATTCGAACGGCTATCGAATTTTCGGAAATCTCATGGCAACTATCAGCAGGTTTTCTCTACAAAACGCGCTGATTCAGTATTTCACCAAAGTTCAAATAAGAAAATGTTGCCTGCTGGTGAAGTACCCTTTAGGAAATTGTTTTGAATATCTTTGCTTTCTTACAGATGTGACGGGTGGCTCGTTAGTTTAAATTAATTAGTACATAGTTTGGATTAATTAAATGTCTTTGATGAACGTTGCTGAGATACTGGGAAATGAACTTCTCGACGGACTTCATAATTAGATTCGTAAGAGAACGACAAGTAGGACGTTCGTCAGGGTGGAAGATGGATGATTTAGGCCAACTTCCTTCGAAACTTATTTTAATAATGTCTTAACTCAAATTTTTCCCTTGAAAAATTCACTGGATGCATTTCGACGCAACACGTCAGCGAACAAAGGAATAAAATTTAATTGGAAGAATTCTCGCTAATGGATCACGTTGAAAACTGAGCGGAGTTAAACTGTTACTCTCTAGACCCGGGTGAATAATTATAGCGATTAATTTTATTGGCCGAACTTGATTAATTTTTCTACTTTCCCGCTAGAGCTGAATAGAGCCTTTCAGAGCATGCCGATTGTGCTGAAACTTCTTTTATTGCCCGAGTTCCTATTGTTGCTAGCTACCACTTAACTTCCTCGTTAAAACAATCATCCCTCAAGCTCCCCGGGGCGAATACATGTAAATTATTCGCCATTAGCGAAAATCAATATTTGGCGTATGCTTCATTTTGTGTGGTTTAATTAAATCTTTAAGCCCTTAAAGGGCAGATAAATGGACCGCACTAATACGGATGTCACACAATTAGAATTTAAGCTTGGCTGCTCTAGGTATTTGTGAATTCGTAACAGAAAATCGGATTAGTATGAATTATATTTTGATAGTCACGGGATAATCGAAATATGTTCAGATCCTGAACTCGAGTGCTTTCGATAAATTTTCTGAAATTAAATGAAGAAAATGCATTTTCAAAGTTTTAATATTTGCAAATACACACAGGGTGTTTCAGAATAGTACGTCATAAATTTCAGGAGTGATTCTATGGGTGATTTCGAGAAAAAAGTTTATATGAACCTAGGTCCATTTTCGCTTTTTGTCTGAAACACAGGGTGTTAAAGTTTGCTATATTTTTTTGTTTTTTTTTTTTAATAAGTCCGGACCTGCATGAAATATTTTTATCAAATTTGGTGGGCGTAAATTAGGCGTAGAAACACATCTTTTGAGAGAAAAACAAATTTTTAAATTTAAACAGTAAAAAAATAACTCCCTGGCATTTGATAATTTTACTAGCCTCCGAAATATTTAAAAAAAAAAAATTTTTTGGGCACCATCTTTAATCCTCAAAGGTCTCTATACAGGGAACATACATGGGTGTTCTTTCCTGGGATTGTCTGCCAGTAAAGACATATCATTGAAATACATTTTCCTGGATTTCTATTCTAGAATGTTCTTATTTGAAATAATTTTTGCCCACTACGCTCGAATTTAATTTTAAATATTCCTACTCGTGGCTTTCCTGGCTTCGCCCCCAACATCTACGTCTTATAAGCTCAGAAATCACGTAAAGGCAATTTTACTTTTAGGGGAAATTAACGAGCTCACCATTCCATTAGTCCAAGTCTATTAAAACGCAAATAGCTACGCGCGAACAGCGTCGACGTAAAATATGGGTTTCGCGACATGAAAGATCTTTATCAGCAGTCGAGCCAATTTACGTCATATGAAATTAAATGGCAGTCATAGGGTTTGACCTGTTTGGCTGCCTCCAATAAGGTTTCCGAGAGGACAAATTGACCACCTTTAATCATGAACCAATGCGGTAAACGGACTTAAAATTCACTCAAAAAATAAAACGTAAGTATATCTAAAGAATGAGGATTTAAATTCATTATTTTCGATGTAAATTGCTTGCCAAGGAAAACGTATTTTTATCGTGTCTGAAGGTTTAAATGAATGACTTCCAACTTTTTTCCGGTTATTAAGCCAATGAGACAGGCGATATTTGCATGCTAAACTACCTTCTACACCTCTACAGTAGAGAGTCAAATGCTGATGAAGAGGGCATTCGAATGAAAAAATACAAGGCTCAGAGTATTGCCCCAAGTATACAGAACTGAAAATTCAATTTTCATCATTGTGTGCAGGAACTGTTAAAGTTCATTTTAATTAAAAATTAAAACATATATCATTTTTCGTATTTGATTACTTTTGAGCTAACTACTAAATCGTCTGTTTATTAATGTGGTAATTGGCATTAACATAATATTATACGGAAGTTCTTTTTAACCCTCTAACACTCATTTAAGACTTCAACTCTAAGTGAGTGATCACTTTCTCCTTTCATTAGAGTCCAGTTACGGCCATTTATAGGTCAAGATAAACCCAGAATATGTGTCTCCCTGGTTTTAAAGTCAGGAATTTTCGGCTTGGAATCTTATTAAAGAGACCACTAGTCTATCACTAAATTTGATGGGACTCTGATTCTTGCCAATTATCGTTCTCCTCTCACAGTTTCATTCGGCTTCACAATGTTTTACAAATGAACAACAACGTAATAATTCAGTAAATACCAATTTAACTTTTTATGCTATTAATCCATGAGCAGAACAATTAGCAGTTCAATCAAAAAACTATGTGCAAAACAAAGCAGCTTTTCGCCGCGCCATTAGCGATGGCCCGTATCTAAAGGAAAGGATCTAGTAATTGCCTTGTGAGGGCCATTTAAAACGAATTCAAAAAACATACCGAGGTGTTTTTGTAAATGGATGCCACTCAAAATGCGATTAGCTCAGTATACATTAACCGCCTAAAGAAACATTAAGTTTTCACGCACAATGGCTCTATTGGAAAACCAGACACGCGAGCCCCTAATAATATACGGTCCAATAAACCAACAAGGAATGACCAGTTCTTTTACTTTTAATGGAAAAGAAAGTTCTGAGTTACTTTTGAGGATTATTTTTAACTATAATGGCTTTTCTGGGAGTTCTTTTGTAACGGTTTCGGGTCAATGGTAAATACTACATGATATATTGTGTATAAGTCGGCAATAGCGTTGCAGCTATGGTCTAGTATAATACATAGAGAGTTTGCCATACGCGTAATCATTGGATAAGGCAAATGGGGTGAAAGTTAACTGATCGCAAGCAAATAGAGGTAACCCCAAATTTACATTAAATCTAAACTAAGGCCCTTAGGGACTAAGGAAATATCGATGTCTGTATTTGACTGATCAACTTGAAGGATCAAGAAATGCTCGTTTCTATGTCCCGTTACAAAATGTAACTGAATTTGTTTATAAGCAGATTTAGGACTAGAGTTTTAAAATCCCTTTTAACATCTTGTAGGTTACATGAATAATTAAAGCCCTTGAAATCATAAAAGAAAATGAAAACCAGCAATTTCGGCCTAAGCGGTCCGGCATAATGACACGCTAACCTCGGCAATATGTCTCGCATTTATATTCATGTGTAGGGCCCATATTTCACGTGGTTACTTTCAGGAAATTTCCCAGCAACGAGGCGCACGTTCCTATGAAACTTGCTCAGTTTCTAATTAAAATTTGAATGCTCACCCACTAAAACTGTTTTATAACTTTTTAGCCACGGGTTTCTCGATTCACTGGCTGCTGTTACGAATTTCCCAATTTCGCTTTTAACGTTCTTTAATTATGCGTTTTTCTCGCCTCCCGTTGGGAATTGAATTCGAAGTGTCGCACTGTTCTAAACGGAGTTTGGGAGTAATTAAACGTCACCTGTTCGGTCAAGGAGGAATTTTCATGATATAGTTATTTTACGCAACAAACAAAGAAAGTAACTCTTAATGCACGAGCGGCAGCCGAGTCTGTTAAAAAACAGTGTAATTATAAAATTCCATTTCTCAATTATTTAAGTACAGTATCACTGTATTGTTATCCTACTTGACTCTTATCCAAGAGACATATATAATTTTTCATCTATGTATCTATCATTCTACTTCGTGTCATAGTTAAGTCACTGTCAGTGAGTTTGGTTTTGTGAAATAGGCTATTCGCGTACTTCATACGTCACTGTCAAACTTCAATCTCTAGAGATGAAAATGGTGTTTTTGATTAGGCTAAAGATCACATTTTGAGGGTTTCAGAATGTGATGTTTGAATAATGCGAATGTGAAAAATGAATAATCCACCTCAAACATAGAGACATTACACCAGTGACAACAGTGCGCGAAGCGCTTCAGTCCACGTGAAATGCTGCTGAACCAATAATGAAGCTCGCTGTATGACAGAATTGCAGCACTGCGTTGCCAAACGAACAAGACTTAGAAAAATTTGTGTGTGAATATCAGTTCTTATCTATAATTCAGAGGTATAAAAAGATAAAACACTTAAAAAAAAATCATTTTCTTATGAAATATTAAATTATGAACTAAACTATTAATTAGGCATTACGTGAGAATAAATTTCATTGCCAATATTATGATGCATATGGCATGCCAACTAATTTGAATTAACCATATTAGAACAATGACGTTTTGCACCTGTAATCGCAGTGCACAATTTTTGCTTTGTTCGAGAATTTAAGGATTATAACGGAAAATATTTATTCAACCCTTTATCCACTCTAATAAAATAAATTGAGTAATAAACAGCGATGACAGACTACATGTAAAAACATTAAATGGAATAAAGTGTGTCTTTTGTATTTGGCTGTTAAAATATTAGTCACCCTCTGGCGGCATGGAAAATTTGACACCGCTAGAGAATAAACTGGAAATTATATACGTTAAAATAATGTGGACCGTCAGACGATGGGAAAATGGTTTTATTTTGTTGGTCCAAATGGAAAATCAACGTGGAATGTCGGTTCAGTTATTATTTTAAACGTCTTTGCGAGGAATAAAGAGATGTGCTGTGAAGTGGATTGTTATGTCATTGTGCGATTACATATAATCCAGGAAAATTGGAAAAGACTCAACAAAAGAAATCACTTACATCTTGACCGGCTTATCAGAAAATCCCGCCACTCTGTCTCATAAGGTTCACAGAGAGACAAATTTCAGTCCATAAACGTCCATTTGAAACCATTCCCGTTCCCAATCACACATCCCCGCGATATTCATCCCCAACCCTTAAACAAAACCCTGAAACAATTAGATTTTTTTTCGGAAGGA
This sequence comes from Euwallacea similis, assembly GCF_039881205.1. Taxonomy (NCBI): domain Eukaryota; kingdom Metazoa; phylum Arthropoda; class Insecta; order Coleoptera; family Curculionidae; genus Euwallacea; species Euwallacea similis. Next base: position 182,182 of record NC_089609.1, read on the forward strand.
GCAACACGACGAAAAGCGAAAATCGACGAGTGAACGTGCGTCGAGAGAGACGTCCCGACACGTTTTAACCCCGGAGTGCGATTCCGGGTTTGCAAGGGCTGCACTCTGGATGTTGTGACGTAGTAGGGGGTAGGGAGAGTTGGGAGAAAGGGGAACTCATTCAGTTTCGGATATTGTTCGAGATTATAATGATCTCGAGTTTCTTTTTGGGAGTTGCATGTCTCTCGTTAGTGGAGTTTCGGGGGTTATGCGTTAAACGAGCTGGTCGTTAAAGGAAAACGCCTGATGGGATTGATGTTTATGATTTTGAGGAGAGACATACAGAGACTCTCTGCAAGAATGTGCTAAGAGTCTCAGTAGAATTAATGGAGTTTTTGGTAGTGCGCTTTATTAGATGCACGCTAAGCTCGCGGGTCTTTGTCGGATGTCTCTGAAAACTGGGGTTTTGGGCTGTCCAGCTTGTTTGGAGAATAATTTTGTGCTCATACTTTTGTGTTCTTCACTTCAAAAACTTATATTAGGTCTATTTCAAAACCTTATTTCACTTATATTTCCAAATTAGACGAAGATTGATACAATAAACTTGTTGCAAGGTGATGCCAACGATCCTAGTATAGAACAACGTTCTTTAAGACTTCCGCAACTAACTTGGGCAAGCAAAATGAGCTCTCTAAACTGTAAAATATTACCAATAAATCTGTTGCAAAACAAGCGGAAGATTTATCGAGCAAAAAACGGAGCCCTGATGAAATTTATGTGGTCTTTCGTGTTCCTGCTGCTCCTCAGCGACGAACAACTTGGTCTGGTACACAACAAAAAGCAAATTAATGTTCGATTGATTATAGGTGTTTTCTTGATGCTCTATTTCTGTTACAGTAAGTGCCTTTATCTTTAGTTGGAATCTGATTGTTTCATTTAAAAATCCATAAAACTCCTTAAGGAATAATAAGACCCCAAAACATGAGGAGAGATTAAAACCATAATGATAACTCACAGCGGGGACACTTTCCAATTTTTTCCCGGTTTAATAAAACTGGTCGTTTTTAGGAGGGTCTGGGTAAACAACACGGTTGGGAGATTATTTTTAATGGCCCATTACCACATTCTTAGATAGCCGAACGTCGTCTCGTGGGGGGTTTAATAATATAATTAAAAGAACACTCCCATTCTGTTTGGAGGACAGACCATTTTTGCAAACAATAACCATAAACTATCCCGAATAAGTGACTTCACTTAGACAATCATACAAAAGGGAACTTTGCAGGTTAACTAAAACCTCGCACAATAGGCCTTTAGCTGATATAATTCCCATTTTGGTAGGTATATAGGAGTTCGTAAAGACATTCGAAACGATCGAAGTCAGCAAGCCCTTGCCGAAGTTCCACTCCAATATGTCCATTGGGAGTCGTTAGGGTAGATCCATTCATTACACAGGAAACGTATAAGAAACTCTGAGCAAATGTTTGAAAGCCCTTTGACATATCGGTTTATAATAAGCTAAAAGCTTTAGATAAATAGTCGAATTTGGGGCGAAACTCAGCGATGTTGAATGGAGTTGGAGAGTAGCCGATGTTTGATGCCATAGATTGGGTATTAGAAAGGAATAAGTCAGCAAGACGGATTTGGGGTCCAATTGGACCGTAACTTCATCAATAGCGTTATATGTTGGAATACTTCGTCACACATACCTTTTTTTCTAACTGCAACGATATTGCTCTGACAAGCACTCTACTTCTGTTTCTATCAGTGTTGTATCCCCATACGCCCACGAATTCCAAATAACTTCCTATATGATATATTTGTAATGAAACTGAACCAAATTTCGATATTTTCCGAAGATGTTTAACACAACGTGGCTACATTGAACCAGACGCCAACTATGACAGTCGCTTCTAAAACAACGACGATACACGGTGAGTGACGAACCTGCGGCGCGGCGTTGTCAGTTTTATTTTTCAGATTTATTACATGAGAATTAATTAATTTTGCGAAAAGCAGGAAAGGCGCAACGACTGGACCCTCTAGCCCGTTCAAGAATGGCCGAGAGAAGGATTTTGCTTTAAAAGAAAAACACAAGTACCCAATAAATCGCTACAACAACAGGATGTCAAGCAGACAGAAAAGGGATTACACCACGAGAGCAAAACACGATCGACCGACAACAAAAGCCCTTCAGAACTAACCTAATTAAGTAATCCCAATTTTTCGGAAACCCCTTTTTAACAATAAGTTTTTTAGGGTATTTGAGGAGATTTACGCCCGTAACAAAACGGGGCAAACCTCAAATTGAGGCGAGGCCGGATTAAGCAATGGAGATATCTCGCAGTACGGAGAGTTCGTAATTTTTTACGGTCTAATAAAATGGGGGCAGCCATATTTCGGACCAAAGTTGGAAGAAAATGTTGCGTTTTGGGGAATTGCATTGCATTAGGGGGCTCGTTTACGCCCTTAACGGTTTCTTTTGAGAACAGATTTAGTGTTTAACTGCCTCTGCGTTAAATAAGGTATGTTAATCTATACTGGAAGTTTTTGCTTGATTTAATGAAAACCCCTATATTAATATTTCCAATTTATTCCCATCGGGTTTTCGTGATAAATTGCCGTGGTTTATATGTTAATAATAATAGAAAACCAGTCGTTTTCCCGTATCGTTTTCCAAAATCCATTAAACATCGAAAATGGACATACAAAATACATTACACTTCGTGTTTGTCAGCATGGGTATTATTTATCTTTATTTATATAAACAGAGCAGTGAGGGGCTAAAGTTTTAATGACTTGTTTTTCGATTGAATTATTTATTCGTTAGCTGTCACGATGTTGCCTACTAAACAAGTTAATAAAACTTAGCCCCGTTCAATGGAAACTTCACCGGACTGCTTTAAACTTTAATGATCTAGCAAACAAACGTTTTAAATTAATAAAGCACGTTTTCGTGTTTCCATTATTGCATACTTTACATAATGAATTAAAAAGTTATTTGTATTGATACGATTTGCTTACGAAAACTCCATTAAGAAACATTAATAATTTTTTTCTGTGCAAGCAAAGATCCTCTATCAATTTTCTCCCAACACAACATCGGGAAAAAGTTGGACACGAGGCTTTTTTTTGTAAATTTGACAGAAACAGAACTGGACATCCCCGAGTTGCTTCGGCAAATCGTTTACGTCGTTTCTTTTCGGAAGCGTCATTAATTTCTCCCTGTCAAGTCGAGTTATAACCCATTTGGGGGGGTCACAAAGCCAGAAAAACCGTGTAAATTTACTTCCGGTTATTTTATATTAAGTAGAATCCATTGAAAGTGACAACTCGATGATGAGTCAACTTTTCAAAATTATTTACACCAAAGGGAGGCATCAAAATCACTCCCATTTGTTCCAATGTGTTTCCACAACTCATGACTGCTTCCTCTTTTTTCAATGTGATTTATTGAGCGCATTCAGGAAATTTGTAGCGGTCGAGTGCTGCAGCACTTGATGCTTAAATTTGCTGACCACTTTCTGTCTGAGAATTTGATTTGACAATCAGATATTAATGATACCTTGTAAAAATTGAAGATTCGAAATTCAAACTTTTCAGTGGAATACACTTTATTGCTGCAAGTCGGTGCTATTACCTAAATGTGACCACTCCAATTGAGTATAAAACGCTGCTGTTCCCAAAATACACTTGTACACATTAAATATATATAATAGTGAGTCTTATTTTGCAGTAAATAAAAACATTTTTTCTAGGTACGCATACCCAATATCGTCATACTTATCATTTTGACAAATTCAAATTATTTTCAAGTATTTGTCAATTTGCATGTCACTTTAACCGTCAAGAGCGTCGCCAGACTGTCAGAGTATATTACGGCCTCTCTCAGTTTACGTGCATTAAATAAAAACATGCATGGATTTCGCATTATATCCCGTTGTTTTCTATCAAATGATTTGTTGTAATAATAAACAAAGCAGAGAGGTGGGAAAGTTTCTTATAAATTTGTTATTTAACGAGCAGATAGTAAAATAAACACAAAAGCTGTTTACAACAGATGCAAATAACTATACATTGTTGGAAATTTGCGTTTTCACCTAGTGCTGTACTTCTAAACCAGCAAAAATGTAAGAAGCTTCGATTAAGGACTTTTCTTCATGACCATTGTTCCACCAATTGCAATTTTTGAACACACAAAGCATTAAAAAGTCAAAAAATGGAGCAAGTCGATCTTGGAGACCAAGTTTACGCAGCAGAGAGAATTATGAAGAAACGAAATCGAAAGGTATTTTATTCCAGATTACAGAATTTATAACAAACAAAACATATATGAACAAAGAGCCCTAACGAGAAATGTTTTAGGGTGTTATTGAGTACTATGTGAAATGGAAAGGTTGGAGTCAGAAACATAACACTTGGGAGCCAGAGGAGAATATTTTGGATGGGAGGCTTATCGAGCAATTTGAGCATTCACAGAGAAATGACAGCATTGGGAAAAGGGGATTGAAAAAGAAAGAACGGAAAGAAACACAGAAGGAAGTAGAGACAGAAGATGAAGGTATGATGCTACAAAATACAGTTTAAAATGATTTAAGATTACATGCAACGCTTTTAAATTATTGCCAAAAGTAAAGGTTTTGACTCTTTAACTATGTCTAATTTAGGTCGAAGCGAAGATGAAAGTCAAGATGAAAGTCCCCATCAAAACAATACAAACAAACCTGAGAAAAATAAAAATGCAGATATTTGTAGCAGTCCCATAAATTCTGAGGAAAGAGATTTAATACCTGAGAGGACTGAAGATGAAGAAACAAGAACAGGTATTGCAATGCACACACAATCAATCACTTCAAATCAGACCATATTTGACAAACATACAGGCTCAGAACTGGAAGCCTCCAAGCACATTTCCAACTCCATTCTTACAGCTGCAGAAAATGACAATTCAAACAGCTCAAGCAGCGATGACAGAAGGCCACTGCTATCTAGAATAGAGGCAGGCACTAAGAGAAAAGCTGAAGTTTTGTCTACTGAAAGTGGGAAGATTGGAGTTACTATAACAACAAGTCCCACAACTGCTAGTCCTCCACCAGCAAAAATTAAACACGAAGATAAGAGACATTCATCAGATAAGAAATACTTTGGAAGTGATGCTGCTTATCCCAGGGCTGCTTTGCCTTCAGAGACTGAGAAGAGAGGTGAGAAACCTGAGGTAAGATAGAGACTTTTCTTCTTTTTAGTATGTTTGTGTGTACAAAACAGGCTAAAAATTCTTATTTTTTGTTATATAGACCACAAAAACTAGGTTTTAAATGTTGTTATTTCTTATTATCTTTTGCAAACACTCGCGTTGATTTTCATTATTAAACCATCAGATTAAACTTGAGGAAAAGGACGAAAAACTCAGTCTTTCTCTCAAATCCATCAACAACAATAACGACTCACAAGACTTTTCTGAACTAATGAGTCCCAGTTCCGATTTCTGGCTCTCGAGGAATCCTGTAGCTGACCAAGTATTCATCACCGATGTCACTGTTAATTTGAAAACTGTGACCATCAGGGAATGCAAGACTGGCAAAGGGTTTTTCAAGGAGTGGGAGGATGGACAGGAACGATCAAAAGATGTGATTTAAAGTAAGTTTAGGTTATAGTGAAGGTTATAATTATGAAGGGGATTGCATGTGAAAATGAATGCTTCAATTTTTGTATTGAAGAGCAACTGTTGTTTTGTGATATGAAGGAGTGTTTTGAAATAGGTTTTTCCTATCTTCTTTTCAATTTTGCTTTCATTGGGTTAGAGACTGAAGTATGCGGTCCGCATTAAAAACAGGGTATTTGTTGCAATTTCATCATTTGAACGGATCCTTATTTCAATTGTAAATAATTGCATTTCACCTCTTTTATGTTAGTCTTTTGGATTTCAAAGGCAGGCATTTCAAGGATTGGTAGTCAGTTATGTTCCTGGATGTTTTGATATTCCTAGATACTCCTTATTTTGATGTTCAAAGCGATTAGCCCTTTTGTATGCTGGCAACGATCTAGAATTGGATGTAGCGAACAATTGCTGACATTCTACTAAAACTACTCCTACTTTTTGAGCGGAAGGACACCACGTGCTCGTTTCTTTGTAACATAATTTTGACACCAAAGGTGCATTATGGCGTGCAATTCGCGTATATATAAAACGTAAGACGTTATGATGACGTCACTTCGTCCAATTTATCGTTATAAATTGGTGTCTGATTTGCTAAAACAATCAGAAAAAATCGCAAATAAAAATGCTTCATGCCCTATTTAGATCGTTGTATGGGGGCAAGATGTGACGTAGCTAACTGACCGACACGACCCTAATTGGTTATTATACTTTTAGGTTCGCCATTTTATATGAATTGAAACAAATTATAAATAATTGTTTCAAAATATCGTTTTTATAAGGATCTCTTCAAATAATAAAACCACATTGACTTTACCCTTGGTATTAGAATCTGTAATTAAATTAATAGTATTAGAGCATAACCTGTACAAATTAGTTCCAATTCTAAGAGTATTTAAAGTATTGCGAAGAGAAAAAAACTGATTGGTGCTAAGGTAGGTTAATAAGAACTTTCTGTTCACTTTTACAGGGAAATATTAATGGTTTACAATTTCCACACAATTTGAAATTGTAAGGGTGAAAATTATTAGTTTGAGGAAGTTAAAAATCAGTCTAGAGCAAAATGACATTTGAGGTTTTAAAAGAAATTCGTTTTTCTTGTTAGTTAAACAAAACGGAAAACTGAGGTCAAAGTAGTGGTTCTTTGAGGACATTTTATTGGGACTGACAATATTTTTTCTGCCTAAGTTACATAGAAAATTTTCACCAGACTCTTAAATTTTAGCATAATTATTATAAGAAATTCTAAGTCGAAATTACTCTTATATTTTTGAAAATTTTAACCGTACTTTTTAATGACACCTAACGTAAGTACATATTTATTTTTACTAATTAATTTTAAGGACTAATTTATTGATTCTCTTAGGTCTATTTTTAGAGCGTTGATACATGAAATGTATCGCAGCCGCGGCATATGTAAAACCATTGCTAGCTTTGCTAAAAGCTTTACTATTTATAAGTCTTTAAGTTTTAACGTAAATATGTTAGGAACAACAAAGTTGACGACTGGAATAGAAGTATTAAAAAGTAGATTTTAGAAATAATATCTATGTTATTTTATACAAAAATGTATTGCATCCAAGATAACAATCCTAAGCAAATTATAAATGAACTGGAGTGAACATCTCTTCTCCTCCCAATCCTCGTAAAATGTTCTGGGCTGTCAATTCTGCCATGGCATTCCTGGTGTTCTCTGTGGCGCTCCCAATATGAGGCGTCACGACTAAAATTTCAAATTTAAAATCCGTAATTTTAAAAACACTTCAAACCCTTACAAACATTGGGCAACTTCAACAATTCATTGTCTGGATTCATAGGTTCAGGGGTCATCACATCCAAACCTGCAGCGAAGATTTCCCCGGTTTTTAAGGCAGTTATAAGGGCGTCTTGGTCCACCTAAACCCGTAAATTTACGTACAGTAATTATTACGACCTATTCGTAATAATTGTTTTACCAACGGTCCTCTGGCGACGTTAATTAACACCCCAGTTTTCTTCATTTTTTTAAAAAAATCTGCATTGCACATATGGAGAGTTTCGTTGTTCAGGGGAGCTGAAAGAAATATGAAGTCGCTGTTTTGTGTTAGAGTATTGAGGTCCACGAAAGTGGCCCCTAGTTTTTGTCCTAAGAAATTGGTGTTATTCGAGTTGTAAACGAATTTGTATTTTTACAACCTTCGGGCTTCTCCTTATGCCCAGTATAAAGCATTTTAGCCACGTCGAATCCCTTCAGTCTTTTAGCGATGGTTTGCCCAATACCTCCGAAACCTACTATACCTACTGTAGAGCCTGTAATGTCCCTGCCGAGCATCCATTGAGTGTTGAAGTGACTGGGCCACGTGGATCTGCAACATTTAAATGAAATTTTGTTGTATTGTATCTCAAAAAAAAAGAAACAAACTCTTCAATGTGTTTGCGTCCTTCAGTGAATCTTCGTGAAGCTCCTAATGCTAGGCCTATGGCGATGTCCGCCACTGCATTATTTAACACCACCGGGGTGTTGCCCAGTTTAATTCCTCTCTGTTTTAGTTCATTCAAATCTATGTTATTAATTCCAGCTGACATTGCTCCTACAACTTTTAGCTGGGGACCTACAAAAATACCATTATCTGAATATAACAAAATAATTAAACAGATTTACCTGCAGCATCTAGCAGCTCCTTGTCCAGTTTCTCGTGAGTGGCCCATAGCAGAGCATCAACCCCCACTATGCCCTTTAGTACGGCTATTCGGTCATAGCTAGTCGTTGTGATTACTTCGCATCTAAAAAACAATAGTGGGAGAAATTTAAAAAAAGTAAGAACTTGTAGGTATTTGATCTAGTTCTTACTTGGATTTTAGAAGCTCCATTGCAACTTTGGGAACTGTAGGGTTTGAGATGAACACTTTAAATCGTTTGCTCATGTCCGTTGAGGCTGGAGTTGCGAATGTTATGCTGAGAAAAGTGTGTAAGCACACGAAATAATGAAATGGATCTGAAAAGGATAATTTTTTGTTGCTTCTACAGAATATTAGAGGTTAATAATGTTTTTATCTTATCAAAACTGTTTATGTTTTGATTGTTGATTAAATAGATTTGCAAATTAACATCTCTTTCTACGTGAATGTGTTTTAAGGTTGAAATTATAAAATTTTATCGATTTAATTACCACTGAGACAAAAGTCAAACCAGAACAATCTTAATGTAAATCACTGTTGACCCTCCTCATGTACCGATAAGGTTAGTTGAGGTTAGACTAATTGAATTTTTTATCAATAACAGTAACCAACTAATAAATTTGACTTAAATCTCGAATTTCCTTCCAAGCTTTACTTACGTGACATGATCTTGCATCTATATACCCCTCATACATATAGTTCTGAACTATTCTAGACACACCTTTTTACAATACTACCTTCTCAAGTCACTTAACCAACATGTACCATGGGGTCAGGCAAACCGTTCTACGTAAAAGAACAAAGCCTCGATCATAAACGGTCACTTATCCGATTTAAATTGCTAATTAAGCTGAATATTTACATTACGTTCGCGAGTATTGCTGTGGTCACTTTCAATAGGAAAACGGCAATAAAATGTTACACAATTTATTTTATTGTCACTCTTAAACAATTTTTTGATTAATAAAAATTATCAGTCTTTAAAGAGAAGAATCGTCAATTGTTCTATGAAGATTCGTAAGGACCGTCTCGAGCTCCTTCAAGTTCCTTTGGGCTTGAATGTAGATTTTGCCTTCGGATAGACATTCGGGCTCGTTTTTCAACAAATCTAGAGCCTCCTGTAAGATTTTTCTTGATTCCTGAAGGACTATAGAAAGCTGATGCGGATCGGGATTCCTTCTTCCCAATTCCGCAACAGTGGCGTGAAGCTCAAACATCAGGATCCCCCTAATACGTGTTTCACCTACAAAAACTATAATTATCAGATGGCCCTCAAATGAAGGATAACTTCATTTCTCTCAGAAATAATAATCACATCCTCTTTTGAATTTTTGATCATAAAACGTTGTTCTATATTCACGATCTAAAATCATAAGTTCTGAAATATTCTTAGTTTTATGATAATACGTTTCTATTTTAAATTTTCAATCCTAAATATCCGCCTCAACTCATGTTACCCACTAACCTGGAGCTAAAACTTTAACCAATGCAGAAACACTTTTGCACAACCGAGCCTTAAATTCTAAAGCTTCATCTCCAAGCCCAGGAAGCCCCAGTTCGTTTTCGTGTCCAATCAGCTGGCTAAGGGCAAACTTCACATCCGTTAGATAGTAATGATTGTTGTGCAGATATTTTTCATATGCTTGAACGAATTCTTTAGCAGCTTTGCTATTTCCTTTGGGCATTTCATGCAACTCCTGTCCTATACGATCTAAGATTTCCTGTACGTGGTACGAGGAGATAGGGGATTCGCATTTGGTGCACGTCCAGTTAGGTAGTTTGCCGTTCGGGGATTGGTTCAGAAAGGATGGTGGTAAGGCGTATCCTGTACAGCTACTGAAAGAGTATAGACACTTTTAATGTCGTAGCAAGGGGTAATCACCTGTGGCATAATTTCGGTAGATGGGATATAATCCTTCCTAACTCAGCTGATTAAAATTTCGGATATTGTTCTATTAAAATAAGTGAAAAAAACAGACCATCAGTATTTAAGACCTATTACAATTATGACAGGTTTTCCCTACCTTGTAGTAACAAATTCTTATTATTTCGGAAAAAATTACTTTATTTTGAACATTACAACTAATAGTCTGGAATGCGTATATTTAATTACATAACCCGTTGCTTTATCCTTGACACTACCGAAAGGTTGACAAGTTTTACTAAGATCCACACAATATTTTCCTATTCATTTTCCTTCTTGTTCTTAATATCTATATAAATTTTTATTTTCATTCAAATGAAATGTTATTTGTGGTTTTAAAAACAAGGACCACATAAAGTCTCTTTCGCGTTGCTTACACGTATACCTGACTTTTACCTTCACCATATTATCCACAAACAACTTATCCTGAGATGCCCAAATTTCTTGAAATTGAAAAATGTACGTAACTAGAAGCTCTTTTAATGGAAGCTTTTGAAAATCACGGGAATAAAGATATGCTACAAAAGCTGAGATTTGTCATACCTGTTTTGACACCTGACTGCACTGAAATAAGTCCCGAATTCTGTAGGATCTGAACAACGTTTACATGAACACCAGAAGAATTTAGATTCATACAGATGATGCCGCCTGTTTATAGTCCCCCAAAGCGGGTCTGTGTAACATATACTCAAATGATCCCCTAAAAGTGAAATTTTGAGGAGTTTCGTTTGATCTGTCGAGCAGTTTAGAAAGGAAGGATATTTGTACCTTTCTTAATATAGGTTCCGGCCTTGATAAGAACAGATCCCTGATTTGTAAACGTTTTATTGCAATTGGCACTGCAATTATGTTCTAACATCGATGTATTTTCGTATAGGGCCACATGGGAAGGATTTGTTAAAGGCACCTCATGGCCATTTACCTAAACAACACTTTTTAAATGTCCTTTTACTTGTCGAATTTTTACGGAATTTTACCTACCGTTAAAATCCCGCAAACCCTCAAAATGTCCTCTTCAGTAAAAATGTGCTTGAGTTTGAAAAAACTCAAAATAAACTGCGCTATCGTTATCCGATCTTTGTTGTATTTAGAGGTAGTTCTCCTCTCCTCGCAATGCGATTGCAATAAATCCACTTTCTTCCAAACATCCGAAAGGAACTGTTTTTGGTACAGACACCTTAGAACTGTGATGCATTGGTATGAAGGATGGATCGATCCGAATGTAGAAATTGTGACCTGAATATTATGCAATTTCAAAATTCCCTATTCAGAAATTTGGGAGCAACCAACCTTTGACCCTTTAGCCACAGTGTACTGGCATTCTGGAATATGTTGTGGAGACTTCTCGCAAATAGAACTGCACACGGGCCATCCACATTTAAGGCAGGGCTTGAATTTCTTTTCCTGGATAACATTGCCACATCCCAAACAAACTGGAACAGTGACCTGAGTGGGACCTTGAATGAGGGATGGTTCCTGAATCACGATTTCTCCAGGTTTTATGTCTTTGGACGCCACAAGGTAACGACCTATGACATCATCTTTGCAAATCTGGAAAGATATTTTAAAAAAGCCAGATGGATTTCGGATTAATACCTTATAGGATTTGCACGTTGTTTTGTGTTTTTTCCAGTCACTTTTTTGATGTTCACGCGAACAGTAATAAACAGTGTGGCATCCCGAACATTTTTGTGATGCTGGGCTATCGCAGACCGCACAATGCATTGATAATTAGTTATTAATCTGGGTTAAAAATAAACTGCTTTTGTTGTTCACTTTCGACTAAAGTTTTTAAATAAATTGAAATAGGAAATGAGCAGGCACACACGTTTGAGTGCGGTGGCCTATTTGTAACTGGTGTTTCCCGATTCTAATTTAGCGAAGCTAAAAATAAAATCTTGGTTGGTGTCAGCTTGTATTCCACATGCAATGTCGCTTAAACTTTGCCATAGTTTTCCATAAATATCCCTTTTATTATTTGTCGGAATTAGAAAAGTGCGTATAGCGTATAAGGGCCAACGTACTTCTACAGGAGTTTATAGCTTCGGCATCAAATTTCTACATAATTCAAAAAAAGGAATTTATCCAAATTAACTGTACTAACTGATATTAACAAATTTTCTTTTGCCCTTTAGGACGTCTCCGTCGATGGTAGGGTCGACATGTTTTTACGCATCGTTAAAAAAATATATAAATAAAAACTATTGAGGGTAGACTCTTTTCCCTGGAGTATTCTGTATAGTAATTTTGTTATATCGGCTATGTTGAAATTATATTAAAATAAAACGCGAATTCAAAACAAATAGAAACATAACGGAAGTGAAATTATTAGATAATAGAAATTTGCACGCGAAATGAATTTTCATAATGCATTAAAATCCAATAATATTAATTAATAGCACATAATTAACTTTACCCTGTAAGTTCCCATAATAAACAATTAAAGACACACTTTACTTAGAAACACCTACAGAATTGAAAAACTAATAATAATAATTTAATAGAAACCTGCGTTTCATGAATATATACACTGAAAGACGATCCTAAGAAAACTGGTAAGCAAATTTACTTTGAATGTGACTACGGATGTGTATAAAGATATTCCTAAGTGTCATCAATGAGCTATTCCCGCAGAAATTAATTTTGCGAAATAAATTCAGATAATAATATTATCTAAAAGGTTTTTTTTTTATTTTGTAATTTGGAATTAACTGTAAACGATTTTTAAAATCTTTGAATATGGTAAAATAACATTCATGCTAGGGTGGTTGGATTATTATGTTTTTGTTTGAACCTCAGAATATAGAGGATTGAAAACCAATTTTGGATCATTCATTATATGGAGATTGGTAAAAATATATAGGTAGCTACTCAATAATTCCCAAAGTTAGTTCATGTTTATTAACTATAATTGCATGGAGTTTGAAGATAATGGTTATATATAAAAACATTGATTTTACATATGTATATGTATAACCATAAGCAAGCTTAAATTCAAGAGAATCTCTCTTGTCCTTCTCTGTCCACATCGTCCTTGATTTATTTGCACCTGTGAACTAGACTATCTGGAACTACGTACTTATTAATTAAAAAAATGTTGACGATACATAGACAGATACCTATTAGTTATTTCTGCCCACAGAAACGTGAGAACTGATTGCGAATAAATCTTAATTTATTATCCTTATAATAAGTTTATTAGTATGACAGTAAGGACATGCGAAACGAAAGGAAACTTCAAGATTAATGAAAAAAATCATAACTCAAAAAATGCATCTTCATGCCTATTTATTAAAATACAAACGTTCCTAATAATAAGAATTTTATTTGTTAGTCATTTCGCAGATTACAAATAGTAAACAAAGTGCGTCAAATTTATAGGGTAAAGTTCCTGCACCATGTTTTCTATTAAAGTATGATGAAAATCGTCTTTTCTATATGGTCATAAAACAGTTGTTTTTTTTTTTTAATTTTTGATCATGCATGGTGATTGATTCGGTATCGAGACCATGAAAAACAGACGACTATTTCTTCTTGTCGAGCGTAAATATCAGTGTAATTAAATATTTTTCCTTCACCATTCTAACCAGAATTTGACTTTTTTAATTTGGAGAATATACAATTTTGAAATTAATATACATTCCAGATTCTCATTCTCTGTAATGATTGGGCTTTTATTAATATCCTTCAATTTATTGCATTGTTTCATAGTCACTGAACATGGACATTAATTCATTCCCAAATATTCCACCGAGTGTAGCGGAAAAAGGCGCAACGCAAAAAAGCGGTGCCCTTAAAATTCAAATGAAATCGTGGAACACCTGTGAATTCCTGTTGCCATAAACGGCAACGAGCGAGTGCAATTCTCACGGCCGTGCGAGCACGTCAAGAAAGAGAACCGCTCCTGCTGCTGCTTGTTGATGCGGTTTTGTTGTCCGCAGGCCGCATTGGCATTTAACATCTGGCGCCAACTGCTTATTTGGGCAGACGGCCGATCATTCGGAGTGCCGACAATAAACGTTTTTTCCTTTGGGTTTTTGTCCCATCTAAGAAGTTGCTCTTCAACGGAATGTAAATAGGGAGCAAAGAATGTTTGCTTATTATGTCAGTGTAGAGCTTAAGAAGTGATGAATGATTAGTAGTCGCATTGGATTTTTGACGATTCTCTTAGCTCGAAGGACCGACCAACGCTTATGTGGAGAGACTTAATTAAACTCACCATCCTGCTTTTCGTCAGTAGCCAGCCAACAATTCAATGCAGAACAGTGCAGAATAAGAAAAATTGTGTTGATCGCAGCCCTTTTTGGGTATAGCGTATCGGAGGGATTTCGGCTTTATGTTAAACTATAAAATGAGGAGAATTTAAAAATGGCGAACTTTGTTTTTGTGGAAATTGTGCAAACGACCAATCGCCATTCCACCGTAATTGGTACTTCAGTTCATAAGTGATAACCACCGTTGAGCTTTGAAAATTTTCATGAATAAATTTCTTTACTACTAGGGGAGATCCAGAATAAGAAAAAATCAGAATTGATACCTGAACTGATTCCTGCTATTAGTAATTAAAGTATAAGAACTAATCGTAGTTGAAAGGCGACTTTTGTACCTATAACTGGGGCGGACCCTATACTTTACGTCTTAGACAGTGAACTGCTCAATCGAGATTTCAACAGGAAAGACCAAAAAAAACAAGGGCTCAACCGGGATTTGAACCCGGGACCTCTCGCACCCAAAGCGAGAATCATACCCCTAGACCATTGAGCCGCCATACTTAATTAAATATTTAACTAATTAACAGAAGTTTACCTTGTTAATTTATGCCGCAATAATAACAATCCTTGCGACCTCAGTAGGTCAATAAAATTACAACATTGAACTTGATGGAAGGTGTGATATTGAATGTCTATGGTTAATGACCTGTGTTTAGTCAACATATGTATGTCTTTTATTGTGGCAAAAAGAACTAAAAAAGAAATCTCTATGGCTGATAGAATTTCGACGAATGATCGAGGGATCAGAAGCTGCAGATGCCTCTAAAAGTCCACTTTTATTAGAAGTAATTTCGGAGCAAAAATGGGCATTTCTAAGTGGAAATTTCTTAGATTTCATAATGAAAAAATGATTGCCCTCGAAATGTTAATGCATAACTACCGAAATCCCAGTAACAAAACATCTTCTATAAAAATAAACATACATATGTTTATCCCACTTGTAGGTACAAAACTGTGCTTATATTAAATCCAACTGCTGTTTGTTAGAGCAATCCCTGACAACCTCCCGCTAAAATACAACCAGTCGTAAAGCCGGCACCCATAACAAAAGACCCAAGGAAATTTACAGTCCCTAATACTACCAGATGACGCATTTTTTGACATTCGGCTTTTTGAATGGGTTTAGAACTGGTGAGCCATATTTCAACGAGGAAATTCCGAGAAGGCTTAAAATATCACCACTTCAACGCCATATGGAGGATTTGGTACAAACGAACACAAACAAGCCAAGAAAAACAGGGAGACGGAAACGGCATCTCAGCGAGGAGAGAAAACGGGGATAATTGAAACGGTTTGCTTAATATCGGCCCAGATGTGCCACCGCTGCTGCTGAAAGGATTCCAGATGTGCACTTGACTCATCTCCGATGCTCACTATTTGATTACGATGCAACATCTGGGATTATCGGAGTTTCTGCTGTTACACAGAGGCGTACTAAAAGGCATGAGAAAATGCTAAAAATTTTCGTTAATCTACATGACCTGAACGGCGCAAAACAAGTTCGAGCCCACCATAAATAACCACCTGCAATTTGACTCCATGAAGTGAACGACGAACGTGACATTGGTTAAGAATACCATATAATAAATGATTTATGCATAGGTCAGATGTTTCTGTATAGTGAAAGTTTGTGTTTTGTGGTATAATCGTGTGCAGTGTGGCGGCTCAATGGTCTAGGGGTATGATTCTCGCTTTGGGTGCGAGAGGTCCCGGGTTCAAATCCCGGTTGAGCCCAGATTCTTTTTTTGATCATTCTTGAAGTGTCCGAAGAGATCCCGGTTGAATTTTGCTGTTATTTTTGAAAGCGTCCAGGATTCGAGTAGTCATCTCTTTTACACATGTATGTGTGCAAAAAATGGCTTTGAGTTACATCGTCGGGCGCGCCCTTACCTATTTTTGCTCCTAGTAATTTCGCCAGTCCCGAGTTGGCATTCTTAGACCTTTTTCGATCGATGAAATAGGGTCGCTGTACGCCACTGTCTTTTCTCTTAACCCAAACGGAACATGATCGTATATTCTTGTTTATTAGAGGATTATTCACTCTTAGTTTCGGTAGCGTGAAACATCTAATTTGCCGAGTCCAAAAGGAGCAAAAAAATCGGGCTCAACCGGGATTTGAACCCGGGACCTCTCGCACCCAAAGCGAGAATCATACCCCTAGACCATTGAGCCGCCATACTATATGCAATTATTGCACAAAACACAAACTTTCACCATCGCCAAAACCTAAAACACTTGGCCAATTTATATAACATTAATAATAAACAATCCAAGTCACGGGGGTTCATCAGCAACGATATTGACATTGAACTTGATGAATATAAAATGCGAATATCAGTAAGAAAATGACAGTTTTCCGCACTATTATAATGATAAAATGAGAAAAAAATGTCAAAAAGGAATTGTCCGCACATACATACTCTCATACATATTAATTCGGTGCCTGTTTATAATCAGTAATAGAGCAAGAAATTTCTAGTTGGGTGTCTGACATTAAAGATGCTTTATGAAGAAAGTATGGTCAATATTTCCTCTCCTTACTGTGGATATGAGCTCAGTCTAGCTATCCAACACTCATTACTGAAGTATACAAATTATACGAGTAATAAATTCAGGTCAATTCTTTAGTTCAATTTTGTTTGAAACTCAATTTCTTTCGCCTTATTCTATCTAGCTAATTTTTCCTTGTCTTTAAACAGACCTTTCACTTCTATCATCAGAATTGTTTACCCATTGCCCACGACTTTGCCCACATCTCCTAATAAGCCGTTTACTAGAAAAACTGTTACTCAAGCAATAACTGTTATCATGTCATTTGCTCAACGACTGGCGCCTTGAATGACCGCAAGTCATCTGTTTTGCATGACTGGTATTGTTTCAACAGCACTTAATTAAGCATGTGTGGTATACTAGATCATTCGAGTCTAGTATAATGGAATGTCTATATATCACAACACACAAACTACGGAAAGATTTAGATTATGGGACTAAAATTTCTGGAGTATTTTATCTAGCAGAGTGTGCATTTTTCTTTTTCGTTTATTAGTTTCTATCTTATAAATTCCCAAATCGTTATCGAAATAATTGCCATCTTTTTATATGGACGTATAAATGGTTTAAAATGCTTAAAAAGGCGAAAAGCTATAGGGTAAAAGGAATCGATTGAATCTTAACCCTCTTGTTTTCCGCGCTAAATAATCGTTTCATTGCGTACTCAAAATTTATATCGCTTTATATAATTTTTCTTAACATTACATATTCGTAAATAACAGATTTTTTTCTTAATTTGGCAACATTATATAGCTAAGGATCCATGCATTTCTGTCAAAATTCGACGTATAAGATTGCCACCGTGGTGTCTCAAACGTTGTGCAAAGATCTTGTATATGAAAAATTTCATCCAGATATCCCTCTATAGATATGTTACATAAGTGTGATAAAACTAGGTACATTCGGCAGTAAGGAGTTTGATAACCTTCCCCAACTCTCCGATTATCCTTTAATAATGGTTCTTTTGCTTAACAAAACCGTAATTTCATTAGCGATTAATTAAAATTTTAATTGGTTAACACTGTTGATGTTTATATGTTACATGTGTGTGTGTGTTTATAGAAAGGTGACCACCAGATAACCCGATCTGGCGCCTATTGACTGCCGCCAGCCATCTGTTTGCGGTTCCCCGTATCACTTGTTAGTTTTCTTAATTGTCAATATTGTAATTATTATTGTTTATAGCTTATTCGGTTTAATGTAAATTAATTAAACGCGTGATGAATCGGTGACAGCTGTTGTTGCTTCATGCGACTAGATTCTATAAGAACATGTTCAACGTGAATTTAATTCAAAATAATCCGTTGATAATCTGACGCATAACAATCTCAAGGTAATTTGGTGACCTTTACGAGGGTTCAAAGTTGGGGAATTCCGACCAATCTAACAGTTACATTACGAGATTCCAAAGCTCGAGATCCTGATGCTAATTATGAAAACAATTTTGTAGCACAACAAACGAGCGGGCTGGATGAAATTCGACACCAACAAAATTAACTCGAATGGAATCGATCGTAAAATTCGCCGATACACGGATGAGTGTTATGTGTAGTTAACGACGTGAATGCGATGACACAATAACAACAATTCCATGTTTTTTATTGTCTTTGTCAACTATTTACGTTCGGGCAATAGGTGATTGTATAAACGATCATCGATGAATCTGTTCTGTTCTACATCGAAAAACACCTTATGCATTTCTAGGTTGAGGTCACTTTAAATATCTCAAACTTAGTCAAAGAAATTCCATGTCTCAAATATGGCCAAGTCCCGGTAGTTTGGCCATTTTTCAATTGCATTAAAGAAAGCGTGCAAAAAGCATGGACTGGCATTAAATATTTCAGAACTTATCACTAGAAGATCAAACTTAAGTGGTGACATTTTACTACAATTTTATATGGTTTTAAAAGTTGGAATTTGTAGCCTCTCTTCGTAAATTCCACGTGATTTCCATATGGTGCAGTATACCATAAAATTAAGCAGGTAACAGGTGGCTTACTGGACGTCACTCGTTGGTTGGCTACCTGATGGTCGGGTAATGTGAAAGTTATGCGGAGTAGCCGATAACTTTAATGCCTCAGCGGAAAATCCCTAATAGATTCTTGTAAAAGATAATCCTTATCTTCAGGTATTTTTGTCTCAGTCGAATGTCAATTAATGGTCGTTGGGCACCGGAGAAAATGGCCAAAATGGGATTTGCTTAAAAAAATGATTACATAGTCATTTTTCATTGATATTAATTGGAACATTCAGCGCCATGAGAATAATGGGTAATCGTAACAGGTGTTTTTAAGAGTGACGGGAAAAGTTAATGGTATAATAACAGCACTTTCTGCTACCAACCATGAAACATTATTAGTGGCAGTTCTTCCCAAAAAGCCGGAAGAAACCTATAATTTACGTTTCAGCCGTATACATACTGTATATTTGAGATCCTCTACTTCAAATTGGCTTATACATATTTATTTTATTAGGGTATTTATAACGTCGTAAACGCGACCGCTTATAAATATCCAGTTTATGGGCGGCCCAGGGTGGGTGGCAAATCCGTTTCAGGCGGCTCTTCGACATCTGGCCCCCGATACATCTAAACTATTTAGTTTAGCTAAAAGCCGTTTAACGTTCTTTTCCTGTGTGACTCCGGGTTTATGGAGAGATGAACGCAAACACATGGCGGAATACCGTAGAAAACCGATGCCGGTAATCTATTTTTGTGTGGGTGTAAACAATCAAAGGGACCACATACAAACAAAAGTAATATGGGACTGGAACTGATGTGGGTGGATCAATGTTTTAAGAGGTGACTGCACACACTGGTTTTAAATGAGAAACGTTTCGTAAAGGATATCCAATACATGTACTTAGCTCAATAATCTCAGAAAAAGCAAATATTAACAGAGTTATGGTTTCGATGACCCAATGTTCCAAAGAAACCTAAAATCTGAATCACTCTTCGAGATATTGACGTATTTATAGAGATTTAAAAAAATCGATCAAATCAAGATGGACATTCTTGTCCTTTAGACATAAGTAATACAATAATTTGGTATCTAATAAAATCAGAGACGTACTTTGTATTTTCTACGTGCAACCTCATCAATTTGACGTGAAACCTGACTTCATCGCTCGATTTTGGAAAAATTAGCTGTAAATTAATAGAAACTCAATACCGTCAATTAAATTAAAACATTCGAGATGTCGTCAATTCCTCTAATCATGTTTGAGATTCATGAAAACGGACTCCAGCGTTTGGTATCCTACAAAAACCGAAAAGTTACATGTACGTTGTTGACAAATTTGTTGAAGATTTAAAAACAACCAAAACGACAAATTTAAAACCTTCCAGCGGCGACGAAAACATTCAAAATCATCAAACTGTGCCGTCGGAAAATCTATTTCCGTCCCTCATCATTTGTTTCCAGAAACAAATGGAAAACAGTCCTGTCCTGTAACGCATCTGGCCCGCAGCCTCCTACGTCCAGAAATAACAATAGATATCGACGCATCGGCGCCGCCGTCTTGCATAACAATCGAGCGTACACGACTCGAAATAAACAATCGCGAGTGCAGCCGCGGCCGCCTCTGCACTTGGGTGACATCTCGTCGGCGATTTCTCGGAATCGCAGTCCGACATCTGGCCGGCCCTGGAGAGCGCCAGTCTGACGCCGACGTCAATGCGACGTTGTGTGGTAGTCGATGCCGCAATTAGCGACTCGTGATGATTGTTAAGAGGAAAAGGGAGAGGTGCCAAAATTCACGGAAGCATAGACGTAGAAAGATTTGTTTTAAAAACAAGAATTACGCTGTGGCAACATCTCCGGGTGGACGATTTGGAAACTAGTAGCTTACTATATGTTGGGAACAGATGGCGTCATTCACCGGAGCGTAGAGCATTTGCTACCCACCGCTGCCACTGGTCTGAGCATTCGAAGTAATATACATGTGCCTCACTACTAAACTTTTGTCTCCAAAATCCAGACATTTATGAATTTGTAAGGATTACTCTATGGCGACATCTTTAGAATTGGAAAGTTATAATTAGCATATGTATATTGAATACAGATGGGGCTGTTCACTCTTTCAAGTTTTCTAGCATTTATAACTAACCATCATTCGACACATTCGAATCAATAAAATGTTCATTACTAAATGCTTGAAATTGCATAGAAATTCAGCACTCGTGATTATGACGCTGAAGAATGACATTAGATCATTAGTCTGGTTATGTTCAGAAATCGTTTTGTTTCAAAACTAAAACATTTCTTTAAATTAGAGACCACTTTTCACATTTCACATTCATGTATTCTTGTTCTGGTAAGCATCATGAGGATGCTCTCCTCTCAATCGCGACTTCCGGCAACTTTATTACCGCCCATTATCGCCCAACTACTGTCCTGCAGTAGCCGCAATAAAGCAATTTTATTGTTCCTCGTTTAAACCTGATCCAATGCCAAGGAATGTACTGTGAATGTACCGCATGTTCTTGTATTGTTCTCAGTTAATCGCAATTTGTATTCGTCTTTGTGTCGAAACTTGTGCCAAAATTTCGACATTATGTCTGAACGTTATTGGGCAACGCGATAACAGACCAATTCCTGGCTCTTCTGGTGGCTCAGGATATGTTAATCAGAGGTGTAAGTTTAGAGGATATTTTCGGACTCAATTCGCGAACAGAAATAGAATTGATATCCATCGTAGTCCTTTGTGTTTTATATGGACATAATCCAAAAGTGGGCTATACAAGCAAATCCGATCAAAAAAAGGCAAAAGATGTTCTCACACACGAAGTGGCTTATCTGGCGAGCGATCTCCAAAAACGTGACGCAGTGAACCGTGGTTCTCGGAACCTCATTAAAAGAACACTTCTGGACTTTCGGCCCTTTGAAATCGGCATTTTAATTGCGGGCGCGAAGAAAGGGGCCCCCATAAATATTTTAATCAGGGGGCCTGCGGCTTTTTCTGAAAAAAGTTAAGCATTGGCGCATCTGGGCTGAGATATGGGATGTGGACAAGGAGGCAATGCAGTGGCATCAGACGAAAAGATATAGAAGATTAAGAGAGTCAGCGAAAATCTCAAGAAATAGGAATATTAAAACGAACTTGGACAACAAGGAAACCTCCACAACCACAACTTATGCGCTTTAAAACACTTTTGCACCTGCCGTTATGTGGACACAATTGTGTATCCTGGGTTCGTCCAAATTGTCCGAAGTATTTAATAGTAAGATCTACGTTATTTCGAATACTCCGTGTAATGGTGTAATAAATATGCGTGCGTAGATGTGACCAAAGAATAACTTCTTTCGTCACAACTGCTTTCTGCAATAAAATAATGTCTGAACTCCTTTATGATGGACATACGAGTATATGTTAGCTTTAATAGGGGGTGTTGGTAGATCCGTCACTGCTTTTGGCTTCATTCTAACGTTCAATCTCAATAAATTCTTGTCACCCTACTAATCACGGCAACATTACTTTCTGTAAATAATAACATGCAACGATCAAGTTTTGGTGGTCAAAAATCATAGTTTTAGTACCCGAGGGTTAAGTAAAGGAATGTGTTTCTATTTCGGCATTTACTTTTGGTAGAGTTACTGAAACTGACCCAAACCCATATGCAAATGAGGTCGATTCGAAAAGGCAACAAAGCCGGACCGACCATCGGGCTTATTAACATGAACCAATAAAGATAAGTCTCACAAAGAGCCAGACGCGGCTTTTTGAGTGGCGTCCATTATTACGTTGGCGCCAGCCAGACATCGGCCATCTATTCACGAATTTGTACGCCCCGCATGGTTCCATCTGAGACAGGTACCACTTCGGGGCCCAAGTGTTTATTGTGCACTCCTCCAGTCAATCTCGGACCCCATTAGGCGTATTTCTTTGCTCGATGGCTCGATGGGATGAAATCGGCATTCTTTCTCTACACCTTACGCCTTTTGTCGTAAGTCGTGACTCTGCGCTTTTCCCAGGACTTTAAAAATCGTTCCAAAGGCTCCTCTGCCTCAGGGTGTGATAAGTAATTGTGTTGTGACAATGGGGTCCTTTCGAGTGCTTTCTTATGATTAATTTCCAGGTCACTTTAGAGTAGTTTCTTCATAGCTCGTTTTACATAAATTTAAAATTGTGTCGCAGCGCACAGGGTTGTATATGAAGATATTACATTAATGCGATCAACAGATCTGGCCCTGCCATAGCACTTCATCACGGGATGAAAATAGCAATTTCCCGATTAAAAACTTAAACTAATATTTACGGATTCCTAATCTCACACGTGACAAGACCGGATTTATTTTCGAAAATGAATGAAAACATCTCGGAAACACACCCACAGGATACATTTTTCTCGCTCAGGTCATGTGTTTTTCCTATATGTATATTGAACTAACTTTAGACGTTACGTTACTTAAAATAGCGGCCCAAAGTGCGGCTTAGATCCAGATGCTCCAAATATTTTTAGGGTACTACTCTCGTGATATTGAACATTCTCCAATTGGGAGGAAAATAGATCTACCGCGTGGGTGTTAGAATTCCAATGAGTAATAAAAAGTGGCCTGGAAGAAGTACGTAAATATTTGGGCATCCGGAGGGGCATAAAGCAGTAACTATTAACTTTTTAAAACACTCACAATGGACGACAACTCTAAAACCATAATTGTAACTGTGATTGATTGATTGACAATAAAAATGATTGAGGTATGTTTTTGGGAACTATGGCAAGTTGGCTCTTCTCTTGACGTCACCACCAATCCGACCATTCACAAAGAGTGGAAACAAACGTGCCAAATGGTATTGACGTCATTTCCGAGATATGTGTTTGCGATCGCATTCTTTCAGTTTATAAACAGAGAACTGTTTTTGCAACCGTCGATTTGATATTTTGCGTGCTTGGCATATTATGTCGGGGTCGTGGCTGCTTGTCGAGATTTCTTATGAAAAACGATGGTTTTCTATGAAATCAAAATCCTTAAGCTACATCCTTAACTTCAGTCGAACCCAAATTGCTTCAAAATATATTCTTATTCGTATACGGAAAAGTGGGAAACATGTCAACTAAATAGCATAATAATACACAAAGAAGGAGATGAAGATATTGATAATTGATTGATAAGAAAATGATTAAAGCAAAATGTTAATTTTCCTAGACTTTGTGTTCGTCTCATTCAACACCTCATTTATATCTATTTGGATGTCACAATGTATATTCACGTTTAGCTTATTTTTCGTGCTGCGATCTACATTTTGTTCAAGACAACAGTACAGATGTGAGATGCGCTCTTAGGCTTTGACAAAAATTAATTATTTAAAAGAAAATATTCGATATTTCAGTTATATGGCCAAATACTATATCATTTAACAGTTTTTTCCATCACTCGGCATAAAACTTAATATTTTCCTTAAAATGTTTATACATATTTCCAATTTTGACGGTCACCACGTGAGGTAAACAGAACGCTCACACATTTTAAAGATTAAACGTTTCAGAAGGAAAATAAACATTTCCATTGAATCCTGCTTGAAAATTTGCATTACGAATGGTTCTATAAATATCGTGGAAAATTATAAATATCTTCTTAAATATTTTAGTGACCCTTAAAATTATCGGCTCACGCTAAATTGGTTAAAAGCTCTGATTAAAAAAAGCCATATGACTCAAGGTTAAATATTTATCGTGTTTTTTCACCCTTCGAAATTTTAAAAATTTTATTTACCATCAACTTTCTATTTCTCACTTCGAGCTTTTCCGCAACATTAAATCATTCTTAGAACATCTTACCTACAGCGTGGCTTTACAGAAATTTACATCAGAAAACAAATATCAACCATAGTGAAATATTTCGAAGTAAAAGAGCTTTGCTTGGTTGCCGTTATGGTGAAATGTGAAATTTCGAGATTTGAGTTATAAAACAGAAAATCGACCGCAGAAAATGTCAACGTGGCATTGTTCTTTAATTTTCAATTAATAAGAAGATACGTTAGCTGTCAAAGTGTGAGCAACGTTGCCAGATCGGTCGAGTGGCCTTTAGGTTTCTTTCTCTAGGGAATTTTCCGCCCCTGTTTGTTGGAACATATTACGAAATTTAAAACATTTCCAAACTATTGATAATGCTTCTGAACATAATTTAAACACTACACGAACTAGAAGTGAAGTTAGATTTAGGTAATTTCAAAAATTCGTATTCCCATCAGTTGGGGTTGTGAATCGCGAATGCATGTGCCACATTTTACTCCTTTAGATTGCCTACTTTCCTGACGCCCACGGCAACATCGCCTTGGACGGATGCTGCGTGGACCCGAGATGCGTGGCCGCCGGTGGCGGCGGTGTCGTCGGCGGCGGATCAGTGACCGTGGCCAGCTGGCGCCACGGATTGTCGTAAATAACGCCGCGCGAGCGACCGCGCTAACGGCGGGGAATGCCACTGGCCAGATGGTCGCCAAAGGGCCGGGAATGTCTCAGTTGCACCAACAATCCGTCTTATGCATCCGTCATGCGACGTTACAGTTAAAAGACGAGTGCAAGTTTTAAACTACAAAGTGTTTCAGCAAATAAATAAGCACTAGAAAGATTTTCATGGCATTTCCGGAAAATGACGTTTTACTTCTTGCCTCGGAAGAATTCAGACAAGCACGAGACACAACTCGAGACCCCTAATAACTCAACCCGATGTCCCACATTTTGCGATGAAGTTTTAAGGAGTTTTGGTGCAACCGACGCGCCCTCAAAACACTTCTCACTGTTTCAACCTTAACGTCCCCCGCACCCCGCGCTTTGGTGCCACTAAGCTGATTTACAGCATCACATCTGTGCCTCTCCCCTCCTGGACCACCACCTTCAGCCCCATCTACATATTACCGGATTTGTTGTGAATTTCTTATGCGGACTCATGTCGTTGCCAACACATGCGGTCGCCACTTAGTCATCTTGCGACAACCTCGGAAATTTCCGGTCTACGGTCAACCGGATCAACTTTCAAAATTACGACTTTTTAAGCAAATTTCCCGAGAACATGTGGCAGGGACAACTTCTCAATTTCACTAATTAGACATCCTTCCCTTCGGGGCAAGGCATTAATAAAGCGAGTATCAAACAAAATTAGCACATCTGTGTTTTAATCCGCCCTCGACGCAATTGTTAGGGGCGATGTGTGTGTCTTCCTTTCAAATTATATTAAAATCTCTCTGACTTATTGCCGGAGGGGGATGGAGCACATGTGTGTCTGTTTCAATCAGCGAAATTGCGCATATCACAGTCAACAAAATTCGAAACGTTTTTAGAGTTCAGATATTCATTTTCCAATTGGCAAATTTAAACAGTGTTTCTCAATATAGCATAATAGCATAGCATGTACTAGGCAAATTCTAGAAAACTAGTTTTTATTTATTTATGTTCTGGCAGCACTATAATAGACAAAGGAAATATGTCTCATTTCACGGCTAACCTCATCGTTCCACAAAACAGATTATTGCAATTATTGATACCACGGTACTTGACATTTAACAATTTCTGTGTTACTAAACATATATGTTGTTTTGATCAATTTGCGGCACATGCCATTTTCACCATTTCCCTGAGTAGCTAACTATAGCGTTAGTGCTCATGTCCTCAACACATTTCCCGTTAAATAAATGAGAGTACATTTCCCTGGGTACCTATGTTGTCCGATTTGATTGCGGCGCTAAACGACGCTGCCAGCGTCGTATTTTTAGCGACAGACAAATGACGTTGCGACGCTTATGAGCGTTTTGTTATTACGGCGACCGCGCCCCAAAATAGCCAACAATGCCGACCGCGGACATGACGGCGCCACTGGACCATTTTGCACGCGATAAATATTGCGTAATTGATCCAGAAAGCTATTATTGCCATCATCATCTACCATTTAATTCTCTAAGGTGATGTTCCACAGTTAAATCAGAGCTAATTAAGAACGACTGTAATCATAATCACCTACTGCGATCACCACGACGGTGACGTAAGAAGAAGGCGCTTAATTAGGTTGAACAGGATAAGTGAGTTAAGAATGCGTAAAACTGGTTTCGATAGTGGAAGAATTTTCGGTGTTTGTTTTGGTTGTATTTTTGTTGATGATGTTTATGGAAAGCGTGGTTGACGACATGCAAAACAGCATTAGGTTTCTTATATCGGTGCCCGAGAGGGCTGGAGATTTTTGACTTCAAACTGGAATTCACAACAACCCAGATGGGGCCTCCAAAATGTAATGGTTTGGGAGAATATTAAATATCTTATTGGTGATCATCAATTTCACCGCCTCTCGATCCCCTGAAAACAGAGATAACTTTAGGAATAAAGCGATTGAATACGCAGGCTGGCATTCACCTAACGGACAAAATTTCGTCCACACATTCTTTTTGAAAAAATGTTCCATTTGGCTAAATTTGCCTCATACGAAAGCAATTGAAGAATTTATTTCCTTCGAGTATGACTTCTCTCAAATCTACATTATTCTTCTATCCTTGACGGAGGGACCTTTAGTTTGCATTTTTGCTCTGATGCGATGCGTTGTCGCGTGAAACATCGTGGTGGTGTTGTGCACGCAACAATAAAACTAAAATATGCTTCACTATTCTAGTATCCAGAAACAGGATAGTGCAAGCATAAATGTAACGTCGTGCCAATAATTGCGGATATAAATAATAGCAGTGATTTGTCCATCTGGAAACCTCAGGCTTATAATTCCATTTGCGACGTGAAACTTGGATAAATCATCGAAATAGAATGCGGCTATAACTTGCAGGAGTCGTCATTTCGCCAACGCTTCTCAAAGATCGCGTAAAATCTGAAATCAACGTGGATTGTGGCATTTCATCATTTTTCCTTGTAGAAACGTTTTTAGACTTTGATCGGATTTGGTTGCATAGACGGACGTTTTCGAGACATCCTCCATCAAGGGTCAATTCTATTATCTGTTTTATATGTGTAAATGCTGATAATTTTTTTTTGTAAACGGCCATGTCTCCTCACGCGCTTATCGATCCAGACTACCCACTGTTGTTTGAATTGATTTTAAAATGTTGTTTAGGGACATATTGGGAGATAATTTAGCAAAACAATGCGCAGAGTATAGGCAGTTTATTTACTCCATATTTACACGTTTTGGGTGCATTATCCACGATGCATTTCGTACGAATTCGTACGAAAAAGCAATATTTAAGCTTCCTCACAATGTCCATGTCAAGTCGATTTTGAGGGGAGCGTAACTAATCATGTAAAGTCCCGTTTCGTTTCGATCTTGAGGCTCTACAGGTCGCAAATATCGATAAATAGGGATTAAATAGGGAGGATCGAGACACCTTGAATCTTCATTATTGTATAGCTGTGCATTGAAATCGGTCGAATAGGAAAATTGTGTGGAACTCTCAAAACTTGCGAACGAACTTTTGCTCTTACACGGCTCGCTCCTCTAGTCGGAGAAACTCCGTTATTTAAAACGTTTTGCATGATGGCACCAGAAAGAACGCAGCTGGTTTTTTTCTACGCTGCGTGAATCAAAGTGGTGAAACCTGTAAATTTGCGTGTTGGGAAATTTCGAAAATTTGAATTTCAGGTCGCATTATAACTGCCCCATTACAGCTATCTGACTACCTAATTAATTACTGCGGATCTGAATTAAAAACAAAGCCTCCGCAGAGCTCATCAATAGGGCCAACGTCAAGACTCTACGATAACTGGAGACGCTCCATATACGAATATTAGGGAGAAATCTAAGATATGATCGTCGTTTTGAAGTTTTCAGCACAATTGATACCTGGATACAGTGAAGTACATTTTAGTTTGCTTGTTGCTCAAAAACAACAAGTGCCAACACAGGTGCTTTCCGGGGTGGCAACCCTCGTCAAGGGTGCTTTATCGCCCTAAAAAAACTACAACCGAATAAATATACCTGTTACCTGCCATGGGCAACCCCACTTGGATCGCCCAGCTTGACTTCCTATCAACAGACACCTGTATTGCATATTAAATTCATAGGCGTCTCTTCAGGATTTTTTCCCATTCGAAGACCAAAAAATCGATGCTTCGGGCAGTAATCTCGCATCAAGCCGCAAGAATATAATAATTACCATGCCCATACGGTTTAATTGGCTCATTAAATCTCGAAGGTACCATTCGGTCGGTTCGGATCTCTGATATGTTCAAGTAACGTTCTTCCGAAGGCAGGCAATTACATTAATAATAACAGACGACCTTAATCCGTTTAAACTAATAACAGTGCCACGGATCGGCATATTATTATCATTAACAACTCCGTAAAAGTACCTGAGCAGACACATCTCGAATGGTTTCGGGTTTGGTAAGAGCGGAGGCCACAACAACTAGGCTTTCAAGGGCGGTTCTTCGTATTTCCTGGGGCTTGGAACCGATAGTCGATAAGGCCATGAAAGTATTCTTCTTTAATGTTTTGAAATAGCTTTGGGTAATCTGTTTGCAATTGCTTGGAAATGCTGGTGGGCGTGCTGGTAACAATGATTTTAGATGGAAATTTGCCAGATGGAGCGGATCTTGGGTCATATGCTTAATTAGGTAGCTTTTGAGGACAAAGAATTTCCAAGGGGCTTTTAACGTTTGTACATTTTTGCATTTCCTAATCATTTACGGCATGTGTCTAGGTAAGTAATTCTTGTGCCATTCTTAGCAATGCTTAAGAATCTTCAGGGGCCATTTTGACACCATTCACGAATTTTTTTATCTTCGATCCTTTCCACCCTTGCGTTCAATTCCTTTTTCTTGCTCAGAGAGATTTTTTCAAAATCGACATTTTCTGTTGGAAAAATGACAGAAGGCGCTGGAGATACAGTTTTGTCAAATGTAATAAGATTTTGAAGAGTTTAAAGCAAATGGGTTAGAGCAGCAAATAGGGGCTAAATAAATCCAAGAGTAATTTAAATGCGCATGTGTAAACTCTAAAGATGGTAACATGGTATTTTTCAAATGTCAAAAATAAACGAAAAACTGCAATCAAAGTGTCAAACGACGAGCGCAATGTGAATTTTGTGACGTTGTCACTTAGCGTTCAGATAGGTGCTCTTGGTTTTCGCCCCCAAAAGTCTAAACTGCAAATCTGGTTCGGAGTACTCCAAAACAAAAAAATGAAAACATAGATTCAAACATTGTTATCGGAAGTAGGTATTTACGATCGACTTTCAAGAATCAAAGTCGATCTAGTTTCGATAAACAAACAGCGATCCGCACCCTAGAACAATCGGTCAAGGTCTCAGGGGAGCACCTGGACCACCTGACTCACCCATCCATCCGCCACTGCCTGCCCAGATTAGTTGCATCGGTACACCTGCCGACCCAACAAATTCCTTCCCAGCGGGACTGCTGTTAACTCTCACACTTGTCCAGACAGCTGGCGCCAACTGCCGCCCCTCCCCCGCTCCCTCGTGGGGCCCAACTCTCCGCTTTTACAACAAAAACAATCATGTCAACCCGGACTTGGTCGTAGTCGGCTGTGCTTGTTCGTTCTGTGTAGTCGACAGTACAAACGACGAACGGAACGAGTGTCTCTTGTTTTCGGCGCGTCAAGAAGTTTGAATTTTGCGGCGCAGTGCCCTCCTGATTGCGGTCGTTTCAGTGATTTTTTTTTCAAATCTAGTGACCAGTTTTTATGTTGGATGGTATGATGACGAATGGGAATACCAAGCTGAAGTTCAAAGGTAAGAGAATATTCGATTGTCTCAATGTAGGAAGTAGGAATCACGAATGTCGCAGGTGACTGTGGAAATGGGAATTTTTAAATAATCTAAATTTTCATTAAAAAATCAAAAATTTTTAAAAGGGCTCGGGATATTGGTTGGCTTCTAATTATCAAATTGCTAATTGACTCCACTTCCTGATAGGAGAAATGTTTCTATTTCAACAATCGGGATAATCTGGGAGCGTTTTTCTACATTTGTGCAGCGTGAAACCAGTGTTGCCAAATGATGTGTTTGAAAATATCTATTCCAAAATCGAACAATCCCTAAAAAATAGCTAAATTACAGAAAAAAAAAATTGTTGTTCAGTTTGAGTTTCAACCCCGATTTAGATTTGGATTTATTTCTTTGAGATATAAACTTTTCACAGGCAAACGTCTGATAATTTATCCACCTTAGAATTGTGTTAAGTCTTCATATTTTTGGGAAACTTCCGCAAAAGCAGTTAACACAGAATGAAAACTCACGACTCAGCTTCGTCAGCCAATGGCTCATGTGGCTGGTACCTGACGTCGGATGCCTGGAAAATCACATTCCTGGTAGAACTTGTTTGTTAGGTTGAATCTTTTAGATCCAGACTCGAATTGAAATGAATTACGTTAATTTAAATGTTTTTTTTTAATCAACTAAGCGCGAACCAGGAATGAGATACGTCGGCGCATTCGGATTTCGCAGGCATGAGACTCCGACTTTGCAAAATATTATTTAGCCAAGTTTACAGAATCACGTGGTTTAAGGTTAATGCAAAAAAGTTAAACCAATTCAGTACATAAAAAAAGCTGGCATTGCGCATTGTAAGGTCACTAAAGTTCATGTAGGGCTATGGGACTCACTCGTATTGTCATAGAAAATTCAGCCAGTCGCTGCACCATGATTTGGACATATTAAAGCAAGTCCGCAAAAATTAGGTGTATTCATCAAACCGTCGCTTATTTTGGCTGATTTGTAGCATGTTAAAGTAAATAAAGCAGCATGGGCAGTCGAATCAACAAGGACGTTCACTTACAAGGTGTGTTTAAAATGTCACCCAAGTTTAACAGTACGTTATGGGGACCACACCATGGAGGAGGAGTTATTACGAGAAAAGTGTTTTGCAAAAATGGCAATAGATTAATGAAGACAAAGGGTGCGATACCTCTAACCTCTGTATCTTTTTTTGGTAGAGAAATGGTGGTGTGCTGATTTTCTATTTATTATTATGAAAACATTTTTAAAATATCGCATTCTTTAAAGATTTATGTTATTAATGTATTATATGTACATAAGACGTAGTTCAAATACGTTTGTTTCTGCGACATTGTAACGTCGGAAGAATTTCCAATAATGTACTGAATAACTTAGGCACAATTTTAAATACACCCTCATCATCGTTAAAGACGCCAATAAAGGAAGCTTAAAATCAAAAAAGGCTTTGTCTTTTAGGTCAGGTTTGAAAAAAATAGCAAGAAAAAGGGTGATTCTCTTCATAAATGGGGGTCTGCGCAGGTATAGATTATACAAAGTCACCTGAAAGCAACATCCGGAATGTTTTGTATAAAATGTGTAATATGTGGCGGATAATACTGCATGACAATGCTGTAAAATCTTTTAAATTCAAATCTCAAATTTGTTTAAAATCTGCTTATAGTAGTTTATTCCAGTAAAAGCTTTTGTTGTTTTTTACTCAACAAAAACTTCAATTTATGGTATTGTTCCGAAGAAAACACTGTTCCTGTAAAATACGCGTTATACGTATCATACGTGTGTATCATGCACGTCACATATACAACCGTCTATATACTCTAATTTCAAACCCTGTTAAGAAAGGCATTAGAAATGTGACTTCATCATCATCAATCATATTTTGCAGCATGCTTTGAAATAAAATAGCAAACAATCTATTGAGCGCTCCTTGTATGTATTCGACAAGAGTCAGTGTTGTGAACAAACACAATGGGTTAACATGGTATAGTTCGGCATGCGCAGTAGCTGAGGATCGCTTAATAGAGTTTTAAGTTGACTGTCATAAAAATGTGACATCCTATTTGATTAAAAAATGCCATTTTCATCAATTCGTTTTACGCTTGTCTCCATGCTATTTAATGTATTTTTAACTTCCCCTGATAAGTGCCAGTTTACCCTCGTCATTGTCTAATGAATTGTTTTTTGGGAAGAATATTTTTCAATATGGTTTTGAAAACTAAGAAGATTGTTTGATAGGTTTTAGAGCCTCTTCAATCTCATCAAATTTTATTTGTAATAAGTTTTTTTCACTTTTCCATTAAATTTAATGCATCTCAGAATATACTCTCTTAATAAATAAAGGATAATTTACACATTTAACCAGTACTTCGACTTTTACACATAATTTAATACTGCAAGCTCTATTACAATCGAGGCAACAGCTTACAACTGATGAAAAACAAATAATTATTTGTCATTATGATGTAAATCAATGACGTAGACCCAAAAATATGACGTAAATAAGCTCAATTATTTCATCTATGATTCCTTCAAACAGGAATACTTCCGGGCATAATTAAATATCTCCATTTTGGACCTCACAATTTGATTTTCTGCCTTCTGATGTTCTCATTGACGTTTTAGTTTTCGCCAGCCATCATCACCTTTGTTTTTTTTTTTCGTGGGCGCCATCTTGGATTTTTCGTTTTTAAATTTGGCATTTTCTTCTGAGTACGGAACGTCAAAATTTGCAAAAGCACTCCCTAATTACGCAAAATCTCGAAGTTCTTAGTAAAAGACGTTAATTTAAATCGAGTTTGGAGCCATCATTGCTCGAATGCCATAAACACTTCACCTTAGTTCGCCCTCGTTCGTCAGAAGCAAACACCTGGCCAATGAGCAATGAAGACCTGCTTTCAGGTAATTAGAAGCCATCCTATATTTAGGCATTCGTTATCGGTACATCGACATGAATTTATGGTCGATTTACATGATATGCACGACTCACCTGAGGTAAACAACATATTGCAACCGAGACGGCCTAGTAGAACAGATTCACGCATGTTACGCTTCCTAGTTTCGGACTACAAGCAGCCACCTGTCGTCTGCATGGTAAACGGTTTATGTAACACGTAGAATTGCCCACAACCACACAATTACCAAATAATTTAACTACTTGTATGAATACGCGTGTTGATAAAGAAATCAATGTTGTTCCAGACTCAACGATGGCAACATCTCCCGGTTTCTGCTCTGGAGATGACTACATGGAGGTACATTCTCCTACTGATAGCAGTGAGGACAGCGTGGAGGTCAAGGTATCCACCATCACCTTCAACCACAAGAAGCGAAAGTTGCTACAAGGCTGTCGTAATGAAGAACCCCTGATTTCTGGCCCCCTCAAGAAGCGCATGTGCCAGAAAGTTAAGGCGGAAGCCTGCAACTCGAGCAAGACCCCATTCCGTCCTTGGAGTCCCCCAGCGGAGCCCAAAGACTTCGGAAAGACCCCCATCAAAGTTGAACCAGGGGCGAAACCCCCGAGTGCTTTTACCTCCTATTTTCGTCCGCCTTCTCCCGTGCAGGCTGAACCTGTGTCTCTAGTGATAAAACGCGAGAAAGACGAGGAATTTAAGGGGGAACCACGAGTGCCTATTCATCCCCAAGTGGCCAAACTCACCCCCTTGGAGACTGAGCGCATGATTGTGCAAACAAATGAGAAATTCCCTTCGTTACAGCCGTCAAAACGCCCCGAGCCAAAGCGTGAGCAAAGAAACTATAAAAACATGACTCGCGAACGGCGAATAGAAGCGAATGCTCGCGAGCGCACGCGAGTTCACACAATTTCAGCTGCCTTTGAGACTTTAAGGCAGTCGATTCCGGCCTACTCGCACAACCAGAAACTCTCTAAACTGTCCGTCTTAAGAATTGCCTGTTCGTACATTATGACATTGTCCACTTTGGTCCGGAACGATGATGAGAGCGAGGCAGTGCCCTCTACAGCCGAGTGCGTGGATCAAGTAACGAAGACCATCCAAAAAGAGGGCAAAATCCGGAAGAAGAAGGAGGACGAGTAGAGTGGTGGTAGAGGACAGTGATAACCTAGTGAAGACTACATAAGTTCCTATAGTAGATTGCTATATTCTGTTGAGTCCTATGGTCCAAATTAGTTTCTAGTGTAAAGGGTAGGATAAGTCAATTGCGGTTGTAGCTGGTGATGTCAAGGCAGGAGCGTTCCAAACTGTCATTCAAGTCGGTTTATCAACGTGCCATAGTTGTCACTTTATTCTCCTTTTTCTTGGGTTGAGTAAAAGATCGGAAAGTTTAAGTCACTGGTTGTAACTCACGAATCTCGAACATCGACTCCCTGTGTGGCTCCCTCAGGCCTATTGTGTTATTATTTTTAGATATTTTTGTAAATAGTGTATATGGCTGATACGTAAGTAAAGACTGCGTCATGTTGAGCAAAATGTGATTCCAGTTAATGAGGTACAATAGGAGGTAACTAACGCCAGTGCGATAATAATGTATTTTGTGTTCTATGTACGTGTAGCAGCATTAAAGTCATCTTTTTTTAAGTTACAATAGTAAATTTGAGGCGACAAACACCACCAATTTTGCCATAATTAAATTCTGTTTTAGGTTTGAATTTTATCGACGACTTCTAGGATAGAGTTACTAAACAAAATTACTCGGATGTTCTAGTGGAAGTCAAAAGAGCGATTGGAACCGAATTTTAACTCACTTTATACTCCTACTTTATAGGTGTAGCAACTCTAAGTTCTTTAATTGCTAATTAGGTAATAAGTTGCAACAATCTGGAGTTTTTTTTATACTTAAGCAATTTGAGTAATATCTGTACATTATTACGGTTGGTTTATGGATGTATAATAATACATAATAGTATAGGTAATAGGGCTATTACACTGCGCGTTAGTTGTTGAAGGACTAGCATGATACGTGCCTTAGCATAAACATTATCGGTATAAAGTAAACTATTAAAATGCATTGATTGATGTTAGTGAACCGACTAGTCAAACTACTAATAATACAGATATTGTCATGAAAACAAGTCATTTCACTAGCAAGTTGTAACTTTTGCACTATATGACGCCATAATGCAGTAAGTACGTTGATTGAGCTTTTAACTTGTGAATTGATTTTGTCTTTATGATGGGTCCTATTAACA
This sequence comes from Euwallacea similis, assembly GCF_039881205.1. NCBI lineage: Eukaryota > Metazoa > Arthropoda > Insecta > Coleoptera > Curculionidae > Euwallacea > Euwallacea similis. Next base: position 218,064 of record NC_089609.1, read on the forward strand.
TAGGAATATTGATTGCATAAATGAATGCTCGTCGATGATAAGGATATTTATTTTATGATATACACGAAGATATTTGACGATTTGGAGTTTTATTTTTTACAGCCCCATTATCAAGTCGTCCTTTAATGAGGTTTCACAAGGTGAACCTCCGAATGCTCTTAGGAGCTTAGGCTTATCCACTGAGCACCAATAAAATATTCGACATTGCTTAATATTAGAAAAAGATCAGAAAATCCTCAAAATATTGTGCAAAGCGATCCTCAAACGATAAATAAATATTGAACCTTTAAAAAGGCACAGGGTGATGCGTTGGAAAAATATGCAGTTTTTTTGCAATTTCTTATTATTATTAAAAGCCTCGTTGGCAGAGGTGGCGGCGGGGATTAGCAGCATATCGGAGTTCTACAAGTGAAATACCATTGATTGTGCTGATTGTACCGAGTACGGCATCAGAGATCCATTGCATCATTGCACTTTCAAGTTTTAGACAAATTAAAGAAAATCATGTTAAATCTTACTGACGAGGCGTGTTAGTGAAAAAGTTTATACGAAGCATGGAACCTTCCCCCTAAGAGTCGACAAAATATCCAGCGTAAACAATTTACCTACGTTGAGAGGAACAAGTGAGCCCCCCACTTTGAACGTGAAATGACTTAGGCATTACAGTTATTCGTGTATGTAAGTGCCTGTACCATCCATTTGAATTTCTGTGCCACCCCTGTTACGATCCAAACCATTTGATTTAGCAACTGAACGTTAATAACCCACATACCCAGTTCGGATAATCACTTACCGCAATTTGCAGATGTATAGAACCGTTTCTAAAACGTCTCAGGCCATATGTTCGCGATGTGGTACTTATGGGATGCTCGAATTGCCGTGTCTCAGGGCCGGAACCAAATATGGTCCGATTTTGAACCCATAAAACTGCACCGAAATGTTATGCATGATTTAATTACAATTCTTGCAATGCGAATATAAAAATGACCCCTATACTTGGTAATTTACGACTGAATGCTGGTAGGTGACCAGGTGATTTGGTCAATAGGTCTTAGGGTTTTTAAGTGCATCTGCAAGTTAGACAGGTGCTGCGGTTTGGTTCAAGGCGAGTTTAGATAGTTACTTTGAGTGAAACTTGGTTTATGCAGTGCGTAGCGCATAACCCAGAAAATTGACCTTATTATGTGACCACTCCAGAATCTTATTGCGTTGCATAAAAGAAAAATTGGGGAAATCATTCGGTACTTGTCGTGACTCTGACACCCAAACCTCAACGTCCTTCAATAAGTAACAGTCTGTATACTTTTGAACTTCAACGCAAAATCGCAGTTACGACCTTCTTCACTTTATACGTTACGTTAACGTCATGGGAATCTTCAGAGTGTCTCACTCACATTCCTCGAAAAAGGGCTCTTCTGCCGTCGTGAACATCTGCACCTGATGCAATTTAAGCTGTCTACCTGCCCGAATGTCCTATTAAATCAATTTACGATGACCAAGATTCACATTAATCCCTTGAGCTGGGATTTTTTTAACGCACCTGTCCTTAGTTTTTTCAACCGTCTTCTTCTTAGCTACATGGAAACCAAGAATTCTTTTGTACCTAAAGAATATTGCTTATGCTCTTTATCGATATGCAAGCCCAATTAGTAAGCAGCTGACCTCCCTTACTATCAAGAAACCCCGTGCTTATATCACCCCAAGATTGATTATCGAGGCAAATGGGCCTGCTGGCACACGTCTGGGCAATTTTTCATACAATTTCGAGGGCACCTGTGTCAACCGTTTGTCACACGTGCCCCCGGTGTTGATAAATAAAAATTGGACAATATTCGGCAACAAAAAGACATTGAGGGAGTACAGGTGGATCGACATCGGACCAGGAGCCAGAGGGTGTTCTTCGCGGCTTCGCACAGGTGGGGCACATCTGCTTCTAGCCCCACGCGCATCTGCTTAAAACGAAAGTCACCTGTTTTTGGGGGCTATTTTACCGCCAAACCTGCCAGATAATTACCGGACGAATCGGTCGGAAAATGGCGTTTTAAACACCTTTGTAAAGGGCAAGTTGTAGGTCTACACATTTAAAAGATTCTTCACTGGAGATAAGGCGGTTTAAATCAAATGGGAAATTGGATGCAAAATTAGGCAATTATGGTCTGGTAGCGAGACTAGTGGTAGGGAAGATCTGATCGATAAAAACTCTCAAAGCCTTATTAGATTCAAGACACTTTGACAATTGTTTGGGCCTCTAATAATGTTTGGCTCATTTCTTCCCCAATATCTTCACTTTTTATTAATTTTATGATCATCGACATCTGTTTGTTCGCAAATGCAGAAGCCAGTCCGTGCATAATATGTATGGGCACCTGTACTCCTTAATTTGGCCACAAAAGCAGGGCTGCGGGCCGATTCCAAGGGGTTGTTTCAAAGTGGTAGGTCTTGAAGATAATTTTTTTCAACAGGTGTGTCCTGTTTACATGGGTTTCGGCCACCTTCTGCCTGATTGCCAGGTGTAAAGGTGGCCATTATTTCTTTGTTTTCAGGTAAAAAGGAATTGTTTCAAAGTTATTTTCGCCGTTTGTTCCGTTCGAGACACATGTTTCGACATGTGCGTGATATGTGCGGTTGCATTTTCAGCTTTGGATGTTGCTAATAATTTAATTTCCTTTAACATCCATAATATATATAATAAGTATCATGGCCACACTCTTTTTTTCGTAGTTTTCAGTTTTATTTATCTCTATTAAATAGTTCCAAGAAGTTCAGAACTTCAGTAACTTAAATTTATATTCAAAACAGCGGTTTAATTTTGCTTATTGTGCTGCTCTCTAGTGGGTGAAATTGAAGCTCTAGGTATATTTTACAAGAGAATCACTTGCGTTTAAGCTGCTAACGTGAAGATGGCACCATCAAGCATGAATAATGATGAATTTTGCCACCAAAGTTTGATCGATAACCAAAGCGTTCTGTCACCTATGTCACAATCATATGTCTATCATCACAGTTTAAAGTAAAATTCCAAGTCCAGTATTTTAATTTGTATTTATTGATATTTGCCGCATTTTCCTTAAAATACGAAACATTAGTACTATGAAATTCCAGAAAATGTTTAAATTACTTGAAAAAGTCTCGTTTTAGTTAGGTGAATCGTTTTACTTTTGAGATACTGTTTGTGTAAGCAGTTGGCTGAAGCAAGCAATGTATTTTGATAATTCTGGTGTAAGTACACTTTTCAATGTATTTAACGCAATTCAATATCATGTATCTACCTTTCAACACAAATAACTATTTCCAAATCTCCTACATCGTGTTTCCTACACGTAAAGTACTAATTTAAGAGGATATTGAGTGGGTCATAATTACAAAAAAAAGTCCTATAAACACGTGTCCTAAATAGCTTCATTTTTGAAATACAGGGTGTTGAAGTTTAGAAAAACATCAATGGGGAATTAAATGAATGCGATACAAAACTGTTTTATAATTGAATTTAAATGTTTCAGTTGGCTGTTGTCGATCCTTCAGAACCTCCTCCAGGGATGGTGGGGTTGGATAGTGAATACATTCAAACTCAGTGTGTTCTGGCAGATGGTGCAGAGCGATTTGGCGTTTCTTCTTTAACATTTGACAGGCACGAAGAATTATTATGGATGGGCAACCAAGGGGCAAGTATTCAGTTTTTTTTTTGTAATGTATTAATACATTTGAGATCACACATTCTGAAGATTATATACACACAAAACTGCCATAGTTTCTTACCCTTATTTGCTTCTGATTCTCATATTTTTGTTTTTAGGGGCATCTCACCTCCTATTACACTGGAGCAATGTCAAAATACACCTCCTTTCAAATCCACGCTCACGAAGAAGTAAGGCAAATACTGACAGTAGATGAAGGACTATTAGCCTTAACAGCTAGTAGCTTAAGATATCAAATCCGAAGAGGAATTCCTATTTATACTCATGTGTAGGTTCCACTTGCTCTGAAGATTCAATTCTCCCATTTTTCCAGTTTTTATTCATGTTTATAGATCATCCAATATGTCTGATATGCAGTGTATGTTGCAAGTCTCCCCCACAAGACTGATCATGGGTGGCCACAGGGATAAATTGATCGATTTTAATTTGCAAATTTGTAAAGAAACCCAAGTGGTAAGTTGTTGGAACTCATTGAGGAGCGACAATAAAGCTGTTGAATACAGATAGAGGTACCTGAAGCTGCATCTGTAATGCTGCGTCTCCACTCTAGATACATTTGCTGTGGCAGCCCATCAGGCTCAATTCAGCTTCGCGATCGCAACAGTTTGAAGTTAGAACACACTCTTGAAACACACAATGGCAGTTTGAGTGACTTTGATGTTCAAGGAAATCTTCTGGTGACATGCGGTTTTAGTAGCAGGTCAGCATCAAGTCTAAAATCATAACATTTCCTAGTTGCAAGTTTAGTGTTCTTTTTGTAATAATTTTCATAATATGAAGCCACATAAAACCCTCTATTATTGAGGAAATATTCATTCTAGGTTGGGCAATTTGGCTGTAGACCGTTTTCTTATGGTCTACGATTTGCGCATGCTGCGTGCAGTATCTCCAATGCAAACTGTGATAGATCCTTTATATTTGCGCTTTTTGCCTTCTATAACGTCCCAGTTGGTGGTAGTTTCTGTTGGAGGACAAGTGCAACTACTAGACACAATCGCTTTGGCGGAGCCAAAAATCTGTCTACTTCAAGTTGATTGTCCAGGTAAAAGCAAGAAACTAAAAGAAAAAATGTTTTGTGATACATGTCACGAGTAACATGATTTTCCTTCACATTTTAAAACCATAAGTAAGTGCTTTTCTTGTTGTCACGTGATGCAGCTTCCATGGTGCTTTCCTTCGACGTCTCTTCAACCAATCAGGCTTTAGCATTCGGGGATAGCGGTGGCCAAATCCACCTATTCTCTACCACCGAGGACCCTATTTTCAATTCCTATTCCCGGGCTACCGAATTTCCTGACCCAGTAGTGCAATATCCTAGTTTCGCAATCGACGATTACAGCACCCCACTGTCATCCATCCCAGTGGCGTATGATCCTGCGGACTTGCCTTTGGCTTCTGAATGGGCCTCGCAATTGACTCGATACACTTACAGGTAATTTTCCAGTATTTCTGCAAGAGTGGTTATAAAATTGTTGCCTCAGGAGACCTCCAGGGATTGACTCGGAGATTCTGCGTACAATGAAGATGCAAGGACCCATTGGGTATGCTCCGAATCCTAAGCACATTCGTCGGAACCAAGTGAGCAACGATCATTTAAAAGCTGTCTATTTTTCCTAGGGACTTTAAGTTTCGTGTTTTTTGTGGGGTATTAAGTCTCGAATAGAGTATTTTTAAACCAAAAAGTTTAGTGGTAACTGGGTAGTAACCCTTAGGGTAGGTTGTTTTATTTCTTGTTAATGCTGGGACTGTTTTTCTTGTGATATTATAGATAAAATAGCAATAAATTCTTGTTAAAGAAGATTTGTTCAGCTCCTTTAACTTAAGTATAGTATTATTTATGCAAATTCCAGAGCTGTCATCAATACAAAGCTATTTCAGGTGTCCTACTACTTAGGGCAAAATGGACATTCGGCCAAGACGTGTTTAGTGAAAAGTCCGCAGAATCAGGAAAGCGAGGGTACGTTTATAGCGATTCCCAAGAGGTACCGAAAAGTGGACATGAAGTTCAATAAGATGGGCCAGGACGAATTCCAGTTCGACAACTACAACAAGACATGTTTAGCAGGATTGGAAGCATTATTACCAAATGCCTACTGCAATGCTGTTATACAGGTGAGTAGAGGATGTTTTAAGGTGACACATGTCTACTCATTTAAATTTTCAATCTCCTAAACCGCTGTAGTTGCAAATCTTCATATTTGTGTATAACTTATTCACATGTTGTCATATTACCACAGATTCTCTACTACATCGAGCCTCTTCGCGCTGCTCTACTCTCTCACTTGTGCTCCAAGGAGTTCTGTCTCTCATGCGAACTCGGTTTCCTATTCTACATGATGTCCCACAGCGCCCCCAATCATCCCTGCCAGCCCGGCAATTTTTTGCGTGCATTTCGCACCGTTCCAGAAGCCTCAGCCCTTGGTCTGATGCTTAGCGATCTGGCACCCGATGCCAAACAAAAGACCGATTTAGGAGCTCTCATACAGGTGGTCTTTTTTTTTATGGTTTTTGGCCATTATATCTAATTCCTGGCAAATACACAGAATTGGAATAGGTTTGTTTTACATCAAATGCATGTGGAACTGAGCGAAACTAGGAAGAGGAATGAGGAGAAGAAAGGAAGACCTCCAAAGCCATTTGTTTATAAAGAGATCGATTTTCCTGTTATTTCCAACGAGCGCACCAGGAAACATTCTGGTGAGTGAAGATTTTGTTGTTGAAACAATGTGAAACCTGTTTTAGCTGTGGAAGTTAGTAATGAGATAGAGGAGGAGAAACGGGAAGATGTTTCGGAGATTGGAAACATATTTGGTTCAAAGCAGGCCCATAAGAACTGTTGTCTTAAATGCGCAGAGGAAGTAAAAAGAGAGTCGGTTATTTTAGCTTGTAATTTAGTAAGTTATTGCGATTTGTTTTTTTAATAGAAATTTGTAAAATTTGTTTTTTAAGGTTTACCCAACAAATGAACCAGAAAGGGAAGAGTGGAGTTTTTGCGAAATTTTAAATCGGTCTTTGTGCCCTCAACAAGTCACCCCTGCTTGGTGCGAAAAGTGCGGGAAATTTACTCCTACTTCACAAAGCAGAGTAATGGAGGTAAAACCTTTAAAAAAACACTTTCTATATCCAGCTTTTGAAACTCAACATATTCCAGTCTCTCCCGAAAGTGCTCTCAGTTAACACCGGCCTCCATTCTCAGCAACACAAACAATTCTGGCAAACTCAAATGGATAAAATCGTGGCCAAACTGTCCGTCACAGACATCTCAAAGTTCGTATATTTTCCTGATTTTTCAAAGTGTTATTTTTGAGCTTTTAGGCCTGTTACTCCTACAGTGACACCAACTAATACGCCCTCTTCTAAGCCCTGTCGATATGGCGATCACTGTTCTCGCCCTGGATGCAGATTTAGGCACAGTTTCGACAACACACCTCCTCCTGTACCTTCAAACAATCCCTATTGCAGTAATAATTGGCTGCCCCATGATATATCAATGAATTTGTACGGGTCTAAATTGGAGGTTGTTAAATTGAGTGGTAATAATGATGAGGTGAGTATATTTTTCAGATTATTGTATTGATTTTCCAAGGAGGCTAATTTTGCACAGTCGGTTAGATAATCGTTGCAACTAAACCTTACTTGATAAATGTTATGACGCCTCTCAGGAAACCATCCCAGAATAATTCGAGGATCGTTCTGGACACGTCACATTGCAGATTTCAAGTCGAAATGAGCAGTGCTCTAGCCCAAAACGCATCTCGAATCATGCCGAAACAGTTTTTCGACATGTTTGAATGAACCATTTTGAATTAACATTAATTTTAGATCGAAGATAAAGATGCCACTCAAAACAGCCCATACAAGGAAGAGAAAAAGCGATCTGGGGACCAGAGTTTGGAAACAAAGAACTATGAGCTGAGTGCTGTAGTTTGTTACATCAATGACCAAAACGTAGCTGACAAGAAAAACCTCGTGGCACTGATCAAAGTGCCTCAGTCGTACTTGAAAAACAAAGACTGTGGAAATCACAAATGGTACCTATTCAACGACTTTAGGTAACTACACATGCAAAAACATAAAATCTCTTGGTTAACTATTTTGCATTTGCAGTATTTGCCCAGTTCCTGCTCAAGAAGCAGTGTGGTTCAGTCTGGATTGGAAAATCCCATGTGTTTTATTCTACTCAAGCACTGATTTGGCGGAAACTAAATACGACATTTGTCATCCTTTATCTCGGGTATTTTATGGTAAAATTATGTGACTTTCTTTTTCATCGTTACAACGTGCTTTAGGAGGTGTTTACCGAGGATAACTGCATTGCCAGGTCGGGAGGTACAAGGGGAATATCTTTCACCCCATTGCAAGACAACGAATTGTTAAATGCGGGGGATTTGGTGGCGATAGATGCGGAATTCGTCACACTAAATCAAGAAGAAGCAGAGTTACGCAGTGATGGAAAAATGTCCACTGTGAAGCCTTCGCAGATGTCAGTGGCCAGGATTACGTGTATTAGAGGGTGAGCTTTGGTCCTGATATTTCTGGCGTTCAAACTTATCGAAAATCCTATTTTACTGTAGTATTTTCAAGTCAATCTATTTGTATGAAATTCGCATCGTTTTGTTCCCTTCGAAATCAATAGGCAAGGCCCAGGGGAGGGTACACCTTTCATCGACGATTACATCTCCACTCAGGAACAGGTAGTGGACTACCTCACCAAATTTTCAGGGATTAAACCAGGAGACTTGGATGCCAACTTCAGTTCTAAGCATTTAACAACTCTGAAATCCACCTACGTTAAGCTGAGATATCTTCAAGACAGCGGAGTTGTTTTTGTGGGGCACGGATTGAAGAACGACTTTAGGTTTGTGTTATTTCGTTTAAAAGATGTTACAAAGGCCAATTGAAGCGAGGAGAACCGAAATAATTCTTAATTTCTATAATTGATATTACTTCCTAAGGATTCGCAAGATGTTTTCCTTTTCTAGAGTAATAAATTTAGTGGTTCCTCCTAACCAAATCGTGGACACAGTGCAGCTCTTCCATCTAAAGCACCATAGAATGGTCTCTCTCAGATTTCTAGCCTGGCATTTTCTAGGTAACCATAGCTTTTTTAAAAGTCAGATTGTTATTTTACAGTCAAAGAGACGAATGATTGAATAACTCCCATTAATCATTCTTGTAGGTATTAAAATCCAGTCTGAAACTCACGACTCTATTGAAGATGCTAGAGCAGCTCTTCAATTATATAAGAAATATCGGGACTTGGAACAAATGAACAAAGTAGGGGAAGCTCTGGCTGAGTTGTACGAAATAGGGGAACATCTGAAGTGGAAAGTTCCCGAGGAGCAGCACTGATGCAAAAATCGCAGATTTTTAATTTTTCTTTAGTACTTTGAAAACTAGGTTTTTGAACATATCATTCACCAATTTCTAAACTGGCCATCAAGTCACGAGCCTGCGAGGTTCTGCCGTGAACAAAACGAACAATCAAAATGGTAATTATTATATATAGTACATATTGGAGATTATTTTTATGTGTTCAAGAACAGTCAGGTTTTGAGACTGTCTTCAATTATGGTGCCTAATAATTCATAGAAACAAGAAAAAGGGCCTGACATGATTTAGGACTTGTGTGAAATTTATGGGAAATTAAAGAAAAAGATGATAAGAACATCTTAAGGGCACATCCCAAATTCTAATCAATCTGGCACTGATGATGTAGTACCTGATTACAGTGAATTTGAGACATGAATTTAATTCAATTTCTGGAATGTTTACATGTAGAGAAGAGATTCACTCTTGTTATGATGTTCGTTTGCATTGCGCATTGTAATGCAGTTGACTGGTAGTTATTTTGGTTAAATTTTGAAGTTGTTGATTGCAAAAACCCTCAGGAGTCGTACCATTAATAATTTCGCATAAGCCCCAAATTAATTGTATAAAATGGGTTTTTTTTATCTTCAATTTTTTACACAGACATATTTATCCTTATTCAAAGGCGAAACATTCTATACTGTTGTTTGCGTAAATGTAAAAAATGACGTAAAAAGATTCATATACATTTTTGTATCGTGGATTCCTAATAGAGATTTTTTAAGGTTCATAAGTTTTTTTAATTCCGTAAATTTCTTATTAATGTGTTTTCTAACTTTCCTCGTTGACGAATGTTCCGAACCTAATCAAACTGTCGTTATCAAAGTTATTAAGTTTATTACGTCAACCTGCAACTTACAAAAAACCATAGGTTTTACTCTCGGTAAAATAAACTGCTTACACTAATGTTCAACTAAAAAAACAATACAAAAATTATTAACGTTACCATAAATATAATGATTATGACACCATCTAAATATCTACTGGCAGTATGATTATGAAAACCGTGACATACGCGTGACGTCTCTATCACTAAATTGAGGGATTCAACCTAGAATAGTACGATTAAAACTAAGAAAAATCGCATTAGTCAAAATACAAATATAAACCAAAAGCAACTAACGAAACAAAGTTAAGTTCGCTAATGTTTAGTGGGAAAGCGGAACTGAGGCGACTAATGCGAGTTTTGATCGGGAGAAAACATATCACAAAAGACTATCACAAATAAAAATAAAACAATATTTTTCTAAAAATGAAAATACTTCGAGGGGAGAAATTTCCCTTAAAATAACGAAATAAATTATAGCTAAAAGGATTTCCTATACTCGACGCAGGGTTATTATATTATGCAACGATTACACTTAGTTATCGATTACTTGGTAATTTACGTTAAATACAAAAATATCTGAAATATGCGATTACAATGGCATACTTTAAGTAGTTTACAATGCTATTAATAGTGTTAGAATGTATAAATCCTTAACGCGAAGTCATACAATGTGTCAATTCGAAGAGATCAATTGATTAGGGAATCGTTAATTAAATGTCTAGTAGATGGAGTTTGTGCGGATCCATTACTATGATCCAGACGCAAACCGACCATTTAGGGCATATTCAGTCGGCCAGACCGCCCGAAGAGCTGAAGAAGGTTTAAATCGTGATTCATTTCGTTTTGTTGAGCTGCAATTGGGTCCCTGGCTGGTTGCTCGACAAACTTAGCAACAACCGAACCAACCTTAATAAATTACGTTTCGAGGACCAACACCGATATTATATTCGCAATTGATAGCAGAAGTTCTACTTAGTTTATATCCGCAATTTTGCTGCTTCCAAAAATCGTAGATTAACTCTCCAACGTTCCGCTAAACTCTACTAATAATATCACAAACAACAATTTTTTTAAAAACCTCTTTCGTCTTCCCAACTTTAAATCAACAACCTTTCATGCTAAGGCTTCGGTCACAAAGCCGATTAGATAATGAGTAGTGCCCACGTAATAACACTTACAATTCTAAAACGCATGTAATCTTGATGATTGTTCCATATACCACAGACAGTAACACAGACAAAGTTTCCCTAACATAAACCACTCTGAAAACTTACTATATTAATTCGGCTTTCCAGGAAATGAAAAGGCGGACATTGGTCAGCAGGCAGGGAAGAGGGGAAGCCAACGATTGTTACACAAAAGAATTTTTAATGCCTGTTTCGAAGAAATCATTAAGGGTAACTGAAATTTTTTACGTGTAATTCGATTATGCTAAACTGATCCGAGTAGACATATTCAGCGATATCGAAGCGATGTGAACTGACCTGGAAAGTGGGAATTTACGCAGATATTGAAGTAACCCATGCTAACCTGAAACAAGAAGTTTTGGAATAATGAACGTAAAGTAACTGTGAAAGGACCTGCTATTACTATTTTGTAGTAGTAGAAAACTGTGAAGTTGGGAGAAAGCATCCGCAGTGTTAATTCTACAGGGAATTGCCATAAAAATTCAGTTTTCGACAGTAGAGCATCATCCTGCCGAATCCCTAAGGAACAACAACCCAATCCCATTTTTAACTTTCTCTTGTTAAACCGTGAGTATTTTATATGCATTTGATTCGGATTTTATATCCAGAAGATGGATTTATGGAACTTCAGGAAATTCTACCTTTAGTCTATAAATATCTCTTTTCAAACATCCTCACATAACATTTCCCTTATCGGGAACGGAAGTAAAGGGATTTTACATTTTTCACACACAGCTCCCCCACGGTGGTCGAATAAAATAAATATTTAATGAACACTTGCCGCACTAGTGAAGTTCGAAATAAAAGTGATTTCTAAAGCGTTTCATTAGGAGATCGTGTATTATTTACATTCGTCAGAATAAAGGGAAAACGAAAACTTAAATGAAAACGCTCATCCATTATGTAGACCGACATTTCCCATGAATTGGCCCCTGTACGAGGGGAATTTCGACGCGGAAATTGACCCAAGGTCAGCTGGATTTGACTATAATGCAGCCATGCCGCACTTAGGGGCAATCAGGCTCGAGCCTCCTTCAGCTTACATACGTGCAGAAAAACACTCGGCTATTACTAAATTCACTATTTTTTTTAAGGCAAAAAAAAACTAACATCGTCTTGCCAAAAACTTAAAAATAACCATATTTTCGATGTGTTTTCATTCATTATTTTCTTAATTTACAAACATTCCAGGTATTTTTAGGCATGTTGATTCAATTTTGAAAGGAAAATAGCGACTCGGACCGAGATAGCCCTCTGTGCTTACCGGCAAATTTATGAGTGGTTTTGTTTTTTGAGTAAATATCGCAGGAAAACGTGGCAGCGCTGTGTGTGTGTGTGTAGCATATGGCTTTGTTTACCAAAAAGGAGCTGAGGTTATATTTAGGACGCTCGAATGAGGGGGATAAAGAGAATTATCAGAAATGAAGAAAAAAAAATTGAAATTAAAAAATATTTTTCACATATTCGTTTGCGCAAAATCAGGAAAGTCACGTGCGCACTCTAAACCTGTAAAAGGCCTTCGGGATGATGAAGCCCATCCTGATACATGAGGTCACGGTGGAGGCGACGGGACTATTAGAAATACCTAATAGATACCAATTATTGACCCATCCAACGCTGACTGGTTCCCAACGTTTCTCTCTCTTTCTTCCCAGGAAAAACCTTTTGGCTTGAACTCAAAAATCATCATAACCCAGCATCTTAATACATATAACTCTAAACAAACATATCTCCGCAATCTCTAATTTTATACGTACGTCAATATTTTACATCCAAAGTCTGTCGAAGCGATTTTAGAAGCACCAAAATGGATAGAAAGACGACGTCAACGTGTGAATAACTGAGCTTGACATTTTCCTGTCTTCGACCAAAACCGCCACTTTCACGATAAAGTGTCCGTTTTGCTGTGTCAAATTCGTACGAGATAACGCACAAGTCTTTTAATTCTCACTTACAAGTAAAAAACCGATAACGGCTGATTTCTCCACACGATGGAGCTTGTTTCAGCATTTGGGAAACGATGCGTATTTCCGAGCATGTCCTTGGAGGGTTTGTTTTATTGGATGAATTTCGGGAGTTTTCTTTTTTAGCGTTAATTCAATTTTCAGTACAAAATCAAAGTTACATCTTGAAATATCACAGTTAGCTTTCGCAATCCAGAGCTTCAGCCCTCCAACGACACACTCATTTCCCATAGTCCAGTAACTTATGAGCTAAAGTAACGTAATATAGGGTCGATCGGCACATTATTAGGTCCAATCCAGAAAACAGAAATTCGTATTTAACTTGAGTCTATATGTGGCGGTTTGCTCGTTCCGCGGGACCGCGATGGATATCGGAACCGACATTATTCGTACTGTCAGTCCCATCCATTCTCCTTGATCATGTGGGCTAATTCGATTATGAATTTGCCTTCTTTGTATTTCTGGCTTGATTCGAAGGCGTGTTCCTGAAAAGGAAGACATCATGATGTAAACTGCCAAAATGTTACGTTTTAAAAAGCAAAATGGAGGAGTCGTTGATGTATTGGTCAATTCGTTTTTTTTTTTTTTAATTTAAATCAAGACCAACCATCGGACGTTCCACAAAAATTGTTCGGTTCTTACGTATTTCCAGCCTAAGGTGGTTTTGCAGCATTCACAGTAGATGTCAGCTACGGCGTGCAGTCCTGTCAGTAGAACTCTTTCTTCTGCCGGACCGCAGCCGACATTCACTCTAGAAAAGAATAATCGCATCATTACGGTTATTTACAGTTTTAGATCGAATACGTAAATTTTAAGCCACTTAGAGCGACTTGGACTTTCCGTAGTGAGGGGAGTAATCTGAATAGTCCTTTTCTGAGAACCGACCTCATACAATATCTAAATCGTGTTCAACCGCAAAATAAACACTCTTCTCTGAAATAACAGTGAATTCAATTTCCCTGAAGCTCACGACACGAAACCAAATCCAAAATGGGTCAAACGGTACACATGCATGTTTCATATCCCGTTTCCTTTGTCATGCATTGGCATTGTCTAAAGCTACTCTACCTAGCACTTAAACAATAAAGGACAGACATATACTTACACAGAATTGAATAAATATGCTCGACCCTGGGAGCCTTGGAATGACTAAAACAGAAAAAAAAACATCGTTAATACACATTTAGCTTAGTCACTCCATTGTGAGGTTCATGGAAATGGGCAGTTTTTTAGAGCCGAAACTAGCATGATATGGATCGAAATTCCCTTTTGATAGGCAGTTATTCAATAGGTTAATGTCGTTACCGAGTTCGGTGTGGGGGCTAATAGAAATTTTCTTTTATTTACACAGCGTATTTTCGGAAACTTAGAAATAGAACAAATTTCTATAAACAGCTATCGGAAGTTTTGCTCAAATCGCGACTCAATGGCGTCTTAACGAGGGAATTAAGCTCTTTGGAATTTTTCCGGCAAGGAAACGGGCAATCGTTAATGCGAGACGATCCAGAGCTAATTGGAAATTATTGATGAACCTTCAAACGGAAATTAGATTAAGGGGCACTCATTCATTACATTACCAATGTTTATGAAGACAATTTAAAGGCGCCCGTCTGGGAAATGATTGCAAACTCATTAATAAATACATGTTGACATTTGCGTTCAACTAACGACGTTAGCTGATTACAGAGAGTGAATGAACGAAATTAAAGAAGGGAAATTGAGCAGACAAGGGAAACTCATCCTTGGCAAGGTAGTTAAATTCTTACCTTGGAGATGAGCTCATCGTGGTTGGCAAGGTGGGCTCGACAGTGTATGCACGAGTAGGTGCGATGACACTGAGGAGGCAAATAGGCCTGAAATGTCTTCACCATGGCGGCGGGCGGGGCGACGGATGGCGGACGGCGCTCTGGCGACACCGCGGGCCATGCGGACCCGTCACACCTGGAACCAAAATACACATTTAGACACCAAGAAACCCCCAAAAAAAAGATAACTCTTTTACACGCCGTTCCCAAAGACTTAACCATTCTTTGTGAGTGCCTAAACTCGACTCGGACGGACAAGAAGCGGATGCCGAGTTTTCCGTGAATAGACTTTGAATGAATTCCGCCTCGTTAAAATTACGTTATTTCTTGCCTATTGTATATTGTTTATTATTTTTAGTCTTTTTTTTTTCTCTTATTTAGGTCAGCACTTAGTCAGATCGGGATGATAATAAACATATCCATCATAAACACAGTAATAGGCACTTAAACATGCAATAAAAGTGTAACGATTGCATATTGTTAGCGCATTACGAGCAAAAAATCAGTGCAGCGTTGTTGTGCAATGATCGACTATCGAAAACAATACGAGGTCATTAATTCATAATGGCTGGATATGGTGTTAATTTAATTTAACGCTCTGTAGAGTTCTGACGTTGACATAGTTCAATAAAACTCATGCAAACTAAACATTTGTTCCACCGTTAAAGGAACCGATAATGGACTTTTTGCTATTTGTGGTATTGCAGCTGACCGCACAATCTGTTTGATGATACGTTTGTATGTGCAGTAAAAGAACCAAACATAAACAGACAATAAGTGTTTTTCTTGAATTGCAATTGCCAAGGTCAGTGCTTGTGAAAAATGATTTCGCATCGTTTGTAATCGTGACAGACCACTGCACTATGGGGAAATGGCTAATGAAATGCACTGACAAGAGAAATTAATTTTCGAAATTTAATAATGCGTATCTCAGTAGTTTTTTTTTCGTTAGAGCAGGATGCAGCACCACAAAGAGTAAATAGTTTCGATTGAGTATCTTGCAGATAAAAAAAAATGAAAAGGTCATGTTTCCGCCCGGGATCGAACCGGGGACCTTCCGCGTGTTAGGCCGATGCGATAACCACTACACCACGGAAACACCAAAAGCCACCAAAAATCCCATTTAATAATAATCTTTAATCTTTAATAACAAAAGAAATCAAATATTATCGATAAGAAAAATTTGCACGTATCTGGTGATAAAGTGAATTTATATATAAATTGTTATCACACAAACTTCCCCATGTCAATCTCGTTTTCATAAATTAAGCTTAAACTCAAAAAAGTGGTTTGTCAAATCCGTAATTGTCTCATTAAAATTAATAGCACCTGATGCATCTCGACAAAGTGGTCTCAAAACGCAGGCGCCATTTACTTTCCCTTTCAAATCAGAATTAATCTCTTTCTGCAAGAAAAGTTCTAAACTGTCTGTCTTAATTCTGCATTGCACAATTGCGTAAATAGGTAATGATAAGCCACTAATATGTGATATTTGTGAGATTACATGCATTAAAACAGCAACCCACACAGTGGCGCCTCTGCGATCGTTAAGTAACTTTGTATACCTCTTTCGGCTAGACCAACTCTTGTGGCGACATCTGATACATCACACTGTTTCTGGCCTCACTAATCACTTTTACACGAATCCACAATTTAATCCGCAATTTCGATTTTTTTCGGGAGGATTCGTGATTTGAAAGGCCTCTCCGAAAATAGCAAATTTCAATCAACTTCCGCATGCATCCAGCGGCAATTTCCCGAATGTACACACATGCCAATGTCCTCGATTAACCGAAATGAAACCGAATAAATGTTGGATTTGGGCCAAAACTGAAATTCGCTTCTTGTTATTGGTGAGAAAACACATTGACACCTGAATTCGCACTCATGCCAAAAACACCAATGGACTCGAAACAACCGCAAGTATTTTTGGTGACAAAACAGAACCCGTAACTTCGATTTTACCGTATCTTTCGGTATTGCTGTGAGGTAATCAGTGTTGCCTAAGTAAGGCTGTGCGTGTCTAATTGATTATGTGCTGAGGGAGGAAGCAGTTTGAACCTCCGAAGTTATTTGGGGAGCAATTAACAGCAAAATAACACGCAAATAAAAGTAAAAGCTTTCCTTTTTTAACATACATCGCCAATTCGGTCGAATTTAGTCATCATAGAAGAAAAAGAAGGATGTTATAATCTCGATTGAGTAAGCAGGTATTGTGTTGTTTAATTGCAGATGGTAATTAATAAAATGAAAGCGAGTTTAAGATTACAGGGGCTTGGCAATTAGACGCGGACTAGCGCTAGGAAGGCTAGAGAGAATGATTTTCGCTATAATGTCTATGTTCAAGTTATCTGGAACGTTTAAAAAACACAAGATAATTTTTATTGGTCATTGTAGAGTGTTAACAACGTGTACGCTCAAAAGTCAAGCAAGTTATCAAGTTCCTTTACCCACCTCTCTTGGTTTTACAATCGCAAGGAACCATCCTTTGTACATTATCCTATAGCTCGTCCTCCAGCTACCTTTAGCGGTTTTGGATAATAAGAGTCTTTGCAGAAGAAGCAAGTAAAAAAAAGTTTACTAAATTATAACAACGACTAAATATTACATAAGGAGCAAACAAGACTTACCAGTCTGAAGTTTCTTTGCAATGAATGAGTATATCCTCGCAGAAGAAACAGCAATACAAATATAACAGAGACTCTAGATACTTATACGCATAGCGATAAGTGGAGTAAAACACACATAATACGGAGAAGAGAATAACGATACAAACTGAACATCCTTTTGCAGTGGGAACAAAGATTAAAAGAGACAAATAGAAAAAAAAGAGGAAAGCAACGAAAAGCTTGCGGGAGAGCCCTTTGCCCATAATGGTTAGAAGGGTACTGCACACAAAACTCAGACAAGAGTATACTGACTACTGACATGACCCTAGAAGGTAGCCAAGAAGGCAGGTAGACGACCCATTACTAAAGAGATTTCCAAGAAATGATTTAGTTGAACGGCTGGAAATGCTTTCTTAAGTACGAAATAAAATGAAAATACTTGAGATTGCAACTTTCTAACTGAAATATTAAGGAATAATAATTTCTTGCGACTTACGCGTAATGTTACGGAAACGAGAGTTGCAGCCAAATAGGAGTAAACAGGGTCGTACCAAAGAGAAACCTAAAAGGATTTTGAGAACAATTACTGTAAATCTACAAAAATGTTTTCTAACCGAGAGCTTCCTCGAAACGCCATGAAATTCGCATGGAAATTTAAGAAAAAACAGAATCGTCCTAGGAGGAAATTTGAACGTGAAAATCTACGAAACCTGAGACGTCTTAACATTTTCGCGTAATTCGCCCTCTAAAAGGGAGCATGTCGATGTTTTCGGCGAGTTTGTTAGTGTAGATCTACTTAAAACTAAAGTACATGCAATCTAAAGAAACAAAAATCATACCTGAATATTATCATTATCATCCTCAATACAGAACTTAGAGCTATACATACACTCTTCAATGTAACCCAAATTACGAAATCGATTATCTTGAGAAAGCCGATGCGAATTCGACTGAAATTAAAAACTGCCTTTAATACTTTAATCCTGCAATAATTCCATTACAAACTTACTACAACCGCATCTCGACAGCATCAGAGTAATCGATAACGTACTTAATGAACAAGAATGGGACGCAAAATATCGTTAAAAACATTAGCCGTTTTGTGTATTCGAAAAAGTACAAACACATGTAAAACACTCCGAGAAACGCGTAGCAACTGAGTATAACATGTAGAGAAAATCCGACTGAATCTGAAAGAATCAACAAAGGGAAAAAAAGCTGGGGAACAAGTTTCCAGAAAACCTTTCTGGCAATTCCGACTGCACGAATGAGGCGACTAATAATAGCGAAAATATTCCAGAAAAGCATTTTAAAAGTCATGGCTACACGACGAACTGTCCTGTGCCTACTGATATTGGCAAATGAGCAACGTTTGGCCCAGTACCCGAAAGGTCAGGTAGACGACGCTTTTGGGTTCGAAAAGTACCCTTTTGACACGGATTTGTGCCGGAAACTATCCTAGACCTTCTTTGGATTAGACGTTGGTCTTTCTCTTTAACCACCCAGTTTTAACCGTACGTTCAACTGAGTCAAAAATCCTTTAGTAACTGCTAACAATAACTGGCATCAGACACTTGTTTGGTTTATTTATTAGCAAGTAATTGTTATTTGGAACGCAGTAGAGTCGCATATCAGTAAGGTCAACAATAATTAATCCCGCTATAAATTCATTACGGATCAAGATAGCTCTTCGCAATCATGAATTACAGTCCTGACCTGGACAAAGACCCCGTCGAATGACACTTTGCACGCGTTTGTCCGGAATGTTTCTGATTAACGACCTCCAGCCGAAATTTGGGTCATTAACATGGGATTATGAGTCAAGTCCACGAGAACGTCAACCTGAAAAGCCCCGTTATTTTAGCCAAAATGTAGTGTAAATAATAGATGAGCCACTTAGGAAGAGGCTATTGTGTAAAGTCGGACACCGGCTCTTTTTGAACGATACCGTTAGAAAGGCTCACGGAGTATCGGTGGAAAGTTGAGTAAACTTTCCTTGAGGGCTGCCAGTTAAATGGATTGGAGGGTAAAAGGGGAAAAAATGTTCTTAAAGTTTTATATCGGAGATGTTCCGAAAACACATAAATTCGAATTAGTGGAAACTTATTCCCGCACACTCTATGGAAACCAAATAGCCTGGAGGATGTTTGCACCTTCAAAAACGTAATGGAATAAATTCTAATCCCAGTTTAAACAAACGCGGAGCTGAGCTAATATTAAGTCTGTCGACTGGAGTTAAATGCAGTTTTGACCTTCATTTTCCTGTCTAGCGACGAGCAATCGATAGGAATAAACGACCAGAAAACTGATAAATTTAGACAAAGCCCATTGTTTGAAGAGCTCGCATTGCTTAAAAACGACTTTTTTGTTAAATGCTGCATTCATATCGGCAGAATTGATCTGAGTTTGCCACTTTCTTCAGATGTACGTAAGTAGTACCGCGTGTAATGTTTACGTGTTTGAGCTCATGTTGTCTGAATATCGCTAATGTGGTTATTATGGATTTTTTAGTCATGTTAAGAGGTGCGAAATTACTAAAAGGTAATCATCATGCCGTTGCAGGACAATAATAGCTTTATGAGTGTATCGGAACATCATCGAGAACATTCAACGTAGTTAAGTTAATAAATGCTAATTTATTAACAAGACGAACTAACGAATTTACTACTACTACTCGACCGCACTTCTGCCCACCTAAATGCCAACTTCCCATTTTCTTTCCCTTTCAGTTCTGGGAAAGTACCAAAGTCCAAAAGAGGATACCCCGACACTTGGCCACCTGCTAGTGGCGATAGGTGGCTCTGTCATTTTGCCCGTTACTATCCTGCTACCAATCCTACCATGGTAATACCAAAAACTTACGAATTACTAGATCTCAGGTAAGTACGCAATTAATAATTTGAAAGCCCTAAAGTGGACTCACGCCAGCGAACAGGGAATTGAATCGGGGAGCGAAGCGAGTTGAATCGCACTAATACTCACCGTTTAGACCTCCGAAATTGTCACATTGATGAGGCCACCATGACAATTTCGTCGACCTACCAACACGGGAGGACGAAAGGACCGGCTGATACATTGACATTCCCAGCACCCAATCGATCGACCGATCGATCGTAAATTATAATATAATATCGACTGATCATTATAAAAAAGATACAAGAAGCTGAGGTCTGACAGTGCTGCATTAAAGTCGGGTTTTTGCCTCTCGAAAACGTTAAGGGTTTGAAATGCTGAAGGTGCACTCTAATGGCTAAACCCCATTGTTGCCCACACAAACACCAAATAGCAATTAATTACCAGGTTTAATTTCACGTATGAAATCCGCACAATGGAGCTGATAAATTAGTGAAGCAGATCAAAAAGACGGAACAGACATCCGATTAAATCAAAACAACGACCTTGATCCCAACATTGACTGTATTATTCAAAATTATTATGGTTCTAGCAGCACTTTTGACCTTAACGTGACATGGCAAGAGCGAGCCTTAGCTCCTCGAGTTCAATGAATGTTGGCACCCAATTCCAAGAATCCCAACGTCGGTTAGATCGTGATTTGTCATTTCAATTGCCGAATGATGGGGCCTTGATGGCGGGTACCTGCGTGACTATTGTAGCAAAGCTTCTCTGGAATTGAACTCGAAATGAAGAAAAGACCCACGCAAGCCACGAACTGTACTGAAACTAATAATAGTTGCCCTATTGTGTAATCAATTATTCTCCGTGTCAACAGCCATGGGACGGATGGGTTTCGACAGAACCAGCTGTTCTACGCCGCGCGTCCTCAATTTCTATTTTACCAGTTTATTTAGCTTCCTATGTGTGCATGTGTTAGGCGCCAACGCAGTTTCTTAATCAACATTTCCTTGCCAGTTGATACTAATCCAGTTTGGGGAAATTTCAGTTTATTTACCTTCGGAATAACATATAAAATCCGAACGGAATATCGTTGCGAAAAAAGCTTAAATCGCGGAATTTAGCTCCTGCGGTTTAAGATTTAGGCGTTGCGGTTAACTGACCGATAGTTATTAATAGGTCCATTTCGAACTGGACTGATTTTCCACGAAATCAGGAGGAGAAAATGAAGGTGATATTGAACACGTCTAAACACTGAAAAACATTTATTAAGATGGGAGTACGAAGGCAGTGGCGTAAAGTTTTCTCAAATCCATTGCGGTGTGCGCGCACACCTCCGGCAACCCGTGGTTAACTGAACTCCTACAGTTGATCGAAGTTTAGTGGGTATATCAAAAAATCGAGGTATCGCAAGTCTTAATTCACAGATTTGCCTGCGGAATAAAGCGTAAATAATAAACCTGCAGACATTGTGTCATGCGATGTCTCAGGAAATTTAGCAGGAAACAACGTGGCGGTCAGTTTATTTTGTAGAAAGTTAATTTTTTAAAGCGAAGAAATTGAAGAGTCTCAACCCTTTCGATCCGTCCCCACGCAGCAGGAAACTTGCGACATGTGTCACAGACAGCTGCTCGCAGCAGTGACAATGAACTACGCGTGAGACCAGCTGATTTTTATTTATTATTGCGCACTGCAATCTATTGATGGCATCCTTTTTTTAAATAATTCGAAATTAAACAACTGGTTCAACTTACAGTTGAAGAATCGGTGCAGGCACCGAAGTGTTGGGGTCTGCAGCGGAGCCGACGAGCCGAAGGCGCAATATCAGGGATCCCTGCAAAAAAACCACTGAGCCCTTAATAGTGGCGCACTCGACACGCACGTAACTAATAAAACCAATTAAAAATGTGCAAAAGAGGCCTAAAAATAGCGGTTTATGGGGCTTTCGCGTTAACTAAGCCAAATCAAAGTCCGGTGTGTCAGGAACACACGCGACCGACTCGGCAGGAAAGAAAATACTGAACCGCGCTGCTACATCAAGGCCGCGTTTATTTTATTTACATTATGTCGTTTTTATCTCGCTTCATTACAGGCGAAAATACGGTGCCACTCTTTAACGTTCTAGTTTATCGCCTTTTCGATGTTTACAGATCAATGTTGCATTTCTCCGGATGCGGCAATACTTCGTTTCAAGTCGCTAGAGTTAGCTAACTAACCTCTGGTTAACCTTTACTAAACCGCTAATGTGCGGCGATTTAGACCGCAGCGGTTACGACACTGAAGCTTACGAATTACGAAACTTCACAATCGGTTTAAATTCAGAGAAAATACTACGGGAACGTAAGAGGGACATGGATTGGAGAGTTCCTCGAGGCGATTGGCTCGAGGTCTTTTTGAGCTCTATCTCAACGGCTCTAAACGTTTCTTTTTTTGTGGACTCCGTATCTGTCGCCTGTTTGCTTGCGTGCTCAAATATGTTACCTGATGCAGGAGGCTTCGTTGTTGAAACTCAGAATTATTTTAACGAGAAACTTTGAGTACAAACACTAATTTGGTGGTTGAAGCATATTAATTTACGTTTGCGACGCGAAGAGCGCCTCTTCGTGTCCTATCATCCCTTCTTGCTTGGCTACGAATGTGACATTACATATTTATGATGCTCTTTGTATCGTGTCGAGGGTGTTTTTGTTTGTACACTCATTTCCTGCTACCGGAACAACACAAACAACGGAAGTTTCCTCGGCTATAGAAGAACGTCAATTGATGTTCTATTAAGTTTTATTGGGTTTTTCACCTCTCGAGGCGCCATTAGCATTCATTTTCTCTTATGACCGACTCAATTTAAAAGCTTTTGGTTGTGCGTTGTCTACCGGGGCCTATATTGATCGAACAATTCCTCGTGCCACGTGTTCGCAATTACTAATTTAAATTAGGCGAAATTGTCCAGTTCGGCCTGAATAAGTGACAAAAGGAGCATCTAACGAGGCGGAATTACAAATACGTCGGAAGAACATTGGGAACTTTCTCCGCAGTTAATAAATGTCAACTTGCTAACAAAATACAGAAAGGCAAACTAAGAAATTTACTACTACTACTACTCGACTGCCCATTTTCTCTCCTCCCCTTTCCATTTCGATTCTGAGGAGGTACTCCCCCCCCCCCCCCCCCCACTCGTACCGCCCCATCCACAAGGGGTTCCCCGGCACTTGGCCATTTAGTAGCGGCGGTAGTACAAATCTAGTTCCACAGTACCTCGACCCAGAGGTAGGTTTGCCAGTTTGCCTGTCGTCACCCTATTACTAGCCCTAACACCGTAATGCTAAAACCCATGCACAACTAAATTTCCGATATACACGAAACTTGAGCGTCTTACCAAGGGCTCTTATATTTCAAATGACGCCTTTTAAACCGATACCTTTGAGCTGTTATTGCTTTGCATATAACCGACAATGAATGGAAAACGAGGGACAAAGTGGACGTTTTCGATCCTGAGACAGTTAACGTTGAAAAATCTGCTTTAAATTATACTAGTTCTCTTCGGTTCTACCACAATTACCATTTGACGCGTCTAGTAGAATCTGGACCTAATCACCACCATCCATTCCTGTTGCCACTTTAGGTCGCGCATTCTTCCTAATTCTCCTATACCAGTCGTTAGACTTAACTTTTCATTAAACAAACTATTGTATTTACCAAGCAATTGACATCAAAATTTTGCAACAACGAAATTAGACCAACTGCGTCGCATTTCTCTTTCCATATAATAAATTGGGTAAATCCAAGTTTAACATAAATTTTTTCATATCGTTGAACAAAGTTCTTATCATCATTTGACGTCAATCTGACTGATGGGACTGTGAGCGCGTGTGTATGAACATAGACCATATGTTTCTGTTTTTATCGATAGGTGTATAAATAATAGTGTTTGGGTGATGATGATAACAACCTTTTTACGGCTCGAGTTATTGTGTTTTTGACTTCCACGGGCGATAAGGGTTCTATAGTATTGTTTGTTTGCTTTTCTATAAATTATAACAGGGGATAATGAGAATGTTATTGTACATTTTGATGCTCTTTCGGTGTGGAACAAGGTCATCATCTCAGCCGAATCTGCCAGAAGAACGGAATTTTTGACGATACCTGCTTATCGTAAGTTACGCACTCGGGTAATTGCGTATTTGAAATTACTTGCCCCACTTATGTGGGAATTTTCCTCGAAGCATGTCTCTTCTCCTTAAATTAGAACTGTTATTGTCACAAAACAGTTGTATAATAGCCCAGGTGCACGCACACAACACAGGATTCCCATAAGAGTCACGTTATTCACGTGTCGTCAGCCTAAGGTTAAGGACACCCGAATTGCTATGCCGGTCTTGGGACGAGGCCAAAATATGCCTGGTTATGGTGAAAGATGTTTCTCCATATTACTAAGGAGACCCATATAAGACGCCAAGTTTCATTAAACTCGACGACAGTTTAAGAGAAAGCTGCTAAATCCTAAATCAGTTTCAAGATAATCCAGAGTTCCTGAGTAACCCCTTAAAGGCTTTTAGCGAGATTGTACGGGGATAATATGCATAGGCAGGGAATCGTATGAGTGTCAGGACCCAACCCTCATGAGGACTCCATTGAGATTTATTATTCAGAATAAAATGATTACGGTCCCGAACATCTTTGTCGCCCCCGATTAAAAACGCAAAACAAACAACAGAGATGGGACATCCTGAGAATACTCTTCTTGAGCCACTGGAAGATTTGTCTTTGCAATTACGTCGCAAAATGTGGTTTGTGCACAATGGCGCGCCCCGCATTTCAGCACGATGTTTGGAAATATTGAAACCAACGCCTTCCAAATCGATGGGCAGGTCGTGGAAATGACTGCTCTCAACACTGACCACTGCGATCACCACACGGAGGAATTTTCGCGTCTTGAATTTCATTGAAATTGCAAGTTGTGCTGTTAAAAACCTCGGAACGCGTTGGCCCTTTGAGAAATAGCGATTTTTTCTCAAACTAGCCAGGCCTCCAATTAAATGATTGATACTGGAAAAATTTTACACTCCGAGATCTAAACTTGGCAAAGACTTTAGTCTCCAGTAAGCTACACAAACCTGAAAGTCAATTAAAAGAGTAAGCTGTAATTAAGGTTAGGGTGTGACCCTGGATGGCCTTTAAACTTAACAGTTCAGCATCCTTGGTGAGCCAATTTAGATAAAAGTATTTTCCAGGTTTGTCGACTGGAAATTTTCCATCATACTCACGGGCGATCGTTTCCACGTCTCGGAAGCACAGGACTGGAAAGCCATTTGCCATTTTATCCATTTTTCCCTTTTTGGCACGAGTTCGTCCTTTGTTGCGACCGCATATTTTGGGTCACTTTACAGAAAGTAACTGACCCCGGCCAATGTCGAAAAGTCAAAGATGTTGAAAATATTTCGCAATTGCCCCTTTGTGTAGTGTAGACTGACCGATTTGTTTATACTACGGGGGCATGTTTACCCACGAGTGGATCGTAAATAAGTAATAAGTAAACACGGTCATTGATCAATCCACTTTGTTTTAAAAGATATCGCAATTTCGCGTTGTTGTTTATTTCTTCATTCGGAGCAACATTCTTTACGTGATGACCGCACTTATAAGAGTTCATCAACACTATAAATATGAACGCAATCTCACATACAAAAGGTCATCTAAAATAACACTCACAAAATGTGAAACTCACTTAGTTGCACATTTTTGGAAAAGTTTGGCGAGACGGCTCTTTTGATAGCTTAAAAGTCTTCCAAACGCCAGTCAAAAGGATTTTTTCAACATTGCCTGAAATCATCCATAATTTCCTTCAATGGCAGTTCTATTCCTGCAGAATTGGACTAGTAGTCCATTAACGCAGTTACCGACTTGGAGCCTTAACTGGACAAATGAATAATTAATGCAATTAGCGTCGATGCAGTTCTTTGAACTAGGAAGGCAATAATTTCCCCCCGGTATATCAATCAATACGTCCATATGCAACAACACTTGCGGCCTAATGGCCCCAATAATAAAATGGGGTCACACCGGTGGTTAACGCTTGTTTATGGGAGCTGGAAATAGTTTAGTGCACGTTATAACAACCGGCTAAATGTGCATGCGTTTGAGTAGATTAGTAGTTTGATGAGGTAGTTATAAGATTCGTGGGAAATGGCGCAATGAGGGAGTTCAAAAGGGATGAATGCCACCCTGTATACCTACCTTTCAAGTAACTTAAGAATCAGGTCATACATACCTAAAGCAATTCAGCATGCAGTGAGTATATCCAGGTTCATCTGAAACCATATAAAGTAATGAATAAATTAATTTAAGTTCAAACTTATTTTGCATAGAACGGGATATAGAAAGTAAATAACAAATTAGTAGGATCCATCGGGCACAAACGAGGGTGTATCGAATCGTGTTTTAGTTATCGGTTGTTCGATATTTTAGAAATAGATCTCCACCCATTATCGTAGGCCGAAGATAACTGATTTAAAACGTCCTAGATCTCCAGAGTTTTAAATGGACCATTCAGTAGATTATTTTCGGTGCGCTTGTCCCACCTCTTTTACATCTCCTCCTCCACTCTAGCAAATGCTGGAATTCCACACTGACGACTGTTCTAACGATTTCTTTCAACAGCCGAAACAACGATTCCTGTTCAATCTCACATCTTCCTGGAGAATCGAGCCCCGAATGACTTAAACCTTCGCACGTCAAACTTCATACATTGACAACTATTTTCAAAAAGCCCATATCAATGGAAGATTCAAGATCTCTGGTAACAGTATTCCTGCAAAAAATCTTCCACGACCGTCAACACGTCATCGATCGCACCTACCAGTTGATCTACGACTACAACAACGGAGACAGATTGAAGGCCGAATACGAGAAGACTCTCAAGGGCATCTGCACTTTATTGGGCCAAGAAATCCCCAACCATGTGCTGGTCTATTTGCTCACTTTAGTGGACATGCCTCTGGATTTGGCAGAATCTGATGACAGTCAGCTGAAGCCTCTTATTGAGAAGATAAAAATTTTAGAGGAGCTTCAGAAAACTCAAAACTGCTTGACCGATGACATTAAGCCGCATTTGGAAGGTGCTGGAACTAGAAGGATCGAAGAAAATCTGAAGACCCAACCTCAAGAAACTACTTTCAATGCGGGTATCAGCAAAGGGAGAACCGCAAAAAAACGCGAGGAATTTCGTAGTCGCAAGGTCTCGAGTCTTCTGGATCTTGCAGCAGTGGCGGTGGTGAAGAATCACTCCAAACTAAAAAAAACGTATCAGAGGAAGTTTGACAAAGCTTGGAAGGTAGTGAATTCTAACAAATGTAGAGGGGCGCTGTTGGAACAGTGCTACGAAACTTTGAGGGATTTGAACAAGAAAAGGAAACTGTTGAGGGACATTGAGAACGATAATATCACGGAGGAGGTGGTGGCTGATTTATACCAAGATGTGGACATATTCCTGAAGGAGAAGCACGTGTATGAGGTAGTTAATATGGATTTTTTTGAGTGTGCCTCGCAATGGTCAATGGAAGCTATATCAAGGGAGTTTACTTGAATTATACGCAAGGAAGCATTATTTCTTAATTTTAAGTCGCTTTAAAATTATTAAAATTTCAAGTCTATTTTCATATTTTCGTGTTTTTACATTGAAGGGAGGGGGGAGTTAAGGAGATTGACGTTTAATAGAAAAACGCTGAAAAAAGTATATAAAAACGCAATTTAAGCTTTTATTGATAAAAGGACAGTGGGAGAATATGTAGAAAAACGTTGATACTATTTTAAAAAATGCAAGTACTAACTAAGTACTAAGAAAGTATATTACACACAAAAATACAGAGAAAAGCTACATCACAAAAAGGCTTAAAACTCGAAGGGCATCACTATCACTTCAAATAATACAATTTAATGACGGTCATCGCTCCATGGTACGGACAAGCCTTCTTAAGTTCAAGGTCCTTCCACAAAAAAACAGTTTGGTCTAATTGCCTAGTCAAACTCAGAGGCTAATGTGCGAAGTTCGCCTTGGAAACACCAATAAAAACTACATTATTCTAGACATGCCTCAAAAAGCTCATTATGGGATTGTCACAACCACAAACTTTAAGGTTCGTTACATCGTACTTGAGGCTTTTATCCCTTAAAACTATTCGCTCTCTTATTACCACATGATACATCTCTCAGACATTTTCAACAATAAAAATAGAAAAAAGAATTCAAAGGTCGATAATACACGCAAACTTTACCGTCAGCAGTTCGCAGTTTGGCGTTCAAGATTCATCCATTGCTCCTTAAGTTTATTTCCTGGTAGCGGCTTTGGGAAAAAGGGAACGTCTTCTTTTACGGGGGAGTTATGTCAAACAAGGGAAACAAGGAAAGAACTTCCCATTATCTTTAAGGAAGAAATTTCCCTGAAAATCGTAGTGGAAACGAGTCTTCAGTGTGACACCTAATTACACAATAAAACTAGAGAATCTAGACCCACAAAGCCAGCTGCGTTGTTTTTGGTAACCCCTTTTTAATTAAAAGAAGATTACATTTTAAAGCTGTTAATTATTGGATGGAGACTTACAGGAGCGAATAGGAATGGAGAAGAAGAGTGAGGATAATTGGACACGAGGACATCGATAATTTTATGACAAGTTAGAACAAACTTTCGTGCCAGACACAACAAATAAAGTATGCTTTACAGCCAAATTTGTATTCCAAGAAATTCTCGATTCCCGATGGGAGTAACTTTAAAATTCCGGGCACGTGCGCAGTTAAATCTGCAGGATTTAGATAATAAGAAATAAATGGATGGAGGTTTCGGTTTCCTCCTATTCCGGAAAAATACTACCCAAGTTTCTTGGTCTGGGTAATGAAATTATCAGGAATCGCTGTATATTGGACAATAACATAAAATAAGAAAAAATGCGGAGAATTGTGCGCGAGTGGGGAAACTAAAAAAGTGGCACAATGTATCGAAAATGTGGTCTACAAAATTTGAGTTAACTAACGGTTCGCCCCTCGAAAATTAGCAATATCCTTTGGATCTGCCACTGATTGAAAATAGGTGAAATGTTTTTTATTCTTTTTTGAGAAGAAGCTTACGCCTCGAACCCATAAACTCTTCCACGTCCTCGCAAGCAAAAACACGGAAAAAATCAGCATTCTTTGTCAAACCTCTTTTGCAAATTCCCTCTTGCAAACGCCGTCGAAACCAGCTAAACAAATCAAGAGCGTCGGGGCTGGGGGGCCGATGGGGGACTCGCCCCATAACGGGTGGCCCGACCAGACGGTCAATGTTCCCGGCAGGAACTTGTCCGTATTCTGCAAACCTCAATCGAATAAGAGATTAACGACACCGTTCTCGGACGAATTCCGGAAATCCTACTTACAGAGTGTGATCGTGTTAGGAGTGTTTGGTATGGATTGTATAGGGATTTGACATTCGCATGTGGACTGAAAATGATGAAGGTTTATTTTTTGTCTCCCTTTCAGCGAAGGGATTACTTTCCATCACGTTTCAATATCACGAAAGTTCCCAAAGTATTACAATTGTTTAAGGTTTTTCTCACACGATTCCTCAGTTCTTTGTGCTACTTTCTAGGGAGAATTTACTTCGTTTTCGATAAAAAGAAAAAGAATTTTGTATATGTCAATAGGTATGGAAAGCACATAATTTGTGAGGCAAAAAAGGTCAGTGGAAACGGGGCAGGGAAATATAGTGAGTTTGCACTACATAAAATAGGTATTATCACGCCTAACGTTTAAGGAACAAGGGTTAAGAAAGTTGCCACCTTTCAACTTTAAGCGGTATTCTTGGACGTTATTCTTATTAAAGCATGCGCACTTTGTACAGCAAACATTATTCCAGCCATTCCACACCATGTATCATATTTGCATTTTCATTTTCTAGTAATTATATAGACATAATAAGTTTATGTAATGAATTTTTAAATGAAAATTCACGAAGAAATAATCAAAACTTTTTATTGATATCTTCTACTCATCCGCAATATTTTCCTTTATCCTTTGACACATTTATCCTTCGCGTTGTCTACTCGTACATAAAACAATATCATTCTTTATTCCGCTTTATAAACACCCCAGAAGGCCTGATACCTAAAGCTTTATTCTATGCCTGAGGCCTTATTCTTATTCTGGTGTATAAACCCACCATTACTTATCCACCTTAAATATGCAACGAGTCGCGTGCATCTATCCCTCTCTCTCTGACAATCGACCGCGCCAATGAAAACAAAGACGGAGCGATGCCCGAGGACAACTGCAGAGCGCGTGCTCCGCAGACCCGTTGTTAACAGCTGACTCCAACAACAATAAAACGATTTCCATTTCTTATGGATAATTGCAGCACAACAAATCGATGGCAACATTTATCATGCCTCTCCGTCAATTGGGGAACTATTCTATTAGAGGGATGTGCAATAAGAAAACCCGTTCAATTAAGCAAAAGTCCTCGAAACGGAGCAAACAACGAGCTGAACTGTCATTGAAAAAAATCGAACCTAATTGGGCCCTCACAAAGAAATGTTTTTGTTTTGATTTCCTAGACCGCTCAATATCGAGTCTCGACCCAATGAATTAAAACCAAATTCTAGATTAATTGACGGGGAAATTCTGGAGTGTTTATGCAAGGAAATGCATAGGGCACATGCACAAACAGCCCCAAACAAAGAAAATACGCACTAAGTTTCGAAGGGACTTACCGTGGAAATCCTTCGGATTGGACGTGATTCTGTGATGGATGTACACTTTTAATAAATATTATCAACTTAAGGGTCTAGAAAACGACGATGATATCCACTGCCACGGTACGGGATTATTGCACAGGGGTTGATAGTTCGAGATCATGCGGACAATAACTCGACACTGCTGAACCCTGTTATTCTTGTTTCTGTGTATTAGCAAGTTTGCGCCAACTGCCGTTAAAATCGAGAGGGGCAGCACCTGACTGCGGTTGCAGCATTGCTAACTATTTGCAGTCACCAAAATGTCCAGAAGTATGCTGTGAGTATGTTAAAATATCGTTAAATAATAATTAAGATTTCTTCATTTCAAAAAAATAAAAAGGATGTTTATTGCCGACGCATCTCTGGATATCTTATTTTAGGGCCAAAAACTGGGTTATTTTTCTTTCTTGGTATCGAATTAAGAGAGAAAGCTGCACTTGGGGAATCTCCGTTTAAAGAAACTACCAAGTGTTTGAAAAAGAATTTATGAGGTACAGTAAACAGATGTGTGCTATGTACATATATATATTCTTACCAAGTGATTGCAAGAATTCTTCTTGGAACATCAAAGTTTCCATAGTTATTACGTGAGAATTTAAAGTGGTAACTACAACAGAACTAGTCAAAATAAGAAATAAAATAGATAGAAAAAATGGAACAAGACGCCAAGTCCTAAGGAAGTACTAGAATTTGATAGTTTGAAGTTAAGATCATGTGAAAGAATCGAATCAACTACCTGCCGTATACGCATACTTTGAGCGAATTCGTGGAACGTTACAAGATTTCGAAATATTGGCGCCACATTTTTTTAAAACTGAAAGTCACCGCTTTGTTTTGATGCCGAAAAGTGAATTATTTACTCTAAAAACCCTCATGTTGTTTGGTATTAAGGCAGATAAAGTGTTTACAGATATAGATTACCTCTATTACATCATGAGTATCACTAATGGTTTACCAAAAATCATACTACTGGAACCCACGACGCAATAGATCACTTCTACTGGCTGTGTTTGACGTTGCACAAGATTATAATAAGTTATTAAATTCCAACAATTTCATAACATTGCCTCGAATTATTGAATAAAATTCCTCCAAATATAGCTGATGAATTTAATTGTCAGCTTTAATACCAGTTCATTGTACATGTTCCTAAATCCACTTAATTCTGATAAGGAAATACCTATATATTGGTTTAGCCTGTGATCGTTTACATCATTGCATCATTGATATTTGTAAATAACCAAATTTTCGAAATAGTATTACAGTGTTTTTAAAACTGAGCTAAAGGTAAGAAATTCCATATTGTTATATTTTTGAGAATTTCGTGCACCCTGCGAAGTTTTTTATCATCACTCGTTATTGCATATGAATAATTGTTTGTACTAAAATGTATGTTTTCTAGAAGGAAATACGAAGATGCTGCTGATACTTGGTTTCCTTACTGTTGTTGCCTTCATAGCAGCATGGTACCATTTACTAAGAAAGACAAGGTACTGGTCAAACCAGGGGGTAAACCAGACCAATCCTATACCCCTCTTTGGTGATGGTTGGGAAGTTATTTTCGGAAAAATAAATATTGCTGACTGGTTACAGAATACCTATAATTTATATCCAAATGCCAGGTAAGATTTCTTTTCCCTATAAAGATTATTCTGGATCACCTCAAGTCTCCAACCCCAATTCTTTATTTTCTCTTTATTGTTAGATACATTGGTTGTTACAACTTCACAGCTCCGAGTCTAATGATAAGAGATCCCGACCTGATCAAACAGATCACAGTGAAAGATTTCGACAGTTTTCCCAATCATTCGGAATTTACCGACGCTGAAAGTGATCCTCTTTGGTCCAAAAATCTATTTGCTCTTAAAGGTATATAAGGTTGTGTTTCTGGTTCATTTAAAGGGCTAATAGAATGGTTTTCAGATG
The DNA here is from genome assembly GCF_039881205.1 of Euwallacea similis. Classification (NCBI taxonomy): domain Eukaryota; kingdom Metazoa; phylum Arthropoda; class Insecta; order Coleoptera; family Curculionidae; genus Euwallacea; species Euwallacea similis. Next base: position 251,059 of record NC_089609.1, read on the forward strand.
AACGATGGAGGGAAATGAGGCACGTGATGAGTCCAACTTTCACCAGCAGCAAGATCAAAGTCATCTACACTTTGATATCTGAAGCTGCCGAAGATTTTGTGAAATATTTTCAAAACTCTTCAAGCAATGGGGCAGTTCTTGAATTGGAAATGAAGGATGTGTTCACTAGGTAATTATTTTGAATTAATTTCTTTTTTTTTATAAATGTTTTGCATGACTTTATGCTGCATTCACGCTTAAGATTTTGTAGTTTCTGCAGGTCCATAAATTGCAGAATTTAGTTCATTTATGGTTGACATTTTTAAACCATTTAGCCCTTAAAGTCAGCTTTAACAAATCTCTTTTTCTTTGATTTCTTTGTATTGCGATGTCGTGTGATTGGGTAATTTGAAATAAATCTTTGATTATTGTTTTATAGATTTACCAACGATGTGATCGCATCAGCTGCCTTCGGGATAAAAGTAGATTCTCTCCGGTACCGTGATAATACCTTTTACCTAGAAGGAAAGAAGATTACCAATTTTTCGGGATTTATCAACATCATGAAATTCTTTGCCTTACAAACCGTTCCCAAGTTATGCAAGGTACGTTATATCTAGATCAATTTCATCTCAACAATCTAATTGACTAGTATTTTTTAGTATTTGGGAATCAAATTCTTCAGCAACGCAACTAGAATTTACATGACTAATATCATTGAGGAGACCATCAAAATGCGGCAAGAAAAAAACATTATTCGACCTGATATAATCCAAACTTTATTGGACGCTGCCAAAGCTGGAAATCTTTCGGAAAAAGGTATTTAAAACCAATAAAAAATATTTTATTATGCTACTTAATTTTAACATTTCTATAGGTACCATTGACGGCAAGGGCAAACGCTCAGTGGAAATCTCCCTTGAAGACATCACTTCTCAGGTTGTAATTTTCTTCTTGGCCGGTTTCGACAGTGTATCAACAGCTATTAGTTTCGCTGCTTATGAGCTGGCTGTTAACAAGGAAATACAAGATAAACTGAGAGAAGAAATCAGGCAAACTTCACAGAAAGGCAAAGTAACCTATGACGCCTTACAGCAAATGAAATATTTGGACATGGTTTTGTCTGGTAGCTACTCAATAATCCTCTCAATTCATTTTCGTTTGACCTAGTAATTTTTTTGTAGAGGTTCTCAGAAAATGGCCACCAACACCCTTTCTCGACAGAGTTTGCTCCAAACCTTACACCATCGAACCTATAAACAAAGAAGAGAAAAGTATAACAATTGCTCCAAACACGGAAATTTGGCTACCGGTATATGCCTTGCACCATGACTCTCAGTACTATCCGGAACCAGAGAAATTCATTCCTGAGAGGTTCTCAGAGGAAAATAAAGGCTCCATTAACTCGTACGTGTATGCCCCCTTTGGATTTGGACCACGTAGCTGCATTGGAAATAGGTTTGCTTTGATCGAAGTTAAAGCTCTTCTTTATAATCTTCTTTTGAGTTTTGAAATCGTTCCTGTGAAGAAAACTCAAATTCCTTTAGTCTTGGAAACTGGAATTCAAACCAATGCTAAAGGAGGTTTTTGGTTGGGATTTAAGAGAATTGAATCATAAGTATAAAAGTGTATCTCTGATATTTTAAGAATACGGTGGAAGGGAGCTAAAATCAATTAAGAAATTGTTTCAGAGAAGCAAAATTAATATAGTAATTAAAACAGAAAAATGATCCTAATACGCGTTTAACTTTGGTCAACATTTTGTTGTGAATTTCACAATTAAATGGTAAAGTATCCTCTATCTCGGCTTACATCCTATGTCACCACTCGACTATTTTTTTTACATCTGAAACCCAAACATCAGCCTCTTATGGTCCAATTATTTTAAGTCCCCAGTACTACCATCACTGTGCATTTAGAATACCCAATGTAAAACTTGTGAAGCCATATGTAGATCTCCATGAGGATCATCATAATTTAAAGAAAGATCACATACATCAACCCCCATGAGGATCTTTGCAAGCGGTTGGTCTCGGAATTGGTATTCGGAAAAATCCCGAAACGTTTCAAACGTTGGACATTAGAGCCAAATAGGGGTTGATGATGCGTATCAACGTTATGAATCGGATGATGTTTGATAACTGATAATTGATGTAGTTTTACGAGATAGAATCTCGGTCTAATGACTAAATGGCAAACGAATTTATTGTCAGCCATGTTTTAATACTTCATATACATAGATAATTTGGTATTAGTTTGTTTTTTGTAATAACTGAGACACCGCCTGTCCAGGTGTTCCTATTCGTTACAGTTTTATTGGCATTTTGATCATAAAAACTTGGTAGTGGGAATTAGGTAATAACCCAATTAATATCCGTGAGTTATTGCTGTGGGAAACGTTGGCAGAGCAATATGCTTCGATTGCTGCGAATAGTGTACTTGAGAGCTGATATATGATAACCATCTGTGATTCAAACTATTAGAGTGGAAGAGAATTAATTCAAAAACACAAGTCCATGACGAATCTATATTTATCTTATATACCAACATAACGCGGTGAACCTCTTAACCTTGGACGCGCAAAATTCGCTCTACAGCTGATTAATTCACTGTAAGCACACGTGCGACATGTTTAATTAAGTAATTTTTTGGATAAAAAGTGTAGAGTTAGTTATGAGCATTGTAAAAGCAGTTTTGGACCCAGTGAACGAAAAGTCTGAAGAGGCCTCGTCAGTTCAAAACGACGAGATTGTCCAATGTTGTGACAGGCATGTTCTAGTGAACTCTCGTATTCCTGTGGTTAATCCGGAAGGAATTAGTTATTTGAATTTTCCCGGTAAGATTTTCGTCTTATTTATTATCACCAAAACTTAAACACTTTGTTTGAAGACTTCCATGCAGGATTGGTCGTGCAGCAACTTAGAGGAGTAATACGAGAAAAGGACAGTTTAATAACTGGCCTGGAAAGGGAGAATATGTTCCTTAAAGAACAAATGCGCTCGTTAAATGTCTTATTAGACCAGTTGTCCATTTCCACTAGAAATTTAGCCACGAAAAATGATATAAGAATTAAAGTTGAGAACTCTTCAAACATGACACTCAAGAGATGGTACAGGAAACCGAGGGTCATTTTTAGTGGGACCGCTGTAGCTGTGTTGTTTTCTATTTATTTAAGGTACAAAATAAAGCACTGGTGATGATTCATATTATTTTTTAAATATATCATCAGAAACTTTGTTTTTGATACATTAATTTGATCTAAGGACAATTGTCGAATCTTGCACTTGAGACTAAGAGTGACTCTAAAATAAATGTCGGCAGTTATCAATATTGTCACGTCATGTAAATGACGTCAAAAATGTATTTAAATAAAAATAAATAAAAAATGACCAAAAAGTTTTAATTATTATTGAACTAATTAAGAAATGCCTGAAAAAAAGAACAGCAATAAATTTCTATTTCTCAGCTAACTAGCTTTGCCTTGACTGAAAATGAGCGCGTCAACCCCATCTTATTGGCATTTGGGGCCGCTTTTAAGTGAAGTGAAACCTGAATCCCTAAGAAAACCCTATTCCCAACCCCATATAATCCCCAAACAAGATCTCCCCGCCCCTCATGATGCTTCATACAACCCCAATGAGCCCTTTTTATCATTTGCCTCTGACACCAACAATGAAGCAATATTAGAAATTGGCAATAATCTTTCTCCTGCTCAATCGTCTATAAAGAGCACTGAAAAATTAGAAGAGCGCCCTTTTAAGTGTGATAAACCCAACTGCAATAAAACATTTTTATTAAAACACCATTTAGCAACCCATGAGAAGACTCACACTGGGGAAAGACCTCACGTCTGTATTCACTGTGGTAAGAGTTTTACACATAAATATTGTCTCAACACACATTTAGTGTTGCACACTAAAGAGAGGCCCCATCAATGTGTTGAATGTAATAAAAGGTTTACTTTGAAACATCACTTAATTAGCCATATTAATGTAAGTTTTTAATTGAGAAAGAAAACAGGGTATGTTCGTTTTTTGTGTGCTTTAGGTTCATAAAAGGGTCAAACCATTTTTATGTGTTGAATGTGGCAAGAGTTTCCCTTTGAGGAAACAACTTATCACACATGAAAAGTTCCATAAAGGAGAGAGACCTTTTTGTTGCAGTGAATGTGGAGATACTTTTGCGCAAGAAAATCATTTGGTAATTATTAGGTTATAATTTAACTCTTTCATAAAATGATAAATTTCAGATAATGCACTTAAGATTCCATGGCTCTTTAACATCCTTTGTATGTAGAGAATGTGGGGCCACATTTACAAGAAAATTCGAGCTTGACAATCATGAAAAATTGCATGGAAAAGAGCCTTTAGTGTGCAGTATTTGCAAGAAAGAATTTTTACAGAAACGTACTTTAGCTACTCATATGCGGTGGGTACCTACCCTTCTCAGGTGACAATATATATAATGTGAATTTTCTTTTCTATAGATCTCATGAAAACAAGACTTCCTGCCGCTATTGCGGTGAGCAATTTCCTACAGATAATTCATCAGGGGTTGCCCAAACTATACTACATTTTTGCTTGAAGGAAACGAAACCGCAGAAACCGACAAAAACGCGTGCTCTATCAAAGTTAATGAATAAAAAGTATTTTTGTGATATTTGTTTTCGGAAGTTTGAGGCTAAGCACGGGCTTACTCAGCATAGAAAGAGGCAACACAAGATAGGGGGCAATTTATTTACCTGCCATTGTTGCAATAAGAGTTTTAGGGAAAAGGGCGAATTGTTGTCTCATAAGCACAATGTGTAAAAGTGTTTAAGTTCCATTGAATATATCTTTAGCTGTACGGTATTAAAATTAAGTATCTATATAAGGTTTTGTGCTATTTAAGTTATTAGGAATCCAGTAAGAAAAATTAAATGTATAAATTCTTCCTCTCCTTCCTCCTTCGAATCTTGCAGAGTTAGCCACTGTAGTTCAGGTTACAGGACAATTCAGATTTCAGTGCTATAAAGTTTAATCCTCTTCATTAGCCTGAAAGGCGGAGACAATGTAGTACAGCAGTGGTATTTTGGCCGTCTTCGAATCGTCCAGGACTCCCAATTTGGCGGTTAACACATCTCTACTCACTCTTTCACCACATTGACTTGATTCTGAAAATTCAAACTTCATCTTTGCACAAAAGCTTCAAATTAGCCTTTTAGTACCTGCCCCTAAGACTTGATCAGCATAAAAGTATCCATTCCATACTAAGTACTCTCTGATCAATTCATTAATCAACTTGGTCTCGTCAGGGATTTTCGGCGGTTCTTCGCTTTGGTTGGAGGAATTTTTGTTTAAAACGTTCATCACTGCAGCTCGGATTTCTCCTTTGAAACGGCCCAAAGTGCCGTCTTTTTGCAGGGATTCTTTAATAGCTAATAGTATCTTCTGTAATGATAATGAAATGAGTAATGTTATAGTACCTTGTAGCAAATCCGCTTCAGTAGTCTCGTTCATATTCCTTAGAATTGGCGTTATAAGGAGTTTTTTTGAAATGGTGAATGTCTCCAAATGATGCACACCTGTAACAAGTGGGGTTTGTGTTTGTATCGTTACCCGTCAGGTTGATAGACGCCCTTAGAAGGAACGGTCAATTTAGTCGAACTCGTATACCAGGGCATATTCGATAGTATTCACCTCGAAATGTGGCTCTTTTAGGTATCACGATCTTTTCCCATTCACCGTTAAACACCTTTTCAGGTGCAAACGTGGTCCTTTGAAACGCCAACCGATCTTATCATTGTCAAAATTTTCCGTCTGAATGTAATATAACGCTGGTGTGCGCCCTTAAAGTTCTGATTCTAGCCATTTAGTTGAATTGGCTTTGGGCATTGTCCCTCTTATGTTGTTAAGTGTGCTTCGAAAATGACCACTACCGTTTTGGCCTGTATAGCTGTTACCATAGTCGTGTCGGCAGTGTGTTGTGTTTCTCGGAAAATTTTCCCTTGCCTTTAGGTTTTGCGTTTCCTTTGAGGGGAAATTCTTAAAGAACATGTCGATAATCCCAAAGTCCCAATATGCATGGCCCACGCGGGCTCCCGAGCAAGCCTCAGCTATGAAGCAGCCCGCAGAAGAAACTGAGGATCGATGTGAAAAGGGGAAGAAATCTAATAGGAAAGTTATCGATTTTCAGGAGCCTCTCTTTACTACTGTACACAAGAAGAAAGGTTGGTAGTAAGTAAGAATAGGTCATGGTGATTTTACTGAAAATTCTTACGTTTCAATGACAGAAGTAGACTTTGAGACCATTAGGAAGAGAGTTTTTAGAAGGGGAAACCCGGAAAGGGAGGACACAAAGCAACTGGCCAATATTCTGAACCACTTAAACTCCGCCAAACCCAAGATAAAAGTTCATGAATTTGTGAATTTGGTGTCCAAATTTACATGTGATAATGGTAGGTATTTACTTATGACTCATTGGGGCAACTTTCTAACTCGAACTAATTTTCCTTTATGCGTCGGGATCCATGTCCATCGCGCGGTCTCAAACTTGCGCCTCATTACTATCCTTTCATAGGGCAAACCATGCGACAAGTAATGGAAGATGATCTAGTTTCGTTCAGGAAAATGGTCACCAAAGTGTACGAAAATATGACCGAAGACGTGAGTGATGTCCTGGTGAACGAACAAATCCAAACAGTCCAATTCTACCAAGACCGATACGACATGTTCAACGACAAAATGATGTGGATGATAAGCGAAATATTCCAGATGATCCCCGACTTCGATTTCGAGAAATACGCTAAAGACAAAAAAGAGTTCCTCGAGGTCGTCTGCCCCACCCCCGAGCTGGTAAAGTTCTTAAAGAACTCGCTTCTGCATAAACAATCTTCAGTTAAAGGTTCAACGGGACAATGAAGACGTGCAAAAACGACAAGAAGTTTTCCATAGGCTGCAATGGTTGAAGACCGAGGAGAAACGATTAGCCGAAGAAAACTCAAGGCTAGTGCTGCTTGGTGACAATCTTCATTAATATTAAGTGATTATCAATAGGTTAGAAGAGCGGCTTGAGGAGCTGAAGAAGCAGCACAAGAAAGAGACCATGCTTATTTCAATGAAGTCCGAAATAATGGAGCAAAAGATGCGCGATCTCGAGAACGAAGAGCTGAAGAAACAAGAGCAGTGCGCTTGAAGGGCGTTTTTAATAGTGGATCTTTTACAACTTTTTTTTATTCAGCCTCAGAGAACTGGCAAGCATCTTGGATGAGAACATTGTGCGCACTGAAACTTTTTTTCGAGTGGAGGAGGACGAGGGCAACAGGCTGACTAAGCCTAGCGAAGAAAAGAATCGATGTTCGGACAACAAGGCTGATCTGGACTGGTCTTCCCTTACTGCCAGGAACATAGAGGAAAGAGCTGTCAGGAAAATGGTTAAATATAGGAGCAAATTTACCGACGAGAAGAAGAGCATGAGACGCCGACAAAGGCAGCTCGACAAAAACGTAATAAAGTTGAATTCAAGTGAATATGATTTGATTATAATTGTTTTAGACGAGGCTTCTCGGGCCACCGTCCCCGAAAGATGATTCAGGACTCTTCTCGCTGGGTTGTATGGAGGAGAAAATTGTTCAGTAAGGCATTACGATTCAGGATAACAGACCGCCCTCGGCCTACATAGTGCAATTTGACTTCGAATAGTTCGCTAAATCCACAGCACGCACCTTAATGCAAATTATTGTTTATTTTTAATGTGTAAGATCCCTCGATATGAGTATGAGCTCCATGTGAGGGGCGCAGATATCAGGCAGAGGGGGCGCGCCGTCCCGCGTCGTCGAATGAAAAATAAAAAGATTAATTAATAAATATATGATATCTATAAATTAAAAGTACGTTTGGAACTCCCCGGTCTCAGGGCGTGTGATCGTCTGCGTTGACCACCGGATATTTAATTGAAGAGTTGTGAGCATGCAAGTTTAATCATGTTATCGTTGAATTAATCGTAAAATGGAGTCAGGTGGACAAGGAGCGATTGCACCAAATTGAATTCATTGTTTATCGGCAAATTGCTAAGAAATTACCGAAGAGCTCTGTTTTTGAGATAGATAAGCTCTATTGGAAAATTATGTAAATTCGGGTGGATACTCGTTGTCAGGCCTCCCTAAGTACGCCGTTTCAGAGATTCTGTTTACTGTCCTCTTATGTCTTCCTGGACGCTTCTTTCTTTGTAGGCTGTCCTTTGTTGATTGCCAGTTGGTTACCAGTTAGCAACAATGACCCAAAAATACCAGAATCCTGCCTCGCCTGGGAATATGTGGCCTTCTTCTTTCCATTATTGCTGGGGATGTCTTTTGGCGTTTGGTCACAATAATTGATTTTCAAGTCTCTTGACTTGTTTGGTCCCGTTCCGTCGAAGATATTTTACTTTTTGCTCTTATATAATGCAGGCCTCTTGGTCGGCGGCATTAACATATTAACCAGAAATACGCGTTTAAGCACGAGGGACGCATCAAAAATAAAAGAAGACATGATTGGATGTTATGGAGAACCTTGTTTTTTGCATACTGAGCGTCTCTGGGAGGTGATTAACTTTAACTACAGACTAATTTGTTTCCTAATTGTTCGTGCTTATAGCGTTACATTTTGAATTTATTTTCTGGTTGGTGCGGACGGGAAATTCGCGTATCATTTTGTCCTGTCTCACGTTTACGGAGAACAACCCCTATAAAATTTGCCAGAATTCCCAGCATGCTTCATTATTAGTTACACCGTGCTGCAAAACCGATTAAAGCCCAGTGACTGACCATTATCAACCTGGTGAGTAATTACTTTAATGACTTATAATATTACTATTATTTGAACCCACTTTTAAAAATTATAATAATTTTCTTCATTAATGACTAATCTTTAATAAGAAACGAATAATTCGAGTAATCTTTGAGCTGTGTGTGTAAAATTTTACTTAACTTGGATTTTTTTACGTGAAATTCCATCGAAGTTGCAAGATGACTGTGGAGGGACCGTCTGAACAACCCAAATCCAAGGACGAGGAATTAGGCGAGTTGAAACGGCGCAAACATCAAGAAGTTGATGAAAAGTATCTCAGAAAACCTGGCAGGCCCTATCCAGGATTCAGGAGGAACTTTTACGACTATTTTGCCGAGTATTCCAACAATACAGGCATTCATGGGTTTAAATATATGGGAGACCAGGAAATGACCATTTTCGAACGGTAAAGTTGTTGAAGTTTACCAGACATAAAAATTCCTTTTCAAATGTTTGCATTTTTGGGTTTTTTAATACTAAGAAACAACTGCATTTTCGTCTTTTTATGTAGTTTATGGTGGCTCACCCTCTTCTGCATTTCCCTCTATATTTGTATCAACCTGATCATTCAAACCTACATTAAATGGGACACCTCTCCAGTACTAGTAAGCTTTGCCAGAAGTCCTACGCCTGTGTGGGAAGTACCATTTCCGGGTAAAAATCTGGCGTTTGCACTGAAGCACCCATTTTATAATTCTTTTTCAGCTGTTACTGTCTGCTCAGAGACGAAAGCAAAACAGAGGGAATTTAACTTCACTGACTATTACAATAGGATGATTCGTGAAAACAACAACATGACTGACGATGAGTAAGTAGTTGCAATGTTAACTCAACATATCCCCGTGCATATCACCTTTTTCAGAAAGAAAAAATTCGAAGATGTTACTTTGATCTGCGACAATCACCTGTACCACGAAGGCAAAAATATAACTGACTATGACACGATAAACTTTCTAATGAGCGTACGCTCTACATTCATACATCAAAGAACTCTCGAAACTAAAACTCCTTAACTTCACAGATTGGGCCCCAATTCGAAGAAATACTCTGGCAGTGCAAGTACACCCTCCTTAATAGCTCTTGCAACGATTTCTTCACTCCCATCCTGACCGAAGAAGGGCTGTGCTACACCTTTAATATGCTGGACAAAAGCGAACTTCTCAGAAACAATGTGTAGGTTTCAGCATTTCCTTTAAGAGAAAGAAAATTTTGGAAATTTTAGGTTTATACCTGGAAACTACATGAACCACGGCACCAAATCGGAAGGTTGGAATTTAGAAGATGGGTACCCAGCCAATGTGTCTATTAACACCTATCCAAGAAGGGCTTTATCATCCGGGTTTTCCTCAGGGTTTTTACTGCTATTAAGAGCTTACGAACAAGACTTAGATTATGTGTGCAAAGGGCCAGTTCAAGGCTTCAGGGTATAGTTTAGAAAAATTCAGAAAATCAGTACTGCATTAGTTGTTTTTTGGTCCTTAGATCCATCTTCATAACCCTGCAGAAACCCCCAGGGTGGGCATGCAATACTTCAGGGCCCCCCTCAATCAGGAGGTGGTAGTGGCCGTTAAGCCAGACATGATGACCACTTCGGATGGTCTAAAGGACTATGACCCACATAGACGCCAGTGCTATTTTCCCAAGGAGAGATATTTGGCCTTCTACCAAAGCTACACTCAGCAAAATTGCCAAGTTGAGTGTCTGGCCAATTATACTAAGAAGAAGTGCGGGTGCGTTGCCTATCATATGCCTCGTAAGTATTTTTATCAACGGTTTTTCGAGATTACAGCGATTTATTTAGATGAAGAAGGGACAGAAATTTGCGGGTCTGCAAACTCAATATGCATGTTCGATGCTCAAAGTGAGTGGTTTCCACGATTTTCCCTTGAGAAATACTTCAAATAAAAAGTCAATTTTAGCTGAACTCCTTAGAAAGGAAGTCCGTTCTGGCCTCAATCGCGAAGAAGGTGTGGATATCGACTTGGAATCCCACTGCGATTGCCTTCCAGGCTGTACTTCCCTAGTTTACAATGCTGAAACCTCCCAGGCCGATTTCATGTGGGAGAAGGTGTTCGAAGCCTACAAATCAAATATGTCCGAGTTTCCAGGCATCCAAATGACTCGTATTAACATTTTCTTTAAGGAACAACAATTTATCACTTCCGAACGTAACGAGTTGTACGGACAAACCGATTTTTTAGCCAACTGTGGCGGTATTTTGGGACTATTCACCGGGTTCTCTTTTCTATCCATCGTGGAGGTTGTATATTTCTTGTCTTTGAAACTGATGTGCAATGTGAAGAAGTATGGACGGCATTATTGGTCTGGATCGCCGGCTTTGTTAAACGATGATTCGTATATTCATAAGAAGTAGTCAATGATCCTTGAGATGCTTTATAAACCATTAAACCTCATTAAGCCTGTTATGTGGATTAGATATATTAGCTAACTATCCACTGATTTTTCTTCAGTATCATTTATTTACTATTGTAACTGCTATAGCCAACCAAATGTGTTTAAGTGAAGCTATGAATCTGTAATAAAACAGCTGACACAAAGTTTACAAAGTTGGAGAATATCAATTTCTTTGTAACAAAAGGATACCTATACGAATTAACATACGTCCGCGTTAATCGATCGAGTCGAGGTCCATATAAGATACTTCCGAATGCGTACGAAACTTGCCGAGAGGAGGAAATTAGTCGGGAGAAAGTAAATTTTTCTACAATTTTTCGTATTCTGAGCAAGTTTCAAGAAACACAGCTTTCGGTAACCATTAATTTTCATAATATTTCTATGCAGTTATTTATTCATCACTTTATTTATTATTCTTCATCACAGCTCAAATAAAATAACGCTGAAACGCTGCAATAAAACTCTTAATCCTCTCCATCAACCCCACACTGTTCAGCTGTGCTAAATCCAGTTTTGAATTCAAATTAATTACAGTTTTGCTAAATTTGTTATCGTCTAAATCAATGAAATCCCCAATAATTACGTTCACCCCATTGGGTCCTGGAGCTTGACTGACAATCCACTCGATTCTGGCAGCCTGAAAGTCTACCGCGCATTTCTGCTTTAGGGTCGCTGTAAAACAAAATTGATTACTGCCATTCTGACATTAGCAACGATTAGGACTTACTGAGGAGACCTTCAAGAATATCTGAAATCTGCGGAGTTAGCAATAACTGACCTATATACCCGGAAGAAGAGGATCTGGTGTTCAGACCCTCGGTCAACTTGGAGATTAAGTAGGTAGAGTTCATGGTGTTGTACCAGGGAGTTGGGAAACTGTCCGAGGGCCAGAGGAGCGATTCGCCTGATTGACTGTCATCTCTGTATACCACCAACACCTGCGTTGATCTAACTTTAGTTACAAAAGTGATTAAAGTATTTGAGACAAACCTGCTGTTTAACAAGTGCTAAATTTTTAAGAGTCAAAGAAGACATGCTGGACTGATGCGGAATGAGCTTGTTCCCTAAACTGTCTTTGAGCATTTGAATTACTTCTGAATGGGTTGTATCAGTGAAGTTATAAAAGTGTTGGCAGTCTAGTATAACTACCTAAGAGTTTATTGTATTATATCATAATAAACCGAGTTTTTGCCTACCTCATTGGGGTGACTGTCCAAATAAGAGCTTATATTGGTCAAGACGCTGCGCACTTCAGTGGAATATAAGCCATGGCAAAAATATAAATGCTCATCGTCACTATTTAAGCAAAATCTCAGGTCGAAGAAGCGAATTCCAGCCTCAAGTTGCTCTACTACGTTGAAAGTCTGGGTTTTTGACCAATTTGCCATTACTTCTCTAACTATGGTCAAAGATTCCAGAGCGCGCAAAATATCCTCTCCATCCGGAGATACTTTGGAGGAGTTCGTAATGTCCGCAGTAAAGCTGTCGTGAGTTCCTATATTAAAGAGAAAATAGAGCCAAATGTTACTAGAGTATATTGTCCCACCTGGGATAGCTAAATAATTGAGAGGAATTTTCTTTAGGTCTTCTGGCAATTGAGACATCCAATTCTTCAAATCAGTCGCCAAATCCGCTTCTGCAGATCTATTGCTTCGGACATCCTGGGGCGCTCCAAGAGCCCCGATTGAGACACAAAAAATAACAATTAAATGCTTTATTAGAGTCATTCTTGACCTGTAAAACTAATTTAAACATTGGAAGTCTTAAGTTTTATTTAATTGTCGTAGCTGATAAGTTTGAAGCGTAAGCAACAAGTTTATAGGATTAGCGGAAACAATAATAAGTGGGGAATTCAAATCTTCATTTTGTATACACCTAATCATTTTGCTCGTAAGCCATAACTCTTTAAATTGCTTTCTAAATCCTTTAATAAGCCGCTGAAAAATTAAGAAAATGCTGTTTACCTTCGAAAATCACAAAATAATAGTTTCATGCCTCGAATATCTCTCCATGACACGTACATTCTTTTTCGTCAAAAGTCCGGAGCATTTCAAAGGGGCTTATAAAATTTGCCAAAAATGGTATATATTCGCAGTTCAAATAGCTTTTCAAATATTGATTCACTTCTTTAGAAACATGGCGCACATCACTACCTTACTGCACACCCCAATATTTCATGTTCATCCAAAAAAGGTTGCGGGCACCATGGATGGACATTCCAGATTTAGAACTGTAGAAAACGGTGACGGGATGTACCTTTAGATGAATTAAACTATTATTGAAAAATAATTTGCTGCTGCATCCGTGCAGGATTCCTTGATCCCAGCAAATTTGGTTTCCCTCCCCTGCCTACGCCTCTGGATCCGAACAGAGCCGCCCCATAAAAGTTTCGTTCAAAATTTTTGTCATTAAACACTTTCAAATCTTACCATAAATTCCGTGAATACTTCGATAATTTAGTATCAGGAACATGTGCAGAGATTGGGCCGTTATGCCTAGAACCTCTGGAGCTCGTAAACTTTGACATAGTGCTCTTTTCAACATAACTATCGGCAAAACCCCGCTGCTGGCCACCAATGGTGCGGTCTATGCCCAAAGTTGCCAGACTTGGACGAAGTTTGGGCATAGAGGAAGACGGCAATTTATTGCTGAGTGCGTTATGTAACGTCTGTGGCGAATATCTGGAGAAGTTGGCGGCTCCATTTGCACTAATTATGTCAGACCTGGAGGAATAAATAAGGACATCAATAAGATAATAACACTCGTCAGGAGGTGCAACCTAAGGGGGCTCTAAGTGGATCAGCTCAGGTGTTGCAGAATGGATTTCCCCGGGGTCCAGTTAGGGAATTGCCCCGTTTTCGCTTGTTGTTCATATGTTGCCAGTAAGCTATTTATCGCAGATGTAGTTTGTCCTCTTTTGCAGGATCGGTTTTGCAGGCTAAAAGTCTGAAAAAGAATTTTTGCTAGAGGTAATCTTCAACATAGAGGAAACACGCTCTGCGGGATTTTGAGCCTCCTTTTTGCTCTAAAGTCATTATCTGGGGAAAAAATAAATCGAGGCCATTTTCCGACATTCATTTAACATTCCGTGACACGACTATGCCGGAGCTGGGGAGAGAAGAACCGTTGACAGCATAAAGGTTTTACATATTAGGGTCACGAGACGCGTAAATGGAATTTCGACAAAAATTGCCGGAATTTTTCAAGTTTTTCTTCACTATTTTTTGCCATTTGAAAAGGAATAAATAGGAGCACTCGAGGGAGGCGGCCCTTTCACGAGAGCTTTACGACGGGGAATCTTGATTTTATCCTAGATTAAATGGAAGATTTCCTAAAAAGAAATTATAACGCTAGGAAGCTGACGCGTGTGTAAATTCCATGTAAATACGCGACGCCCTTGTGCGGTAATCGGCTTATTCGCAAATCTAATCACACGGCTTGGGAATAGTGTTGGTTAAGGTCTCACGTTGGATTGCTTTTATGCAACGTTGAGCCCCCTTAAGGTTAATCTTAACCTCTTTCGATCGCTCTGTAAGTAGCAACCTTCTCAAGTCGGAATTTCTGGAAATTGCTATTCAATCAATGCAAATTTGATTGCATCTTGCGGGTCTAGCGAGTATTTTGAGTCCCCATTTATTCTATTAGCAAACAAAGCAGATCTGGCCCTACTGCAAATCAATGCAATTTAGTTCTAGTTTTGCCTCTGAACTATGCACTCAAATTAACGACTTTCAAAACAATTTTCTTAAGAAATTTGCTTTAAATTGTCTTCGCATTTCCCCCGAACATCTAAACTGAAGGGGATACAGCCGAGGTCCATTTCCAGCCGTCGCTACACCCAATTTGAATTTATTTCGCAGCCAAAGTGAGGTGAAATCCTGTGAGATTTTTATGCGGAACACGCACGCATACGTCCTTTAGTGTTAATATGCGCCATTATAACTGATCTCAAACGGTAAGTGTAATTTACAGATAAGTGCTGAGCAGATGCAAATTAAATTCCATTCTAATGCCACATCAATTTAGAAGAAAGCTAAAGATGGGTGTTAATTGAGCACTCAAACAGACACCGTTCTTGGTGATGACGATGTGAAAACTCCTCTGCCGCCGGCAATGACGATTTTTTCCCCTGCAAGGACGTCATTGACAAATTCTCAATTTTACCATCTAAATGCCAGATGACTGTACATCGCGCTGCCTTTCACTTTTAATATTAAATTGTATTATTCATTGGGCGAGGATGATGCAAAGCAAAACTCCAATTCGCGGATCGTGTTTATCCGTATTGTTCGTCACGATCCGGATTCGGAGAAAAAGCCACTTTTCAAATTTGAAAGTGCTCTCCATCCTCCTTAACACACAACCCAAATTTGATCGTGTCTGAATCAACTACGTCTCGCAATACTCCTCCTGCAAAATGAAACGTTCAGGTATGGAGGCTTAATAAAATTTACCTCCACAACGGCGAAACCCCTATTTGCTCAAACTTCGCCGTTGTGTGTTGACATTTCACTTGCGGGCTTTGGTTTCACTCAAAAGCCCCTGTTTGAATAAGACTGCAAGGCAATTTTTCCACTGCAAATACGCATTCAAATCGATGGTAAAACACAGCAATTAGTTTCGTTATGGGTTTCGCCACGTCCCAATCGCTTGCGACTAATTGAAGTGGAATTGTAAAATTTGTATGCGCCTTTCTGGGTGCCCTAAATTGGTTTGTGAATCACGGAGTGTCCGATGAATGGGCAAAGTTGAATGTGCAGGGTGTGCGTTCGGGGAGTTCACGCATGGGGACTCTCCTGTTGATGTTGCCAGCACATTAGTAGGTTCGCCCCCGGGGCCGCTAATTCAGAAATTTATAGCCTCATATAAGCAGTTCTCCCAATTTAACCGTAAAAGCAGCTAGAGCCCGAATTCGGCCAAATTCCTGTAGAGCACAATGAAGTAGTATTCAATTTACGCCCTTAATGTGCAAATAAAGACAAAAATTTGCGTCCCCGCATCCCAAAGCTACACGAATTTCCTCCTTTAACCCCGAGACAAAAGTTACTTTGATTAGAAATTAGCGTTAAGTATGTTGCCATAGCTGTTCGTGACGTCAAAATGACGTGTACTTGTTAACATTACAAGGAGCAGGATTGTGTAGGCACGTCATTTCCTCGTCATCTTCATTTTATCCTCATTTTTGACGTGAGCTACGCCACATCACTCTCATGTCATCCGCTTTCATCGAAATCGACCTAAGGTCAAACTGCTCGTTTACCTATTGCTCGTGGGAACTTGGCCGAAATTATACGGTGTGAACCGTTCGCAGAAGAACTTCCTCGATTATACTTATTATATACACTGGCAGACAAACAATTTAATTGCCGGTTATGCGAACTGCTACACTAGAAAAGCTGCCGTTAAATGGACGTTATGCAACTAGGGAGATTGGATCTTATCGCGTCGAAAGTTGGAGATGGCTTCTTCAGTGCAGATCGTAAATTGTCAAGGTAATCATGTCGTCTTTGCTATTTAGCTTCCCGGAAGATGATCTAAGAATGCACTTTTCTCGGATAAAATGAATATGCCCGTCGTGAAGGATTACCTTGAGGCATCCTAACGACGTTTCCCTAAATTTAATTATCTGCCTGAGACGTAATATAATAGATGATACCTACGACATGTAACCTATCAAGTTTCTCGCCCCTTTGATGTCTTTGTAATAGAGTTAGATCCCACTTCGCAATGTAAGGGCTTTCGTTTTCTATGTCATTTTTCTTGCGAGCGACAGCTCGAAAACCTTTCTAATATTCCTCCTAAAGAGAGTGTTTTTCTTCGAGAGATTTTTTTTTGTTTCAATGTAGTACGAAAGCAGTTGTAACTTGTATGATATTTGTCTTTAGTCACTTCATTTGACCTTAAGTTTTTTTAGGGTTAGGTTTCATTACCTAATGTGGCTAATATGGGTCTTAGTTATGGTGGCTAAAGGCTAAGCAAATTGATTTGCTTGAAACGATCCACTTAGGGTCGCATTTACCAAGAAGACAACAATTCTGTTTTTTACCCGGGAAACTTTTACAGTCTTAATGGCTCAGCATGCATGGTTCGGCGAGGTCGAGCATTAATGGAGCAATGTACGGCAATTATTTCCACAACATTGCTCCATGTTGACCGCACATGGGGATACATTCCCCTTATCGCCTTTACCTATTCCCGTATATTCACCGACTTTGGAAAACACCGAACAATTCACAGTTTTATTTTTTTATCTTCAAGATGCAGCTGCCAGGACTTTGATCTATTGGCCGTTAATGAAGTAGTGTGCCAATTATAGCCCTAAGTGTATTGCCATCTCGCCGGGACCGGAGTGTGGTTGAGGAACTAGTCTGACAAAATTGAGCCAATTTTCCGATTCCAGAATAAAGGATAATCCTGACGGGCCATCAAGGCGCAAACCCGACAAAAAGTGCCCCTATAACAAATAGCACCAGTAACAAAGATGAATTGTCTTTTAGGAGTCCGTCGTTCGTATGACACCTTGATGAAGAGAACGGTATTAAAATTTATAGGTCTAAAAGGATTCTGCCCCAACGTCATTTGTTACCCTTGTCTCCTAAAATAGACAATGCAAGTATAGGGCTTCCTTATTATTGCTTGCGATCTTGACGTATTGAGGCTCTCTAGGGGCCTGGCTACACAAACAGGAATGTTGCCCAGCACCTACGCCCCTGTCCGTGAAGCATGTTTCGCCCTACGTATAATTAGACTGTGCAAGTAATATTTCATAAAGCTGGTTCTACAGAGAGGAAGCGACGAAAATTTACGATAAGCGACACAGGTACACCTATGTAGTAAATTAAAATTATGTACACCGGAGGATTTATCGTCCATTTTTTAGAGCAGGACGCGACCAACCGCAGTCGTAATGGAACTGTGCATAAATCAAAATCCCACCTTAAAAACTTTGAGGGGAGAAGTGAAGAGGGAGGGGGGGGGGGGGAAGGGGACCTGGCTAGAGGTATATCGAAACTTGGAATAATACATTATTATTTCAAGCAGGGTGGTTCGAGCGCTTTAGCAAATGAGACGTTCGTTTAATCCTTACCCCAGTTGCGCAACAACTTCCTGCTGAATCCAGGGGGACCATTAAAATTATTGCGGAACTCTGCATATAATTCGCAGGTAGCGGTTTTAGGCCCCCCGAAGATTTCACATTCAGTTACAGTTTGCTCTTGCAGAGCAGCTTTAATGAAGATTGAAAAGCATTTTTCCTGGCACGTAAAATTATGCGAACAGTATTTCTACTTCCCTGAAGTTTGACTCAAGGTTAACTCACGCTGAAAAAAACTAATAGCGTACTAATACGCACTAGAATGGGGCATTCAGCTTTTTGTTTTCAGGAAAATTGGCCGAGCTTTCAAAAATCACTCGAAAAATGTTTCGTTTCGACTACTTTTACGAGCACTTTAGTTTCTTACTGGCACTGGTACGTCCAAATTTTTATATTGTATGCAAATCGCTCCACAATAATCCATTACAATTAAGGCAATAATGCCCCCCCCCTATTACTTTCTAAACTTAATACTTCAAATAGGAACAAATGGCTCTTATTGAGCTTGGCAAATGGGGAGAACGACTAATGTTCTCGATAAATTTAATACCTAAAAGCCATCCTGTCCTGCTCTCGCTGATCCTTTAATTCGTAGCATGCAAAATCATACAATCCCCAGTTCAACTCTGATTTATCGCTTTATATTTGCGATATTTAGAAAGAAGTGGTATTGGGCGATCTATACATGACGCTGCTTAGCGAATTCGACAAAAATTATGAAAAATCATTGGATTTGGCAATTAAGATTTCTTTCCTCAAACAAACTGCCAATCAGCGACGTTCCAATCCAAGATAGGGAGAACGTAATGCGAATTTGAATATGAAGATGCAATCAGAAGGACTTTCCGTCTCGGTTTTGGGCAAAATCGAATGGAATTTATAATTAAACGGATTTATTATTTGAATCTAGACTTAACGATTTGCAAAATGTGCAACAAGAGCACCAACTACATACATTCAATTGCTCAACAGCCTCTTGCGGTACTTGCATCTCAGCTGACATAAATCTTAATGGTTACTGGTAGATCGTTTAGAATGGGACCGTTTGTGCAATAATTGCCAAATACAGAAAGATAACCATTAAGAAGACTATAATGCTTTACAGTTCACCTTTGCAGTACGCTTTTCCGGGCGTCTCATCGATAAGGTAAAAGCTGAGTGCGATTTAACTTCATGCCAATTTGAAGTGCATTACCTAATTAGTTTCTGTTGACCTACAGGTAGAAGAAAAGATGCTGCGTGCGTAAAGTATCGTCATTAAAAAGGCGGCTTTGAAGGTTACAAAGCACCAAGATTCTGTAGTACTGGGTGATCGTTAAGGAAAACCTAAAGTAGGCGTTCAAATGTCAGAGGCTTGTCGGGTATCAATGTTTGAAGGGAATAATAAATGGCTTAATTAATTCCCTCCGCTTGTAATTCACCGTGTACTGCGAGTTTTTTTAAATGATCACCCGTCACATGGGCTGCAAAAACAGCCCCCTTTAGCTCGACTTAAAACGAAATAAATTGCTACAAACCACTAATTGATATCATTCGAAGGAAGACATAAAGACCCATTTTCGCATGCAAAAGTCGTTTTTTTGTAGACGTTATCATAAAATGAATAAGAGCGGCCTCTCGATGCGCTTGAGGGTGGCTCAAAGCATCTAAAAGAGCTTAAATAAATGTGGTTAGTGTTCAGATTATCTCTTAATTTTACTACTTTTTTTTTACTGTCCTCAAATTAATCAGCATTTCGTCGTCCCATTAGGTACGTATTTCTGCAGCAGAGGACTTTTGGAAGGTTTTAGTCTTGGCAGCGCGTTCGTCGAAGGACGGTCGCCATTTTTTTATAAGGCAATTGTCATTTTTGTCAACTTTATAAATAGATTACTTTGTTTTCGCAAACAATTGCCGACACCCACTAAAATTGGCACCATTTTTCGAACGGAAAACGGTACTCTTATGACGTCGTTTTAACGCAGAGATGCGTCATGCACCTTACGTAACAGTTAAGCTGTCATGCTTGTGTCATTTCCTTCGATTTCGCCGAGTATTAAATTAGTGCCTAATTTGCTAAAAGGACGAACAAGATTGTGGTAAACTTATTCTCGATCGTTGGTGTATTATAAACACCACTTCCAGATATGACTCCGAAGTTGAGAAAGGCCAAAAGGAAAAGCCAAAGTCCGCGTGCAGATACGGAGGAAATGGGGCAATGGGATGTCTCTTGAAAGCCACAGCCACGCGGCCATTTGCCAACCGACCCAAAGATCCTCATCTCAAATATAAGTAAGATGTAAGTATGGGTGTAAAGTATGTAATTCTTCCTTGGCAAACCTTCAAGGATTAAGTAATTCGGGATTCATAGTCAACCTTGCACTATTCATCAATCGTGGTCAAATACCCTTTCAACGCACACACAGAATTTGCGTTCCAAAGCCACATTTTACCTTAGTGTAATGCCTCCAAAAGCATTATTTATAGCTACAGCTACACCCAGCTATATACACGTAGAATTTTAGCGTCTCTAAAAGAACCTCTCACTGCGAAAACTCCGGACAGCTTCACAGAGAGGAGGTTTTACGACAAACTCGTCTTCAGTTCGCCGTAGCGTGTATAAGAGTACAGTTAACTGATCAGATGCGAGCATAACTTGTCGATCGTCGAACCTCCAATCACGACCTATCGCATTAGTGGCTTAAGTTACTACTGTGAAGTTTATTTGAACTTGAAGTTCCCTTAAGGATTATCCAGGGAGAGGATCAAGAAAAAGGATTTTTCTCTGAAAATTTTGAAGCTGCGACAGTGTCAGTAAGTTTGCGAAAAAGTTTTGAAGTTTTGGGAAAAAAATACACTTTAACTGGAATGTGTCGGAAACCTTAGTTGCTATTGACATAATTCTTCTGTTATCTCCATGAATACGTAAACTTCGCTTCTAAATAACTGATAGCATGGCACTGTATGAACAAACAGTTTGCGTTTATGTTAAATTTTTTGCTCACTTTTATCTGAGTTATTCGGCGGATGTGTGGGCCGCAAAGGACAACGAAATTTGCTTTTGTTCAATCCTGAGTGGGATTTTAGGTTCGTCAGGCGGCCTTTTATTGCTCGCACCTTTTAATTGTTTCAGCACTGAATGAAGGCCGTCATTGCGTGTTCCTTCATTTCGGGCCAGTCGCCAGAAACAATTAGCATTATAAGAAATTCTCAAAAAACATTGTCATCAACAGAGGAAAGGAGTATTATTAGCCTTTTATGATTAAACGAGGTTATTTAGGTTCAAATAATCTTTAAAATCCCTAAAAACTGCTCTTATAAGTTCCGTTTCGTCAAACATCACTCAAAAAGATTCTGAACAGCGCATATAATTTCGACCACATAGTTCCTTGGAGGATGCACGTATGGTTGCCTGTTTCATCGTCTTCCTGCCTGAGGCAGATATAATTCTCTAGAATGCGTTCATGTTTGTTCTCAATCTTAGTCGGCCCTGCTACATTATCTTTTGAATTATTAGGCGCAAATTTATACAAAATATGATCTAATTGAGTGGACAATTCGAATCCAGACTTTAAATTTATTTTATGAAAAAAACAAATATCTGCTAATTTATTCGGCATAATTAAATTAAACAGTCATGTCTGTGCCGGTAATGTACTTTTAATAACACACTCGGTGCAAAGCAGTGAACTCTCACTTTCTACTGTGAAATCACCTTATAAATGCGATTTTTATCGACGGAATTAATCAGATTCAACTAGTCTTTCATAACAGAGACGTGCAATATGATAAATTATGAATTATTGCCATCCTCAAGGATTATGCTATATCTCGTAAATAATCCGAAAACTGGCGCAAACTATTCGAAGTTTCCTTTAAACGTTCATGTTGAAATTCCCAACTTTTGCTATAAGAGTTTCATGGCTTCCTCAACTTCTGTTTTTCTTCGGACGTCGATAATACAGAGTGATGAAAATTAATTGCCAATATTGACTCCTTAAGAGCTGTAATAAAAAATTTCAGTGGGTATTACTTTGCCATTACGTGGCGTACTTAATATAATTAACTTGACTGCATGGAATTGCGTGGGAGTTTCCCCTTAAAAGGAGGGTATGCAGCATTTCATGTGGTATAATATCGTCTTCATGTTGCCGGTTAGATAAGAGATCTTATTTTACTGGTGATGACCCACAGTTGAACACAAAAGATAATTAATGATGATGGATTGCGAAAAATCGTGACCGGTCACGATGCCGGAACTGCAGGACTGTATTTTGTGGGTTTATTGGATGATATTTAAACGAGAAAGTTGGAGTAGTTGGAGAATCGATCGGCAGATGCTTAAAATGTAGTTTCGTGTGCCACAAAGTTCAAAATAATTTTATTAGATCGCGCCGCTTTTCAGCAAATTTGAGGCCTGGTACCGCAAAATGGTCCCAAATGGAAAAGTCTCGCTCTCATGATCCCAGTCCTCCTCATAACAAAAGTACAATTCCGCTCGCAATATGCCTTAAATAGACACTTATTGCCTGCTTTAATAATGCTTAAGTAATGCGCAATAACCGCACCAAGATGTACTTTTCTTTGCTTCCGCCTAAGACCTGAAGAACACACATAAATCATTTTTTACTTCACTTAAAGCTCATTATAAAGTGACCACTAAAATCACCAGTCTCCATAAAAAAAAACGGCAAAAACAGCTTGAATGTTAAGTCGGTAGAGCCAATTAAGAGATTCCTATGTCCGAGACCAACATTATTCAAATCGACAAAAAGCTGCTTAAGTAATGGGTATTCCGATACACCAAAGTAGACGACCTTTATCAAAATACGCGTTAATTGAAAACGAGAAATAATGTCGAAACCGATCCTTAGTGGTGATTTTACTGAGGTTCTGCAGATGACCTGAGCTGCTTTGTTCATACTCGATCACCTTGACTTGCAGCATTTTATCAAATAAAATATCATCAATGCCGGTTACCGTGTTGTACGAATTCGTTTGCCACTTACACATTTACTGTTTACTTACAGAAATCCACATAGGTCCTTATCAACTGGCTTATCACTAAGTCGGTTCTCCCTGATAACACCTATGGCCATGGCTTCGCAGGTTTTCTCACGATAACACTGCGATTCATCACGACAGCGTAATAATGTTGATTAGGAAGCCCTGATGATAGTTTTAGCGTCGGCGACACCATGCTGGTTTGCTTCAAAAAGTTCGTATGGATTTGATTGCGTGACGAAGTCTCAGAGGGAGTTTTTACAGGTCGGTTTTGCTCAAGCTAGTGGTGATAGTGGCCATAGCATGGTTCATCATTGCTGTGCTGATCTCGTGGGATTCGACGAACGTGGGGGAAAGGGACCGAGAGATAGGGCAAAGTTGGCAACGAGAGAGAAACGAGGTAAGTAAGTGACATTTGCACACCTTAATGTTAAGTTGGAATATGTGTTTTCGGACACTCGTCGTATGTGAAGGCGCGGTAAACCTGGTCAGAACTGTCACGTACTGAGTCTTTCACAACGCTTGGTCTAAAAAAAATACAGGTTAAACCTTGACATTTCCGAGTTTTCAAATTCCGTTTTCCCTCCTTAAGCCCCTCAATTTGTGCTCACATTCTGTGAAACGCACCTTTACCAAGCTCAGATGAAAATACAGAAACGTGACCTGCAACTGACAAATATCATTCCACTGTTTCTCTTCCAATTCTACATACCCCCATCACATTAATTAAATATAATTACCACATAACTCTTCCAGATAATTAATGATGCTCCCGGTCCAGCTGAGCCTTTCCGCAGAGAGGAGGGTGACCAAAAAAACCTCCCCTTCGATGACAACTTGGTGCTGGCACCACCTCAGGATGTTCCAGGCGAAATGGGGAAGCCCGTAGTTTTACCCAAAAATTTGACCGGTAGAGAGTATTCTCTCTAACGAGGAAGTAATTATAGAATTCTCATGTTTCAGGGAGCGTGAAAAATATGGTAGACGAGGGCTGGATGAACAACGCTTTCAATCAGTACGCTAGCGACATGATTAGTGTTCATAGGAGCCTGCCTGACGCAAGGGATGAATGGTAAGGGAAAAAGGAAGTTTTTAATTTCCAGTTACCCACACGGTTGTAAAACTCTCCCCCCTCATCGCCGTGATAATTGCAACTCAATATCCGTCTTGAGCAGTAATTAACAATTAAAACCTCCGCATTGTCTCAAATGGCTCCCCGTTTAAATTGAGCTAATTAGCGTTAATTGTCTTCCTGACATTAGTGCCCCTGTTTATTATTAGAAATGGCAATTATGTGCTTATTAAGATTTATTCGCCACTAAAACTGACTATCACGAATGGGTTTTAGGTGCAAAAAATCAAACCGCTACTTAACAGACCTTCCAAAAACCTCCGTAGTAATTTGCTTCCACAATGAGGCCTGGTCAGTACTTTTGCGTACAGTCCATTCAGTTCTTGACCGCTCCCCGTCACACCTAATCCAGGAAGTGGTGTTGGTGGATGATTTCTCCAATATGGATCATTTGAAAACTCAGTTAGAGGACTACTGGGCTAACGAGCCTAAAGTAAAAATTGTGCGAGCCCCCGAGCGAGTGGGGCTAATAAGGGCCCGACTATTGGGCTATGAACACGCCACAGGCGCAGTACTCACTTACCTGGACTCGCACTGTGAGTGCACTGAGGGCTGGTTGGAGCCTTTGCTGGACCGCATTGCCCGCAACTCTACCACTGTAGTGTGTCCAGTTATAGACGTTATAGACGATACTACGTTGGAATATGTTTTCCATGATAGCAATGGAGTCAATGTAGGCGGCTTCGACTGGAATTTACAATTTAACTGGCATGCAGTGCCTCAGCACGAAAGGAAGAGGCATAAGGACACTGCGGAACCTGTTTGGAGTCCAACAATGGCAGGAGGGCTGTTTAGCATAGATAGAGTGAGTTTTTTTTGTATTTGAATCAAGATGGTACTGAAGAGGCTGCTTATAGGAGTTCTTTAGAAAACTGGGGACTTATGATGATGGCTTTGATATTTGGGGCGGAGAAAATCTGGAGCTTTCATTTAAAACCTGGATGTGTGGGGGCACCCTGGAGATTGTCCCATGCTCCCACGTGGGGCATATTTTCAGAAAAAGGTCTCCTTATAAATGGAGAAAAGGCGTGAATGTATTGAGGAGAAATTCGGTTAGGCTTGCAGACGTTTGGCTAGATGATTATGCCCAGTATTACTATCAAAGGATAGGTATGGCCGCAAATTCGCTTTAAGCGCTTGAAATTACAGGGAGAATTTGTAGGGAACGACAAGGGTAATTATGGAGATGTCAGCTCCAGGAAGGCTCTTAGAGAGAATCTTGGATGTAAGACCTTTAAGTGGTATCTAGACTATATCTATCCAGAGTTGTTTGTACCTGGGGAAGCCGTCGCCAATGGGGAGGTACCATCGTTGAATTTTTATTATTCGAAAATTTAATTATCATTCCTTCAGATTCGCAATTTGGGGTTTGGAGCCCGAACATGTCTAGACTCTGCAGCCCGCAAGAACGACCTGCACAAACCTATAGGCCTTTATCCTTGCCACAAACAAGGAGGAAATCAGGTGGATAGCTACGTTTATAATCTGAAATAAAAATGATTTAACTAATATATTTTCTTAGTTTTGGCTCTATAGCAAAACTGGAGAAATCAGGCGAGATGAAGCATGCTTGGACTACAGCGGTCAAGAAACGATTCTCTACCCGTGTCACGGCAGCAAAGGCAACCAATTCTGGGATTATGACTCGGACAAGAAGATAATCCGACACGGTAGTAGTGGCAAGTGCATGGCTATAAACGCGGCCAAAACGAAAGTTGTGATGGAATATTGTGATTTTAACTCCAGTGCTCAGAAGTGGGACTTGGAGAACTACGACAAGTCCAAGTTGTAGAGGATTTTCACTAGTCAATTAATTTTTAGTACCAATGACGCAGTGCTCAATGGGGAGTAGGCAATATTGCTTTGATATTGACTGAGTATTATTATTTGTGAATATTTTTATTGTACAAATGTTTGTACTTAAATTGTTTTTTTTTTGTTGTTATTCCTATTATTGTAAAGGAGGAATTTTTGTACTTATTTTGGTGTGTATAAAAATGTGTACATATCTCAGAACATATCTGACGTAATGGTGATTTGTACTTATGAAATTTGCAATTTATCTTCAAAAACTTAACTGGTTGATATAATTCACGTGAGAGTACTTAAGAGTGTGTTTTAGGCCAGTAAATTACCGTCGTGTCCTAGTACCTATTTTTATAATGTGCCTTATTTTGTGTATATAAAATAAAAGTAGAGTTAAATTAAGAATATATGCTTGATTTTGGTCAAATAAATTAAATTCGCAAGTGCGGTGCATAATAAACTCATTGACGTCATTAAGTAGACGTAAGACGTCAATGGATTTATAATGTCAACCCAAATTTTTTTCTAGGTTATGTTTCTATTTGAACTAAAAAAGTTACGCCTGAATTTTTATAGAAATTAATGTTTATTGCTTAAGAAAACAGAATGTTAACAAAAAGTTCAATGTTAATACTCAAGGTAAGAACTATTAATACTTATATTTCTATTCTATCATCAGACTCTGAGATGCTTTAAAGATTATATTCAGGGAATTTAACATTGACCTTCTATGTTCTTGCTTTTACTTGTTTATTCACCCCAAATCAGTGCTTTTCTTAAAACAGATTTTCCAAGAATTTACAAGATGTCCAATTTTATTTAGACACCTTTTCATCTCACTTGTTATACTACTTATTGAGTTTATAAAAAAAGTTTTATACAAGAGTTTCAATGCGATCGGTAGACGTATTGTACCTCAAATTGAGATTTTACTTCTTCACTTCAACTACAGTATTAAATAAGCCTAACCTACCAGTTTTAAGTACTAAACATGTACCACTCGCCAACCAAAATTGCCTTAATACAAAGTTGTATGGATTTCAATGTATTTTTTAGAGATCAAAGGTGATATTTAATAATAGGTTCTTATCAACATCCCCACAAATCAAGACTGAGTTTGCTAACGGAATTAAAGAAATTGTTATGTGTAATTCACAGGCAAGGTGAGTTCTGTTATAGAAATCTTAGACTTAGATTGCTGATGAATTTTTGTACACTAAAATGCTTCAGAAATAACTCAAAATTCCAAAAAAAAAAAACTGATATGTGTACAGCTAATGTGTCTGTGAATGATGTGTGAGTGATTTCATTTCCGACTTTGATCTCATACACCAAGACACCTTAGTAATCTGCCTCTCACACAAACTTAATGTTAGCAATCACATTTGTAGTGAAATATTTCCTAAGAGAACATCAACCATAATGTCATTCACCATTTTCTATATTTCAGAAATGCATTATCCATTGAAATGATGGAAAACCTCATCTACCATCTAACATCAGACCAACAAAATAAGGAATTAAGAGTTATTGTAATATCTGGAGAAGGACCAGCCTTCTCAGCTGGCCACAACTTAAAAGAACTTGTATGTACCAACAATAATTCTTAATAGCAAAAGAACCAGGTAAATCCCTCATAGGTCAGTGATCAAAGTAAACAACAAAAGTGTTTCCAACTAGCGTCTGAATTAATGAATAAAATATTGGATTGTCCAGTGCCAGTAATTGCAAAGGTTGACGGCATTGCAGCAGCCGCTGGATGTCAACTTGTGGCCCAATGTGATATGGCTATTGCCTCTAAGAGAAGTGTTTTTTCAACTCCAGGGTAATAAACATTTTAAATGGGTGTTTCCTTTTATCCAAATGTTTGCAGTGCTAATTTTGGTATATTTTGCTCTACTCCTGGGGTGGCTCTAGCTAGAAGCATACCAAAAACATCTGCCCTTTACATGCTATTTACCGGCTTCCCAGTATCAGCTGAAGAAGCTTTTAGAATAGGACTTATAACAAAAGTATGTTCAGAGGAAAAATTAAATGAGGAACTTGAGAATATTTGCAATGCCATTAAAGCAAAAAGTAGGGATATTGTTGAGTTGGGGAAGACTTTTTACTATCAACAAATTCATTATAATGTGAAGAAAGCCTACGAATTGGGAGGAGAGAAAATGCAGGAAAATTTGCAACTACCAGATTGCAAAGAAGGAATTCAAAGTTTCATTGAAAAACGAAAACCGCGTTGGGGGAGTAAGTGATATGGTTTTTACTTATGCACATTGATCAATGTAATTAAATGCTGTTTTACTATGGTTTTTTTGTTATTAAAAAATGTGTTAAATCATTTTGATGTTATTTTTTATTATAGTAAAAAAATTCTCATATTACAAATAACCAATACATACAGGGTGCATCAGGCTTATTTTGAACTACAATCACAATATTACAAATTGCCACGATACATCGATTTTGTTTTCAAGGGGGACACATTTTAGTGTTAAATTAAATGCAGATTCTCCAAAATAACCCTCTTTGTAAAGGTGCATTTGGCAGGGGGTAGTGAGTTCACCATACCCTCAATCATCTTCCTCCATCTTGTCTAAACCCCCTACCAAAAACCCAAAAAATCGAAGTCAGATGCGAGTTTTGACCGCAGCAAGTCAAAGCTGTATCATACGTCTATTTTGGAACCAAATCTTGTCGATATCGGAGCCCAATCTTATCGATATCGGAGCCCAATCTTGTCGATATCGGAGCCCTCACTCAATATTTCCTAAATTTTTTACGCAAAATTTATTATACGCTTCAAATTTCGAGTATTTTACTGAAATTTTGCCACTTTGTATCAGGAAAGCAGAAGTGTAAGGAGGTATATTTAGCTCCTGATAGTTCTTGAATCACCTGATCAGGAGGTATATTTAGCTCCTGATAGTTTTTGAATCATCTGATTCTTCCAAATTATTTTAGTTCGAAAATCCAAATGTAAACACTGTCGTTCAGCAGTAGCCAAGTTCTTGCCAAAATTGATGCTCAGGACTATGATATATTTTGAACAATGTTTCGTTCGCTCGTGACAAAAATTATGGGTATAAAAAGAAGTAACCACCTATGAGCGGTCACGTGAAAAATACTCATTTGGATTGTGAATTGCCTAAACCTTGACGTGGTGCTATGTACACGCCATCACATCAAGTATCATTCTGGTGCTATTGAGGAATAAGTAGCCAAACTGGTTATAGTACGAAAGAAAGAATCTGCCTCCGTTTAGCAGTTAGTCCTGTGCATGGTGTTTAGGTGGTGGAAGTAGTCAGGATAAAATGAATGTAACAAGCGACAGCATACTGATGCACATTTTCAGAATTTTTTGTACATCTACCTTTTTGTATTTATATAAGCGAAAACAGTAATGGGGCTCCACCTAAACGGCAGTTTTATTCAAATCTACAGATGTGTTAATAACTCAATAAATCTAAGGTAGAAACTTCACTTTTAATGTATCTTCGACAAAAAGAAAGTGCTTCAGTGTTGTATTAATTAACAAAAATGAATTGTAACATTTAGAAAAATTAAGGAAACAGTCTAAATTCTTCAATTTGTGAATATTAATGAGAAATGAAAAAATCAAGACATTTTAATTGAGTCAAAGTATAAAAATTACTTTTTGCCTAGTGCTTTTTGAGTAGCTGCAGTTTTTGCCTTGGCAGCATCTTCTCTCTCTGAAAATCAATTATTTACAAAGAAAATTCCCTTAAAAACAACTCAATGACATACCTTTTTGTTCCACTTCTCTTCTCTTCTTAGCATCTTCTCTTTGCTGCCTAATAATTGCTAACCTAGCCAAATCAGCTCTTGCTTGGTCAGTTTTTCCTTCTGCATGCAACTTTTGATAGTGAGCTTGAGCTTTTTGCCTATAACATACATAATATTTTATATTACCACATATATAGTCAGCAAAAAACAAAATACTTTTCAATCTCCTCTCTTTCCCTTCGAGACAATTGAGGTTTTTCAGCTAAATCGGCAGTGTCTAGTTTGGTGACTTTTTTAAGTTTTTTCTGGACCCTGTTTGGATTTTCTATTTCAATTAAATTGGATACTCCTTTGGCTTTCTGTGAGAAGAAGCAAAAGATTTTAGTCAAATAGTTAAGAGACAGTTTGTTTTAAAAGCAGGTAAAGATAATGCAAACATGAATTATGTAAGTACTTATTATAATACTGTTTTATTACTACTACTTTTAAGCCTTTTATCTCCACTGAAATCCTATCTGGGCTTCTTGGGGGCTTATTAATAACCCAGAAATTACTTTTTACAAAAACAGAAATTACAGGATTACCTACTTAAATTTACTTGACAGTCACAATGGCAGAAAAAAGTATTTAGACAACACTTTAGTCAAAGTATAAAATATTTAAAATCAGAAGTATTAATTGCTCTTAACAATGTATATATAAAAAAGAAGTTTCATAGTCAGGTCTTTTAAACTATATGATTTATTAGCAATAAAAAAATATAAAAGTCAATAACACAAATTATATTTAAACCAGTATGAAATATAATAGGAAAAATATATTTAGACACGCACATGCGCCTGTTTGCTGATTGTAATAAACAAAACAACATATAGCAACAGGTTTATCACTATCATCTAGAGTCAGTTGCTTTTTCATTAAAATAAGAGAAACTTCAAATTTTATATAAAAAACAATTCACAACCATACCAGTTTGAAAAAAGAGTTAATGGACGCATGGATGAGCGTTTCTACAGAAGTATCTAATAATTTAATTAATTTTATGCCTAGACAGTTATTACAATTTTTTTTTGTTTTTTTGTTGTTACATCTTGTAGAATGTATTTAAATCTTTTTTTCTTATTATATTTCATACTGATTTGAATATAATTTATGTTCATTGACTTTTACATTTATTTTATTGCTAATAATTCATATTGTTTAAGGCAATTAATACTTTCAATTTTGGAACATTTTATTCTGTGACTGAAGTGTTATCTAAATATTTTTTTCCACCACTGTGTGAGCAAATTTTTGGCCTTACCCCAGCATTATCTTCATCACTGCTACTCTCTTCCTCTTCACTGCCAGACTCTTCATCATTCGACTTCTTATCTCCCTCACTCTCATCACTACTGCTGTCTCCTCCATGCTGCTGCCTCCACCTTTTCTTTTGTTCCTCTTTCCTTCTCTCTTCTTCAAGTTCTTCGGGATTAGTGAACTTGCGGTTGCGACCCTTATGGTTCGTATATTTACCTGTGGAAAGTCAAGAAAAATGAACAATTAGAAAGCCTTTGAAGCATGGAATGTTGTGAGCCTGGAGACGTTCTATAACCTCCAGGGGTCATTTATATGAAGAGAATGGAAGGGTGCTTACCTCGGGGCATGTTTTGAAACGTTTACAAGATAAAACAAATACAAAAATTTCTATGGAAGTTTCGTCCAAAATATTTTCAAACACACAGAAAAGTGAATAAATGTTTTTTAATGCCTTCCTTTCTGTGCTATTTAATGACTTTGATTTGACAGGAGACAGATGAAGAACAAAGACGACACAAAGATTTGTGACGCAGAGGTAGCATGTTCTTTATTCGCTTTATATTACCTTTTTGAAACTGGTGGAAGCAAGATAAAGATAAATAAAAATTAAAAACGACTGGGATAATGGATTTGCAATAATGTAAACAACGTCGACAATTTACACCCTCCACCTCTCTATTATGATTATGCGCAAAAGCTTTACTTTCCAACTCCAGTAGTTAAGTCAAAACACAATATTTCTAAATAAAGCTAATAAATATAAACTACGTAATTTGCCACAAAACAAGCTGCTGCACAGCAGCTTGAAACACTACTTTATCTCCCCCTTTGCAGGGTAATGTGTTCCAGCCAGTCACACACCCCAATAGGGTGTTTCTTCCTTTAAAGGCTCACCTCATTGACAGAGCATTTATATCCGTTAATTTCGCTGCATCCAAGGCCTAATGAGAGCCATGACGAAGCCCCCAACTGACAATTTACCTACAGTTAAGCTCGTAGTAGTCGGCGATGGAGGTG
Source organism: Euwallacea similis (assembly GCF_039881205.1). Taxonomy (NCBI): domain Eukaryota; kingdom Metazoa; phylum Arthropoda; class Insecta; order Coleoptera; family Curculionidae; genus Euwallacea; species Euwallacea similis. The sequence goes on from NC_089609.1 coordinate 283,331, forward strand.
TTGGAAAAAGTGCCATAACAATCCAATTTTTCCAAAAATTATTTGTAACAGACTATGATCCCACAATTGAGGATAGCTACATGCAACACGTAGAAGTTGATGGTCAGTGGTGCATGCTAGATGTTCTCGATACTGCAGGGCAGGAAGAGTTCAGTGCAATGCGAGAGCAGTATATGAGGAAGGGAGATGGATTTTTGCTGGTTTACTCAGTAACAGACAAGAACAGCTATGAAAACATTGTTCATTTTCACACCCAAATTCTCCGAGTTAAGGATAGGGACACATATCCAATGCTTCTTGTTGCCAATAAGGTGGACCTGGTACATTTGCGTAAGGTCACAGAAGAGCAGGGACGGGAGCTTGCACATAAACTAGGAATTCCATACATCGAAACTAGCGCAAAAGATCCTCCTTTGAATATTGATGCCACTTTTCATGAGGTAGTTAGGATTATACGCAATCAGCCACAAAATGACAACGACAAAAGGAGGAAAAATAAAATACAAGGATGCACCAAGTGTGCCATACTATAAATGTTTTTTTAATGTTAGGCCTAAGTAAGTGTAACATGCTTTTTTTATCCGTTGCCTCAGGTAGTTGTTAATTTTTGTGCCTCTAACAGCAGATATATAATTGTCTGTTGTGGGAGATATATGTTTTTACTGGGGTATGTTGATTTGTGATATCTATGTTAAGTTTCTAACAAGGCCCATCTAACAAATGGTTCACTTAAATGATTTCCCACTACTAGCTTTAAAAGACCATTATTAGTTGTCTCAAAGGACGTCATTACTTTTGATGTAGTATGACCAAGGATGAGTTGCCTTTCAGACTTAGTTTAGGAAAACTACTGGAAAATTATTAGTTAAATCTGGCAGTGGGAAAAATTGTATATACATCGTGGTTGTGAAGCCCCTATAACCTGTATGTCTTAGACCCCTCAGCATAGTGCACTTGGGGATTTAAATTTAACATTCAGGCTATAATAATGTGTTTCACAACTTTTGTGTAATATGCTATTATTGATTTAAGAAAGGCCTAAACAACTAGATTGAAGCATACATTTGTTGACAATAAGGCATGTAGCTTGTTCGATTATTACATTTACATTAAAGGAGATATTAATACTTGCTTATAATTTGTTCAACATGTCTAATTATACAAAATGTAAAAGTAAAAAACTGTTTTTCACTAAAAAAAACCCATTGCAAACATTAACATTATTTAATTGTTAATAATAAATCTAAACATTGGCATACACTTCCATCTGTGAAATTCTCTTAGAATTAAGTTCGTTCAAAAACCTTTCTATCTTCATGCTTTTTTGACAACTTTGGCCTAACTCATCCTTTCCTTGCAGCTGTTCCACTCCCCTCTGATATTTGAAAATACAGGCCAATAAATGCCAAATTCCAAATTCAGGCCACAAGACATCTGTAAAGAATATTTGGCTCTCTGAAGCCTGCCACAGCAAGAAATCACTGAGCCGCACTTCACCTGATGTTCTTATCAACACTTCTGGGTTAGGACTTTGGTTTGTATAGAGGCAACAAGAAATAAGTTCCTCATCTATGTCATCTACTGAAATTTGAGCCTTGTGTGCTGCTTTGATAAGCAATTGAATGCTGCTGGTGATTTCATCTTGGGAAGTATATGGAAAGGCTACATTTAGTATGGCTTTGCTATTACCTTTGGTCATTAAAACTGCTTCAGCCATGAGTTTTCTCAAATCTACAGGGAGTAGTGATAGATTTCCAATGACTCTTATACACACACCATACTCCATGAGTTTTTGTTTTTCTTCAAAAAGTTTTGTAAATTTTTCCCTAGCCAACTGCAGCAGCTGATCTACTTCTTTCTTAGTTCGCTTGAAATTCTCTATGCTGAAGGCATATACTGTTACTTCTTTAATTCCTAACTCGAGGCACCAACTGAGGCATTCTGCCAACTTGTTAAAGCCTTTAGCGTGACCCTCAACTTTCTCCATGTGCTCTTTCCTGGCGTACCGCCTATTTCCATCCATTATGATAGCGATATGTTTGGGAATAGGGCCGCATTTCAAGATTTTTATGCAAAACTTTTGAAATGTTGTTAAGGAGTTTTTCGCTATCCAAGACATAGCAATATAATGACGTAATATAATTGGAAAATTGCTCGGTTTTGGTTATATGGTAAGTTTAGTTTCATCTAAATCACATCGAACGTATTTATTTAATATTAAAGGTTGGATTTTAAATTAATGGATAAAACTAATAAGGGCTTTTCGAAAGTGATGATCTGAACTAATCGATCATCGTTTTTGAAAAGGTCTATAAACAGCTGATCAAATTTAGAGAAAAGATGGTTACCACATTTCGATGACCTTGTTACGTCAAAAAGTGTCAGGGTTTCAACAATTTTTAAAATAACTGTACTACAAAACGACATTTACAAATTATACCGTGGTAATTAATGTATTAGCTTAGCATTAAAAAACAAGGTGATACATAATTATCATAAATCTTATCTAAAGTTTAAATATTTAGCTGTGGCTATTCGTGACGTAACGAGCTTCTTTCTTTTCATACAATTTCAAGAAATATTTGTAAAGTATACTATGTAAACAAATATGTTTGTCGAGTCTTATGTAAAAAAAATTGTGTAATAGTTAAAACTCGCAAATAGAAAATGAAAAAAAACCTAAAGTTAAAAGCTAATATAATATTTGTCACTGGTACCCTTCTCTTAATACTAAATCTGAATGTTAGTAAATAATAAAAAAATCTTGAAAACAAATACTTAACCTCACTTCATCAGACATCTGTCAATTATATTTATTTGATGTGTCAATATTTCGTGATTTGCAAATCCTGAATTCTCAACATTTTCTAGCGAACAAAAGTCTCATTATAAGAGTGTGTTGTCTCAGTTTCCTCAAGCAAAACCGTAATAATCAACTTCAACAATGGATAGACTGTTGAGATTAGGCGGTGGAATGCCAGGATTAAGTCAGGCGCCCCCTCCTAGCGACGCCCCAGTTGTTGACACTGCCGAACAAGTTTACATATCATCCCTCGCTCTTTTAAAGATGCTGAAACACGGAAGGGCCGGTGTACCCATGGAAGTCATGGGACTTATGTTGGGTAAGTTATTACCCATTATGTCAAAGTCGTGTAAAATATAAGAAACATTTCCCAGGGGAGTTTGTGGATGATTATACAGTGAGAGTAATAGATGTATTTGCTATGCCTCAAACTGGAACTGGAGTCAGCGTTGAAGCTGTGGACCCAGTCTTCCAGGCAAAAATGTTGGATATGTTGCGCCAAACTGGCCGACCAGAAATGGTGGTGGGCTGGTACCATTCACATCCTGGTTTTGGATGTTGGCTCTCTGGAGTTGACATCAATACTCAGCAATCATTTGAGGCCTTATCTGAGAGAGCTGTGGCCGTAGTTGTAGATCCCATTCAGTCTGTTAAAGGCAAAGTGGTTATTGATGCCTTCAGATTAATAAACCCAAATATGATGGTTTTGGGGCAAGAGCCTAGGCAGACAACTTCAAATTTGGGCCATCTGCAGAAACCCTCAGTACAGGCTCTTATTCATGGTTTGAACAGGCACTACTATTCAATTAGTATAAACTACAGGAAGAATGAACTTGAGCAGAAAATGCTGTTAAATTTGCACAAAAAGTCTTGGATGGATGGCTTAACATTAGCTGATTATTCAGAGAACTGCAGCACCAACGAAAAGACTGTTGCAGATATGTTGGACCTGGCTAAAAATTATAACAAAGGTATATTTTTGTGTTACGGGCCAGTAAGCTTCTTATAAATTTTATTTGTAGCTCTAGAGGAGGAGGAGAAAATGACTCCTGAGCAACTGGCAATAAAGAATGTGGGCAAGCAAGATCCAAAGAGGCATTTGGAAGAAAAGGTTGATGTTTTGATGACTAATAATATTGTACAGTGTCTTGGGGCCGTGCTGGACACCCTGGTATTTAAGTAAAATATAATTTTTTGCTATAAGTATTTTGTGTATGGATCTAACTTTAATACAATTTGATTTTTACGTGTAATGAAAATTTCATTTTTGCAAATAAACGAAGAATTTTCTATAATGTGTGTGTTTGCTTAAAATTTCCTTTCCAGCACAAGCTTTAAAGTCGGTGATAACATATAAAAGTGACTTGTTCCTTTTTTCCTAATAATTGTATTTATTGTTTACATTATCTACATCGTTTTCTAGAATCTGTCAAAAATTATATGAATGAATGAAACATAAAAATAGCCCAGAACTGTTCGGCATAAATTGATGTTTTCCTATATTTGACAATGACAGCTGCCCATTGATATGATTGTTATTTGTTTACAATATTTTTTAACAAGAACTTTAAAAATGTGTAAATAAATTTTAAAATCCTTAAAGTCACCATTCATAATGTGGTCACAATATGACGAAGACCTATCCCAAAATGATTTTTTCAAACACATAAAAAACAACCATGAAGATATCCTCAAGAAAGCCTCTGACGAACGTTGGATAATATGCATTCCCCGAAGGGGAAGCCTGTCAAGTAGCCAATTTTCAATGGATATTATCTTAGACCATGTTCTGGTACCCAATTCCGAAAGCATTTACACCACTCTGAGCAAAAAAGCGGTTTATTTGGATAATCACCATTTAAAGCTAGACAAAAAAGGCATATTTCACACAGATATTGAAGTCCTGTTTGAGGAGACTCACTACATTCTGCAAACATTAAAGTATTTAGTGTGGTGTATTAATGGGCCCCTTTTTCAACCCCAGACTCACAATCTGAATATAAACAACAACTTGGTGCTCACCAATACACAAGATTGTATAGAATTTTTATATTCTGAAACTAATGGTTATACCCTATTAGAAGGCATTAAAAATCTGTGCGAGAACTTCTGGAGAAAGCATGAGCATCTCTTTGCAACTGAAACTCTACAGGGCCAAAAAGACCACTTAGGAAATCTCTATTCTCAGTGTTTGCAGTTGTGCTTTAAAAGTGACATCATCAGGGAGAAAAGCATTAAGAACTTAAACTACCTGGATAACTTTAAACTGTCAATTGAAACTTACATGCAGTACTGCCTTGGCAAGAGATTGTTATACAGTGTGAACACTTTAAACCATTTTGCTGACTGCATGATCAATAAAACTCTAAGGAATTCTTCTAGTATTACATTAGGTAATCTTGGTATTTCTAGTGATTTCAATGAATTTATGCCTGATGCCCGGTATGAGTTGTCACGTTTAAATAATTTTCTTACTGTCTTGGATAAGATAAATTGTCTATCACGAATTTTCAATATGTTCACTAATAAGCCCTTGAAGAACAGTGACAAAAACTTACATGTATCGTCTGATGACTTTCTGCAAATTCTTGTACATTTAATGCTTAATTCAGCCATTCCAAACTGGTTAGGAAACCTGGTGTATCTCAAAGAATTGCAGTTTTCAAATTCAACTTATCCCAATCAAGCAAATTTTTTAGTTACAACTCTTGAAGCTGCCATTGCGTTCATCAAAAGCAGTCAATTTGTGGACCTGACATCAAACTTTATAGATCATGAATCTTCATTCTTTGATAAGCTCTACAAAACGCTTAAAGAAACTCGAAATATTGCAAAATTAAATGTGATCTTGGCAGCTCAAAAAGTTGTGAACCAAGCTGCGTTGTGCCACCCTCTTTGCTCGTGTTCTAAGTGCCAGGAAATTGTTAGTCAGTTGAAAAAAAACAATCCCTTGCAAGTGGTTAATAGCTTAAGTCAAAATTTCCTCATTAAGGCCACTATGGAGAACAATAGGGAGTTTGTAGAGTTCCTCTTATCTTTAGAGTTTTTGGACATTAATTGCAGAGACTATTCTGGTAAAACTGCCATTCACTATGCCTCAGCATGTGGTTTTCAAGATATTGTGTTAATGCTCATAAATTGCAAAGCTAATGTGAACGTGCTAGACAATGAACGAAATACCCCTCTTCACCTGGCATGTGATAAGGGACATGAGAACTGTGTTAAGGGATTTATCTACTCCTCTTATTACGTAGAAATGAATTTACAGAATACTTCTGGTGAAACCCCTTTGTTCCTCGCTACAAGATGGGGATACTTCGACATTGTGAGAATTCTTCTCGAAAATGGGGCTTCGGTTTGCGTTAAAAACAATAGGAACGTTACTGTATTTAAGCTGTCCCCTAATTACTATATTTCCAGGCTTTTTACTCAGTTTGGCAAGCACAGAAGCTCGAAGATACTGGAAGAAGTTGAAGATTGCAAGAATCAGAGCAGTTCGATTGATTTAGATCTGAAAATGGACGTTACGCAACATCAAAAAGCATCAGCAGGTGCTTCGCATGGAATTCAACCGAAAACTGCTTCAGATTTGAAAAAAATCGAGCTGCTCTTGAAAGTAATTGAAAACAATGATATGCCCCTAATGTGCTTTTATTTGGGCTTCAGTACTAATAAAAAATCCCTTGATAATGAGGGTAATGTGAAGTGCCACCCGCTATGTGCATGCAGCAAATGCTCCCAAACAAGCGATCCTGATGAGATCGGAGATATATCTTCAAATAAACTGCAAAACTTTAACATAAACATGTGCAATAAAGAAGGTTTCACGCCTCTTCACGTAGCAGCGAAGTACGGCCGCACGGAAATTTTAAGGGTCCTTCTGGATGGTGGATCCCTCTTAAATGTTCACACTTATGAAACCTTGTACACCCCATTACATTTAGCTGTAATGTTCCAAAGGGTGCAAACAGTAAAAGAGCTGCTGCAGTGCGGAAACTGTGAGATTAATACCCCGGACTACAAGGGAAACACCCCTTTGTACTATGCGTGTCTCTCCAACAGCAACAACTTGAAAATCGTGGAGCTGTTGCTGAAAAACGGGGCCGAGTGCCAAAAGAAGAATTTTGAGGGCAAGAGTGTTTTGCAGGCTTGTGAAGAGAGGAATTTGTTCAGGGTTTGTAGGATTTTGAGGGAGAGTATGGGGCTTGTTTTGAGTAAGGAAAACGAGAGTGGTAGTCAAGGTCTTGCGAGGAGGGAGGTTGACGCGGATTTGGTTTGATTTTTGGCTAAGGAACTTGGGTAAAGGGTGATATGGTTGTATAATTTATAATCGTTCTTGGAGGTGTTTTATGAATTTATAATTTGTGCGTTTTATTATTTAGTTTTAAATCAATTATAGGAGATAGGAAGATTTAGGACCCTTCGCAAACTTTTTTCAAATAAAGTTTATAAGAGAATACGTATTTTTCTGTTATATTAAACCACTCGGTAGAGGTGTGTTCAACACACTACGTAGCATTTAACATGCAAATCTTGTAATATTTCGCAGTAATTATGCGTGATGCTTACGTTAAACTTGGGCCCTTTAACGTCTGCGCCGTAACTATGGCAACAGCGTCCTGCTGGCACTGAAAACGACGTCGAGCATCGGCTGAAAATCAGTTGGCGCGTAAACTTCCCGAAGGGAAGAGATTGCGAATTGACGGCGACAGTTAAAATCGTTTGGTGAACTTTACCGCAACAACTGAACATTTTGCCAATTCCTCGGGACATTCTTTTATGGCTAGTGATTATTTTTCTTACTTAAATTCTAGAAAATAATTGGATTTGTGGAGCGCACTTTTAAATTTCCCCCGTGTTGTATATTTGGTTGCCTAAGCAGCTTTTATGGGGACGAAAGTGTAAAGTGAATAAAATTTGACATTTGATGTTGATGATATATCTGATTGACTTTTGACATGCATTTGTTTTTTTTGCAGCTGGTTAATGTGAAGCGTTGTTTAAAGTCTAAATTCTACTAAATATTAATTTTAAAGATCATTACAAACTACAAACTTTTGGCTATAAATTGACCAGATAATCTAATACTGCAGTGTCTTGTAATGAAGAGCCTATAAGGCGAAGGCCCGGAATACTTATACAGGTAAGATAGCTTTAATAGGAATTGAGGTTAGGTAGAGGTGCCCCTCAGGTTCCTCAAAAATGATAATTGTTATTATCAAGGGAGATAATTAAAAAGGAGGCTTAAGTAGGAATTATAGATCAAAAGCTAGCTTAGAATAAATTCATGTGTTTGATGGTAAGTCATAAAACACACTTTACCCTTCATTGCCTACTGCGAGGTTCTCCCTTTAAAGATCGCCCTTTAGTTATTAGCTTCCCCAAAGTCCCACATTCCTTTGTATAATGTTCTTCCTTCTTTCTTAAAATTTCCATTTTTAAATGGCTCTTCGAAAGTCAATTTCTTTATGGTGCTTAATAGCAACCTTGAATATGTAAAATATATTTGTGAAGCAAAGAAAAATGGGATGATTTCCAATTCCAATACAGATACACATGGCAGGTTAGTTCAGGTAGTTTAAGCTCCATGTGTTAAAGTAAAAAAAATGAGGTATTTAGGCTAAAGGCTAGGAGAACGGAGGTGTCCCAAGGATCAGTGTAGGGTTTTTCCCTTTTTATAGTGTACATAATTGAGATTTTCTGCATCCAGTTTACAGTAGAAAGTTATAAAACTCACTGCATTTGCTGAAGATGGTGAATCTTAATATACAAGGCAGACAGCCAGGAAAATCACTACAGAAACTTGCAGGAAGATCTAGCTACCCTAATAAGCTGCTTTTTGAAAAATGACATGCTAATGAAAGTACTAGAAAAGCGGTGAGTGCTCAGTGCACAGAGTTTGCTGACTTGGCCATTTTTATCTGAACAGTTTCTTGAGAAATAAGTCATTACTGGACCAAGAGACCACTAATAACAACACATTTAGCAGCCCCTTAACAAGCAGTCTGCTAAGATTCGACCGCCTATCAAATACCTAGAACTGCAGGCCATTACAGTACAATACACACTGTAACAAGGTGCTAGTCAGGTTGTATTTTTATAAACACAAACCATACCAAAGATCATTTTAATATATATATCGAACAAAGAAAAACTACTTATGTGTCTGTTTAAGTTAATTATTAGTCATAAATTGTTCTAAGTTTGAATGCTGGACTAGGTAGGCGTAATAATGATAGCAATAGGTACCATTAAGTTGTAAGCTATGTTAGTGTAGATCTAATAAATCTAGACTACGATGTGGTTTATTAGACTTAGGTTTTCTGTTACCTTTAATTTTGATTACTTGTGAGGAAATGAACCAACTGAGAGTAAAGGATAAACACTGCATTAAGATCGATCTAACCTGAACTAACCTCCACTCAACTAACTTTTAAGATAGCTAAATGATAAAAATCTCTGTAGCAATGTCCCTAATTCTCTGTACACTCGCTTTCAATAAATTCAGTAATAGTGTGTGATTCACCTCAGGTTCTCTCTTACACTCGGTGTATCACCTTAAGACATTACTTCTGCATTGCGTTTTTGACACTTGCGGAACTTCTGACATACATATATATATTCTCTTCCCTTTTTTTCTTGGTTACGCCGGCAATTAAATTGCCAGCTATAGACGACTCAGAAATAATATAGATTTAATCAATCCAAAAAGGCTGAAAGGGGGAAATGAAATTATACGCATAAACCGGCCTTTTGAACAGAGAGAGAACCGAAGAGTGGTAGGTATGGTAGTCCTTACCAAAACCCGGAATCGGGACCGGATTTAAAGAGAGGCAGAGTATTCGCTGAGATGCAGGAATTTTCGACTCTTACTGATTTTCCCTTGCTCGGCTCTCAATATCCACGTATGTAGCACTTAAAATCGCGTCCCTCGTGTCCTACAAATAAATAAGAAATTGACAGCGGCGTTGCAAAAGTGCCGTTCTCCAAGTTCGCCTATTTCCGAACCGGTTCCCCTTTTTGCCTCTTACATGCTCCAGTCTTTTAGGACGTTCCGGGATTCCCGCGGGATATGCCATACGCCGCAAAGGATCTCGTTTCTTTATCTTTTTATTTTGTTTGTCAGATCGGGAGATCTTGCGAAATTTACGGACAAGATAAAACGACGGTTAGACCGACCTGCACTGGGCAGATAGGGACGTTATTAAATTAGATCCAGAAGGATTTTCGTAGTTTTTGGCTTGTGTTTTATGGGAAGGGACAAATTCGTTTTCGTGCCGGGTAAATTGGAAGGTTTCCGTAGGGCCATTGTGTGTGCACGTCGATATGTAGGTTTCTTTAATTTTTCCATTCACTTCAAGCCATAATTAGCTGCCTAGACGTAGTGTCGGGGTTGAATTACGATTTTAACAGAAACGAGACGCTTTGCACCCCCCTCAAGGGAAATTGTGGTCGGTTTTCCTCCCGGGAGACCGGGGAATGCTGCTAATCTAGCTTTAATTGTGTTTTGGAAGTATTAGTTGGGGGGTAGAATTGTGGAGAGGCACAGCACGGAGTCCTCGAGGCTATTAGATCCTCATCGGGGCTTATTCTTCAACTTTACTCTTGCAAGTTTCCGCGTCTCTGCAGTATTTATCGCGTTTTTGTCTTGCAAAACAGAGCTGTCCAGATGCGAAAGCCACACGTTAAGGGTATGTTTGCCTCTATTCCCGGATTCCTGGATAGCTTCAAACTACATTTCGATAAATCACTTCGGTTTTTGCAGTTTAAATAAGGTCTATTGACGTGCCCTCCTTTCAATCCTGGCAAGCTTCGCTTCACACGAATAATTCTCTCCCGAAACCCGAACTTACACGGTAATAATAAATCCACATTGACACAGTGAATTTGTAATTAGATTTATTCGAGTAAACGAGGAACGCTTACTTTCCCTCAGCAAAGCCTAATTTAGAGTTCTTTGTCGTTGCCGTGATAGAGGAAGGAGGAGATCTGAGAGATTTTTTGATAAGCTAATCGAGTATCGCAAACACTCCTCACTCGAAGTGGTTTAAGTTGAAGTTGTTTGGGTTTAATTGTCTCGGTGAAAGCTCGCTTAAAAAGTCCACTCCATCGACCCCCTGAGCCTCCGTGCCACCATACATTATGCATTCAGCAGCAAATTAATTTTAGTGGATAGGCACGGAACTTTATTTCCCATTAAATCAGCCATTAACCCGAGCCGTTCGCTTTGCCCCTTTCGACCAGTTTAAAAAGAAATATTAATCGAAATTTAAATGAAGTTATTTATCAAACTACCACTGCTCTTGCTCCTTGGATGTATCTTCAGGAATTGTTTCAAAATTTGCGTTTAAATTATATAAAAATCCTTGGTAAAGTAAATTTGAGCCAGGAATATTCATTTAAATATCCCTTCGAAAAAATGAAATATGAATGTCCTCAACTTTCTATTTAAGCCTGGAAATTTATAGGTTTTAATCAATTCAAGCCCTCGTTTCTCCAATACTTTCCATCGGCTGTAAACTTGGAAAACACCATTTCGAATGCTTTTGCCGATCATTCATTTTGACGTAAATACTGTCAGATTTGTTTTGTAAACGTTACTCCTCTCTTTTTGGCGTACTCGGTAGGATACGTAAATTGAGATTTCTCTCAACAAAAGCTTTTAATAGTGATTTGATCCGAAGTCAAACTACCTGTACCGTGCAGCTTCAAGAACAAAGAAAACAACCTCGCTTGCTGGAAACTTTCCTCCAATTCCCGAGTTCGCAAATTCCCTTCTCCGCTTTGGTTTTAATTTAATAACACAACGTCATAAAGATGACGGCGTATGACAATCCTCCTTGGGTGTTATTGTCGGAGAAGTCTTAAAGGCAGGACGCCATTAAAATTCACGGGAAAACTTGACGAGCTGTATAGAACTTAACTCGGAGGGGGACACGACGACGTCGAATTAAGTCGCTGCGGCTGGCGCAGCTAATAATAATTGACACGTGTACTGTGGAAAACTTCTAAAGTTCCTTATTTTGTTGACTATTTATGAGTCAGCATAAAGATTTAAGAGGAGTTTTCAGGGTAGTGATCGTAGTATATATTCTTGTTAAAATGGTGAACATTAAAAGTCTACGGTATAATGTAGAACTTCAAACCGAGGCGCCATATGATAGTTAACAACTAAGGTCCTTACTTTTATTCTTGACAATTATTGAATGATATTTTTCGTTTTTCGGCCCGTTTTGACGTTTACTCTCCTCTATCATTGTTTTCTCTGATTTGAATTCAACCAATTTACCCTAGAGAGCTCTCAAAATCCTGCTTTGGAGCGAATTTTCCTTAATGAACGATCATTTGCTTCGGCTCCAATCAAAGCAATTCTGACGATACTCTGTAGGCTTTTTTTAACGGCATAGGGCAATTTGCTTCGATCAGTGAATGCATAATTCTGACCATGCAACAAAGTTGCAGAAGCGTCGCCTGGGGAACGCCCCGATACGACTTCCTGTAGCGGCGCTCCAAGCTGCAGGTTTATTAATTAGTTTTAGATCTAGTAATCTAAAATTACTGGTAATTGGAAATATTCACTGTTGGCACAACTATTCAGACCTTATTGCTAATAAATAGCGTCTACTGTCACTTAGTACATCTGACGCATTGCAATAGAGAAATTTCTAGTCGCTTTAATCAATCATAGTTCGAGTGAACCCTGAAACATGCAAGTACAGGATAAGCAAAGCCGTACAGTGTTTGCCCGAATTATTGCGTTAATTAGCAACTTCGGAGTGGGCTTAAATCTGTTGTGCTTGATGAACCGGATGACCTAATGAAAATGTTACTTCCTTCAGTGAGCAGCCTCAATGGAAATGCTAATTCAGATAAATACAATGGTTGAAATCGATCGGGGGCGGTGCAAGTTGAAGGTCGGAGGTGTAATGTGTGAACTATAACGTGCCAAGCGAGGTGTGGTCATCGAGTAAGATTAAAGAAAAGCTGGCAAAAGAAGGTTTTCAAATTCTATTGAGTACACTATTGCCCGAACTAATACCCAGTCAGAAAACGTAGATGGTTTTTTTTCTTTGTCTAAAGAATCGTTAATGGTGGTAGCAGTTCTCGAGGTTTTATGACGCGGCCACCCCTCAAAGCGTGGATGTTTGACATTCACAAAGGGCTTCCAAGAGGGCAAAACTGTATAAAATTTAATATTGACGCAAAATACGAATGCAAATTCGCTAGAGGGGTGAATTTAACGAGATATTTTCTGTCATTTATCTGGCTGCGCGTTTTGCGAACATCTTTGTCGTACATCGTTAACCGCGAAAGGAAATCTCCACGCACTTCTCCTTTTTCCTCGGGGTTTAATGTTCCACTTTGTTAATATCTCTGATACAGAGAAGAATTGCGTTAAATTCCAATAAATCTAAATTCCTTGGAAGCAATTTCCACAATATAAAACGTAGGGCGGATGGCGCCCTTTAATGTATATTGGCCCCAGTTTTATTTGGCTCTTGGAAAATTATGGGCACTAAAACTTTTATTTTCTTATTGAAGCAAACGAATGTGCGATATTACTTTACGTTCCGAGGCTTTTTCAAAACGTGAAATTCACTTGGAAATAAATAATCCCCCACAAATCCAAAGCGGAGCCTGTGAACATGCCTTTCTCTCCTTGATTAACGTGTATTTCGAGGCAAAATTTCCGATACTCATAAAGGGTCGATTTATTGAATCCTGAGTGCTTTCTCACATTCCGTCGAGCTGGAGATTGTTTACACGTGAGATTGCAGGAAAAACTCCTTCAGTATAACATAAGGGCAGGGACGTAATATACTTTCGAGTTATGAACAACTTTTGCCCCCTCGCTTGACGAGGATTGAGGATATTCAATATGAAATGGAAAAATTCGGGTGAGGGGAAAGTTTATTTCCCAAACAAATTCAATTTCACTTGGAAAGTTTGTTTTTGGGGTGGAGGGTACAATTGTCGTTCATAATATTCTTTGCGCTGTTGTTCATTATATACTTGGATTTTTGACTTCCTTGCAATTCCCGCTTGTGGTTACCTTGATTTCTCAAAAATTTACTCTGTGAGTCCCAAATTTACTTGAGGAATCTACGACGTTTCCAAATCTAACAAAACTGTGGCGTCTTCGGTTACTCCAAAAATATCTAAGAATTTTCATTCAAAAGAATGAAGATTCTTACTTAAGAAAATGTTTTATGTTTGAGATTTACGTAAAGAGAAACTTCATGTTCCAATAAAAATTAACAAACCCAACTTGAACAAACTTTACCCTATAGATTCCTTTACAGCTTTACAATTCCCGGCAATTAGACGTAATGTCCCTTGCCCTTTGGGCTTTCGGGAAGAGTTTCTATGGCAGCAGCACCGCGAGACGGTAAGAACCGATGTAATTGGGGCCAAAGGGTTGGACTATTCATATTTGTCTCTTTGAATGTTAATGCAGACTCCGAAACATAGTCTAATGTGCATTAGTGCTCGGTTAAGCGGCCATTGCTGGAATCAGCACTGGACACAGGTTTAATCTAGCTGCAAATACCTGTGGACATTATCAAGGTAGTCCATTCAGCTGTGAATTGCACATGTAAGAGTTCAGTTGATGTTATTGATATGCGGGACAGACCGATTTGTAATTATTGAATTTGTATATAAATATGTTGGATTGGAATTCGTTTTAGTTAGAATTGGAATAAATGTGCTTTTTGAGTTGTAAATTTTGCATCGAAGGTCCGAAATGACCAAACGAATCGTCTACGTAAAGGATTGAAAAAGCATTTTTTATTTTTTTCCCCCGATCAGGTAGGAATGCAAAACCTCAGAAAGCTCCAACAAGAACTGGGAAATGCCGAAATCCACTGAAAACAGTAACAAAGGGCAATGGATGACTCATTCGTTTATACAAGTATATGACATTTTCGCTAAGACAAAAACTGGTCGTTTGACGAATGTACCCAGTTTGTGTGGCCATCCACCACATTTACAACTTAAACAGAGCGATTCCTCCCCGTATTAGAACATATTAACAAGGGAAACCTTATCGTACTTATGGAAAATAAGTCAGAATCTCTATTTTATTCAATTCGGTTGCCGTTGCGTTGAATAAAACCCTCATTTTGTTCACATTCCCTTTTGTTCCCCTTCATTTTATAACGAATAAATCTGGTTATTTTATTCCATTGCGAACTCAAACAACCTTAAGCAACTTCTCAGGTAATTAATTCTGAGTCACTTGAGCCTATCTGCGCTCGATAAAGTTTCCGCTCGCTCACTTTTCCAGGCAAAATTCGACGTTCTCAAAGGGATAAAAACTCCCCGGGGAGGAAGATACGCTGTATAGGCGATATTACCCCGGATAAATAGGGGTATTGATATTCAAAACTCCACTACGTGTCAGATGTGGGGTCGCTTTATGTCATCATCGAGGGGAACACATATTATGAGTCTAAAACGTAATAAATCACTGATAGTTGGAAAATCAATTTTGTAATTAGCTTTGGAATAAGTCTCCGAACTGAAAGTTTTGACATCGGTCCTATTGAAAAGTTGAGGTGCCGCTATCGATTGCTTATCAACTTAAGTAATGAGTTTTTAAGGGCCGATGCTTTCGCCGAAATTGAGTTTGCCCAAGAATTAAAACTAATCGAAAAAGGGACGGGATAAATCCGATGGACAATGTCGTCCCCCGCACGGTTCGCTGTGCAGATGTGCGTTTTTTTACCTCGTAAAATCTTATTGCTTTCCATAAATCTGGACAGATTACCGGACGACGTGATCCGAAAAAATTATTTAGGAGTTTTTGCAATCCTGCAACCATCCCAGGTGTGTAATTTGTCACTTACACCGGACGAATTGCAAAACCTCCTTGTGTCGACAAATCTATATCGTCATTCAGCACTTCAAGAAACGGGGGAGACAGTTTGGAAAAAGATTAATGACTACATCGAACGTTCTCTTTGGTGGCGGAATTGATTCCGCCTCTCTCCCTCGTGTTTACACGTCATGTTTACAGTCAGAGATGATGTATTATTTATATACAGGGTGTTTTGAAAAAGACAGGCTGTCCCGTTATTGTGGTTGCGTCCAATCGGTTAGCGATACAGCCGGAACTAATCGAAATTGATAGATTGCTTTCTAACATCAGTGTTACAATTATTTACATAACAAGTGAAGAAAGTAACTCTTAACGCACAAGCATGAAGTGTTACGCTCGAACAGCAGAGGAGGACGGTAATCACGCGAGTGTATTAAGGAACTTTCTTCCGAGTTATGTACATGATTTTCCCAAGACCAGAGACTGTTTACAAAAAAAAAACCAATAAAAGCAGTTTACCCGGCAGGGATTCGAACCCGGAGCAGAAATCGGACACTACTCCGTCCAATTCTTTTAGCCGTACTAATTCATTCCTAACACATGTGTGTGTTAGCTTCTCCGTTTGTTATGTTTACTTTCGTACGAGACTCTGGGAAAAACACCTTTACTTACGTTTATTCAACTTTACCAAAATAACGCATAGAAGTTGTAACGCTCTGTATTTGCTAGGATAAAACACTTAAAACTTTCAGTCTTTAGAATGTTTTTCATTTTATTTGCCAGGAAACCATTAAACAATAATAAGGATGGTGACCGTAAAAGTGGAACAAACCGAAACCCCTATAATCGCCGAAACCAACAATGGGGAAACTGCAGTTAACAGAGATAGTGAAAGTGAAACTAAGAAAGAGTCTGAACACCCATCAAAGAAGAAAGATTCATTCAGGAAACCCTGCCCTGCTTCGAAGAAGCCAAAGAAACCAATCGACGAAAAACCTGACCCTGTAGAAGAAGCGAAAAAGGAGGAAAATAAAGACCAATCTAAACCCACAGAAGATGCTTTAATTCTATCTGCCGAGGAAGAAGAGGAGGTTGCGGCTGAAACCAACGAGGACGCGGTGAAAAACCCCCCCAAAGAAGAGAAGGTAAAAACCACTTAATCTTAAACCCTCTAAATTGTTGCGACGTGTTAAAATCTGCCCAATATTTAACGTAGAGCTCAGTAAAAGACGCGAAAAAACGAAAGGACGCCCAAAAAAACATTTGGATCTCCAACATATCCCGAAGCACTAAAGCGACCGATCTGAAGAAACTCTTCTCCGACAAAGGAATCAAAGTGGACAGTGCGAAAGTAGTGACCAATGGCAAGAGCTTCTTCGGATACATCTGCCTGGAGTCACCGGAACTGGCCCAAAGATCCGTCAAAGAGTTAAACGGTCTCAGCCTGAACAACAAAAAAATCGTCGTGTCGCTTTCCAGACCGGATCTGCGTTCCGGAAAGGCACCGGAGCCTACGCGACGTCCCAGGGACGCGCGAGCTGCAGGCGGGGCGCAAAAGAACGCTGAGAAGGCAACGACAGATAAGAAAAAAGGCGATGTTAAGGAAACATCGGAAAATGGATCCGAAGCGGTCAAAGGTTAGTACTGACCAAGGCTAATGGAAAACTTATAGGATTGCTAAAGAAACAATTAAAACGCGGTTGGTTCGTCACCACCTGACCCGCATTGTCGCCAAGTGTGCCAATTGTCGAATTTTTCAAAAATTTTCTCAAGTTTAGCAAATTCGTGTCTGAGTGACGTCATTATGAAACACGTGTTTTTTTTTCTCTTAAAAACTTACCAAAATGCTGTTATGGACGTTAACTGGAGTCGGTCGAGCTGCTCTGAACAGGGTTGCTGTTTGTTAACTGTCTTCGTCGACAGTATGAAATTTTTCTTTTATGTCAATGTCATTGATGCCGTCAGAAACTTTAGAGGTTGATTTAATAAAGAAGAAAAAGAACGTGTTGATGTTAGAATTTTAGTTTTGTCAAGCTGCGAAGTGACAGAAGAAAGGAATAGATGTGACCCCTGACAATTATTTGATTATGACGGATTGTGACACTTGTCACGTTCTACTATGATCGAACCAATCAGCTCTCGGTCAATTGCCTACGTCACCTGCGCGTCAAACTCGCATAAAAATCAACCAGTTTGAGCAATCCTATAGAATTTCAAATATCCTTGAGTACTATCGAGAAGGCCGCAATTATTCGTAAGTGTGGTTCGGGGTAACTGGAGGCCGTTGCAAAACACCCCTGCGAAAAACCCATTTCTTACTACAACTCCACACTACCAGGACTTTCAACTCAAAAACTGGGACAAGCATTAGGTGTTCCTGCATCCTTAACCCATTCTACTATTAGACCGTGCTATTTTAGATGCCAATAAGGAGACGAGTGAAGAGGCGAAAACCGAATCCCCCGAAGAGGCGGAGGAGAGGCGTCGCCGTCGGGAGCAACGCCACGTGCGGCAAATCAACGACCTGAAAACGGAGCTGAATCGCATCACCACCGAGCTGCAAAACAACAGAAGGCGCTTGAACGACGCCACGCGACGCCTGGACGCCGAGAGGGAGAGGAAGGCGACTGTGCGTCGTGAGATCGAGTCGCTGGAGAGCCAGTTGAAGTCCGAGAAGAGGAGGCATGCTCAGGAGCTCGAACAGTTGGAGAAGAAAAGGAAGTTGGACGAAGTTAGGTATGTAGCACTTGCGCAGCTGGGAGTCGAGAGCGTCGACGTTCAGTTCAGAGGTGCTGCAAAATTTCAAGCAATGAAGAGTCTTGATGGTTTGTACTTGAAATAGCACCGGATCCAGGCAAATGTTTCTCCGTACGATAACCAGAAATATGCGGATAACATCAATCCTTCGCAATAGGTCTGCTGAGTGAACTATGAAAATCTCGCCGGAGGTCGAAAAACCTTTGCCGCGCATGCCTCTATTGTGCACCACATGCTATTTGAAAAATGACTGAGGTTTTCATTTGACCTTTAGATTTTAACGCACGCGCAGTTAGTCTTCCTAGAGTATCTGCGGATTGTCGATCGTCAGCTGTTAGGCTTCATTTCTACTGGTTTCATAACTTTTATATCAGTCACAATTATATACCTACATCAGGAGAAATGGACAAGAGAAGCGGTGTTTAGTCGTTCCGAAGTGATGATTCCGTGATTTTTTTTGCTTTTGTCTAGAATTTTAGACATTAATTGTTGATGTTTACTCCACACAAAAAAACTTTAAACAGGTACCAGGATGACAGAGCCATGTTGAATAGGGAACTGGATGAGTGCAGGAAAATCCGGGAATTTTTACAAAGGAAAATCGATGATTTCGGAATGGCGAGGCGCGGACGACCATCTCCACATAGATCATTGGATAGATCAAGTGATAAAATACATCGGTAAGTTTATTAGCGAATGGAACAGGGTTGCCGCAAATCGTCTCACATAGCTTTAAGAGTCCTTTCAAATTTCGTTTGATATCTATTCGTGTGATATGAAAAAATATTCTGGAAATGCAGAAACAACTACTAATCGCGTAGCTGTGAAAAGTAAAATATAAACTGCATTGGATGTGATAAGTTGATTTAAAATATTTCCAGTTTTTGAAATAACCGCGAGATTTTTCATGCCAACTCCCTGGATTTCATGAATGAATCACTCTCCACATACAACCTCTGTTTTTTTAGTCCCAGATTGGAGGGCAGAGGAGGTCGCAGCCCCCCACCACCCCCTAAATTAAACAGCAGACGTTCACGTGATAGGTCACCCCTTCCCTACAAGAATATCAAAAAATCGCGCCCAAACGACGATGGTCCATCTGGAAAACATGCCCCCTACGGAAATAGTCATTATTCCAGCCAATCCTCGTATACCCCCAGCGGTTCCAAACCTCTACTGGGGCACTACCCGCAATCGAGCTCTTCGGGGAGCCTTTCGAGGGGGTCTATGTACGGATCTACTGCTTACCCAGAATCGGGTAGATACGGAGCAAGTACTAGTTACGGAACAGGGGCCTATTCTATCAGCAACCCTCCTTCGCTGATGTCGAGGCCTATGGGGTATCCAGGTTCTGGAAGTGGACAGAGAAAGTACTAATGGCAATTAGTTATTTAGACGATTGTCAATGGCCATCTTATTCTTATGTTACTCTTGTGTACCTATGTATTTTTCCATTAGCGGTGTTATGATTAAGGAGTTTTTTAGTCGTATGTTTCAGTGCATCAAGTAGTGGTTTTAGTCGTTAATGTCCAAAGTTTACCTTCGAATAAAAGGTGATTATTGAGCTAATTGTTTGAAGTGTTACTTGCTCGTTTTGCGCTGTTATCCTGGACTTTCCCGTAATCTAGCCATTTCCCTCCGAGCCTTACAATTTCCTTTTGTGGGCGTTCCCTAATCTGGACCTTGTCTATATGTCGAGAGAAAGTGGAAATTGAAAATTAATATTTCATTTTGGGTCATGAGATATCTGCGCTGCTAAGGACTTTATTTGTGACTGAAATAATAATGAATTTAAACGCAAAATACCGACGACTTTGGCTGGCAAACTCGACGCACAGATATTAAAATCGATTTTATGAGTCGTAAATAAATTTATCAAAGTTTCACCTAACCGTAAAATTCACAAAATATTTGTGAAGTTTACGCCAATCCGGATCAGTGAAATCAAATCAGGAGATACGTCGCGATTTTTGTTGGCATTTCATTACAATCTAATTTATTCCATCGAAAATAAAGTTTTTCAATATTCGGCGTGGCTGAGGAGATGTATTTTCAATCTCGCAAAGCGAAATTAATACATTTTTATATACCTTTCATTATTAGAATGTTTAAGGGTTTTTGGGGAATTGTCAAAAACAGACATATTTCGATAGATTGTACTGCGGCCTTCAGTTAATTCAATCAAAAATTTCAATAAGACCTGACCTGCTTCCTGATTAAGTTAGGGGACTGTGTCGTCACGCACAGGGATATGTGAGATAACGGATAATTCATTGCCTATAAATGTTAATTTTCTATGAACAATCATGGCCGTTGAAAAAACTTAAATTCTCGATAAAAGGACACTTCTCAACTACAATTGCAAACAAATAATTCATTTCGTGAAATTTACCTTCTCGATGAGGGACGCCACTGGGAAAAATTTTGCTTCGTCAAATTTAAATCTTCACGAAAGGACGCCTCCAGACTGTTATTGTAGCCACAGGAGGCTTTGGAAGGTTATGCCACCGTCGTGCAAAACAAAAGGTAGTTAAGTGTCAAAGTTGTTTTGCAGGTGAGATTTCTGGGTAAAATTCCTCTATCAAAATGGCGGCAAATTATATAAACGAAGAGAAAGTGGACATGGCAGGGACTCCAGTAAGTCAACTGCAGCAGTCGCTGTGCCGAAAATAACGGTCCACACGTAATTCAATTAATTGTTTTAAATTGCAAATAACGATTTGTAAACAATACACAATTTAGCAAGTTCTTTTATGTATCCAAACTGTCTCATGCGGTTAATTCGGGCGTTTGGGAAGCTGTTGCACGTAGGCCGCGGCTGCTGCAGTTGCGTGTCTATTTAATTCGAAATTGAGTGCGAGTGACCGATTTTATACAGAAGTTTTACTTGAAAACCAACACAGAACATATAAGTGCTACAGTGAAAGAACTGCGTACCGGGCTCTATTGAAGTAACTATGTAAGCATGCCAATGCCTTAACTGTCTACTGCATATTGAGTGCTGCAAACGATGGGAGACACATAACCGAGCATTTTCATATCGCGAGTCATGAGACCCGCATAAAGATGGGTCGCATTGGGGTCCGTTTGCTCCTAGATCCGCTTCTGCCTTTAGATTGCAGCTGGCAATAAACAAGATTTCGTTTAGTGAAATATAAATCAGTAATAAGTTGTTTCCAAATTTATGCGCGCATATTCGATGACGTAATGCTAGTATTAGTTGTGAAATTTAAAAATACTTTTCTAATATTAGTGAAAGAGCTCACGTCACGAAGTATGGAAGCGCATTTTGCATGACGTCAAGTGTATTAGCGGCCGGCCTGTTCCATTGCACTGGGTCGAAACAAAACGGACAATACTATGAGAATTGTGCCAATATGGTGAACATAAATTTTTATCTCTCTTTTCTCGGAAATCGCCCCTAAAATTCCCAGCAAATTGCGAACTTCACATATCCGCCTTTCGCAATCAAAACAAATTCTACTCCAATCGAAACTCCATCCCAAAGTAAACGACTCGATTACTTCCAACTATGTTCAACAAGTTATATAACAACTAACGACATACGTGCCTGTTCAAACTTTTATATACCAAGACCAAACCATAGAAAGCCTCACAATCGGGGGAACCTTACTGCGTGTTTAAAAAACGTATAAAACTTGATTAATTGGCCCTTATTTCGCACGGTATTATAGTTGGGCAAAAGTTTCTTAATGAACTTGTTCGTTTTCCAGCTCTTATTTCAAAATTAATAACTCTGATATAAAAGTTTTAATGGGTGTATTTAGTTGAGAAAATGGCTATTTCGTTGAGTGATAGGAATCGAAAATAAAACTCTCAAGTGACACGCTCATGAAACAAATTAGGAAAATAATTCAGACCTTTTCCTCTGTTTATATAACGCGAAATGTAAATACGTACTCCCATTTAGTTAAAGGACGGATTTCGAGAGTAGTTTGCCAAATACATCTAGACTGCAAGTTGCATTTTAGCTTATATTTATTGCTTGCTGTTATTGTTTGTGTAGGTTTAATTACGAGTACGTTTGAGAGAATTTTGTATAATATTTTATCTCCCATATTTCCCAGGTATTAGCTATTTCATGAATAAATAATAAAAAGTAAATAGATTGGCAGGAATAAATCGCGTTACGTATCCAGTTCATATGCTAAATTTCCTTTCAATGTACATAAATGAAAAATTGTACATGTGCAGATATTTAAATTTTCAGTATTACTTTATTTATTTTATTAACTGAACTTGAAACATTTTTTTTTCCACAAAACTAAATTTCCATAGAACTTATCAACAATTGCTACAGTCTAGTAGCACTGCCTGACTTCCAACACCTGGCAACTTAACGTTACTTAACTGAAACGGTATATTTAAAGCCAACATGGCAAGTAACAAAAGAATGTCGCATGGTTGCCATTTTTCGTGTAAACTCCCAAATTGGCTGCTCCATTATCGACCCTGACCTGGACGGAAGCCCTTTCAACTGAGATTAAATGCCCCTCTGCGACTGCTATAAGATCGATTACAGAAATTAATTTATTGCATTCAGAGTGACGTTTCGAGTTAGTTCACTGATGAACTCCTGTTAGTTCGAATGACCGAATATGATGATTAATTTAAAAAAACCCTACAATACAATTGGCAATTCATCATAAAGGCCAAAAGTTTGCGATGATTAATCTCAATTAGAGGGAATCTCGCAGTAATGAGACCGCTAATGTTTGGTCAATTAATCATAATCACGGCTAAGTCATAAAGTACTGAAAAATGTGTTGACCGATCTGCACGGGAGAGCAGAGAGAAAAATCGATAGTTAACATTTTCCCTTGTGTTAAGTATCTGGACTTTTATTTACTGTCAGGAATTCTAAAATGCACTTAACCTGAATCCATTTAGCTTCACGTATGGCTTTCCAATAAAACTCGCCGATTGGAACAAATGAGCTGGAAATAAATCCGTTTATAACTTTCTTTTGCATTAAAACATCAGGACGATGAAGGAATGGAGTTTTTAAAAAAATCTGTGTTTTACGATCTTGTCACAAGGGCATTAATAATCGCGTAATGTGCAAACATCAAAATGCTCTTTTCCTGTAAATAGAAGCAGCTAATTTCAAGGTGTAAGCATCAGGCAAGAAGACTAAATTAACTAAGTAAACGTTTTCCAAGTCTGATAGAGTGAAATTGCTTTCCTTCCTTTCGTTTTGCACATGTTTGTTTTGCCTAAACATTCTTAAATCTCTTGCGTACTTAATAGGCTTATTAAGGTGAGTACTGTATTAGCGGAGTCGATGTCAGTAGCGTGAGCAGAAACATATGTACATATATAGGAATAAAAAGCAATATTTACACAAATTGAACCTCGTTTTACTATGAAATTTCCAATTAGTGCATACTTCCTATGTGTTACGTGTATTTATGGTTGCCTACAATTTCATGTGATATAAAGGAGCTTTGCGGCAATGAATTGTTATGAATGCTAACGTTATAATTAGGGAAATCATAAATAGACCTTGGTTTTGATTCGTTTAAATTGGGTTTTCTCTTATTCCCTTCAAATTAACCCATAAAATAAATTTTAAAAAAAACACAAAAAGACAACACGTCTTTGAATGTCAAATGAAACATCAACGGCGACGTTTCATTCGACATTCATTTCCACGGCAACTGTAACAAATAACAATGAAGATTACCACGACATTAAGGTCCACTAGGTTGCCTCGTCATGTCGTGAAAAAAGACGAAAAAATGTAGTCCATAGTCATTCAACACCCCCCAGGAATAGTGTATTTTAAAGCTAGTAGCGAAAAAATATTATTATTTATTGCCCCGAAGGAAGCCAAGGAAAACCATCGAGGTAGACCGAAATCAAAATTATGAGTTTAAAAGTCGCATCAGCCGGTCGCGAAAAAATAAATCATCGCACAGGCAGCCTTTCCATGCTTTTCCATTTTCCATGTGGCAAGTTTGATTTAAAGGCTGCGAACTGCGGCAGCACAGGAATTTTAATGCGATTTCCTTTCTAAGAACTCGACAACTTTTGCCTGCGCTTTAACTTTTGGAAAATACATGGAAGATTATGATAACTGTTCTACTCATAATCATCGGCGAGAAGGAGGGAAATCAGCAAAAAGATTGAAGCAGATTTAATGGGAAGGCAAAAGACTAATGATGGCCTTTTGCGCGTCATTTAACAGCTTGGTTAATGGGTCTTGGAGGGAGCAGGTGGTCTTCTACTTTAGACCGGTTGGTCTCCCAGGAGCGTTGCTGACATTTAACTAATTGCTCAGATTAATACATGGCAAACAAAAGCCTTAAGTGTCGTATAGGAATTTTCAAAGTTGTGATATAACGTCACCGAGGAAGACAAACAAACCTTCTTGGTAATATCCCGCTATTCCAGTATTTTCCAGAAACAACCGCGATATTGAAGCGATGCATCTTTGCGTGGTCGACTTGGCACTGAGTGTATGAAATTTCCTTAATTTATGTGCTTTTGCGAGCGGGTAAACCTTGAGAGCACTTTTATTTAATTTTCCTGTCTACTTACCTTCAATATGAAAAATGAGTTTAATAACGGAATAGAGGAGAGTGGGTAAAATTTACGACCACCCAAGATCGATCACCTTAATTTAGTTTTGATGTAATAACGAGTAGTAAAGGTTAAAGTTGGGAAATAAGCAAGTAAATCGGAAATGTCGCTTCTATGAATGAAAACTGATGTGAAACGAAAGAATTCACATTATAATGAACTCTCCATGAAGTCATGAACGATGAGTCAAATCGTAGAAGAGACAATTCCTAGAAATACCGTGGAAACTATAATAGGATTTAACTAACA
This sequence comes from Euwallacea similis, assembly GCF_039881205.1. NCBI lineage: Eukaryota > Metazoa > Arthropoda > Insecta > Coleoptera > Curculionidae > Euwallacea > Euwallacea similis. The sequence goes on from NC_089609.1 coordinate 308,569, forward strand.
ACGCAACATTACTCGAAAAGAGAGGGGTTAAAAAAATATAATTTTTTCCAAATATGAATATTTTTGTTCGGCCAAGATTAACGAAGTTATTGGTCCACTCATAATAACTTAGCTTAAACTAGATTGGTAAAACGGCAACGTCGCATTAGGCATTTGTTAGTACCTAAATGGTCTTATGGGGCGACCAGAATGATCACCCCTATAAGACTCCTTCCACCGATCGACGCCAAGCGACGTTATTCCGTGCCTTTTGGTCTTCCGATGTTCCGTGAATGCTTGTTTACAGACGAGATGACGAATTTAATCTTCAAACATTAGTCAGGGTATTTCTTAATGAGATCATATCTGACCCCCTAACCTGAAGCATTGTTTCAGCCTGTTGAATTTTCGCTCAAATAAGTGAATTTTAGCACAAATTAAGAGCTGGTATTTATCATTGTCAGTGAGTAATAGATCATACTGTCGAGGGAAGCCACATCACCTTTGACTCCCGTAAGCTTTTCAAAGCGATTTATTACGTCTGGTGTAAAGCAGAAGGACGAATTTGTCAAGTACATGCGATTAGTTCGAGTTTCCTTTCAAGGTGTGCCACAGTGGTTAAAGTGAGCTGTATCTTTGCCTATGGAAATTCCTGAGAAAAATATTCCAGGTCTATCTCGTCCTCTCAGTCTCTCTCTTTGTGTTCCAGATGCAAGGGACCGCATGTATAATTTACGACTTGACTCGTACAAATTTCATACCTATACCTCATCATTCCCGAGGGCATCGAATGGGATTTAACCTCCCTGTGAGAGACAACGAACTGATGTTTGCTTGTCCCCCATTTTCATGGAAATTACTCAATTATAATCCGGTGGAAAGGGGATACATCCAGGAGCGATGCAAATTGAAAAGTTTTTGTTTAAATTCCCCTCCCCGATATCTCTGGAAAACTATGGGATCTCGTGTTGTAATAAATTGCGAAAGTTTAATGGACTTGCAGCCAGGTGCATAAAATTCGAATATATTATTTCCATACGCGGGGCAAGTTTACAAAAAGGTTACAAATTAAGGGCATTAGCAAGTCAAGTTACAAACGAGCTACGGCTAAGCTGGTTTTAATAGCTCTCGGTTAATATCCTGTGTGAACGCTAATCCGGATAGAGCAACAATTCAAATGCCAAAATAACAGGACAAAAACTGGCCATTATTTTATAGTCCCAACATGTTTCCTTTCAACTCGTAAAGTCTTTTAAATTGAAGGGAACACCCTTTTTCTGCGCCCCACTGCAATATTGGTCTTAATTTAGGTCGATGTAGGTTGGGAGTTTTAAACAAAAAATATTCCATACCATCTCTATTCTCATGTTCCATTATTTAGCACTTAACCCGAATCAGACCTTCCCTTACCTTTTTATTGGGTCGCCGTGAATATTTTATGCCTCGAAGGGCTGAATACGGCAGAACACGAAGGGCACCCCCCAAAAGACAAATAACTTAATAAAGGTAAAAGGTAGTGCTTACACGGGCTTTATTACAGGATTACAGCGAGCGTTTTTCTTGTAAAATTTGATGGCGTTTTGCTGAAAGCAGCGCTTTTATGCCCATTTTTTTCGGACTTATTATACCGCCACTGAACAGTTTAAAGGTATCAAATAGCGGGATGAGAAATTTGGATAGAATTCCTTAATTAATGCACTTTAGTGTTTATAATGGATACACGAGTTGATACCTAAACTATTGATCATGACAGGCAAAGTTCAAGACCCTGTTAGGTGTAACATGTAACCTCTAATTAGCTTAAAAGCAACAACTTCTTGCTGATGTTAACATTGAATTAGCCCAAGGACCCCTCGACGTCTCTACAGAGTTGCATGAGGTATTATAATTAACGCAGAGAATATTTTATATGACAAATGAATAAACCCAAAACACGCACATACAATTCATAATTTGCTAACTCTTGTATGAAAATTGGCCGGAATTTGGAGCTGGCTCGGTCATAAATATGAGCTGACCGCCATTGTTTCGGTCCCGGCGCCATTAATTCAAACTGGAATAGTTTGTTTACAGAGCTCCAATCGTTACCGTAAATCAATATACCAGGGGATCTGTTTAACTAATTATTGTCAAATCGTTAGCACATATGCAAAAGCGAACGACAACTGATGTTTTAGCTTATAGCAGTTTGCAACAACATCGGAAATTATGCTGATATTTGCAAACTCAGGCGAAATAGACCAGGAACATTTAATTCGCCAGTCTATACTTTGTCTTCACCGTTTTGTCAGGGATTTTGCGTTATCGATATGTTTAGTTCATATGGGCGGCCGGAAAAATATTCCCTTTCCTCACACCTTCACCATTTGACCACGAGTTTGCAATGAAAATTTGGTCCGCACCTTCACCACAGTGGTAATATTTATCACTAACCCGATTTAATGAAACGTCATCCGGGCCGGTATCATTACCCGATTATAAATTGAACAATCCAATTAACGTTTGTCTATAGCGTGCCTTCCTAAAATTCCCGTCACAAATTGCGCTCCAATAACCGTTACAGCTTATTCAGTCGGTATTCATTCATTAATTAATTAAATTTGACAGGTTTTTAGAGACTAAAAATTCGAAACTCACTTTTTAGGGCGCGATTTTGCTAGAGCGATATTTCATGTTTCAATGGCCTTTGAAATAGATAATATTGGTTAAATTGGAATATGAGCAAGCATTATTGATGGTGTCGATATAATAAAATGTATCTACATGCATAATGCATCTGGGGAAATACAAGAAATCTTGAAAAATAAATGCATGAAAAATCTACTTCATTATTATTTAGCATTATTATTTGTGTGTCTTTCCTCCAAATTTCAAAGACATTTAGGACTTTTCGAGTTTTGAATTAAACTCCAACTACAACTAAAACATAATGCCTCCATCCATCTTGCGATTATCTAACTAATCGTTCCCCGAGGTACTTCCATAAGCCCCTAGACTCCATTATTTATATAAAAGCTCATCTCTCGCAAAAAAAATATATAAAAATTTTTACAGTGAAAGCATAATAGAGCAGCAGCTCAAACATTGGGAATTAAATTACTAACCTATTTAACCCAGGACAGCAAACTGTTTCCAACAAAGCAGGAGGGAAAATAATAAAGAGCAAACCGGCTCAAATGAAAGACGTTAAAAGCGCCTTTGTGGAAAGGACGATGTAATTTGATATTTCCATTAGGAGAGTTTTCTGCGAGGATACGTGTTGCTATATTAATTTTTTTATTGCCCAGCTAACACAACACCAACACTTTAGCTGATTTTTTTACTTGAACATTCCAACGTAAAATATAGTAATAGGTCTCGTCATGTACAGTACAAGAAAAATCGCTGTTTACATTGTTAAAATTATCATTTGCCATCGCTGTGTCGATATCGTCCAATTGCGTCTAGTGCTACCTACCCTGCATCGTATAAGAAAAACGCCATGGCATTAAATCTTACTAGCCCAAATAGTAAAAATGGCGCTGAACGCAGTTGACACGTATGTTATGTCCTCTTTTCCTTCAAGGGCATGCATCGGAGAAGAATCGTTAAATGCAATGTAGCATTTTAACGATGACTTGAGTTATAAGTCTATCCGCGCAGTTGTGCGAAGTAAGAGTTTCAGTTGACAAACTTAGAAAAATCAATTGACTATATTTCGATTTCGAGCAACTCGATTCTTAAAATAGGTGGATTATCCCTTCACTACACGAAACAAGCCGAATTCTCAAGAGAGAATTTGGAGAGTGTGGAGTCTCTACATTGCCAAATCCCGCTGGCGCAATTTATCCATAAAACATGTAAGAATCCGCCAGTTCGACCATAAGTTTTCACGAATTTGGGTGTTATACGTGATTTAGTGGTAAGAGATAAGCTGAAGAGCAATAAAGAAGCTATACAGAACAATGAAGGTATTTTGCATCTGACAAATGCAGGTGTATTAGGAAAATACACATTTTGCATGAAAATGGAAAAATGCTATTTTCCCATAAACTTTTACCATCCGCCAACTTCACGCGGGCAAATTCCCCCGGGGAAAATTAAGTGGCAGGGATAAATAAATTCGCAACTGTCCCCAAAAGTGGTGGGACAATTATTTAAGGGCGAAACGCCGTCCCGAACTAGAACTAAAACTGCAATTATTTAAAAGTTTTCGGTGGAGTTTTCCTGGGAAAGCCGAAATGTTTAACATTTCAACCCCCGCTTTGGAGAACGAAATACCTGACCTCGATAAGCCAACATTTGGATGCATTAACTTCATGAGTTTTGAATATTTAATGCCGCAGAGCAGATAGGCATATTTCATGTGGGTTTTGAAATAATTTTGGTATAGTTCCATGTTTAGGAAAAATTGTTGAAGAGCCTTAAAAGTAAATCACGGCGCTTCGCGACTAACAAGGTGACATTCCAAGGCTTGTTTACATCTCAAGTAATTACCGGAAGTGATTAATTGGAGCCCCATAGTGATCGCTCCTGCAGTGTTGTCAAGGCACTCGGGACGTTCCCGGAATTCGGATCTCGTTTTCTTGCCGACTACAACGGCATTCATTAGGGTTGGAGGGCAGGAATAATGGCCCCAATTTGTGTCCTCACAGTCCCGAATAATTAAACGTCGATGTGTCAATGGATACAGGAAAGGTTTGGAGGTAGTTTAAATGCAGTGGGATTTGTATAAATTGGATTTTACCGTATATCAAGGAAATTGGACGTTTCCTTGGTAATACGGAAGGGCAATAAATGCTAGCAAACGTGTGGAAGGCGTGCATGGTCTCGCAAATCGTTTATAAAGGGTAATCATTAAAAAGTCTGTAATATAGAGGGTGTCCTATTTGAAAAATCGAGATCATCCGAGTAGACCACCAGTTAAGAGCCTTTAAATAACGAATTTGCACGATGGAATTGTTCCTTATGAAGTATAAAAATATGTGAAATTGTGACCACATTGCTTCTCGACAATATGGTCACAATGCTGTAAAATCCCATTTTATTCTGTAAGTAATATAGGAAATTACACATGAAACCCTCGTAAAAATATTCCTCCTTTTCCGGGTATTACCACCTCTCCCAACCTTATCGTGCTTCCGGATCATCCAAAGCGAGAAAAGGCAGGAATTTCCCAAAATAAACTGTCAGCAATTAAGATTGAGCACTAGATAAGAGCTCCGGCAATTGTGTCATTAGTGGGGCTTCTAATGTTCTAGGATCAACTGAAATGGACGGAATTCTGTGAAAACAGCACCTGCGGCGAGTGCGGAGTGTTAGGGGACTTCGCCCTAAAAAAATCTGATAAGTATGTGAATAAGGGGGGAAATTTCTGTCATCTATACTTAAAGTTTATCCAGGGAAGCAGTTTCATTCGCCACGAAAACTTTACCTTTGATTTCTCCCAGATAACAAGACGTATAACTTAAGTAATGTTTGCAGCGACTAGCACTTATCTAAACGACTTTGAAACGGCACCGAACAAAAATATCAAACCTCGATAGCAATCCCCACTAATGGCCATGTTAGTTTCCATAACTTTTCTCTGGCAGGATTTTATTTAAGGAACAGCTCTTTCAAAAGTTCCTTTTAAACGAAATAGTGTTATTTATCAAATTACGAGAAAAACGAAAATTTTTCCGAAACGGAGGTAAGACTTCGGGGGTAATATATTGTCGATATCAGCTTTCAATTATTATCACTAGCAAGCTGAAGCGAACCCGAAAACTTTGCCAAAGTTTGCGATAGTAAGCCGAAACTGAGGGCTTTGGTTAATCACCGGGGCAGCTTAGATTTTCAGAGGAATTTACTGGCAATTCCTTTGTAATGGACTGTATGACACTTGATTAAAACAGAATTTCTTTCGCAATTTCGTCAAGAAAACTACGTGATTGTGTTTCTCATGCCCCCGACGCTGGCAAGATATTATCCTGCCACCGACAAATGACACAAAAAGGTTTTGTTTCGTAATGGCCTACATAAACCATCTGCGTGTAGCATCGCTAATAAAGCCGTCACGTGACACACAGGCTCGATGTGTTTTATTCAAATTGCTCGGTCAATTGCGGACCTGATCAGCATTTTAATGGATCCTCGTTTTTATCTCTCCCTCTTCCACCAGCAGACTCCTTTTGTTCATTTAATGATACGTCCATATGGGGATCTTGAAGGAACTTAATGAGCAGAGAACCAGAGTTACATGCGTGGAGAATTTGGCATTGCGGCTGCAAAATTGCCGGAGTTATCAATTATTGCAATTATTATCTTTTTTCCCAATCCAGCTTGTTCTGCGGATTTACTGGATCGCAACTACAGATTTTTACGTATTTAACGACTGATCCTATATTGCGCCCGTATACTTGAATCGAGGCCCTGGAGCAATGGAAATGCTGTTTGGGGCGCTTTCATTAGAGTCTTTGTCAAAATCGCGAAAAACTGAAAGATATTACAATGCGATCTCTGCAGGCTTACAGAGCTCATCGTCAAACTTCTCTAAGACAGAGTTTTATAAAATTGTCCTTAAAAGACTTGGGGAGTAAATCTTGATTATTCCCCTGAAGCAACTTAAAGCGACTCGTGCGTATCGTAAAATAGCCCTGCGACACAATGGAAATCCGGGAACGAGAAAATTAACGCCAAAACGACGAGGAAAACCGTCGAGCCCTCGGGATTTGATAATTGAAAAACGTACCAAACATCAATGGATTATCGGGGAAGTTTACAAAACAGGATGCCAAAGAATTTGGGGCGAAATTTAGAAAGCTCTTACTGCAATTTTCCATAAGTTGTGCATCAACGTCAAACAAAACGTACAGTCGTATAGACAACTTAATCCCGAAATCTCACCCGGAATCCTTATACGCCAATTCCATGCCAGATCTAATAATCTACCCCTATGTCGGCTTCGCTCGTGCGAGCCCTTTTAGGGACTGAATTATATATCATCTCGTCATGCACTTTGTCTTACTGTGTATTGACGTCAGTATTTGAGCGGAAGACATTACGTTTTGATGATTGCGGCATTGTGAAGAGAAATTCGAAAAGAAAACGATTTCAAAAACAGCTTCTCCTTGATTAAGTCGCAGCCATCAAAATAAAGCAAACGCACTTGGAGAAAATTTCCGCTGATTACTTGGGGCCCGGAAAGGGCCTCGTTGCGTTCAACTTAATAAAGATAAGAAAAAAGAATATTCCGGGGCCGGAGGCGATTGCCCGAACGATCTGTCCCCGTTAGATTAAGATCTTGCCTCCTCACAGTGAGAATAAACGAAATTGCACAATTCTCCCTAAACACACGTACAGGAAGGAATCCCTCCTCTCCACTTGTCGACAAGGCACAAATAAATGGGGCCCCTTGCAGGCAACAAGCTACAAATATTATGATGTCACATTTCCATTGTGTTCGGAAAGGAAGTTGCCAACAATGGGTCCATTGTCTTTCCATTGCGAAAACATTCGGGATAATGCGACGTACAGGAGAATGCCGCCGCTCTTCCATCAACCGGGGTTATAATGGAGTTAAACTTGCCTGGCGAACAGACAACAATGGCGAGTTAATTTGCCAGAACGAGAACAAGTAAGAAATCCATTTGGCAATTAATATCCTTGCACTGGGTAAAGGTGGAGGTTTGAATCCATAATTCATCCATAAACCCTTTCGGTTCAAATTACGCACCTGGGCCCCTGAAGAGCCGGAAAGTTTGCGTTTTGTTACGGGGAGGGTCCCCATTAAAAGATCTTTTACTGTGGGGCGTAACTAACTTAGTTAGTTTAGGTCAAATGTAAAACATTGGTGAGCGCCACTGGACCATTTGTCTGTTAGATCCAGCGTACATGTAACAAAGAAACGGGCCGGCAAATTTTATTCCCACTAAATCGTGAGGACGAGGACCGCATTTGAAATAAGCGCCATTTTCAGAGATAGAACGTTTTCACTAATAAAATGCCGCAGCTTTGTGGTTGATGTGGTGATTTCATTCCAGATTTGCTTCAAAACTCTTTTTCCATTACACCAGGCATACACATTTTAAGCCCGTTGTTGAAATTTGCAGTTTAGTTCAAACTTGCCTACCTCGAGAGAATTCATTTGGGAAATTTCATAATTATAAAGAGGATTTTTCTTTAAAATTCAACTTTCAGACGCTCCCGTGGATTTACTTTTGATCACAGCTAAATCTTGCCATCACTCCAAAAATTTAATACAGATTTTTCTTAATTGGTTTCAGATAAGAAGGGAATCAGGATAAATGGCGGGACCGTTATCGCCCCAAGGCGACAAAGGAAGGTCATTGGAACCTCCCCATCAGAGGAAGAACTGCAGGTTCTCATATGTGGCCACTAAAACAGCGCCCAGCAATCCTTTCATTAATGGAGGAAGGCAGGATCAGTTTATTGCGTAAGATGGTTCATCACACGATAAGTAAAAACATCCTAAACTCGCACGAAATTCCAGATTTTGCGAACTATCCGAAGACAACACGAAACTGATGCAAGATGTGAACAAAAACAATGTAATCGAGGTGGAAAAGGCTTCCAAACTGGATAAAAATCTGCTTAAACATAGTTTTCCTAAAATTCTATGCCTGAAAAAGGCCTCGGTACCTGAACCGAGGAGTAGTTTCAAGACTTTGAATGTTAATCTGCTGGAACACTCTAATATAAGTGCCTCAAAAACCGCGATCGGTGAGTTTAATTTTCAAATAATAAATGCGGAAAAATTAATTGGGCAATCTAGAAGTAGACTGGTTTGCTTTAAGTCTTTCAAACTCGAATTTTTAATTAAATATATGAAATATTCAAGTGGGTTTTAACTCGCCTGATTCTCCTGGATGTAGGTACATTCATATATAATTTTCTCGTTTCATTTATAGTGCCATGGGGAGTCGGCACTTATTGCCCCCTTTTTTGGTTTATTTTTAGATAATAACTTAAAACAGTCCACGACATCTGCAGACAAAACCGTTAAACAAACTGAGAACTACCTGGACAATAATTGTTATCAAGAAAAACCGAAAAATCGGAACAGTTTTCATCAGAATGTCGAAGAAGCCTTAAGTTCTCTGCTGTGGCAGCCCTACGAGTACCAAAACCAGAACAATAACGAATATGGTATCGTGTGTAATGGAAATAAAGGCTGGGATTATGAGTCCAGCAATTATTCAACATGGTAAGTCACCATTGATATTATCAAAAACACCCCATCTTATTACTATTTGACCACGTTAATCGCGTCACTAGAATGTGGACCTTTCCTATCAAAATTTGCAGGCACAATATAAGTGTAAGACATCCGCCGATTTCCACACCGCTAAATGCGAAATCCATTCTGAATTTAAATTTCTAATTCATATCTGCTTGGAGAAGACATTTTCCAGATAATGGAAACTCTGATTGTCTGGCGTTTCAAATTCTGCATTATTCACAATCGCATCACTCCATCAAGTAACATCAATACTACGTTTTATTGCGAAACTTGTCAATATTACAATTTCAAATTATAACATTACTTCCTCAAAAATAATACTAAAACTGAATGTTGCCACGTATTTACCGGTACTCCCTGTATTTCAGCTCGTACACACCTTCGGCCTCACCGTGCAGCCTCGACCTTGAGGAGGCATCCGACAACGCCGCCTTCAGCCCATCGAACACAAAGAAGAGCGTACCATCTTCCACTTTTCCTCAATGCATCGCGGTGGTTCCACCACCGCAGTCCCAACGTAGAGACCTACATTCAGATGTTATTAACCTGAACCGACAAGAACCTCACGGCCAATCGGTACCGCCTTTTCACTCACGTGACGGCACATTGCCTGGTGCATTTGTTCGGCTGCCGTCGATAGCCAGTTCACTTTCAGCGGCTGAGTACGGCTTGACGGAGTCTGCGACGTCATGCTTTGGGGAGTTTTCGGGTGAATCGAGTATGCAAGGTGGTTCCGGAAGTGTGAGCGGTACCCCGAATGTGCTATTGACGAGCAGCGTTAGTGAAAATGGGTTGAAATCGGTCGATTCGTCGCTAAATGCGGCCAACATCGTCGGATTGCCGTCCAGCCGTGCACGGTACACCTCGGTGCCTTGCGGTGGTACCAGTGCGAACTTTCAGAATGCCCTAACTAGGTCGCAGAATGGCGGGTATCCGCAGCATTTTCGGAACGTTTCGGAACCCTCGCAGCAGTTGTTGACGAGGTATCCCCTCGTAAATAACAATGTGCCACACCAAAACCCTCAGATCAGCACTGGTGCCAACTCGCAGATAGACCAACACAATTTGCAATTGATCAACCACTTTCGGAGCAGCAGCGTTCCTAAATCCATGGCGTTGATTTCCAAGTATGATGTAACTGCGAGTAGCGGAAGTGTGAGGGTGAAACCGGTACCACCTCACACTACATTAAATAACAGCATTAGAGTAGCCACAAATAATATATCAGTACCACCAAATAATGGGAATATCAGCAATGTAAATGTAAACTTTTATAGGGCAGTACCAGTCAACGTAGTAAGTTCTGTACCTACCATCCATTGTCTTAATACTCTGACGAATAACGGTCAAGGAAATAGCGTGTCCAATGTGCAGGTACTGCCTCTAATGGGCAATAATGCCCAGCAAATCAACATTGATAGTGGTTCGCATGGGGTGACTGTGCACAATGTCAATCCTGCCAACTCATTTGGGAGTATTAGGGGCTCGTGTGGCGTACCTACAGACCAATCTGGAGCGAGTTTATTGCCTCCGATAGCTTCAACACCCATCACCAATACAGTCAAGAGTGTCGTTAGTGTTCAAAGTGTTTTCGCTACTGAAGTACCTCCTCATCAAGCTGGGCGTTTGATCACCACCACAGCTCAGATCAACAACCCTTCTCAAACTTCTATAGTGCGTACCAGGACCTTCACTAGCACCGAGGCTCAAACCGACGATATTCTCCCTCAAACTCAACCTCAACCTCAAAACATCCGCGAACAGCGCAGAAGGGAGCGAAGAGAACGCAGACAGAACCGCAGGAACCATCCTCAAACAAGAACGACCAACGACAGCAGTACCCAAGCCGGCAATGGTGCAGTTCAACTCCAAAATGATTCGAATAATCGTTTGCCGGACATCTTGAATAGTCATTTACCACCCCCTTACTCCACGTTACCGAACCAAACGGGAGCGTCGATGGCGCCTCCTCAAATACTGCCGCCACCGCCACCCCTCATTCCGGGCGCGATGTTGCCGAACCCTCCCGGGCCAGTGCTCCAGACGATAGTGCCCCCCAATGGAATGCCCGCGAGTGCGTTTGTGTTCACGGCACCGCAACAGATAGCGCCATTGATGCAGGGTGGTGCGCCGGTGCCCGTGGCCGTGCCCGCCACAGCACAAAGTGGATTTAGATTTGGATTTCCTGCCAATGGATTTAGGAGGTAAGTTTCATATCGTTATTTCATTTAAGCTGAATGAGAAAATAACAGCAGCAAGAAGGGCTGTACGAATCTAGCGTGCGACACCATATAGGTGTTATTCTGAGTTATGGAATTCGTTATAAAAATCTGTAACTTCAAATCATATTACGGAAAGTGGCGTCACACACGTCACACAAATTTTAGCAGAATTCAAGATTATAAAAATAGTGAGGAACGCCAGAGAAAGGTCATACATTGCGCACAATTTGAAAACGCTGCTCAACAATGATCAAAATTAGTTTGAATATAGGACTTTATGAAACAACCGTCTTGGGTGCAAATAATTGACAAACGCCTAGTTGCCAATTACGTTTCGTTCAATTCAAATTTCGAACCAGAAATGGGTGTTTGGATATGTATTGTGATTAAACCACGAAGTTTCGGGTATTTTTAAGAGTTTTCTGAAGAGTCGATTTGTCGTAAATCACTGAGAAAGCATTGCTTTTTACCCCAATTTCGTGGCCGGAAAGACATTTCCAAACATGATCATAGGCAAGGAGCTCTCTCTTCACTTGAAATAGCTCTTTTACATAGTTTGAATATCGTAAGTTCTGGATATAAAATCTGAAGTGGAGAGGGTGGGTTCTTAACTGCGAATGATTTAGGGGCCCGAAGAAGTTTATTTTCAACCTGGGAGCATAAATTATGGAGTCGGGACACGCCATAATCAGGTAAGGTAAGAGTTTATGGCCGCCTTTATAGTTTTTACAAGGGGTTTAAAACCAGTTTTGTTCGGTGCTTTTAAGTCGATTAATGCTCCAGTCACTGTCTATTTGAGTAGAAATTTGACTTCACACACAGCACCGTTCGTTTTTCTTGTATGTACCTGAAACGGCAGACAAGTTTACTTTATTTTCTCTTCGTGCATGTATCTCTTTTTTAACATACAAAGCAGCGCGACAGAAATAATCTCCCGTCTGTAGCAAACCGTATATTCCCTTCACGCACCATCGATCGGGTAAATTTTTCCAATTTCAGGCAACATCTGTATCCTTTGACTGAGTTCATCCACAAAAAAATAACCACTTTCTATTCACGCTCGCTGAGCGGTACGCGAACCACGATAAACCAGTTATAAACATTTCTCAAAACGCCTATTTCGTTTGTCTTGATGCAATCATTTTTGCGTTTGATCAAGCCACGAAATGGTAATCATGTGAAATCGACTTCTTGAGATCAGGAGGTCTACGGTAATCGAACGCTGCGCAAGAAAAAAAATTAGTGGACTAGTACTAATTACCGAATCGAAACCATTCGTCCATGTATTATAGAGACTGATTGATGGATTTATCATATTAAATAACGTACACAAAGTGTCCCACGGAAAACCTAGTTCTTGTTAATCCTTACGTTACAACTCGGCAAATAAGGATATATGTATAAGGATTTCAGTACATAAATTAAGACTACCGAGTAGAGAAAACGTAGGATTTTAGCATATGAGAGGTGTAATAATATGGGGTGTTAGGAAAAATCTCGAGTTTAGAGGGCTCTTTTTAACTACAACTCTACAGAGCAACACTTCCATTATCGGACGCCCTCAGCGTGGAATTCTTGTGCAAGGGCCACGCTAATCACCCCTGCACTAAGTATTTACGCGAAGAGAGGTCTGCATAAACAGCAAAAAGACCTACATATGTGATATAGATAATACTATCCCATTTGACGTTGAATTTGATAGAAAACACTGCGTGAAAGTGCACCTTTTATTGATTGACCACTCTGCGACAATTGAAACAATAGACACGAATCAATTATTAGCTTTACGCTGTGTTCCCACTTGGTATCCATTAATAGTGTTTGCTTTTCGCACAGGGTCGTCCTTGCTTTGTCAGTTTCTTCAATTGGCTTGATTGTTCTCACAAGGCTACAAAGCAAAATCGTTTGAAAAAATTAATGGTGTTAACCATAAGGAACAGCAAACACACGTGAAAATAATGATTTTTGGGAACCTTGAGGGCCTAATGATGGTGTGTGCGTTTAAAACGTTGGTACAATACCGCATGGATATAACAAAGAAGTGGTGTAGCTGTACTAAAAACCGGCCTTAAAGCTTCGCTGATGTGCTCAAATTGCTTTAAGCACGCTAGAACCACTTCGTAAATTGTCTTTTAAATTATGCCACGTTCAAACAAGTTTTTGTGCCTTCGTTTTTGCCATGATGGAGTGACATAGATTATTATTAATGTTGTGGTACCACTGACGGTTTTCTCTTAAATTATCAATAACGCTCATGCGAAAATAAAAATTGACGAGAAACTGTTAGCTGCGAGAATATTCTTCAGACGACAATATCGCTCCACGTGGTTCATCGTCCTCATTCGTCTAGAATCTATTAAAAGATATCCATCCTATCCCGTCGGTTGTAGGGTCAGGTAAAATTTCTTTCGTACGCCGCCCTCTTCACTAACTAAACTCCTTTTTTAAAAGTCGGACTTTGGGGCCCCAATAAATTATCAGGCGCAAGAAACCGACCCGTTTCGACCGTGGAATCCGAGGACCATTGTGGCCATTGTTAAATTTTTTGGGCCCCACACTTTTTGATTTTCAGTTTCGTAGTTTTTTGAAGTTGGTGTGTTTCACCATTACTATGAGGTCTTATCATGCTCAAAATTGCATCCAGTTTTCATTAACTCATTTAAACGTGTACCTAAAACCCTAAATTACGTAATAAAAGAAATACAAAAACGAGAACAACACTTTATGGTCGTGAGGTAGGCAGTTAGTTAAACACAAATTGCAATTTGCTTTGTCAGATTGACTCCACGAATTTAATAGCCCTTGCGCGGTGGGAGCTGTAACTAAAAAAGTTCATGGACAAAGACGTGGATTTCTTGTACATTTTCCATTGGGTTAATTAATAGTGTTTATTCCACTGCCCTGCATTTTATTATTATTATTATTATGTATTCCTTCATGAACATATAGGAAGCGCCCGTCGTTCTCGATAGGTTTTTCTGTGCTAATGAAGAAATTGCGGATGGTGATGTAGAGTTTAATTGGACGATATTTAATATTGTAATTTATTATACACGCAACTTCCTTCTTTACAAAAACTGGTTTCTCCCAGAGAGCTCGGCTTACGGTCAGTGTTACGCAACACACATATATGCGATTGAAAAAGGTGCGATTATTGTAAATTACGCATTACAATAACATTGACAATCGCACAAACCATTGGAATTGCTAATTGCGCTTTGACTATTCACATATCCTCTTTATGAATGTAGATCACCCCGTATTGGGGTGCCATGAGGCGCTCTAATTGACTGGTCAATTATAGTGTTTCTCGGTGTAATTTGGCTCTTCTGGTAATTAGTGATGAGTGTGATGAGAACCAGGTTGGGTCTCAAGTAGTTTAACGAAATATTTAGAATTTCTGGGGAAAATTGCTGCGACATTTTTCACCATGAATGGTTTTGAATAACTACGACATACATCTTTGGCCAACAATATAGCCATTGGTCTGTGTCAACAAACGTTTCTCAACTTCAAAGGCCGATTTTGAAGCGACCCCTAAAAGAGCAAACGCACCCCGTCTTTTGAACACCCCCTACTGATAATAACTACCCGGCACCTAGGCCCGGTTGCACCCAACCATCTGCTACACATTGTTTTTTGTGTGTTCGCTCTATAGTGATTGTGTAATGACAACGTAACCGAACCATCGACAACGGCATCTTTTGCCACATGGGCTGGAACTAACTCGGGGGGCCAGGGGGGTAATTTTTTATGGGTTTGTTCGGAAATTCAACTATGTAAAATATATCATTTAAACATGTTCAATACCATGATCCACCGGTGGGATTTCTAGACTTCTTTTTAGGAAGTTTTGCAAGCGGGCCGAAACATTTGTTCAACCTGCTCACTCACGTAGCGAGTAGACCACAAATTTCACCATTTCCCTCTAATTTTTTTCCGTTCAAACCCGATTTCCATCTCCCTTCGAAGTAATTAATAAACCTAACAAAGTGGAAAAGCGATCCGTTTCCGAATCCCGGCCTCTTTGAAAAACTTTTTCCATATCAAAGAGTGTTAATTTACATTTTAAACAGAAACGGAAGCGCGGCAAAGGCGCAAATTCGAGGAATTGCTATTTATTGCTGAAAAACGGATTATCCTTTGTCCTAATTATACGAGAAAATTTAACAAGGAGAAGATTAAAGCGACTTAATGTCAGAGAAAAGATTTCAAATTATCTCGATGCCGGCAAAAAATTACCTCGCCCCCACTGGGAGTTTTTGCGGAGACTCCAGGAAAAACACCACTGCAATAAATCGTACCTTAAGGCAGTTGAAAGAACTGGACGTAAGTTGCATATTATTGCATATAACCTAATTTGGATAATACTACTGCTAGTCTACACAAGGCG
Organism: Euwallacea similis; assembly: GCF_039881205.1. Classification (NCBI taxonomy): domain Eukaryota; kingdom Metazoa; phylum Arthropoda; class Insecta; order Coleoptera; family Curculionidae; genus Euwallacea; species Euwallacea similis. The sequence goes on from NC_089609.1 coordinate 324,386, forward strand.
GACTGAATAAAACTCCCAACTGTATTTTAACGAAGAAGTAACGGTGTTGGGTTTGTGTCCTACATTACATTCGCCCGATGGTAATGACGAAATTTTCGTGACTGGGTAAATTAATTTCTGCAATGGGTGTGCGTTTGAAGAGCTGCCGCTTGCACCATATAGAAAAGTTTAAGTCTAGTAAGTGCAGAAACACTCAAAAAATCAACTCTCCCCTTTCACCATCACGCTTCTACCTAATTTAGAAAGAATTCAGTTGGTACTTAAGCCAACGTAAATTGAAGAGGAACATCAATCAATTTATTTTAATAATATATGAGTTGCCTTATTAAAATTTTTATTAGCGTCGACACACTTATTTAAAGACGGTTTAAATTAACAATGTTGCTTAGTAACTCTGTACATCAGCAAATGCGTTGAAAGACAATTACGTTTCTTTTAAGACGATGTATCACGCTCCTATACTGCTCCTATGAACTCCTATGAACTAACTTAATCCGCCAAATTTCGCAAATAATGCCGTTTTGTGTATCGTCTCTCAACTCTCTCTTGTTTGGGCATTTTTGCCGAAAGTGGCTCTGAATCGTTATGATTGTAAACAAACAATGGTGAATCATTTGCACGTAGCGTTGAAGGTCGCTTGGCCAAGCTAAAAATGGATACTAAACTGAGATTTTCGTACTGAGGACCAAAACGACAGTATCTCGACACGTTAGTGGTGCAGCTAACAAATTAAATGGTACAAGGGACCCTATTTAATATATTAAAATTGGAACTATTTTTTTTACATACCTGGGAATGTCACATTGCTGAAAATATTTTAGGCTGATACAACAGGACCTGATCATCTACATGTGCAAATTTTCAAAACGGTCGATTATATGTCTCATTTTCAGTGAACGTCTATTTACCATCCACTGCATATCACCCCATGCAGATGTCAATTTTTTGGGGCAGTTATAAACGTAATGAGTGTAACAAACAATGAACGAAAAGTGAAATCGATTTATTAATATTTTTCGAATAAAATGCAGACACGAGGTTGCGCTTTGTCCGCTACCACAATACTATCTATTGTTCTATAGCTTTAATATTCAATGAAAAAGTTTATTATAATTAGTAATGATTAATGGGCAAATCACATTAATTATTGAATGTGTTCGCTGGGTTCGTTAAACAGCAGGATTTTGAGATTTTCAAGGAATTATTTTAGAGAAAAATTCCGAATAAAATTCGTACATAAATAACATGTTCTTAGCAAAATATGTTAATTTTATGAGCGAAGAAATTTTAGTTAAAAAAATCGTATAGTTTGAACTAAAAGTCGAAACTCGAACTCAAGGATCAAGTAGGTTTATTTGCTCTAATTAATCCTCCGAGAGAAGGGAAGCTGTCGTTATTTATTAAGTTCCAAATGTTTCGAAAGTATTAATTTTTTTTTCAGCTAAAAATCAATGTCTTCAGTAGCGCACTCGGAACAGAAAACTTTTTTTTTATTAATCAACGACGCAATATAAATTCCTGCTTTCGGCATTGCACTCTATTTTCCATTGGACCGCTCTCTCGCACTATTGCGACATTTCGAAATCTTTTCAACCGGACTGTGTGCGATCTATAAGGCAAATTCTTCTTCTTTCTGCATGAGGAACATCTCGAATGGCCGAAACTCCTTCCAAAGAACTCATAAATCGAACGAGTCTGCGAATGGCTGCAGCTTGAGGCTTGTAATCGACCGATTTCAGAACCAGATGCTCGTTTTTCATAAGAGGATTTGACCTAGTGGCTGGATCGTTACAGAAAAACGCATTCAAATAGACTTGAGGGCGAAATACTTGGAAATCATTAACTGAAATTAATTTTAATTCCCGCGAAAGGGCCGAGGGGAAAGCTAGAGCGCCGCAACGCTGAAAGGGCCGTTAATTGGAGGCGTCGAGAGGAGCCGGCGGCCATTTGTTTTTCGGTAAAAGGTTTTTAATTGCCGGGATTTATTTAGTACGTCCATGCTTCAACTCGGTCTAATGACCAGAACTAATAATCACTTCTTTTCTAACTTTTAAATCACCGCTTAAGGGGCTCCAAAGGGGTTCGGCGATTTCTTTAAATTGAATTATATAGACACTGTATTAGGGCTGGATTTAAATTCTCGCGTCATTCATTTTATGGCTCACCGTTCACCTTGTAGATGTCTTTGTAAATGGCTTTCCAACATATAGTGGTATACTAGGACGAATCGTATCAATCGAACGATTCGCCCTTGCAAAGTACACCACAGAAAAATGCATTGCATTAAAAATCTCTATGATCGAGGTTAAAAGAGCCCTTCCAAACAGGCCAATACTGTAGAAAACAATGCTTCTGTGAGGTTATTGATAGGGTCACAGAACTATTTAGGACGAATATAGCAACACTATGCGATAATTGGAAATCGCATAGAGAATATTTCAGGCGTCAATTTTACCACTTTGCTGGGAATTGCATGCAACAATACAGTACATGCAACTTACCGTAGAACGCTGGAAGAAGACCCACGAAGCACGATTGTGAAACACTCCTTCTGGCTATAAAACACTTAAGTTATTGCTACTCTAGCAATTTTCTTATAAATTAGAACTCGGAATTCACTATTTGTACACTAAACACAGACGAAACAGCGTTGAAATAAATTTTTTCGAATTTCCTTACGCGACTCGTCAAACAATGTTTGCTATTCTTCTAAGAAAACAAATGCCAACGGCCAAAAACAAGTAAAACTTGAGGCGACAGTCCTTTGGGCGCCCTCTAGGGGAAAAATGCCGACTCAACAACATAAACAATATCAACGATTGCTTTTGTTTACCTTGGTAGTTCTCAAAAATTTTAAATTTTTGGCGATTTTTTAAAATCACAATACCATTTATTCAAACGAGTAATAGACGTAGACTTTAATGGGGCTAAATTTAAACGCTTGACACACCGGACTGATGACCTTTTGCGGAAATTCATTCCGAATATTCCCATTATTAAACACAATGCACAGCTTCAGCCAACATGTAATTTGTTTCAACTGTAGTAAAATTCTTCAAAAGCGCTATTCAAAAGCCGAGAACAACTTTTACTTTATATAATTTTTATCATTACACGGTTTAACATCCTGAAATGTTCCGTTCCGCCCAGTGAATAGGCAGGCGAATGCCTTGAACTTTTCGGATTTTTTCGCTGCCCAGAATGAAAGTATACGTGTGGGTACTTGTTTGATTGAAGTTCGAAGCTTTAAGTGGATTTTTATTGTCCGTTTTTTCGCTATTTAATAATACTTCTATGTAAGCCCGCGTAATATCTTATTAACGACCGCTGACGTTGCCTAACTGTACTACAAGTTATCTTGAGCTTGACCCCTGTCGCGCCGATTCGAAGTAAGTGGAATTGAACGAAAAAAGCACTTTGTATTATTAGTCATAATTCATTGAGATAGTCGCCGGAAAGACGAGTTTATGCGCCATTACTCGGATTATTAATCGGAATCATTTCTACGGCTGAAAATGTAGAAAGAGACGAATATTGTGCTGATCGTGCTGTACTGTCCGGCTACCAAATCTGGGAAGCAGAATGGTCTCGAACGAGGCCCCCAATTCCCCTCCGATTTACCCTTACCAACACCACCGACAATTGACTTTGAAAGCACCCCGTTTGATCCCTCTCGTTCGTTACAAAAATTACTGTCGTTTAAGAGTATCACCCCTGAGCACACAGTGATCTAATTTTTCCTGCAAGACATATCCATCATTCAAGTTTGGACGCAAGAACCCCACGAAAGAAAAAATCAAATTGTCCCGAGTTCATGTTTGTGAGAAAAAGACATTCTTCTCCCCTACACCAGTCGTTCAACAATTTTCCACAAGGTGGGGAGCAACACTGCGGCATGTCTCCGGGGAATGAATTAGGAAGGCGCACGAATAGGTATTTGCACAACAAGGGAGAGAAGTGCCACTTTCACCCCCGCAAATAATTTGGGGTCTGACACGAAGCGGAGGGTATCAACATTTGAGAGAAGAAAGTTAGATGTATCACCTCGACACGGTACCAGTTCGATACCAGATATATGCATGCGCAGTAATGGGAAGCGTATGCCCTATGCAGGATATGTGTCTACGAGGTTCGCCCAAGGAGATCTCGGCGGGCTTAAGTGACATGGCTACATTGGGGCTAAGTTACGCAAATTTAAAAAATTTTTAACGTTCAAATGATTTTCGGAGGTTTCGCATTTCCTCTCCGCGACCTCTCTCTATCCCCCAATTTTCTGAGTTGTTAAATTCCTACATTTTTCCTGTGTTTTCAACCAAAGGGGACAAATCCATAATCTCTCCTGTGTCAGACAAGCTAATCTAGTTAATTGCGACGATTTCGGGACATGAGATAGGTAATTTATCTCTCAGACCGGCGTCGCCGGCGGTTTTCATCGAATTTCACTTTGGTTAATGAGAAGAAAATGCTAAACCGAGTCTCCTTCCTAAGTCAAGGCTCTCAACTATTAATTATAACTGGCTTATAAGCAACCGAACGATCTTGCGATGGGAATCCGCGTTAACTTTCACGAAGATTTATTACGAGAATCAGTTCTTTGGTTTACCTCTTGTCAAGCTGAAAGTAAAGGAGATTTTCCTGCAGCCAAAAAGTCGTAGTATCTCGAGCAATTACTCAAAAGCTTTCGTATACACAAACACTCGAAATTAATCCCCGATGATAGCGGCCATTGTTAAGGTTCTTCTTCAAGACCCGAATGGCTCACACAATCGCCAGAGATAAGATATCGAACGTACCAAAAGCGTATATCCTGTCCGAAACGTTATTTATTATATGGTGGCCATTTTTTTACTCTTAAGCCACTCCTATGTAATAGCATAACACTTTCTCTAAATTACATTTCGCTCTTTATGGCATGGAATTAAAATTGATTGCATGCGGCCAGCAAATTGGGTTTTTGGTTGGTCTATCGCTACATGCGTGTGTCTGTATGCATATAAGGGGCGTGATACGTTCATGAAAAAAGGCCATCAAAATTAAGGAAATGAGCAGAGACGACTCTCTTTTAAGTTTCTCTATTCGCTGAATTTCTTAATAGTCTAAATTGGGCAAGGGAAAGATGTAAATTTACTTCTGAGAGTTCGTGTAACCCGGAGTAAACCCAACGAGCTTAACACATTTCCTTTAGGAGATATGAATTTGCCTTGCCTGTGTATAAGCCATAAATTCTTGTACTTTTAGTGTGTCATTTACCTTAAAATTTGCCACTTCAGCACTTCCGAAGCCGAAGTGCTATTTTTCCCTTTTAGTAATGTGAAGTTTTTTGATTGTGTGTAGTCGTATAAATTTGCTGTTAACATACCATCAAAACTAACGATTTCACATTTTCTCCAAACGCTCTTTTTGAACTACCTATACATCACCGATTTTACCTCATAGGCTAGGATTTGTTTCTTTTGAAGATGCGACTCTCGAAAATCGAAAATGCGATTTTAAAGTCAGAAAGTTGGAATTTTGACAAATTTTGCTAGAAATTACTTGACAATTTGCCGTTACTAGGCAACCTAAGCTATGCTGGTTTACTTATGAGCGCGAGTGCTCCTTGAGCTGCTCGATAACCTTGATTAAGTCTAATGGGCGTGGATCCCTTCGTTTTACAGATACGAGTTTTTCGGATTAAAATCTCCATAAAATATGGAATTTTACACAGTTTATTTGATATTTTGACGTCACTGTAAAACTCGGACTGCGGCTGCGCCGCTCTAATCAGGCACTCTTCGACCGCCTGACGGGCGTGAGTCACTCGGTTTTGGAGAGGCAAATTTGCCGATTTGACCTGCACCTAGTAACTAATATCTCGTAAGAGTTCCACAGACACTCGTACAAGAGATTAACATCTTTTGTCGAGAGCAAAATGCTTATAAGCCATTATGAGTGTCTCATTTCTATAGCCTACTTTCACTGGAAGGCAGTTTCTACCTGCGAGAGAAACATTTAAAAGATTTCAGATCTTGAAGGTCCGAAACATGCAGGTAGATTATTTTAAATGTGGGCCCAGATGAAACACTCGTGGGGGGAGGGGGAGGGGGATATGATACGAGGACAGGATGAGGAATTGCCGAAATTTAGTGGTCGTTAGGGATGCCATTTTCGTGGTCTCGCATTTAACGAAGGAATGGCGTGCTCGATTAACTTGATTTAAAGTTTTTTTGTTTTAGGTGTTACATAATGTATTGCCATGTAATTGTGTGGCCTTACATCCATTACCTGCTTCATTCCGCTTTACAATTACGGCCAAGCCTAAGTGCGATAAAGAAATCATTAACAACGCGTTTTCCTAACTGTTAATTAAACGATAAGCAGATGATTGTTTATGGCGATATTCTTCCTCATTTCGTAGGCAAGAAGTAAACTGTTCACGAAATTAAGTAGGCCCGCATCATGCATCGGGCTGTCCCAAATTAAGAGAGTTCGATTGGGTCGAAGGCTAAGAGGCTTGGACAGATTTTGAGGACGCCGTTTTGTCAAATTTCACCGCTTCCACGATCTCAATAGAGCTCACCCTATTTGGAACACCCTGTATTCACTAACGAAATGTAATATAACCGTGCCAGCTGATTGACTTTCTCTTTTTGCGTTCAATTACAATATCAATCTTAATGACAAATTTTAAGCAAAATTACACTTTCTTTTGGGATTTCATGTGTCGTTTCAAAGGCGAAAATAGCCGACTATTCAAGCATGATTCCACGCTTTTACCATCGGTTTAAAGTGCGCTGGGACATTTATAAACAGATGTTAAAATAGACGCCTCTGGTACATTCACTTATAGTATGTATGTGCATCCGAACAATCGTTTGCCTATAAATTATGGATATAAGTGTAGGTCAGTACAGGCGCAAAGATTGAAGAACATCTAATCTAATAAGACCTCAGAGCGACGTCCACTCTGCATGTTATTTTTAGTCTCTGCCACCCTGTCCCTGCAAGCAACCCACAATTCAAAACATTTGGCACCAATTCAAAGCAGAGCCAATATTTTTAGCACTCAAAAATACCCGACTTCTATTCGTTTTCGGTGTCCACAAACACTCGGAATGCATATAACTTTGTATAAACTTGCAAATTCCGGACAATAAAGCCGGTGCTAAAATAGAAATCATAGCATCGAAGGGGATGGACTAATGGGGTGGACTGGCGCATAAATCGCGAGATATGTGTCCCGGGGGTGGACATGGTGCACGTAACCAGCAAACGTTGCAGAACGTCTTGTGCCCCAAAGAGACTGCGACAAAGCTTCTTTAATGCATTCGGAGTTTGGGAGATAAAGAGGAGAGAGATGCCTAATGTGTGAATTAATGTTCTTTCTTTGTGGGTACCATTGTTGTTATGTAAACATCAAACAAGAAGTAGAATTGCCGGGTTACATCTGCATATAACATCACCATTCGTTGATGTTATCGAATCGAGAATTAAAAACCATCGGAAAAAATTCCTTAATTACGGTATTCTGATGCACTAACGCAATCATTTTCCTGGTTGGTACAACAATTCCGCTTATAGTTCCCCCACACTCGATTTTAAATCTCAGACATTTTACTCCACGTACTGTAGATTACATTCCATTCAAAGCGTGAGAGATAGGAATTACGTTAAGAATGAATTTTCATGGGGAAGAAAACAAATAGCAGCGCAGCTCGGGAGTGTTCCACACCTTTCACTTTTTCACACCAATATAGCGATTTCTGTTTATGTACCGGATGTACAAAAAATAACCAAATCACATGCAGTATGTTACCTTTGAACGGCTTTTATTCAAATGGAATTTGCCTCTATCGGCGGTTTCTTCTTTCGAAAGTGGTAAATTTTCTTGACAATGGCGGAGAAAGTTTTAGTATCCACCATTTGGATGTAACGCCGCCACGTTAATGACAATATGGTGACAGTCAATATCTAAACGATGATCCCACTGTCGCTTCTGTCATCTGTTAGGCTCAAATCGATGAAGTGGAAGAAGATGAAGATCAAGATGGATCAGTGATCGAGGAGTTAATTCCAGGTCCGACTACATCAGAAATGCTTAAACATATCGCGTCAAAAAAGTTTTGGATCGATTGATAGAAACGGAATAACGTATTAATGAAACAAACCACACTAATCGATTATTCCAAATGCGATTCGTAAAGTACGAACCTGTAGAAATGAATAAAAACGTGTACGCAATAAATCTGTGATATTCATTACCACTAATGTACAAAGCGGACATCGCGATTATAGCGAACCGTTTCCACGGTCCCTTAAGGTTCGTTATAAGCGAGCATTACTGTACTTGCTTTTTTGTCGCACTGCACACAGAAATCATCGAGAGCCAGTAATTGATTCTAAAATTAACTGTCGGTGGAGACCCTTAAATCCATCGTCGCCCGAGTGTTTATCCACCATCCAAGAGTGGTCCTAAAAAAGCCTGAGGAAACGTCGCAGACAAGAAAGAAAGTGTCAGCGGGAAACTACCTAAATAAATACACATCTGCCGGTTTCGGGTTTATCAACTCCCACAAATAAATTGTGAAACGTCAGGACCACGGATGCTGCTGCATTTTGTTGTTGGCTAACTGTGGAAATAAGGGGGAAACTGAGATTGTAAGGGGAGGTTGGGGAAAGAGAGCTTTCTTGTTCGAGTTCACGCATGAAGAAAGCAAGCTTGAGGTGAAAGAAAAATCTCCACGTGGGAAAAAGTGGTTTGGATGCGACATTTCGAACGCAGCTGTGCAAAACAATTGACTGTTCGAGAATAGGAGCAATGAAAAATACTACCGGTTGCGTTCCTAGATTACAGGAATGGGAGGAACATTCTTCATACGTAGTAACATCAAAATATAGCCAAATATGTAGGGAATGTGAAAAAATAGATGTAACGGAGACAGATTGGTACGTGCAGCCCAACGAGGGGAACATTCCCTAGACACAATAGAATCGAAATAAGTCCTAATATACAGAGTCGTATTCGGAGAAATCGACTTAAGCGTCCGAGAGCATCGAATCTCGAGTATTTGAGCTGAGAAACGCGAGCCATAGACACAACTGCAAGAAAGAAAGTCCAATTGTTGATTTAGCCCACCAAAGCCCACGCCAGTCGGAAGTACATATTAAAAACTGAATACCGTTTGCCAGGACAAAGTGGGGCCAGCAGGCGAGCGGTAAATCAAGAACAATGGCATTCCTCTTCTGCACAAAATTTCCTGCAAAGAGCACCTTAAGTACACCTGTACAACTGAGCCACTTGTCTGCTAGACAAATTCCCTAGCAATATTGAAACAATCATGCTCTTTTACGTATTACAAGAATTCATTAACGACGACTTGTCCTGCCTCGAGTGAACGTCGGAATCGGTGACTTATTATCACCTTTGCGAGAGACAAGTTGTGTGTTTTTACCGTTAGCCCAGTGGTACACTTAAAAGATCTGCGGCATCTCTTGCTGCTGGTCCAATAAAAAAGCCACTTACATCCTGAACAAACGACCACGCGACATCCTTATTTGCATATCGTATATTAAGGTTTCGGTTTCGTTTTTAACTTTCATTTAATCACCTATAAAGGACCGCTCACAACAAGTTGATTGCCAATTCAGATCTCTTTGTGTCATTGGTATAGGATACTTATTACCTACATAGATGGGTTTCCTATTGAAAATTCAATAAAAAAGCAATAAACACACGAGTGGACGGATACCGTGGATGTTCCAGAGAGCTGGTAAATCTCCGGAAAAATCACATTAGTCTCCTCTAAATTTTATTCCAGTTCCGTTCGCGTCTGAAAAGCGGGTCGGCCATGTTGATTGATATTTGAAAGTGAAACAAAAAAGATCGAGGCAACTTTAAAACAATTAAACCCACTGAGACTCGTCAATACTTTTCGGAGGAAATTACTCTCTGGAAAATTTATTGGGAATGAAAACTTTCCAGGTTTTTGCCCTTCGGAGGTCTTTGGAAGTTAATCCCAAACCAAAACGTTCAAATCCCACAGTTTTACAGCGGCAGAAACCTCATGAAAAGTGCGCAAAGAGTAAACCGTGCGTCAACCCTGCCTAGGTCTGTGATTTCTTCATATATTTGAAAGTGTTAAAAAATACCTCATTTTCTGGTGTTTTCGGACCGGGTTGGAATTGGCCGCTCCAGCCCTGCTAGAGCTGAGTTAGACGAAAAGTCATTAGCGTTCTCAGTTCAATTCTCCTTTTTTCCTCCATAAATCAGAGCACTAATTTGATTTGAGTCACCCGGTACGAACCCCGCATGACTCTGAAACAAGAAAATGTATTGTTAATTTCCTTCATACGAAGATGATCTATTATTAGAAAGAACAAAAAATTCTCGATAATCTCGGTTCGGAATCACGATTCCATTTATACGTCCAGCATTAATTGACAGGTGGTTCTCAATCTAGATCTGTAGACATAAATTAGAAAGGACTTTATGGATGATTTAATTCCTCTGAATACGGATGGAATTCAAGGCGAAACCACCTACAAATCAAATTATTGTTATTGTTCTGTACAATGTGGAGTTGCGCTATCAATGACTGTTAGAAACAATTATTACGAATTAGAGACAAAAACCCGATCGTGATAATTATAGACGTGTCTGGAATCGGAGATCCGTTAAGGAAATTATAGGGCAATTTTGTATTTAAGTATGCAACGCGGTGTTGTAATGCTTATGTCAGTTGTATTACAAGATATTGTGTTAACACATCCTTATCAAACGTGTGGTACGGGTGTAGTTACAATACGACCTTATCCCCATTTTTGCAACAGCAATTGTTTATTTGTCAATGCAAATTGTGGGCGGGAAAAATGTATGGAATTTTAATAAGCATCATTTCAAGGATCTACGGATAAAATGGTAAATACTGCATTTTCCGTATAATATGATAATGCCAGAAAGATTTGTTCTCTTCCCATAGCCGAGGTATGCTGCGAAAACTCGAACTTATTATTGTTCTTGACATAATGGCGAACATGATTGACCTTTAAGAGCGCCTGATAATTGGAATTTTATTGATCTTAGATGCGCGGCAACGCAAATACCAACTGAACCGGTCCAGACATGCAAATCTAGATAACTGTGATCGTCAGCCTCCTTAAACGCCCCGATTTAACCATCTAGATACACTCTTCCAAATGGAGTACCTATATATTGACTCTGTTAAAGCGCTCCAATCTGAAAAGCATGAGAAAATCCAGCCCCAAATTCGCCACTAGATATGGAAAATCAGGCATCCACGTAACTCCCAAAAGATGAGGAAATAAAATAAGGAAATTGGAGGATGGCCAAGCAAAGGCGCACTCCCGTTGGTCTGGGCCTGGATTCGGGATAGACTGGGGAGGTTGACAGGTCAAGCGTGCCTAATTCGCGCAGCAACTCGTTTCATATTAAATACACGATATTGCATATTTAGGCCAGTTTTTTTTGTCGAAATTCCAATTTCCATTGCAAGGCAGCGTATCTCAACCTAATAATAACAAGGCCAGGGGCGTCGTTTGTAAATGAAAAACAAAGCAAAACTCCTCGCCTCGGGGCCTCCGGCACTCATCGGGTTTGAAAAATTTAATTAAAACTTTGGCAACACTGGTATTGTCCAATAAACTGGGCGCAAAGGGCGTTTTTTTCATTTTCACCTCTCGGCCCAATAACTCAAGGCGACGCGGAAAGCGATAGGAAAATATATGATGATGCTTCAGCTGAAATAAAATCTCGAAATATGGAATATACACAAATCTACATGGGAAACACATCCTTCACGAGCTGTCGTTACCCTGGAGATCCAATTTTTGCATGACCTATTTTGCCACCAAGACGACGTACACAACCCATATAGTTTCCAAATCGTAAAAGTGCCATTTGCGTTTTATACGTGTTTGTTTTAGCGGCTTTTCCACGACCGATGGCATCTGGACGAGCGTCCGAAATTAGAATAAAAATGTTGGGCCCCGTCGCATTTCTACGCACTCTTAATCAGCGACCAATTAGCGGCTGACTAAAACGCGGGTAACAATAACTGAGCACGAAACACACCAGTTCCATTATGCCCCCACATAAATTGATGACAGGTGTTTCCAGAACGCGTGACATCGGTTTTCATAATGAAATTAAAATTGGATTATTGTAAGGACATTATCCCGGTAGAATTAACACAGCATTGGAAGCGAGCACGGGGAGACATTGCCGGTTACTAACTCTCATTCGTTAATTTAGTCGAAACTAGTTTTCGTATAATGGGGTAATTAACCTATTTGGCTCGGGGAATTGCCTTATGAATACAGTAAAATAGAGGCACACTTGTTTTCTCGTTAGGAGCCTCTGAGCTAAGGAATGAAACTAAAAAAGAAAGAGCCTGGGCAATAGATGCCCAAACCCAGACCACCAGATCGGGCCGCCCCACAAAATTCGCAGCATTGAACTATAGTATATACAGAGATCATTTAAATTTCATATCTAGTCAGCTGTGAAATTTCTCGAAGAAAAGAACGTATGTCGATAAAAGTAAATAACCTCGCTCGGCTCCTTTATCAAAAATTAACTTTAATGTAATTTTACAGCACATGATCAAGCTACGACCTACTTTTTATCTTCTATTTCTCTCGTGTAAAATCCCACAGCTGGTTAAATATGAAATTTAAACGATCTCATAGTATATATATATATATATATATATATTATAGTGAGTCAGACTGAATCACGTTAGGATCGACCATTATAGGTGTGAGTAAGCCAGTTCGATCACTCAGCTTCCTAAGAGGCAACATTTGAGGCTGCAAATGAGCCGCATGATCTAGTTTTCAACGCTTCCATTATTATTAAATGAAATTCCTACATCCAATGCTTTTAAGTTAATTCGTATTAAAGCACCTTATTGAGTCGATTTTCCATAACTAAGTCATATGGAGATTTGCAAGGAGCCTCGTGAGAGTTCTGGAATAAACGAAGAACAAGCAACAAACTTTAGCCCCATAACAGCCACGTTCGGACCTCATTGTGAATCCACTCGGGTACAAAAATATTATGCATTTTCGTCCTGTTCCTGCCCTGAAATACGGCCCTCCTGAGTGAGATAGGTCCGAATTATACGGAATGTGGTGCATGTTTCAGGGGCACCTTTTTGCATTTCGCATTTCGTGCAGACTTCGGCCTTTTGGGAGTGATATTGTCGGATGCATTCCATAAATTTGTTAGGAGAGATTTGTAATTAAATAACATATGGCCGGTGGGTTTGTCTGGGACTCGAAATCAAACTGGCTTATGTGCGTGATATTGACTCACCATCCTGTCAAGAAAAAAAAACAAGGCATGGGCCTTGGGGGCGATGAGTATTGTACTTGATCAATGGAATTGACCTAGTATAGCACCTCGAAACATATAAAGATTGACTTAATTTAATGGAAAATAATGCTAATTGTTGACGCGAAAACGTTTCCAAACTAAGCGAATCAGAGTGTTTTAATGTGGAATAAACATTGAAACGTTTAGGATACTTAATCATGGAAATTAGCTCGCAATGCACTCTAACAATTTGATCGTCGCTAAATCACAGCGTTTCTATTAGTTTACGTTTTGCATGAAATAATATACGTTCAACAATGCGGCGAGATCTCGAATCCAATAGGGGAAAACCGAGGGTTGATTTGCATTTTTATCAGGGGGTTGGTACTGTTTTGTTTCGAGCTAATCTAAATTCAAGCGGTTTCCTGCTTTGTGTCGCGTTTTTTTACCGGCAATTTGGCATTAGGAACAATGGAAACTGCGGAAATTATCCATGAAACAGCGGGTGTTTTATATAAATTTTTCGACTTCTTTCACATTCAAGTCGCGTTCCTAATTGGACGAAACTCCCTAAAATATTATACCGATTACATTGGGTACAATGTCATAAGCACACACGTATTCTCAGCCTTGATTGTTGAGGCTTTCAATTGCGTGCAACGAGCTAAACGGTGTCACATTGCAGAGAATAGAAATTTCACGCCATAGAAGCTACTTTAGTTACGTTTTACCATGTTTTACCGATGGGGAATCGTATACAAAAGGTTCGAGTTAAGCATGATACCACAACGTCGCCTTGATTCAGAAGATCGTTCGCACAAGGTTTCACAGGATATATGCTGAAATGAATACAATAGGAGAGAATTTATACTGTTAGTTGAAGATATACCGATCCGAATTCAACACTGGTTCAGGAGAAACCTCCTAAATCAAAACTATGAAAAACGTCTTTATTCACTAAGAATGGCGAATACAGGGATTTCTATAGGTCAGTTGATCCTCGAACGTTAAATCGTTTAATATACAGAGTGTTCTATTTACACAATAAATGTTAGATAATCGCGCAGAGCCACAATATAATTAGATAGGAAAGGTGGTCGAGCAAGTCGCTACGCAGAAAAATGTCATCAAAAACCAGAATTATGCGGTTTTCAACAAAGATCAGCAACAAGACTTACTTTGTCAATCAGCCGAAGCTCCGTCCATCGATCTTCTCCCAGAAGGGCCTCAGCGAGCTTCCTGGTGTCAAAAGCGGGTAACCAGGGGCTCCGTAGATTCCACAGGCCATTGCATCTTCCAATGCCCCGATTTTCAGGCCCGCAGGGAAAAGCTGAAAGGCAGAGGGAACACTGACGTCAGAAACTTTGACAGCATGGATGATGAGAAACAAAAGAATGTGGGCAACGTCGCCATCTACGATGTCATCAAAGAAAAGAAAAAAACAGACGAAGAAGTAGTCGAGGATTTCCATATTGCACTGTTGCCAAACCATCAGGCCAGGCGCCCTTTGAGGACTTCCCTTGTGGCAAACAAATGCCAGGGTAACGCGGTTTTGGAAAAGGGTTTCAGAGGGCAAAGCATTCAGATTGACCATGACCACACACCCAAAATTTGCTCCTTACTCAATTGTTGTTAATTGCACATAATTCCATGTAAGTCCGCGCCGTGTCTGTCCATTGGTCCCCCATTAAGCAGCCATAAACCACTTAATTCTAGATAAATCATTCATATCGCATACTCAATTAATAAGAAGGAATCTTCTGTATTGAATAATCGGCACTAATTAAGCCTCACATATGGTGTCCGGCAAGGTCGTCTTTGCGCGACCTTGACCGCTACTGCGATTGGTTCACCTGTACTCTAAATATGGCCGTTCCCTTCTATGAAGGCCTTTTTACGAGTTCTACGGCCGCCTTGGTGGAATTGGGTTGGTTACGCAACAACTCACGAACACGAACGTTCCCAAATCGGGAAAAAGTTAGTAAAATTGCTGTATGACCGAGTGTATAAAATGGCCGTCAAAGTTGGCTACGAAATTACAGAGTTGGACCCGAAAATCGGAAAGTTACAGGAACGTTTTTAAGCTCTGGAATAGTTTTGTGCGCTGGAGCGGAGAGGACTACAAATTGGCTAAAGCGGAATTTAATAAAGCCACTTTTAGTTTTTTTAGCTGGCGCGTGAAGGGCTCAAATTTGTAGAATTCAACTAATTAATCGAGCCTGGAATATCGCCGCTAATTAACAACACATCGCCTCTGGCCGTACAAAACATAATTACACGAAATTAATTAAATTTTATCATTTCGGGGGGAAATACATTCATTCAATTACAAACGCAATTATTACACGAATGATGAACAAGGGAGATTTTACTTCCACTCCGATTTAATCCCCAGCGAAAAAGCCAAAATTGCAGGCTGCAAGATGGTTTGTTAAATTCGGCATGAGAACCAACTTAAACACCAAGAAATTGCCAAAGGAATCTCTGGGCAAATGAGGGAGAGCCGCTTAAATTAGTCCGCGAGAACGGCCAAATACAGTTATTGGATTAGTGTAAGCTCATTTTCGAACAATTAGGAAATGGAATAAGGGGCTTTAATTGGGGGAATTCGGAAATCTTCGGGGGAACTTTCAGGGGGCCGAGAAGCGTCGGGAAGTATTTTTTCAGGTAGGCCCAAATTGCGCGGGCAATGTCGGTCTTCAAAGGCGTGCATAAAATTAGCACATAATATCCATATTTTTTCATTCTTTCATGGAGCCTTTTCAGCTTAATTACGGCACAGGTAGTTGGGAACATTCCGAAGCGCGCATTCCGACTTGTTTTTTATATATATAACAACGTAATTTTTTTCATTTAATGTTTCATAAAAATTAGGCATTCTTTTGTGGGAATATTCGCCTTCGCATAATTGGGAGAGGACCCTGTTTTCGGGTTATGCAGGAGCAATGAATAATTTTTACATTCGTATTACGACCCGCGGAGCGGTCCGAAATTGCAAATCCTTTGGAAATTTCTCGGGATTAATTTCCGAAAATCTCCATAAAAGGGATAAAGCAATTCTCGGTAATCTCATAGATTTTAAAAAGCCAAAATAAGCTCTTCATGTAATTCGTAACTTTCCAATTCGGGCTGCGTGGCACTCTCTTGCGGTGCGCCAGGAAAAACAATTTAACCACACGCTACTGTCCTGGAAATTCTGTAGAATTTAATCCGAAAATTTTAATATAACATTTTCAAAGCCACAGGCGTGTTCTGGGGAATAGATTGGAAATAGACATTTTTCGCCCTCACTAAACCAATGCTCAGTGTGTGCAGCGATTTAACGAGGGTTGAAGAAACTCGTTCTGCTAGGTTTTAGGTCAGCAAAAAACCTCCTCTGCCTTTGAGCGATCGGTTAGGATTCGAAAATGAAGCGGGAACTGGTTTGAATTCAAAGAAACTTAAGAAGTAACTGACGTTTAGCTACTCAGGAGGATTTTTTAAGTCGCACAGAGACCGTCTTCGGGGCGGTTTATTGAGGGTTTCTTTATTATTTCTTTGTATTATTGTAGGCCTCTTCTAAATCCGAAAGAGGCCGCTGAAACAACCAAAAACGCCGCCTCAAAAGTTCTTCCCCAGCTGGCAATTATTATCAGAGTACTTAAACGAGGAGCACTTTCAACAAAGACATCACCCTCCACTTGCAGTCGCAATGTCTTTGTACTCTAATTATATTGTTCTTAAATTCAGAATAATAAATGAGTAGAACTTAGTTTCCAACTAATTTCCAGCTCCGTTGGCTGCAAACTGCACTCGGGCAAGGGAACCATCTCGGCCCGAAAGTCCTTTTATAAACGAATACATAAGTAACTCCCCGATTTTCTTGCAAGTTTATTTGGAATCTGTAAACGCTCCGTTTTGAAAGGAACTCGCTAAAAGTGCAGGTAGTTTAATTGAATGAGAGCATTAAAGAAGTCTGAGCCTAATTTCACGAGAAATGATCAAAAGCAGAAAAATGAACTTTCCGATAAGTACACGCGTTAAAAGTGTTTGGTCCTCTGTCGCTATTCGTCTTGCTTGAAATCGCAGAAAGAGAGTAAAAGCGACATTAGCCCTCAAAAGTGTCAGCTTATTTATTCGACCTGATGGATGCGGGTCAACGTCGTAAAGCTGGTCCTGCTGAAGGGTGCTCTCCCTTTTAAAAAACGGCCGTTACATGCAAATATTTGCGATAAAGCCCGTTTTTTGCTGATAATCGATGCCTTTTATGCAGCGGCCACAGCATTTTACATACCTCAATGACAGGTGAAATATCGCAAACATTTAAACGTTTATTTCATAAATTAAAAGAGGCCGCAATTTCAGTTTTTTAACAGCAATTTACAGCGACATTCGCCCGTTTCCATCAGCAGCGGTCTTTGTTACGTTGAAAACTTAATTTCCTTTTGGAAAAAATGCCAGCAGCTCTGCATTTGATAGGCTGAAAAATGAGTAATGTCAGCTCAGATGGGGAGCAGAGCGTTTTGATGAGATTTGGACGATTTTAAGTGCGAAGAAGGCGTTTGGAAAGAGCGGAAACTTCCCTTTCCAATGAGGTGTCATAGTGCCACGTCCGGACTCGAAATGTAGGCACGAGGGGCATTTTTTCAAAAATTTAAATGTCGATTTTTAGGAGCAAAACAATTTTGCCAAAGTCTTACGTCTCTATCATTTCGATTATTCCTCGCGCACTGATCGTGACACTGCATTGATGAAGACACTTTCCGTTCCTCCCACATACGAAGTACTCAACCTGAGAAATAATGTAACAAAAAAATACCTTTTTTCCAGATCGAGGTTCTCCGACGATTCCCCCAAGGGTTGCTGCGGCTTCCTCTCCTGGAAACCCGGATCTTTACGATGGTTTATAGCTTTAATCGCACTGGTAGCCGTGTGCTGTGTGCTGGTGGGCACAGCCCTGGGTGCCATGAGACCAGCGGGCCGAGACCACCTCACTGTTTCCCTCCTCATGATAGGTAAGCTCCCAGCCCCATCAAATTTAACCGCTCACTTGAGCTTTCGAAAGTTCTCGCTGCTCTCTTTTCCGGGCTAAAAGCGGTTCAATATAAATAGCTGAAAACGGCGTCTTTCCAAAAAGGAAACTGCAGCCGCCAAGAAATCAAAGAGCTTCAAGTCGAGTCTATTCATAAATAACTTCGTCTTGTGAAAGAAACCTCGATGGTGGCTTTTGGGCGAGTTTGGAAAGGAAATTAATAGTCGGACATGCCTCGTCGGCCCGGAATTGGTTGGTGTCGGATTTAATTAGTTCCAGAGTGGTTTGTAAGGAGGCGTTTTTCAGCTGTTCTGGATTAAGTAAGAGGAAAGTGGAAGGGGACGTACGTTGCACTTCATTCCGGATGGACTCATATAAAATTCCATTTTTCCAAGCTAGTTTAGCTCAAACGCGAATGGCTGCTGAGGGGACCTATAACCGAATTGCCTGAAACCCCGAATACATTTATCCCTATATCTATAGCCCCATTTCCGTCGAACGTTTTCCCCTCGATAAACGTGCGACATATCGCTGATTAATCCCTTTTTGTCACATCGACTACGACTGCAATATCCCGGTTAATAATGGTATAATTAAGGCATCCGGAGCCCCCCGGGGATCTCATTACGACGGGTCTTTTACTCTACGTTGTTCCAACTTGCAAAAAAGTCTCGGTTCGCCATTGGTAGCTCATGCTTTCTACTTGTAAACACGAATAACAATTAACAGTAACAAAACTTAAAAATTAATGAGGTTAGAAATGTAACATTTGGTGAATTTCTAACCTCATTCACTTGTCAAATTCGGTCGTTGTCACTAACCATTGTTTATATGGGAAATCTGTCATAAATTGGAATAAATAAATATTTCCCCCACCACCATGCAACTAAAATTCGATACATTTCTTAATCCCAAACAAAATAAAAGAAAAAAAGCAGCTTAGCAGCGCTAAATCACTTCCTATTTCTCAGGCGTCGGAATAGTCCTAATAACCGTCAGTGGCGTAGCCTGGAGACTAACCTCCCACGACTCCTCAACGTGTAGATCCATGTTGGGGCTGGGATCGACTGAATCAGTGGACGTATGCACGCGACGTTTCGTTCCTCGTCTGCCTCCCTCATACGGAAGGCCGCATCATCCCTACGCCGCCATGATGTACCCAGAATTCCAGTACAGACCTCCCCCTCCTAGTTATCAAGCTTCGATGCAGGAATACAGACTGAGGCTGCTTCTATTGGACAGAGGCAACACGCCGCAGATACAGGCAGGGATTCAGAATGCTGTATCTCCTCCTCCTACCTATCGGAGCCACAGCGGCAGCTTGTTGAGGTAATGTAAAAAAACATCAATTTCCATCCATCGCTTAGTCTAAAAAAATTGAAAAAAAAAAGGATATACGAAACGTTATTTATTTTAGAGCGCCACTGTCCAGCCGACGGGAAGTCAACCAATCAGAATACAGTTGTCCACCATCCTATAGGTCTCAGAACAGCTCCAACAGGCCAGGAGGCACTCTGACCAACGCCTCAATTTTGCATTCAAGAGATCCCTCTCTGACCATGTCTGACTCCAATCACGAATCTGTAAGTTGCCATGATCAACTTTCGTTCATTACTAAAACTCTAACGAACAGGTGGTGAACGTGGTGAACATCCTCGGCAGCACCGAAGAAGACATCGCCTTGGACAACATCACCCTGGATTCCCTGAAAATGGAGCCGGAGCAGGACATAAATCCCTTGAAGATGCTGCTGAAGGGTAGCCAAAGCGATTTGGAGGGCTCGAAGGACGGGAATTTGGTGACGATAGTGCAAACGAGTGATCAGAATCCTGTGATCGTTACTGTGAGCGGATGTAGTGCCAATCAAGACAATAGTTCGACGGTTCATATTACGGAGATACCTTCGGAGATGGAGATTTTGGCGCACTTATAGTGGTTGTTTAGTTCGACAGGGAAGAAAATTGATGTTAACTTGGAGTACATAGTAGATCACAACAAAAGAAATTGAAAATGCTGCCTTAGGAGCACCGACTAAGTGGGGAATATTCGACATGAAGATCAAAAAGAGTGTCTCAAAATAGCGAGTTTCGACGTAAAAAAAAGAGGTCCCAGTTAGCGAAATCTAAGGATTAAGGAAACTGCGATGCTATTTTTTAGTTATAAACAAAACTCGTCCTGATAATACTCGTTTCTTTTTAATTCTTATAACTACGGGCAGAACCATTTCTGGGACTTCTTGAATTTTAAGCTCCATGGACACAGCAACAGTTACGTACCTCAGGGATTGTCCTCAAAACTGCTCAGCTGCGTTTTCGATTTGCTGCACAAAAAAAATGAATGAAATTATTTGGGTTAATTTTAACCTTATTAAGGGATTTTTGGTTAGCAAGGAACCGTTATATTTGCTCTCAATCAGAACGGTTTGCTTTGGACATTTATTTTGTGCAGATTTTGTTCTATTGAACCTAAGGTGAATAAGATGCTCATGCGCTTTAATTTGCTGTTAAATTGTTAAAAATATATAAGCCACTTTCACACATTTTTACTAATATATAGGAAATTACCTATTACATTTGTACATTTTTGTCTTGTAGCTAGAATTTGTTAAAAAGTATCCCTGTATATTTGCGATATGTGCCTATACATAATGTTTTAGAGTCATGATGTAGATAATTTATATATAGACGAATTTGCTATATATATCATGTACTATATTATGTTTTAAGGTGTACCATAAAAATAAATTTTTAATGAAAATTGTTTGAAAACTGGCAGTTTCATTCCTTTATTTTCACCTGCGGAAATGTCTTGCTAGTGTTGAGTTGTTGGAGGAAGAAGTATATATTTGAAATGAGAAAAATTTATAAAAAGATACGAGAGGGGGGTGAAACATTACATTAAGAAGGAAGAACCTTCGGAATTTTTCCAGCTTTCTCAAGGATAAATTTCATTCACCATTGTGTCAATAACATACTTTTATATGGAAAATTTTTCTAGAAACCATTAAAATATATTTTAATCACATTTGTATCCTTTTTTCAACAACAATTAAATTCTAAAAAGATCTACTCACGGGGAATTTTTGATAGAGCTGCTAAGTGATCGAGCAAACTTCGAAATAGCGCTAATAAGCAGTTCCTTTTTATAAATAATTCGACCAAACGATTGTAACAGTACTTATGTCCAATATTTCGACCGATAAACAGCTTATTAAAAACCAGAAATTATTTTTAAAAAATGAAGCAGCATAAATTTTGTGTGGCATTATTGATTCTTATAGGAGTGATTGCTTTAGCTTCAGGATTCCAAACTGGAGTAACTGGCGCTACAATTAGTAAGGGTAAGTAACTAACCTGAACTGATAAGAATAAGTAGGTATTAACCTATAAAAGTAGATTTTTCAGACTTGTGCTATTAATACCAAAATTCTTATACACTTTTTCAGAGCTTGATTCATATCCATCAGCGGTAGAAAGGCAAAAAAGGTCCCCTATCCCTGAACCCCTAAGAGGAGGTTTCGGAGGGGGCTTCGGAAGAGGGTTTGGAGGAGGATTCGGAAGAGGTTTTGGAGGAGGATTCGGAGGAGGCAGAGGTGTGAACCTATATGGAAATTACTTTTAGTTTTTTAAACAAATCGATTACTTAATATTCTCTAAATCTATGAAAATGGGAATAGGCATCCACAGTGAAATCATTAATTATTGCAGGATTTGGAGGAGGATTTGGTAGGGGCTTTGGCGGTGGCTTCGGCAAAGGCTTTGGCGGTGGCTTCGGCAGGGGATTTGGGGGTAGAGGTTTCGGAGGGCCGCGCTTCTACGGAGGTGGCTTTGTTCCATTTCCACTAATTGTCCGACGCCGACCATATTATTGGTATTACTAAATAAAATATTGCACCATAATGTACAAGCATTTAATTTGTTAACACGTCCCTAACAAAAACGTAACAAGAAAAGGCTATCTCTTGCAAAATGAGCTGTATCAGTGCTGAATGCAACAAATTTTCAATTCAATATCTAAATGGATAATTATCTGAAATGGGCTCGATTTGTTTGTTAAAAGCAGTACAATTTCTTCAATTCCGATTAAGTATCAGTATATGTGACCGTGTCGACCGAATCAAGCAGTTTAGTAATCGAGGTTGGAGGATTATGCTGGTAGTTACATGAGCTGAAAGGAGTTAAATTTGAAAGGTAATTACGTAAATGTTAATTTAATTAATGATAAATGTGTTTTCAAGAGAGCGGATGCTGCATTCAAAGGTCGAAGGGGCGAATTTGGCTACAGGTATAAGAAATCTTATTTAATACAGTAAAACAAAAGGGATTTAATTATACTTTGTGTTTGGTGAGATCACTGTTTATAAATAAAATTATTCATCTGAACGGTAATTAAAACGATAACAAGAATACTTCATTTACGACTCCCAGTGTTCACTAGAACGAACTTCGAGCTCGCGTTGTATCTTATTGTGGTCCGGGAAATTTTAATTCGATCGAAATTCACCGAAAGATGTTTTAATAATTAGTCTCAATAATTAATTTTCGAACGCAGCCGCTGCAACCCCCCATGTTGAGTAATACAAAATCGTTTCGTACCACGTTCCATTATCTTCAAATTGAATGCTTTTTGAAATTTGAAAATTTGATTAATGGTGCATTTTTAAACACATTTGCTGCAAACCCCCTACGTTCAGTGATACTAAATTGATACCCACTACGTTCCAATATCCCAAATTAAATATTTCCTAAATTTAAAATTATTGACATTAAGAAAGTCTCAGAACATTAAAGATTGTAATTAACAGTCATTAGATTAATGTGGAAATACCAATTTACATTTAGCAACATGCTAATATCCTCCTCAATAACCTTCCCTGTAACACTAGCCATCTTTGAGCGGCCATATTACCTTCGACGAAAAAGCAGGACCGTACTGAAGTTTAGAGCCATACGGGAAATTTTCGATTGGATGAAAGACAGAGACGTATGATTTTGAATATGAAACCTTGAAGACCTTATTCGACGCCATGTCGATAACCTGGGAGAGTCTAGAGGTGAAAATTTACATATAAACCATTGGCTAGTTCCTAGAACCATGCAAAATCTCACAGTTGTTTGTTTGTACATTTGCAACACCTGATTCAGATTTACATACAAATAGACACAATAAAGGCAAAATTTGACTTTTTATTGTACGATGTGGTGCAAAATTCAATAAGAAAGGGGCAGAATTTAATGGGCAAATTTTATGCTAAGATTTCGGAGTTGTTAACCCCAGGAAGGTGTCATTAAACCTCAAAAATCAATGAATAACTAATTAAACTCATCCTCTGTCGTGTGTGCAAAAGACCCCCAAGCAGTGCTAAAATGGCTAAAAGCTTGTTTTTGTTGATTTATCGCTGAGACTTTTCGCGAGCAAAAAAGGCTTACCAGAAGCAGGGGAGTTTTGCCACATGCACAAAAATGCTGCGTTATCATTGCGCTTATTAGAAATCTTGCTCGGGATTATTTGCAGCAGCCGCAAACAGCGGAATTGAATTATTCTGTCTCATTGGCAATGAAAATAAACGCTTTATTAATACTAATAGCATAATAACATCTTTATTTCCTTTCGCGTAATCCCTAAAGTCCCTCAAAGCAGTCTTGAACCGCCTTATATTAATTTCTAATGAACTTTAGCCGGATAAAACTAATCCGTCAGGTGCCACTAAAACCAAACAAAGAGGTTCAATTTAAATATTAACCGTTGTAAAGCAAGATGAGGATTCAGTTAATAAAAAGCTCGCGTCGGAATCAAACTCGTGGGAGGAGGCAGAACACCATAAAGCCTTTATTCATCTCTGCGGTCGAGCGTTAAGGAATGATGGGATTTGATGATTAGGTACATAATAAGCTCGAAGTAAGTTCGTTTGTCGCTGCGATTCAGGCATTTTTCGTTGCTTTTCAGGAATAGCTGCCTTTAAGTCAGCCGACAATGAAACTCACAGCCCTGCAAATCCTACTAACCCTCAGCATAACTGACGGCACTATCCATAGGGGCGGAATACTTTTCCCCAGGGAATCAGAGACCCGGCAAGTGGCATCTTTAGATGGATTATGGAGCTTCGCTATAGCCTCCCTAAACGTCTCCCTTAAGAACCCCCTCGTTGGTTTCGAGCAGCACTGGTACAAGCGTTCCCTCAAAGACGTAAGTTAGCAACCTCCTTCTCTTACGGTTTCGAGATCGCATTTTCAGATACCAGACTTGGAGGTGATCCAAATGCCGGTACCATCGAGCTACAACGACATTACCACTGATTGGAGGATTAGAGACCATGTGGGATTGGTGTGGTACGATCGCACGTTTTTTGTGCCCAAGTTCTGGTCGGAGGTCGGGAGAGTGTGGCTGAGGTTCGGGTCAGTGAATTACGCGGCTCAAGTTGTAAGTTGGGAACTGCAGTGAGCCAACTAAGAAATTTCATTTTCGAACGCAGTTGCTTGTATAGTCTCATTACGTCAAAATGACGTCGACCCCTGTGAAACAATTAAGCAACTATGACGTTAATGAAGGTGTGTCTCATAATTAATTTCATTCAGGCTTCGGTAAATTTCATTCCCTGCAGAAACTGTATATAAAGAATCTTCTGGCGACCAAACATACGGTTCACAAATCGCCTGTCGTCTGACCTAATCATAAATTACCTGGAACGCAGCTATTCAGAATGGCGGTTACGGCAATACGTCTTGTGTATGATGAGTAATTTTGACGTCAGCAATAGCGACTGCGTTCAAGGTTTAGCTAAATGAAAAACAATCTATGTTTTTTTTTCTAGTGGGTTAACGGGCAATTGGTGATGAGTCACGAGATCGGCCACCTTCCATTCCTATCCGAAGTAACCGCCTACCTGAAATATGGCAAAGAGAACCACATTACTGTGGCTGTTGATAACACTCTATTGCCAAACACAGTTCCCCAAGGGAGAGTGGTGGAGCTCGAAAGGTTTCTCATGCCTGAGTATCTAAAAAAATGCAAAATACATTTTTAAAATTGCAGTGGGAGGCTTCAACAAACTATAACCTTCGATTTCTTCAACTACGCAGGCATTCACAGGCCAGTAAAATTGTACACCACACCCAAAACTTACATTGACGATATTACAGTAGTTTGTCTGGAAGCAAACGCTGAGAGAGGTAGTACCACTTATTTGCATGTGAAAGTGATTTTAAGTGTGATTTTAGCACGGCTCAAATACAACGTGACCATTGAAGGCGATTTCGACGTCACCTGTGCGATAAGTTTGCTGGATAAATCCAGAAATTTGGTAGCCAAGAGCGAAACCACAGCCAAATGTATTGGAATTTTGATCATTGACAATCCGAAGTTGTGGTGGCCGTACCTCATGCATCCAGACCCTGGATACCTCTATTCGTTAGAGGTTCGGAAAAATTGCTTAAAAAGCTCTCGAAGTTAATAAGGTTCTTAACCTAGGTGGAAATACTGGATAGCTTTGGGGAATTGGTGGACAAATACATGCAACCTGTGGGTGTAAGGGTTCTCGCCTGGACCAACACCACCTTCTTGATAAACGGAAAACCACTGTACCTTCACGGGTTCGGGATGCACGAAGACTCGGACATTCGAGGAAAAGGTCAGCGACAGCTTAATTTAAATTGCAATCGATCAAGTAAACGTTTGATCAGGGATGGATCTGCCGCTCATACTCCGAGACTACAACCTCATAAAATGGATGGGCGGCAACACTTTCCGCACCTCTCACTACCCCTACGCCGAGGAAATCATGGATTTGGCTGACCAGCTGGGAATTATGGTCATTGACGAATGTCCAGCAGTGAATATCGAGTGAGTTTTTTCAATCAGTAGAGTTGCCAGCTAAATGATTCATTTCAGGAATGACGTTCAAATGCTGTTTCAGGATCTTTTCCATCAGCTTGTTGGCGAAGCACAAAGTGGCTCTTTTTGAACTTCTGAGAAGAGACAAGAATCGACCCTCGGTGATTATGTGGTCGGCGGCTAATGAGCCGAGGACTCAACAAGCAGCGGCAACGGACTACTTTAGGTGAGGTTGCATCGGATGCGTTTATACAAGGTGTTCATAAAATAATCCGACCTCAAGAATCAGTGGTTGAATTTTGTGCAAATCACTTACGGACACTCCGTATTTGAATCATTAAACAGTTTGCACTCTTTTTCTTCAAAATTTTACAATTTTCCAGGCAAGTCATCGAATATATAAAAACCCTGGACATTACCCGACCTACCACAATCGTAGAAGCCCAGTCAGTCAACCTAGTAGAATCAGTAGGCACCAAATTACCCCAATTTCCTTATCTCGTTACTCACGCATACCTCATTTTAGTCTCAGTTTGTGGATATCATCAGTTTTAATCGCTACAACGCCTGGTACTCGAACGAAGGCAATTTGGACGTGGTGATTCCGAAAGTGGTGAACGAGGCCACCGCCTGGCACAACAAGTTCAATAAGCCGGTTATCATGCAGGAATACGGAGCAGACACTTTGGCCGGATTACATTTTGTAGGCTCATTTTAATATTTAATTCGACGACAAATTTTATTATTGAAATCTAGGCCCCGGATTTTATTTGGTCTGAAGAATATCAGGTGAACCTGATGTCCAGGCACTTCGAGGCTTTCGATTATTTGCGTAATCAGGGCTTTTTTATCGGGGAGTTTATATGGAATTTTGCCGATTTTAAAACCAAACAAGGTAGAATCAAAAGACAGAAGAAGCTATTCATGTTCATTGAATTTTAACCCATAGATTATACTCGGGTTGGAGGCAACAAAAAAGGACTTTTCACCAGGAATCGGCAGCCCAAAACTAGCGCTCATCACCTAAGAAAACGTTACTGGGGACTAGCCAAAGAGTTCCACAACGTTTCTCTGCCCAACGATCTCTATTCTTACGTAATTAGGACGAAAGAATCGGCACGTCACCAAGAATTATAGTCATCAGGCTTTCCTTATGATAATATATACTAGTCAACTAGTTTTTTACAGTATTTTCTTGGATTAAATAAAAGGCATACAAACTTAAGCTTAAGCCAAACAAACCTAAGCCAAAACATCCCTTTATTAGGTTAAACAAACAGTAGAAAATCCCAAATTGCTCCTTCAATAAAGGGAGCAATCAAATGTTATTAATATTGCCTCAGAAGATTGAATAATAATCATTCTCGAGGAAAAGAAATATTTATCTCCTCCGACAAAGCTAACGGAAAAGAAGGAGAGATAGACTTAAGTGACTTTCCATACCTGACCACTTTATGTGTGATCTTGGTCCTGGCCACTGTTCTCTGGTTCTACAGCTTTGATACAGGCATCAGCAAATTCCACAAAGATAGGTTCAAGCATTGCTTTTTGAACCACCTCTTCAGCATTTTCAGCATTGTCAATGGTGACTAAGAGGTCTCGGAGGTGGGGGTTGGTGAGGAGGTTTTTCACCTCTTCACTATTCTCTGTAAAAAATATGCAAGCATTGATATTTTTCCTTAAATAAATGCCATTCATATATTATTTACAATAATATTGTGTTGATATGAGTAAGAACAGAAAGGCAAGCATGTGCAATAAGTATTAGTGGAATTACCCATTGTTCTACCTGCAACTATGCACTTAAAATATTCCTCAATAATGAAACACTTGACCAATTTAATACTCACTCAGTAAATAAAGTCTTTCTGCCGATATTTCTTCTGGAGACCTCAAAGTTTCCTTTGGCATTTCCACGGTGGCAACTGGATCTTCTTTTTGGATCACCTCACAACCATTTTCTCGATGTTTCTTGCAACATTTGGATGAGCAGCTAAATGAAGAATCACTCACAGTTTGCTCCAATTAAGTAAACAATATACATCAATGAAAGGAAGAAGGAACACACTAGTCTTATGTAATGAGGCCTGCGATCAGACAAATAGAGCCTTAATATGTAGTGTGTAATCAGTTTTGCAATGAATATAAAAGATCGAAGAGTTTGAGATGAAATAAATTGCCCTTTGACCCATACTTACTAGTAAATATAGCACATTGGGCACTTGTATTTACCATCACCTGTACAAATTATGCACACTTTCGACATGTTGATTGGAATTTCGCCCAATTATCTATCTATTTATGAACCCTGAGTTCCAATATCCATTTAACAGTTATTTAGAAATGATATGGAATTTTCCGCGTTCGTTAATATAACCGAAATACTTTGAACTCTTCGTTCGAATGGAAATAATCCCGAATAAATCGCAATAATTTTATAAATAAAATTATGAAAAATGTCAACAAAAGCACGTGTCAAAATGTCAAAACTGATTATGCAATAAATGAGTATAGCAAGTATGTCTGTCTTTTTTTGTTCTGTGGAAATAAAACACTGAAGGTAGATCTCGCGATCTGAAAATTTGTAAATTATTTTGAAGTGACTTAGTGACATCTGCTGAGAAAAGGACGAAACTTACAGAGTTAGGTATCTTGAAGTTTACAAAATACATAATGACCGTGTTAAATGCTAAAATCAATTAATTGGCTATTTAGGATCTTAATTGGCTTAAACTATCATGTAAAATTGAAATCTAATGCAGAAAAATTTATGAATATTTTTTTAAAGGGACGCCCTATAAGTAAAAATATATAAGAGAATTTTCTTATTCTTCCTGACAGAATGGCGGAGCAGATTGTGCGCACTTAATTATAGAAAATGTTTCTGTGACTAATTAATTAAATGGACACTCCCTTTGCTAATATTAGCGAGTTGTCTATTAAATTGAAAATGAGACATAAAAAAGGTACAGTATTATTCACTGGCACTATCTAACCGCAAAGGTTTAGTAGTTGCACTGCCATTGGAAAAAATTACTGAAATGAGCTAAAGATAACGAAGCGCTTAGACGTAAAAATCAAAATGATTCACCCCCACATTGTTAGTTGTGAGACAGTTTTTACAAACCGGAAACTGTTCCCGTCGTGGGCTGGACGAATATCCGTAGGTTCAATGCACTTTTTCTCACTTTTTAGTATGTACAAGGAGGAACAGATCACTTGCACCAATCTGCTCTCAAATGCTAATTGTTTTTTAAAAAATGCTTTCTTCTAATGGATTTCTTTGCAACATTTGCCATGCACCTTAATGGATTATGAGCTAAAGAGAAACCAAATTTTTTCAGCTATATAAATTATTTGTGTTCTCCGCGATATAGGCACTCCCCTGCCCAACCCTTTTTTTCCTTGAATTCAACCTATAAATCAATAAACCTCATACCGAGTTCAGCATTATTGTTTATTGTTGATAAATGCAGTATTTCTTTTATAAATATTTGCGCTGACAATTCATGAGGGCTTCGCCCACATTAATGGTTCTTCCACAAACGCCAGTGGAAGTTCTTTGGATATCAAAAACTATAGAAATACAGATAAACAACGGGCACCAGTAAGTACCTCCCTCTACGACATCATGCAAAATAGAATGTTTTATATAAAAGTCTATTTATCATCGTGGTCTCTTACCCCGGGACTGCAACAGATTAGTGTGGCCTTCATGTGTCATCCTTATCAATTTTCTGCTATCTGCATTTAGCTTATTTCGTAAAAATATGTCTTTATAAACGTACATGCTTTTTAACATTTGATACAGGGTGTGCTCATTAAAAGAAGTGTTGACTGAGGCTACAAAGAGTATGCTATCATAGCAAAATCCCATTAATTAAAAACGCTATAAACGGTTTTATTGCAGCTTTAAGTATCGAAGGACCGTTACATGGAGGAAATAAGCAGCCATTTTCCATCGTTAAAGTTTATTTTTGGAGTTTAACAAAAACTCGCTGCAGGGTCAACGTGAAAAGGTCTGTTGAACTTTCATAACACCACGACACACCCTCCATAAATAATCCTTTTTATCTAAGTAAATAGGATAAAACCGCGTGTAATAAATGCGTGTTAACCGGAGATTTTTAACAAGACTTGTTTTATGCAATTACCGCCTTATGCGGTGCAAATTAAGGTCATGGTACTTTCATTTTCTTCATCTGTCCCATTGGGTGGCGTACCCCACAATTCACGCCGCACGCAAGATCTTCGCAATATGCAGAAACTCTACACCGAGAGATAAAAAAAGCGGGTTCAGTAGACGGTACCTTGACGTACGGTGACATGGGATGAGAAACAAACGAGATAAAAATCAGCTTTGTTTCGAATTAAGTGGTCAGTGACATGAAATTCCGATAACAAGAAACTGGTAGCACTGCCAATTCATTTCATTGCAGAAAACTGACAATGCCCATTATCATTATCCATCGAGGTTTGCCTCACAGTGATGGTACCATATTATAGTAGCACCTTCACACGCAAATGCCACCCATTATATTTGTTAGTAAATTCAGGTTTTTGTTACTCGTTTAAAAAACTGTTCTATGAGGTTCTACTGACCACTTCCTTATGGCTGGAATGTGCCAATAAATTAATTTATCGCTCAATTTGTTGCTTTGCATTTTATAGGAAATCTCGAAACGGTTAAAGCAATTAATTGGTTTGTTTTGTATATGTAAAGTGGGTAATAAACTTAAAGAGTTTTTATTTTGTCTTAAAATAACAGTCGATAACTTGTGCGAGTGCTAAGGTGAGGCATATATGTATATTATTATGATGGTGTATGGATAGAGCTTAAGCAATGGTACATAATTTTTATGATATTACCTGGATTCCAACAAAAATGTACGACATAGGTGACGGTGCTTGAAAATTTCAAATTTAACATTACAGATGTCGAGAAAAAGATACAGGATGCCTCAAAAAAATTGAAAAAAAATACACCTACGAATGCGAAAACTCTCAATATGATATTAATGCTGCATAGTTGTGCGTAGATTGACGTGCCATCTATCGGCGATTGGAACACTTTAAGTTTACTTATGCGTTTAGAGGTGTCGCCACAAACAATCGTCATTATTAATACCAACGATTTAGAAGAAGCGGACGTAGTATTACTTTCACAGTCATGTTTACTCCATCGAGTCCTAAATCGTCGATTATGCATAACACCTTTGCATTGCCGTAGGGAAATACAGCAGGCAAAGAGAAACCACATACAAATAAAATACAAACCACAAACGTTTGTATTTTCCTGTCGTTCTTAACCACCCTGAATGGCAAAATGAATTTCTTAATAGAACCCATTGCCCTGTACAAATGAATTAAAGCGATTTTCTT
This sequence comes from Euwallacea similis, assembly GCF_039881205.1. NCBI lineage: Eukaryota > Metazoa > Arthropoda > Insecta > Coleoptera > Curculionidae > Euwallacea > Euwallacea similis. Next base: position 355,924 of record NC_089609.1, read on the forward strand.
TCACCGGTTTAATGCGGAAACCAACCCCACGAGACTCAAATTCCCATTCATTAAAATTCTCCCCACGCGTCGCATCAGCTGATAACCGGCGTCGAGACGGCCGCCGACGCCTCCGCCGAGGGTTATACTCTCCGCGAACAAAATACACTCTTGAAAACAGCTGAACAACGCTCCTGAAGCCCAATGCACACTCGGTTTCATTTTCAGTTGTTTCGAGCGTGTCCAGCCTTGCAGGCAACGCGCGCCGTTCGCTTGTTTTTCCGCCGTCTTGCCCGTCCGCTAACTAATATGCCCTGGAAACAAAACACTGCCTGTCCACCGTGTCCACTGGCAAAATCCAAACAAATGGGAGTTATCGCCTGATGAGTGGCCCGTCAACAATGCATCAAAACGTCGCTGTCAAGTTGAAGAGAAAAGCACGCGCCGGAAGTACCACTACGTAGTGTCAGATGCGGTTTGCAGTTTTACGGCTTACCCCATTGGGAAAACACCTCATTACTAAGCGAGCTGCAGGAAAGTAATAAAAATCGCACTCTTCGCGGGTGACTAGATGCATTTGAGGAACCCTCGCGCGCTTCGTTGTTCCTTTGTTCAAACAAAACACTGTCGCGAAAAACAAAAGGCGCAACAACAATGGACCGTAAAATGTCTCGGGGGTGGCGTTGTTCCGTTGTTTTTAAGGGTTGTTTCGATGTTGTTTTGTTAATTTTGTTCTTGTTGCTCATCAGCCGATGCGACAGTCAAGCACGAAACGAGAGTCGGATTTTTAAGAGGGAGGCTTTGGACGGGCATTTGGTAAGGAAACATTTGCTTTAAAAACTACTGAATAATGCCTTGGTGAGGCACCTACTATTGTTAGTTCGGTAGCGTAAATAATTATTGTATCAGGGACGATTTAAATAATTGCAACCTTGCCACAAATTTCATTTTACAGGTTTGTGCGAAATAATAAGTGGAACTGTCGTTTAAGGTTTTATACGAGGTTTAGATCAGCATTACTGCACGTACAGGGCGTCTCAAGGCTAATTTGCCGTAAGTGTCAAAATGGACCGGTTTCGCTCTTGCTGGAGCAATGTGATCCAGGGCGATAGTGAAAGTTTTTGACATAATTGTCTTTAACAAAAAAACTCGACCTTTTTCCATGGGACACCCTGTATAAGATGGTATGTTATAGGATATTATTGACCTACCCACTACACGGAACAATTCCTTAAATACTTTTCCGTTGAATAGTGGCGCTGCACGATGTTGCCTTAGAAGTTCTGGGCCTGTTGCAGGTCTGCTATTGGAAACTTCTTTGAATCTCCGTCTAACGGCTCGTTCGCTTATATTTCTGATTTCTGCAGCAGCAATATGACAATTTTGCAGCCTTTGGCAGACGGTAAAGCTATCATCACAGGCGGTAGTTCTTCGAAGGGGTCTGGGACCAGCTCTATCCCTGTGTCTCGTGCACTGAGGCCGTCACAGCCTTTTAAAATTCGGTAACTAGGCAAAACCCTATTTTACAGGCTGTGGGGCCGATCCGGGGTTATGTGGTCCAAAAAATCGACATTGCTATGGACTTACATGGCATTATGCCCAAAGTCACCGTAATCTGTAAGGACTGGATGTGGCAAACAGTTGAATTGGGGCTCTGTGACGTCATTTTGTCGTGAAAGATGCGTCATGCGGCGGCGCAATCGGCGCATATAAGACGTAAGGGATGAGAGTGACGTCACTTCCTCTGATTTCGTCGCCTTGAATTAGAGTCCTTTTTACCGTGAAAAAGCAGTAGGTGTAAAGAAGGACGACTAGCTAATTCACCATAATATGTAGTGTTCCATACGAAATAGTGAAGATTGAGATTATCATGAAGGACTATGTGTGTGTGTGTACCTACCAGCGTAGGGATGCTGTAATCTTCCCAGATTGCGCTAATTTGAATGTCATTTCAGTGCACTTGATTTCCGTCGCATCTAAACAGAAACTGAACTTCTTATTAGTTTTTATTGGTCATTTTATTAGCATCACGTAACAGCGGTGCCTTAGTGAATAAATAAGACCGTGTTTGTACTGCACGCAATGGCGCCAGCCTCTATATCGATTGTCTACATATTGCGAAGTGACAAACAATAACTAGACACACAACGACGGTAAATAAATATCTCTGGAACATGACAGACATTGTCTGCCAACTCAAAGAAATAATTTACCATGCATTAGGACTAATGGTAACCATTATGGCTCGCCGATGTACAATAACCTTTGTCACAGAGGCGGAATAGATTTTTCCTCTGGGTTTATTTTGTCACTACAAAGAATGTAATGAGTAATTTAAAGGAGCGCAATAAACTTAGCAGTGACCTTTAAATTGTTACGAAAAAAGATGTGAGAGTGACTCAAACTTGTCTCATTTTCGCAGTTTCGCAACTAAACTATTATGGACATAGTACTCGTATGAGAAAGGATATCACGTTTGCGCGACCCAATTAACATGCAGATAGCCAAAAAGCAATCGCCATTGCTCAATGAAATGACTTTATTAATTACCTACTAGGAAGCCGCAATTAGCAAACGTGCCGTTCATTCATAAATTTGCACGGTCCAATGAGTAATCGAAGAAAAACGGAACAAGACCAAGATGCCTCATCATGGTTTGGTGAATAACTTCCTGTCTTAGAAAAATCGATCTTCGCAGTGCTCCCTCAGTGAATTGCAGAGAAGAAGCGATATTTTGCAAGTCACGAGAGCTTTTTTTGAGTCATTTAAACTGGTTTCCACAAAAAGACATAAATCCCGCTTATTTGGATGTGGGCAATTCAATGGTATTACCGCGTACAGCACAATTTTTGCGATGGGCATTTAAGTACCATTCCGAGTGCAACTGACAAAGAACGGAATTTTTTCAAACGCCTTTTTGTTCGGTACCATGTCAGAGCAGCATATAAATTTTATTGGGACAATTGAACACGCTGCCAGAATTCGCCTTGAAGGAGAAACCATGGGCGGAGGGGCTACTGGAATTGGTCTTCTGGTTGGAAAATCCGAGTGCGATATCGTGAGGATAAGATTTGAAAAACGCGTTTTCAAGAGAGGTCTACTGGAGGCTCCCACTGCCAGCCCCACCGTAAAACAATGCAAATTTGCAAATCCCTTCTTAGATCTTTCTTCTTCACATAGACTTTCACAAGTTCCCACAACATAATTCCAATTTCAGTGCCTAATTTATCCGCACTGAAGCGAACCATCTTTTTACACGTTTTTTTTGTCTTCGTGTGTCACCATCCTATCGTGGCGCCACTCAATCGGATTAAATGACCAACTAGCCGAGCTAAAAATTGCATCTGTCCTTGTTTCGTGTCGGATAATTTCTATTATTATCAAAGCCTTGGGCTCTATCTTCCGATGGTGCCAATCCACAAGTTTTTGTTTATTCATTCCCACCTACAAGCAGATCTGGGTCGACCACTTAAACAAAGAATCTTCTTGCATAACAATTCGCTTCTAAGAAACACTAAAGCCGAAAACGGTAGTAGGTGCTTGTGCTATGCATTGAATTCGAGTGGTGCCGCACCGAGATTGGAGTAAAAGTGAAGTGGTGTGGGTTTCGCACTAGGTGGCCCCAATTCAGATAAGAAGTACCGCTTTTTAACACACTTTCAATTCGAGTCAATCAGCCTTCGATAGCTCAGTTGGTAGAGCGGTGGACTGTAGTGGTGCCGTTGCACGTTGATATCCATAGGTCGCTGGTTCAAATCCGGCTCGAAGGAATCGTTTTTTTTTCCTATGCAATAGCGTCATTGCTGCATCATAACTTGGTGCATTCAAAGAAAGTGCGTCAATTAATTCCGCAAATTCAAGAGGTTAGAAAAGCGATTGTTTAATTGTATGGTGGTACCACCAGTTGCATAATCAATAGATTTCTGGGGCTATATCAGACAGGAAGTTTTAGTAGCCAACTGAACAAATAAGGTTTTCACCTTTGACTTGAGTAGTTAAAAGCTAATAATAGGATGGATAAGGACGATAATTGGGTCCTCAGAACTGGTAGGCTCATGATATAGTATACAGAGCGTCCCAAGTCTTTCCGGCTGTTTTCCTGCGGTAAACGCCTTTATTCCGGAAATCACGAGTAGTCAGCGGAAAGGCCTAAGAGATAAAAACAGTCAAGCTGGTTTCTTCACGGTGACATAAATTCTAATCTGTTACTCGATTTCGTTTTTGCATTACCCGCACATCCGCCACCGTCTCTAATGATTTTTAAACAAAAACAAATCTCTAAAATTTATCCTCTCCATTAAATGGTAACACCGAAATGCTCTTATGTTTCATCCTTCAATATACGTGACGTTGACTGTCAACGCGTCCTCGAGATTGCCACATTTTATAATATCTCTTAAGCTTCGACTAAATGTATGAGCAACAATGCATTAAAAGGAGCAAACTTTTGACGGTAAGACTCCTCATCAGCCTTAACATTTCCCAATGAGTCCACATCTGCGTGAGATTTCCAAGCAACAATTTTCCACAGCTGATTGCGGGTAGATGCAAAAATATGTTAGCACGGCACCGACTGGTAACCCAAATTGACCAAATCAATTTTCCAATTATTCATTCATCTCGAATGAGTATTTGCGCGACCTTTTCGACGCCTTCGACCGTTCACCTCATAAGCGCCTTAAGCAGGATGCGCTGCCTGTCATCCATTTAATGATCGCTCGTCAATTCGACTACGTAGACGGGAAATAACAATAATAAAGTCGTTATTGGGATCGAGTAATCTTTGAGGGGCCATCTACCAAGACCTAATTAACGCTAAACCCTAAATTATATTTGAAAATCCAGGGAAATCTTGTAGTTTTTCTGGAAATTTCCACACACACAAAACAACACATTTTTTTACATGACAAATACCTCGCCTTGAATGCTGAATAACAAATAATAACTATTTACTGCACAGAGCTACAAATGAAGGAATTATTGTTGCCTTTGAATGCGCGTATCAGTGGTAGAAGGAGACAGAGTTACATTGACGGTGTGTCAACAAACTGACGAATATTTAGACGAGGTTATCGAGAATTTTTCGAGATAACAGCAATAGTCGGCCTAGTTTAACGATGAAGTTTAAACCACTACTTCCCTTCAGATTGCATAAGAATTGAGCACACTGTTACGTCAGAAATTTTACTACTGCAGTAACGATGACGTAGGTGCAACATGTCACGTTATCAAGCTGTTTCGCTAGGGTAAGATGACAATTGTCCGATGTAAAATTGTCCAGTACCTCACCGGCTAATACAAAAAACGAAAAGCAGGAGGAAGTGGTATTTGGTACAATAGACCAGGAGATGACAGAGCCAGACGAAAACGATGATAAACGTTATAAGAGAGGCAAAAAATGGTGATGTTTTACTTGCATTGCCGAGAGAGGTGTGCGGGAACAAGAGAGGAGCAGCTGAAGCAAAGAAGTTGTGGGAGCAATTGCAACCACTGTGAGAATAGGGGAATCTCCATAGGCGAAGGAGAGAGGGGCGGACTTCCGGTCAAACACTACAACGCAAGCAAAGTATAGTTAATTGACCGAACGTTCTACCACCTCATACTAAATCAACTTCGCCTAAAAAATTATCCCGCTATGCCATTGCTTTATTAAATCTAGAGGAATTTCTCTCTGGTTTGGAAACTTTCAGTGAGTTTATTGACGTGTTGGTAATTCCAGAAAATTCTGGAATTATGACTGTCTTAACAGGAATTGTGCCGTGATAGAGATAGGTGGTAATGAATTTTCTTAGAGGTGCTGATGTTGGCGGGGAACCCAGAACACTAATAGGCATAAGTAAGCCACAGTTCAGTAATAAGAATACGCGTATCATCGTTAAACGTCAATAAAACTTTTCCCTGGAATTTCCATGTAATGTGAGATCGTAGTTGAACGCGTTAGAGTAGGTGACAGTCTATGGCTCCGTATGTCTTTAACAGACTTACGTAAACAAGTAGTAGTTTTTTTAATGAATATAAACGTACACACGAATTGCTGTTTCTAATCGACCACTTATTCCAAAGATAATAAACATTTTTCGTTCACGAACTGCGTGCAGTGAATGTCACGTTCGCCGAAACTCTGTTGATCCGATTTCGACTCGAATTTATAGCTATAAAATCCATAGATAATATCAAAGCCACATTTATCAATGACCTTTCCTTTTTGCCAAAAATATACGAGCAACAATGTATACAATGCACATTGGTGGCCTTGTCGTGTTTTATGCGTACTGTTGCCATATCTAACCAGTGCTTTATGAGTGCATTAGCACGAGCACGTATTATAATGATAAAAGTGCACTTGCCCTCCGATTAACAAAGGCCGCATTGATCGATGTGCCAAATGAAGCCTATAAAATTTGCTTAAATTGTATTAGTTCACTTATTGTTGTTGCTGTTGTAAAATTGGAAAGTTTAATCAACTTGCCGGCAACAAAGCCCTTGTGCGCCTCTACTTCTTAGTGAAGAACAATTAAGCGGGATACCTATCTCTATAATAAATAACGCGGTTTTTCAGCACCTTAAAAGGCCGTCCAGCGTCCATGAATTCAATTACCGAGTCTTTATTGGGTAAACGCGATTTTACTGCCTTCCACATTATCTTTCGCTCTTTAACAGTTGAGCTTCAAATTAGTTGGGAAAACAAGCTTAAACACGGACTTTTTGCTTCCACAAAGTAGCTGGTCATTGCTCCTCTTAACCCATAGGTTCAGACAATTTAAATATGTATGAATTAGCTATCCAGCATCAGCGCCAAACCATCAGATAACCATCTCTTCTGTTCGCGTTGCGGCTCGATTCATGTGCATTGCCGTTGCATAATCATAAATACAAATGTAAGTTTTATATTGAAACCAGCATCACTTATTTGGAAATGGTCCGTTAGGTCGGCTTTTTGCTGACCTTCCTAAAAAGGTCTTGCTCTTTCTGGAACGGTTCCCCCATAGCGTTTTGATCATAAATGCAAGTCATTTTTGTACCCAACGTGCTTTCTTGAAATATCTTACGCTGTTAGTTCACAGTTTAAATCCAACGTAAATCTCATTAACGCAAAGGGAACCTTTGTGTCGAACTTTTGGGAAATTTGTCTGCAAGATAATCTCCGTAGACTGACAATGTTTCCAGAACATCGATATACATACATGTATTTGCCTTTAGGGTCATTGGAATTTGACACAGAAAATTTCATTCAAATTCGTTCATCAATAATTAAATATTTAATTGCGATTGCAAATGTCTACAAAATATTGCAGCGGGAGAACTTAAAACAAATCGGGAACGCAGTCGCATCAGTATGCCGTCATTATGGCATGTTGACGATATTAGTGCCCCATAAGTGCGGGTATATGGTAATTGTTATTTTGCGTCACTTTGACGTCAGCGCGAATGGAACTAGTGAACACACTTCGTTCGAGAATACGCTTTTAAAGTTGAAGATTAGTTTAAAGTAGTCGAGTATTTGATTTTAGTAAACTTAAATTCATGAAATCGCTGCCTTATGAAAACTCAATTACTAAAATATTGGAAATCAGTAAATTAACCCCATATGAAAAAACAGAGTTTTCTCGTCCCAAATTTAACGATAACGATTTTCAAAAATATGTTCTACATGCCTTCACGAAAGCATGTAGAACATAACTCGAAAACTAATAAAGATAGCTGTAGGAAGTTGACCCTGGAGAAATCTACCAAAAACAATCTTTAGACAAACTTTTCAGACTTAAGTCACTTTAAGAGGCGCTTTAAGAGCAGCGGTGACATGAATTTATCGAAGCTTTACTGTACTTTTTTTCTTAAGTCACTTTAAGAGCAGCCCAGACTTGAATTTATCGAAGCTTACTGGTGTTAAAACAAACAGCAAGAGAAGTATTTGCGCATTTGGACTTTCTGGAGCTCAAAATCCTAGAAATGTGGTAAGATATTTACCAAAAGTAGGGCTATGGAATTTAGGTCCAGGTGTAGTAAAATACATTTGAATCAGACAATTATTAAGAACTGTGCCTGGTCATTTCTTCCAGTGCTTCGCAACGATCAAATCACTCTCGGAGACGGGGAAAATGTGTTGTCCACACGTATTCGACCGGATGAACCATTGAAAACGGTAGTGGCTGACGCATTGCGCATTTTAACATCTGAATCTTCATTAAGTGGGTTGTGATTCACGTGTCTAGGGTCTTTGTTTTGTACTAATCGAACCCAAAAAAAGGTCGGAGAGGTCTATGAAGCCATCTTCTGTGACTCATATACAGAGCCCTTCGTTTATTTTTTTCAATTCAAAAGTCTATTGTTCTGCAACACTGGTTTATATCATAATGGGTATATTATTACAGGGCCACTGACCCATAACACACCTCATAAATTTATTGACGAGAGGACTAGACAGCAGGGCACAGTTAGTCAACGCCTTAAATGTGGTAAAACACCACTTGCAGACGGTCGGACAGACCGAGTGGGTTGCCATTAAAAATCGACTTGGTTATAATATTGTTTAATGGTGGTATAAGCAACCATTAAGAGGGGTTTTGGTCTGTTATTGAAGTGGGACTTCGCCCGATAAGGGCGACAAGTAAATATCACGATACAGATCTGTTATAAGGAAAGTGGGTTAATTGATATGGATTTTGCTGGCAAATGTTTAGTTCCCACGCTGCAACACGTTTTTTGAATGTGAAGTAACATTATGTAGTGGAAGAAGCTTTGGGTCAAAAATGGTGACTCAGTCCTGCCTTGAAGCATGAAACCGTAACGGATTAGTACAAATCGCAAATGTGCCTGCGAGCCGAGAACCCGCGGTATAATAATTCCAGGGAATTTCGTGGGTCTGCCGAGTATTTCCGGCAGTCCGATTTCTAATATTATCCCGACGACTTGTTTAAATATTCAAACGACTGCATTTGCACGCCTTCTCCGGATCGTTTTGCTTATTTTCGGTTGGCTTAACCTGCTTCGTGCACTTTTGAAGTCGCTCTTAAAGTGGGAGCTTAGGCCGGATTAAAACTAGATTAAGAAATCTAATAAATTGCAATGAATTTTCATGACTTCCGAAGGCCATCGAAGAAGATCACCTGTGCATTTAATTCCTGTTTGCTTATCAATTGAAATCGGTTTAAATTTGAGCTGTTAAACACGTCTATGGAATGAAAAAACTTTTAAACTTTGAACGCAGTATTTCCTATAGGGACGCTGATGTCAGCGTGACGTATGCTAAGCGATACTGTATAGCAGGCAGCTGCTATTTTACATCATTTTGACGTCAGCGTAAATACCTACAATAGAAAATATTGTCCGCCCGTTTTTTTCAACAATTTTCGCAATACAACTGTGAATTATCTTCTGCTACGATAACTCTGGGTTTGTGGATGAATTGTGCCGTCTTGTGCTGCTCAGTGCTAAAGCATAAGAAAGTTAAATTTTCATTCATCCTGTCCCATACTTATTCTCTATTAATTCATGGACAATTGACCACTAAACCATCAGACACGCTTCTCAGGGCTTAGTACATGTCTGCCTCTCTTCGTGGTTGATTATCCCCTAAAACTGCAGTAGTATCGACCCTATTTCGGGTGTTAATTATCACAAATAAGCATACGTTATTGATATTCAGCCAGGGGCAAACTCCCGTCACAGCCTACACATTAACTTTTGTTTTTCCTACAGCTTTGGAAAATTGCATAATGACAAGACATAAGAGCTCCAGGCAGGATGTGGACGTAATTACAAAAGTGATAAATCTCCCTGCATTTGATGGCAATGGCCTGATAATGCGAAAATGGCACGACAGGTTGGAAACTATGCACATACGAGTTTCTTCAAAAATATCTTATCCATATGTAGCTAAATAAATCATCGCAGCAGGAGCTATATTTAAAAAGCATCTTCGCGGTGAAATACTGCGACGACATCACGTTTCCAAAATGGTTTTAATCCTTTTTGGATGTCGGCTTTAACCTCTTAAATCAACACGCATAATTACCGAAATTACCTTCCTTGAAGTCCATTATTTATTTTTGTGGATTGAGTAGTTCGTCTACCTCATTGAATGCAAGAGGAAGCCACGCATTGTACATTGTATGCATATTTTCATCGTGGAGTCTATTCTTTAGTGTGGACACTGGAGATTGTCTTTGAGATACGTACAAGAGGGCTAAATATAGACGAGTACATTCATGGGTTTTGATAAACTCATTATAGGGACGACCACACAGTGTGCACTAAAGACATCAAGCTTATGTATGTTTATTTTTATTTATTAGTTCCTCCGCACCTACGATGAAAATAAATTATGTTCACACCTGTTTTAATGCGAATATTGTATGTTGTGGGTAATTAATAATTATACTGTCCGATTCAAGTGATAAAAAGGTTTTATTAGGGCTTAATTATCACATTAATTAGATATTCGAGATATTTAATACAACTTGCGTTTGATAGACGGCGTTGGGCATGATTTTCTTAAATATGTATGTGACTTCGTGATTCACCATCTTGTCAAGAAGGTACTAAATACTTGGCGTAAAATTGAAACTACCCACTGTTTTATTTAATGACGACCTACCTGTCTGCGGTTCATTGATAAAATTATCTCAAACAAGACGTAAATAGCCCTCCAGCCATAAATAAGCGACGTATTGACTGACAAGGATGGCTTCCACCTAACTGCAAACTCTTTACTTCTTTGGGTTTCGGCCAGTTTGTCTCGGGTGCACCTTAACATTCATATTATTCCTCCAACGCAATTTTTTTCTTTATGGTTAATGAAGTTACTACATGCACATAAATACAGTTCTACTTTATAACCCAGTTATGAAGTACCCTCTCATAAATCCTTGCAACAGTACCCGGTATTTCAGTTTCCTGTTTTCCTATCCCAGATGTTTCAGGTTTATTGTTTCACCATAAAAGATAATGAATAAGTTTTAGTATTCCCTGTCAATGCGTGGGGCCTTCAAGGGCAGCAAATAAGTGTTTCCTGATTAAGAATCCTGTTTTTCCATTTAATTTACGAGGGCCCCTCAATCTTTGACAAGCTCATAAAATGTCTTTTGACCCTCGACATTGGTTCGCGTGTAACTCGTCCGATTTATATCACTTCGCCGAAATCATTTAACTTAATAAAGTGAATAAATTCGGTAATTAAAGTTGGGAAGCTAAAATACGGTTCCACCACACCGTGCCTTGTCTGAAAGTCATGGTATGAATCACCATCAGGGTTGAAACACGATACTTGAGGTGTATGATTTGACATTTTGCACCAGTCATGCAATCAAAAATACTAAAAATGTGACCGAATATGAGGCTTACAAATTACCAGGCAATTTTATGTAACTTTAGTGGACAAAATATGAAGGTCACATGCTTGTTCATCAATTTGTCCAGTAAATTACCGGGTTGTGCGGCCCAGTTTGGTATAGCCCCAACCATAAACTATTGTGTCTATGAATCCTTTAATATGCTTTCTTGTAGCTATTTTTATCGGTTTTAAAGTAATTCGAGCATACAAGTCTATCTGTTTCATAACAAATTCACATCATAATCAATTGGAACCATCAGCACGACTTAATTATGACTACAAATTGATAGAAATTTATGAGTTTTTATTCTATCAAAAACTCAAATCCATCAGCACCAATCTACATATATGGATCTCCTCACGATAGTGTTCGCTGATTTAATAGGCAGATCTCTACTTATTTGAGCTGTTAATCGTTGACCACCAAATACCAGACAATACCCCAAAAGCCATCAACGATGACGGTTTAAACAGTTTAAATTGCAGATGTCATAATCGCTTTATTTGAAAAACCGATGTGTGTATTTATGGGAATCATGCTGCAGATGAATCGTCATTAGTGTCAGTTTTCAGTGCCAGATTTGCGGCGGGCAACGACTTTCGATCAAAAAGAGAAAAAATCTTATGTTTGGGTTATGCAAGTTAATTTTACAAGCTGAGTTTAGAACCATTAAATTTTTCAATGCGCAATTCTGGATGAGATCTTTTGATTACGTAGCCTCATTTCTATCTGGTATACGAATAAACGGGGTCGTTGCAATTTCCTTGTCGGTCAAGCCCCCGCCTGTTCCAAACAGGAGCAGAAATAAACCGAAATCGCTATTGCCTTTCAGGATGCAGTTTTGCTCTATTTGACCCTTTAAATCTCTTTCTCCAGACGGGCTGTTCCAGACAGGTATATCGTATAAACAACCTTTCCAGATATATTTACTTAGGGAATCTATTTCGGTTTTGCAATAACGCATCACCCTTCTCTTTTGAGTCTGTGCAGCTATTTAAAACTGTCTCTATGTAAATTGTCTGTTTTCGGGCGATGGATAGACCGTCTGGATAACTTTAAAATTGACCCACATTTTTTACTGAATGTAAACATTATGCAGGGAAGTCAAACAACGCTCGATTTATGTCTTATATTTACTGTTTATTTTTTTATCTGCCTTCCACTGAATTTTTTAAGTAAATAAATGACTTGAAAAGTATAACGTGCCATCCGTATTAATGGAGAGCATAACACCTCTTTCAGAAAGTTCAATGTCTCAACTTAAATGGTGCTCAAGTAGGCTGACATTATATGCGTTTATTCACTTTGCTTCTTTCGCGGCAATTAGCGTAAATAGGGTCTTATGTCGACTAGAAATGGCCACTTTGTATAGGATAAATCTGGACGTAGTCAAGTTGAGATAAAAGGGCTGCAACGATCGACAACTGCGTTTCAAGAAAGCACGAAAAATACTTTCGAATTCTAGATTTGTTTATTCGACAAATGTACATATTCGATGACATGATTATGAACCCAGAATAATGGAAGTTCCTGAAGCAACAATAGGTTTTCTAAAAATAGAAGTCCGTTGGCTGAGATGAAACAAAAGGCTCTAAAATGCGACAGCTACTGTCATCGTGCCGTTAGTGCTCTGTTATTGTTTTAATCGTTAACAGTAGCTTTGTCTTGACAGTGCCGTAATTAAGTTCCTCGTCTTTTTTTCTTGTTTTTTTCACACTTAATTGGCCCAAGTCACTGACAGGATAATCAGTTTAATTGCATAAATGTGCATTCATCATATGGCAAATTAGAGGAGTATCAAAGTAATAATAATAAAAAAAAAAACGAAGTATAAACATATTGCAAAGGTTTTATTCTTGATGCGATGGCGAAGGAAAATTATTCAATTGGCATGCTTTTAAATAAACACATACATTTTTAATATTTGCTAATAAAAACTGTTTATTATTGATTACTAACATACTCCTACCTCTTTATTGCCAAGATAATCTAGAATTTATTCCAAATTGGTAATAAATTTGGTTTTATAAGCTTTTATGTATTGTGTGCCGCCATTACAGGTTTCTGTGTTTTCTCTTCAGCAAAACTATCTGACGAGTTTCGGGTACATGCGTCAGTCGGCAGATGGTGTCTTTGCAATGAGGACTGAAGAATCGATACGGGGTGCGATCAAAGAAATGCAGGCTTTCGCCGGAATTCCTGTTACTGGAAAATTGGACGAGAAGACTGCGAAGTTGATGAGGACGCCGAGGTGAGGATTATGTTTAAATTTTCCAGGACGTTAAACTATAAACAGTTAGCACGATTGGGTGTAAGATTTTTTTTGATCGGTGTTTATAGTTACGCATATATTTTATTATCCAAATGTTCCGGCAAAATAAAATAAAAAAATGTCTTGCCGTTTAAGTAAAGAAGTTATTATTTTTATTTCCAGATGCGGATTGCCTGATAAAGAAATCGGTCTTACATCCGGACGACGGAAAAGATACGCCATTCACGGAATGAAATGGCCACATACTGACTTAACTTGGAGGTAAGTTTTGGAAAGATAAATTATTTTTAAAGCGTTCATAAAATACCTTTTCCTACGGCCCTTGCTGAAATTAAAAATTTAAATAAAAGAAAACTATAAAAAAACGAAAATTACAAAAAGTTGAAATAAAAAAAAAGTTTCGCCCGAGCAGGGACTTGAACCCTGGACCCTTGGATTAAAAGTCCAATGCTCTACCGACTGAGCTACCCGGGCTCTGAAAGTGAATGCGGCTAGAACGGTATTAAACGACGTTTGTGCAAAGAAACTTTGTAAATTATATACAGAATATTCATTTTTTATAGAAAATATTTCAAATATTATAATTAATTTTCTGGAAATTTGTTTTTAATGGAACACCCATTAAATTCTTTAATATTTATATTGAACCGTCTAGTTAAGCGTCATAAAAAAAAATTGATCATTTTCTAAATATATCTAAATATTTGAATATCTCTGAAACTGTCAATAACATTAATTTCATAAAAATTAAAGTACTTATATCAACTATGTATTTAGTTTAACAGTGCCTTAAACGGACGAAATGCCAATGATTTGCGATGTATACATCAGTTGAAAGCCATGTACGCTCGTTTGCCATATGGGCCTTTGAATGAACTTTGTAACGTCAAAAGTTGCATTCACGTAACAAAAACAAAAAGCTCAATTCATACTCATAATAAGGGTACTGATTAGCTGACTGAAAATGTGATCTTAAAGCTTTTTATTACCTTTTCGGCGCTTGAAACCATGCACCAACATAAACTTTAACTTTATTACACCATGTAAACCCTTCGTTATTCCATCCTGTAAAGAAATTTAATTATTTTCCTCGTTCGAATGTCAAATCGGGAAAACAGCCGAAGTTCGTTTTTCGTTTTCCTTTGGTCATCAATAATGAACGATCCGTTTCATACGTTCACTGGGTATTTGTGTTCCACGTAGAAAACTAGCCAGTTAATAGGCAAATAAAATTTTCATTGTCCAGAGGCAGGTGAACGACCAGCCCTCTCCCTTATTGGCCCTTCATGTTACATCATGATTCGATATTGAATTTTTTCGTGTCAAAAACAAAATTGTATGTTAAGGTATTGTACTGGCATTTTAAGGAAAATCCTCATGATGGTCCAAATAATTCAATATACGATTGAAACTTAGTAGGTAGGTATCGATAAATTAGAAAAGAATTATTAATTAGTTGATATAATCATGTTATTTTTTGAAATCAGTAGTAACAAATTTAGTGCCAAATTAGCATCAAGTGTACTTATATATAATTAATGTATAAGGGGACTTCAAAGCGTTATAGAGGAGATTGGAAAGTGCTTTAAGTGCTAGAAATGATGGAACACGTAATAAGGTGTCTGATCTTATGATTCATTTAAAACGTCCATTTACAATAATTCCTAATAATAAAGGTGTATGACTAACGATTATTTGATTAATCGAGATCCTTTGATTTATTATTGAGCAGGTGCCCTTTCTTAAAACTAGGTAGGTAGGTATTCTTTTATGCCATTATAGTATTCACAAAATTTAGATATATGATTTACTTTTTTGAATATAAGCAAAATGTCAGGAAGAAATCTTGAATTATTGGAGATATCTGTTGATCACATTTTCAGCCATAACGGTAAATATGAACCAGACAAATGTAATCAATAACGGAATACGTAATTCTCCATACATATACATGTATATAAAATATATGAAAGGTTGTGTGTTTGGAACAGACACGTTCTTTCACCATATTGTCAAGAAACCCGAAAAACGTTACATGTTCACTAGATTTGTCTCAGACATTTGTTTGCTTTGTTGGAGCAATGTGAAAACTCCTTTTGTATACTGTCTTATGACCATCTTTATCAGTTTTCGAGTAATATAAGAATTAATGTGTTCAACACTTTTGAAACGAAACTTTTGTGGTTAAATGCGAGAAACTATTTTTATTTATACATTACTTCGTATATGTTTGTAATTTTCAATATAATGCTGTGATGCTTCTAACCTGGTTTTTGAATGTAAAGCCCCTAAATTTGACTATCCCTCGGGTGAAATTTCCAGCCTTCCGTAATTTAATAATCGCCATATTGCAGAAGCGTCTATGGTAAGTCGCTGGTAAGTGCCTGTGGGTGATTCAAAGTGCCTCGTCGATAAGTCCCACTTTTAGCATCAATCTGAGACAAGCCGCAACATTTTTGCAATTTGTTGAAAGGGTGTGGTGTGTCTTTGAGACATCGCTCATCTAATTTGGCTCTTAGTAAATGTACATAAATCGATCATGTGCATATTATGTACTTACGTATATAAATTTTCATTAGAGAGGTACCCATAACGCAATTAAATTTGAATAATTGATCTAATTTTTCAGTTGACTTGGCCCCCCATTTCTCACAAGTCCCGTTTAGTCGCGGATTTGCAGATTCGATTGTGACGAAAATGCGGGAAAATTTTAATTAGAAAAACGCGCCTTTTCGAAGGTGCTCCAAGGTCCACTGAGTCTCAATGCGAGATTTGGTAAAAATTAATTGATTTTAGATCCGCAGTAATTGTCTCTATGCGAAGGAGTGAAATTTTCGATTAAATATACACGATTTTGATTTGTGTGAATAAATGTAATTTTATTAACCTGGATTTGACATTTGCGTCACCAACCCGCTTACTGAAAATATTGCTAATTAATACTTAATTGTCCAGTTAAAATGGAGTGGGCATTCCAATTAAACCACACCTCTGGATACGCGTCAAATCCACACGTCTCGGTAAGGGGAATATGTCATGGAAAATATGTTAAGAGTGCCTATGATAGACGTGAAGTGCCCATCAGGAAACGATATTATATTTTTCGACGTGACATCAATTAACAATCTGGAGAGAGTCGGGTTGTATGTAAACGAAATGGGGATTTTAGATTTTCTTTCTGCTTGCCCAATACCTATCAGGTGTTCCCGGAAGGAAAATTGCTCATACATTTTAGAGCACTTGCTCGACCCATCATATACCTCATTACAAATTCTATTTTTAGGAGTCACACACGCAATTCTCGTTTTTCATTTACACCCACTCACGATAGAAAAATCTTAAATTCTCCTCTGTATAGCTATAATTCATAATTCTTATACAATTATCGACTAACTTCCATCACGCCAATACGTGGTGTGATGGTAAGTTTCTATCACTTACAAAACCGCAGTACACTCGTGTGATCCCGAGGGATCATGTAGAGATTGCGAGTGTCAGGTTTCGTGGGTGTATGCCAGTTATGATGTTTTACAATTTTGATGGTTTTATCGATACGTTTGAACATGTTTCTCTTGTGTGTATAGCTCGTAGGGAACTCCTATGGGTATAGTTCAAGTAGAAAACTTTGAAATTATCCGTTAAGAAAGAATTATTAGAAAGGTCTGTTTTGGAGCAGGAATCGTAAGTTAGTTAAAGTTTCTGGAAATTAACCTAAAAATACTTTTTTCCCTTTGTAGTACAAAGATTTTGATTTACTAAATTCACTAAGTAATCGTTTCAGTCACAAATAATGTATTTTTTTACCTAACAATTACGGAAAGCGGTACTTTGCCGCACACCTAACTGTGACAGCCGAGCGTTATCATCTAATTTATTGATAATCTGGGTTAGAAATTGGTTCTTTAGACACCAAAAATTTGCATCATAGTCTATGCGGTGATGTAGAGTCCATCACTTATACGTGTTTCTTTCTTATTGAGCAAATGTTTTCTGCACCCGTCGTCGAACTTTTACCGACCTCAAATATCCTCAATTTTGTAGCCATGCCGACACATTAGCATTTGAAAATATCAAGCAGAACCTGTAAAGGTCAAAATGTCATCCCTAGAGGATCGGATTCCGGCGTAAACAACACAAATATGTAGGACAAAGGGCCGGTTTGAGTTTTCAAAAAAGGAAGAAAATACGCATCGGGGACTGGGTTGACGCTTAAATCCCTCGATTGCAAAACTGCATGGCTAAAGAGTGCGTCCAAGTCAAAAGCACTTAAACCAAGATGATTGGAAGCAAATAAAACAAAGCCACCAATCGCATATGTGGCTTGAAAAATGAATCGGTCATTAGTGTAATTAAGGCCTATTTAGACGAATTACGTCATCTGCGGTTGTTTCTTTTCTGTTTACAAGTTTTGTAATCATCGGTAAAGGAATGTGATTGCCGCAGCATTATGTATGATTTTCTAAGGAGCTTCCATGCTTGTTTTTTACTTGTAAATAAATCAATTTGATTACAAATCTGGTGAGTGTTTAGTATTACTCTTAAACCGGATGTATCTATCAGTTGCGGTGGGTGGAATGCAGAAGCGTGTTAAATGCCACTTTCAGTGAGATAAGAATAAAGTGATATAGCAGAAAGTGTAATTTCACAGCTTTATTATTTTATTAAACACAACTTAAGTAAGTGTTAAGTCTCCGAGTCTCCGAATTAAATTTCCACCTGACACTCAAATTCCATTCTCATTAAAATTTAAGATTGAGGCTCCTCCCGCCACCCGCCGCACCCCTCTAATGCAGTTAACTGTTCAATCTTCGCATTTTATTCGCCAATTTCTCCATAATTTCGTTTACAGGTGGAGAGGAGAATTTCGTTTCGCGGAAATCGAGGGTTGATTTGTCGTGTAGGGAGTAGGTACATTTCGTTTTCAGTACCAATTAGCGGCGCCCTATCATTAACTCCTTTATCCGCGTATGGCGGAGATGATCCGGATTCCGCGGGGCAGAAACAATGGCCCTATGACTGACAATCGAAAACCCTCCGCGAGACAGGGCCGCGTTAAGGGCCCTCATTTGTGACCCTTAAGTTTGCACGGTGACGTCACCGAGAGAGCGGAGTACTCTTCATCTGAAGTGGGTGCCGACACAGATCACCGCCCTTAAAGGGTTTAAAGGGAGATTTTTGCCTTAAGCCAACATAGAGGGGGAAGTCTTGTAGAAGAATGCTACAGGAATAATAGTTCCCTCAAATATCTAGTTTTGCCATTCTGTGCATAGAATGCCATATACATATATCTACGAAAACTCATTAAAAATCCAAGAGCATCATAGTCGTGCCGTTGAATTATCAAAACACGCCTTCCGACTAACTAGAGTTGATAAAGGGGTGGCTCGCCACTTTGCGCACGCACACTTCGGAACTTATATAAAGGAGAAATGTCGCGTCTCGGTCCGACACTTCTGGAAAGTGCATCTGGCTGGAGAGATATCCAGAAATCGCTCCGAATTAATTTAGTCGACCAGTGTGTTGAAAGAGCGTGTTTCATTGTGTCAGTTGGGTACGTGTTCGAGAAGAGTCATGGATAGTGTGAGTATATCCAGATTTATTATTGTTTTTTTTTTGGTTAAAAAAATTCAAGCTTTGGCATGCTGCATTAGTAAGATCTTTAAGATACACGGTTTTAGAAAAAAGCTGTGTGTAGTAGTGAATTTTATTTGATCTGCACCTTGCCTGATATGAATAAAAACCGAAGTAAACATGTTAGCACTCGACATTTAATGCTCGGTTGAGGGCACCACGAGTGGTGCCTTCTTTGCGAAGACTCCTCAACTTGTAGATAGCCAGGGAACTTTATAGAACTGTAGTGATTTGAAAAAATAGAGGAAAAGATAACGTCTTTGGAAACTTAATTTTGTTCAGATGATTTCTTCTAATTTTATAAAGTATAAAATTTAGCATCCTTTCTGAATGAAATGGTGAAGGATTATTATTTTGCAATTCGATTTTTCCATTTTTGAAGCTATTTTAATAAATATGGAAAATATAACTTCACTCAGACACTTTTAGATAACTATAACACGGGTTTTCAGAAAGGCGATAATATCAATAAACTTTATATTATTTCCATCCAAAAATAATTTAAATTTAAATTTTCCTAATAATCCCGTCGTTTGAAATTGAACAGATTTAAAAACCAGTTCAATGGTAATATTTCACATAAAAGTTCAAAACTGAACTGAGTATCGCACTTGCCGAAATATATAAAAACCCAAATTAAAATTTGTGAAGAAATTGACGAATTGTTCTGCATCTATAACTCTAAATTCTATATTCAGTGTAACCTCTATTGATCAGTTGCGTATTGTTGATACTGGGAAAAGTTGACAAATCGCATTGAACCAATAAAACATTATATCTCCGATAAAACATATAAAACATACATTAAGCAGTTTTAACAACCGTCAATCGAGCACTCGTAACGATTTTCTATAAAACTTTAATGACATATTTAGTGAGCTTAATAAATGTTTATTAGGCCCCCAAAGGGAGGGTCCACCGGGCCAATAAATTACGCCTTCTTTATCCGTTTTTATTTTAGCATCATTATGTTGAAAACTAGACCAATCGATATAGTAGGTATAGTTTGAGCCACCCTCTCTTCGAAAGTAGTATTTCGGGAAACTCTCAGTGAATTATTTAAGACTTATTTCTCCTGGGAGGAGTTTTGTATTGCCTCGTTTTTTGTTTCCCCTTCACCAATTATGTATATTAGAACTTATTAATTTCGGCATGAAGGTAAGGGCCGTTTTCTAATCAAAATACTTCGGACCGTGAATGGCATGACAGTGGCATTCCGAGCATTTCACGGAGGCTAAACATGCTTATGAAAAATTCATGGCGCAATTCCAACATTAGTGAAATTATCATTCAAATATTACCTGGCAATAAGGCTTTTTCTTTACGTCGATGCCAATTTTGCAGGAAATTCATCCATAAATGAATTACTGTTTACTTTCTACACACCACGCACTGCACTGCCCGATCTTAGTTCCGCCTATGACTCTTCTTCTCAACAGCCAAAACTGCGCGGCGGTCGTACGACTTCGGAAACCCGAACGTAACTGACACGATTTCCCGGTATTCTTAAATAAAACCGAATTTTCAAATACGATTTTTCCCGGTTTTCAACTAAGCACAATCCCGTACGAACGCTCATTACGTTGTTATTTAATTAAGCTTCAAGCACGCACAAAGTTTTTCAAATTTTTCCCACATTTTCAGTCCAAATTCAACATTTTTCGCGAGTAAAACGAGAAGGACACAGAGACGCCATTAACACTGACAGTCGGAGCGTTATTGTTTTGTTTCTAAAGCCTCCCTGACAGAACGCGTCGCTTTTGTTTGATGACGAAACGACGAATTTTTGTACAACCCCATTTGCACGTTCATCATATTCCAATGGAGGTAAGATCCTATAATACACCAAATTCCATGAGATTGATATTGATTGTGGATCATATAAAGTGCCATTTATGACGAACGAGAAGGAGAGCATAGCTGCATTTAAATCAAAAACTACACTAGAGTGATGAATGCGCCCCAACGCCTTCCCGATCGAAATCAATTCGTTTACCATTTTATTAGTGTCTGATTAGATTTCACCTCTCACCTGGGGGCGATTTGTTAAAAGCCGGATTTTCCTTGAATCGCCGAATACACAAACAGTCAATAAAGAGAAGGTGGCAAATCGACGGAAATTGCGAGGCAAATAAAATAATTTTCCTATTTCCTGATTGTCTTTGGCGCCGTTAGCGAAGAGAGAGAAACTTCGGGAAAACTGTCGCTTAAAAAATAGATTGTAGAGAAAGTTGCGACTGAACTTGACAACTTGGAGCGGATCAAGCTGGCTTGAAGCTGGCCGTCTTAAACTGGGAGCGACGTCGCTTCAACTCAGATTGATGCCGAGATTATCAATTGTCATCCCGAAAATTGGTGGAGGCCTACTCGATGACTCACTCAACCTGGGTGTGATGTGTAGTTCAATCCATCACAACCTCCTTGAGTGAGCGATCGAGTGGGTCAACAGCTGCAAGAACTTTGTGATAAATCGCTAAGGAGCAATTAGCGTACTCGAGCGTTTCGATGGAGAGCAAATGCGTGGTACAGGCAAATTTAAAAGTGGCTCGTGACGCCAGTCTCTCTCTTAATAGATCCAAATATTAAACTAAATTCATATCACAAGATCATTTAACTGAAAGTTAAATTAACTCGGGTACAGCGTCAGAAATGTAATTGACAACTATGCCCCTATACATTGTAAATTAAATCGAGGAAGCTTTCGGAGATTGAAGCCCGAACGTATGGATGGATGTTTGTCTTTCCTGCTTAATTAAGTCGAATATTGTATTCACTATTTGTAATGTGGTTTTTCAGCTTAAGGACAAAGACCTTGGCCCCGGATCTCGACCCCTATGCAGTGCGGTTCGTCATTTCCAAAGCCCTCGCCGTTTGGTCCAAGCACTCGAAGCTAACCTTCCGGGAGGTGGACAGCGATAGGGCCGATATACTCATTTACTTCTATAGGTGAGTATGATTAATCTAGGGGAGTCAATCTGCGAGGGAGATAATCTTCAACCGGAGATCACAAGGGGGCACTTCCGGGCTGTTTCGTATCTCGACGACAAATTCAAGGATTTGTGCGATTGTCGTTTTATCTGGAGAGGATTTGTCGGTCGCTTAGTCATGTTATTGGGAGTCTATGCAGTTTTCGCTCTTTGGGGCCCGGGTATTACATCCGGCGGCCGAGGGGATGTATATCCGTGCTGGAGACGCGCGGAATATTTTAAAGAATCAAAATTCCGGAAGTGATGGAGCACTCAAAGTCTCATGGGTCTTATGGGGGTTTAACTTTTTAATTTGCTCAATAAGCCAATCTGTCGCGAAGGCCGTTTCGTCGATGGAGTCTTATTGAATCGATACCTCTTTGATTCTAAGGAACGACGAAACGACTAGATTGGCCAGTAAAAGTTATTGTAGTGTGGCGGAGGACAAGCTCGCCGGGTTTCTCCATATTTCATTATGTTTCAGGAAAGACCATGGAGACAACTTCCCCTTTGACGGAAAGGGGGTTATCCTTGCCCATGCCTTTTTCCCCACCGGAGTTAGATCCCCCGTGGACGTCCACTTTGATGCCGATGAGAATTGGACGACGTCCGGGGATAGTGAGCAAGGTAAACGTTAAAATTAACCGAACTATTTATATTCAGCATTCGCAAACTTACAACATCAGCAATTCTCGATAGTCGCGTCAAAGCAACTTCAGTTCCTTGTTTCTGCTAACTTCGTTTTACCGCGAACTTCAGTAATGCCCAAGTCAACGCTAACGTTACTACACATAGGAAATCCGTAAATTCGCTTTTTAATTAAATTCAGGTGGACGAAACTGGATTTTAAAGACCCTTTACGGACCTGGGCAAATTGGAATTTCATAACATGTGCAGCTCCGGACTTTTACCCATCAGTGTCCTGGTTTCCCTCATCGGTATATTGCATCACTCATTTCCCTTCCAACATTAAATGTTGGACTATTCCTTGGAATAATCATTTATAGTCCCGTAGTTCAACCGATGTTTTTCCAGGTACCAATCTGTTCAACGTGGCAGCACACGAAGTGGGGCATTCCTTAGGGCTCTCGCATTCCAATGTAGAGGGAGCCCTCATGTACCCCTGGTACTCGGAAATGAAGGACGGTTTTGAGTACGAATTGCCCGAAGACGATAAACTTGCAATCCAGTATTTGTATGGTTTCCGAGAAGAGAAACGATGGGAACGTATACCATCCTATTACCCTGCAGCAGTACCATCGACTAGCACCACCACGAGTACCACCACAACCACCACCACCACCACGGTTAATCCTACGTGGAAACGCGGTTGGAAAGTTCCTTACAGCCCTAGATATCCCTATGAAAAGTAAGATACTTGCGAGAAAATTGCATAATCTTCAACAATGCCAGATTTTGAGCTAGCTAAAATCAGTGTTATCTGCCATTTGACAGTGCTGAAAATAGGGCTACGTAGTTAGTAGTGCTATTTCTCTGGTTATTAATGCATTTTATTTTATTGGCGATAAATCAAACAAATACAAATGTAATTCATTATGCTCAAAACGATGCAACACATTTAACAAGGAATCTTCCGTCCCAGTTGTTTACAATCAATATCTTTCAACTCATCTTTAGACCTGACAAAATTCCCCACAAGCCGTATAATCCATCAGCGAAGAAGCCACACTACCACAAACCGCATCCCACCGACAGGTGCCCGCACCATAAATTTCATCACACATCGTCGGTCCATCCTGCCACCATCAAACCTACCAAAACTGTGCAAAGGAGGACCCACCATCAAACCCATCGAACCACAACTGAGAGGCCCACTTCAAGGTATCCCAAGGAGTATCCGAGAGGAAGGGATAGTCCTCCGGACACCTGTGATACGAGCTATGATGCAGTGGCTGTGATAAGGAGGGAACTTTTTGTATTTAAAGATAAGGTAATAATTAGCCCTCCTGGTATCGTAAAGGTTCAAGAACGTAGCAAATGTATAAAAATTTCTCTCCCATCGAAGATTGTTTGAGACTGTGCCCTTATTATTTATGCATTTATCATCCTTCTCTTTACAGTACTTCTGGCGTATTGGTGACAATGGCGTAGTCACCACTGGCTATCCAGCTGAAATCACCAGACTCTTTCGCGGTTTTCCCAAGAATCTCACCCATGTGGACGCAGTCTTCGAGAGAGCAGATGGCAACATAGTCTTCTTCGTAGAAGATAAATATTACTTGTTTTCTGGAGTGAGTTTGGTGCCCGGATATCCCAAATCCCTATTAGATCTGGGGTTGCCCAGTTCAGTGAGAAAAATCGATGGGGCCATGATTTGGGGGTTTAATGGGAAGACGTATTTCTTCACCGGATCTGACTATTATCGGTGAGTCCGTATAGATCTTTTCCTGCAGTAGATTCTATCAGTTTATGTTTAC
This sequence comes from Euwallacea similis, assembly GCF_039881205.1. Taxonomy (NCBI): domain Eukaryota; kingdom Metazoa; phylum Arthropoda; class Insecta; order Coleoptera; family Curculionidae; genus Euwallacea; species Euwallacea similis. The sequence goes on from NC_089609.1 coordinate 380,543, forward strand.
TTGCAGATTCGATGATGAGGAACAAGAAGTGGAAAAAGACTACCCTAGGAGCATTGACTACATGTGGAAAGGCATTGGATCAAACATAGACGCAGTGTTTCAATGGAAGGACGGTAATATATACTTAATTCCTTAGAATTCTAATCATCAAAGTCTTCTTGGCGATAGGCAAGACGTACTTTTTCAAAGGCAAAGGCTTCTGGAAGTTCGATGACATTCACATGCGGGTGGAGCACTACGAGCAAAAAGCCTCAGCGCCTGTTTGGATGGGGTGCAAACAGGACTATGAACACAACCACCTGAACCAGAAACTGCCCTACGTTACGGCGGACAGCAGAGCATCCTCAGGATTAATAGGGACGAATATTTTCATAATATTGTTTTGCACGCTCAAGTTGATTTATTTGTTATGAATTTGATATGTGATAGAGAGAATACTGAAAGGCGCCCAGGAGTCCTTTACAGCCATACTTTTTTACTTTTAAGCCGATGTGAACATATCTTTTTCTTGAGTAGAACTAAAATATACGAAGACTGATGAGTTTGTGGAAGTTGATGATGATTGAAATTGCTGAATTTCGGGCTTGTCACTGCCTTTCGGAAGTTAAGAAATTATTTTTACTTTTGTTTAAGCTTTAGGTGTTTAATTTCTGTGATATTTTTATAACCATTTTTGTATTTGTACACTTAGTTGATAATAATGTAGCAATTCGTGCGAATCATTAATACATATTGTAAGGTGCTTCTGTATACTTTAATAAGCTTTATTGTGTGCCTGGCTCTAAAGATTTTCGTGCTTCAGTAAAATGTCGGCCGGGCACCGAAAATCATAATAATCCTAAACACAGCATAATAACCACTATTTTTCGGGTAGGAATGAACGCGATAATCGAGAAATGCAAAATTTAAAAGATCCTCCTGCCGATAGAAACAAAAATGTGCATTACAACATAGAATATCCCTTTAAGAACGTTTTAGTTCTTAAATATTATAGGATTTACTAAACATATATAGAAAGTGGAATATGCTCTTCAGAACGTGTTAAACTCGTTACTGAAGATACCGTAAAAACCTGTATGGTTTTATGTAGAATATCGAGGTAGTTTTGAAGGCCGAAAAGGGAATATTGCCAAGGCTTTGGAATACGGCCATATGTCTAATAGGCATCTAGTAAACGTGCTTCTTCTAAGTCAGTTTAGATTCTCTTATGAGGATTTCTCCCAATTATCTGTTAGATATATGGATTCCAGTAGCTCTTAGGTATGCATGAACGGGAAAGATGCCTCATAGTATATTATAAGTATATCAAATATTTATAAAATCGCCTTATTTTAAATGGAAATAATAAATTTTTGATAAGCAGAACTGTGTATTTATATGAGGGTTATAGGGAATTCACAATTGCGGTGGATACAGGGTATTTCATAATAGTATGTCAAAAATTCAGGGGATGCATCCGTGGATGATTTTAAGAAAAGAAAGTTTCTTAAATATTTTTCATAAGGCTAATTGTTTTTCCGAAAAAAAACATTATTTCTGACTAATATGAAAAATGCAAGAGTGATATAAGATACATACATCACGTTACTTACAAAAAGGATAAATAAATGTCCTACATGAGTGTATGCCTTGGTCCTTTTACGTACTCTTTGAAAAATCCTTGGTGTATTTTTTGATGAGTTGATCGAATGAGTTACGCGACTTATCAGTTACAGATTGTTGTGTTTTACTTTTTCCATGAAAACGGTTAACGTTATGAAAAATACTTGACATCTTTTTTCACAAAAACATGGAACATTCAGAAAACTATTTTTATTTAAAAAAATTATCAATGGGGAAGTCATTGATGAAATTAAAAATATCGTTTTCCCTTAAAAGATGTGTTCCTACACCTATTTTACGCTCCCCAAATTTCGTTAAAATATTTAATGCTTGAACACACTTATTAGCAGAACCCCGTATTTCAGACAAAAACCGAAAACAAACTCATGTTCATATGAACTTCTTTTTTTAAAATCATCTACAGATTCACCTCCTGAATTTTCGAGATACTATTGTAAAACGTTCTGTATACATGGCGATCTTAACTATCAAAAGGTCCCTTCAGGGAAAATTTGACGCCTGAATTTTATGAATCATTGGACTAAATCGTGGGTCCAAAGATAGACCACGACGCCTGGTAGTTATTAATATTAGCATTTATTAAAATAATCCACTTGAGAAACCAAATGACTTTTCTACTATATCGGAGTAATACTTATACAGCATTAAACTAGAAACTTTGAGCTGAAGAAAACTGAAAACGACCGCAATTACTCAAATCTGTCGTAAAATGTAGCACCAAATTCCAAAACAACTGTGTAAGTATTTCACAAAGAATATTAACATTACCCTAATCAAAAACATTTTCAAATATAATAATATATAAATAAAAATATAAAGGCAAAATATTCGCTCTTCGTCGCGCTCGCTGTAAGAAGGCGCATTAATTGCGCTCACTCACTTCATAGTTTATCTCAACCACCTGGAAACATCAGTTATCAGACTTGTTTTGCCTTGCTTGTAAAGCCTTGGCGAGGTCAATTTTCAGGATTTCCTTCTGTCTAGTTTCAGTCAGCGTTTGGACCTAAACAGGAACGTAGCCACAATTAGAAAATGATCACTGAAAAAGCCTTGAACTTACCGATCTTAAACTATTTACTACATCCTTAGTTTTACTAAAATAAATGTCCTTCAGGATGTGTCGGATTTTATTCTCCATGTCCTCGACCATCCGCCCAATGTTGGCGATATGAGGGTTGTTCTCGTTAACCGAAGCGTCTTGTTCTATCTGCCTAGTCAAACTACCCCCTAGGTTCATAGTCCCTGACCCGGCCTCGTTGGTTTGCAGCCACAGCATCGCAGTAGATGTCATTTTATAATGTGACGACCTTCCAGAACTCTTCTCCTGCACCTCTACCACATGCAGCGAGTCCCAGCATCCTTTGATTTTCTTGCTCCCATCTCCGATTTTCTTGATCAATATAACACCGGCAAAACCATGGTCCAAGTCCCAGAAATACACCGAACTAACACCCCCTTCAAAGTACATTTCTCTATATTGATCAAAAGCGTGGTTAGCTTCCAATTCGAGCTTTCGCAAACGTTCAGAGGGCATCTGCCCGTCGTCGAGTGGGGGATAGTAGGTGTTTGACCAGGGGGACCTGTAGGAATCACCATCTCTATTGTAGTCACATAGGACGTAGTCTTTGCCAGTTTCCTTGTCTTGGGCAATTTTCAAGGGTTGGTCCACAGATGAAAGGAGGTCTTCACACAAACTGGGAACTAGGTCTATGAGATCGCCCAGGTTTTTTTCTATTTGTTGGGGGGGTAGTCTTCGCATCAGGTCCAAAGCACAATCAAATTGGTCACCCTAAGGCAAAAATGGTTACTTCTCTAGGAAAATCCTCCTACTTTTTGCATGACAACATTGTCATGTCACTAAATGATTCATATAAATTTATACCACTAGTGCCGAAAATGAAATATAATAATTTAACACAAATTAGGAGGATACAAAAATTAGACCTTTATTAACTATAGGGTGATTGACATGTATGTGACATATCTACATGTGTGACTCAAAACCTATCTGTAATATTTAAAACAATATTGATTTCCACCTCTCGGTGATTAGTACTTCCAATAATTAAACAAGAAACTGGATTGTACTACACAATATAGAATATTCTATAAATGAATAGTATGTATTTTAAGGAATGTTACTGCATATTACGTTGAAGGCCTATATGCTAAGGCAAGGTCTGGAGAGTTATTGAGAGCCTCCTTTGCAGTATTGCATGACTCATGATTAGACAAACTAGTTTCAAAATTTTTATGATATTGAAATATGCACGGAATGCAGTGAAGGGGGGTGCAGATGAGGTTTTTAAATCTAACTAGAATATTTAAATACAAAAATACTATGGGTGTGACACAGTTTGCTTTGGTGAATGGTGAATTTGAGCTTTATTATGGAAAAAATCAATGGAATGCCAAGTGCAGATAGTTGCTTACCATTTTATAATGTGAATATTTACTTAACAATCTAAATAACAAATGTTTAATGCGTTTTTTTTGGGTTTGAGAAACTTTTAAAAATATTTAGTAAAAATACAAACTATTCAACAACTAAAAGTGACGTCACGCGACGTCTGACTTGACTGACACTTAGCACTGGCAAACTTCTCACAAAAAACATTTTTAAATATGATGATGGTCTAGCCAGGTACGAATTATATCCTTGTTCTATTAATAAATTTCGGTCGAGACAGAGATACTTCAGATCATTTTGAAGTGCAATTTTTTTTTTAGTGCGACACGTGACACGAACGCGCCCTGCCTACTCCTCTCGAACTCGAATTTTCCACTTTCGTTATCTCGAACGCCATTGCTGGGTCATTCTGTTTGTCATCGTCCGGAATTTTCCAAAATTTTAAATCGAAAAAGGGCCAAAACTACCGGTGGAATAAACGCAGACAGCTGACCTGAGAATGCCCGTAAGGGTGGACCCTAATCTGCCGCCGCCTGCCAATTCCAAGCAACCAGGGATCACCAAAAGCCTGTTGTATAATGGATCTAAGTTTCAAGGGTTCCAGAAAAGCAAAGGGAATTCCTATGAAGTTGAGGTGGTTTTGCAGGTAAGCATCTTTATTATTGCTTCCCTAAAGCAGAAGCAGTTCAGGAGCAAAACTCCTGAAAACTCTGTGACTAGACAAATCGCTCTAGAAACGTTCATAAGTCAAAATATAGGTTATTGGAGTCAAGGGAAAGTTTAAGGTTTCACTTATTTACGTATTGACAGCTTTTAAAAGCTTTTTCTTAATGCAGCATGTAGATGAAGAAAATTCCTACCTATGTGGGTATCTGCAAATAAATGGCCTCACTGAGGAGTATCCCAAACTGACAACTTTCTTTGATGGGGAGATTATAAGCCAGAAGTACCCTTTTTTGACTCGGAAGTGGGATGCTGATGAAGAAGTGGATCGCAAACATTGGGTATATACTACCTACTTTATTAAACCATCAATTAACTTAGCAAAATAACATTCCAGTCTAAATTCTCTCAATTCAACCAATACATAAAAACCTTTAACTCAGACAACTTTGACTACAGCCAATTAGCTGACACAGACTATGTGTTTATGCGATGGAAAGAGCACTTTTTGGTGCCTGATCATACAATTCGAGACATTAGTGGAGCCTCCTTTGCAGGTTTTTATTACATATGTTTCCAAAAATCGAAAGCTTCCATTGAAGGATATTATTACCATAGGAGTTCAGAGTGGTAGGTTTTTTTGCTTGTCTTTTAGGTGAAACTTTATTGATTTTATTTTGCAGGTTCCAGTCATTAAATCTTACCCATGTGCCTGAAAATTCTGTACAGATCTATGAATTTAGGTAAAAGGCTAGGAGCAAAAAAGGGGCTGTGGCAACTGATGTGTGTTTGCAATAAAATTGCTGTCTAAAGTCATTTCAAACCAGGGAATGGTCTCTTCACTTTGTCTGGAAGAAGAGTGTGAGCCTAAAATACTTAATTTTTGTTCTGTCAATTTATAATTTTGCATTGTTTGTGTGAAAAGTTCAGATTCTTCAGATTTCAATTCAGTTCAGATTCTGTTAATTTAATTAATTTTATTCAAGTTCATGACAAGCAAAAGTTCATTCATGACATGACATGATAATATGCCTGGATTTACCTGTGGACTGTTTAAGAATTTCTAGTTTAATTTCTAAAAGGCATCTGAATGATACTGTCCATTTTTAAAGTCAACTGCTGGTATGTTTGAAGTTGGGCGTCAGTAAAAAAGAAATTGACTATGTAAAATCTTAGGTTTAAGACAGGTACAGATGCAACAAGCAGGTGACCACCATACCAGAAAGTTCATTTTAAAAATGGACAGATATTAAGCTTTCTGAATTATGACAATTTTGCTAAAATAGTGAAAGTTGAATAATTTTTTTTGGAAAACAAAGGCTGATTGTATACAAGTAAATGGTTTAATTTGTTTCTGTGTGCGGTTGGTGTTTTTTTAAGGTAATTTATTCTTAAAATAATTGGAAAACTGTGTTTAATATTATTTTTCTATATTTGTGTATAAAATTATGTTAAATATGTTTTTATAAATTTTTTTGTTGGACTAGAATTTTGACAAAAATAAAGTTTTTATCACTTTTATAAATGGGTTTTTTTCTCGATGTCCTTACACAATTAGAAATTCGCTTTTTCGTTTTTCATTTATGAAGCGGAAGTGGCACATTATGCAAGGATTTAATCTAATCGTCCTCAAAGGACCACCTCAGAGAATTTTTTAACAGTAGTATTAACTTTCCTCTATTGCGTCAAGCATTAATGTGAAACGTAAATTACTGTTACCCAAACATATTCCGTTTTTTCCTATAATTTCGGACGATACTCTTGGAGCAGGGAATAAGGCGGATAGACAAACAAAACCATACACCTCAATATACAACAGTTTTAATACACTCATAGGTACTAAATATATAATTTCTCCCTATTCTTAAAACAGAACTTTAAGCGAAACAAAATGGCTCAATTATTGTTATTGCAATCGGAAAACCATAAGCTCTAGTCGGCGAAATAAAAAAATTATAAAATAAATCACAGTTAATTCTAACTTGCATACGTTAAGAAGCAGAAGAAGTTTCCAAAATTTGCCGCAATATCAGAAAGCGGGTAGACGCCACTGAACCGATCAGCATCCGGACAATTTTACCTAAAAGGTAAATTACAAGGAAATAGGATCATTAGCCAATACCCTGCTTAAGGAACTGATCTTGTGGTAAAGCGACTGCTTCTTAACCAGCGTATGTCAGAACAAAACCTCGCAAGAGAATAATCTAATTAACAAAACTGCTTTAAAGGATTTCAAAAGATGCTGTCATGATGTTAACGAATATACGCTTTCTCTAAAATTGCCTTCAGCTTACAATCAGATGTGTTAAAATCACAACGTAAATTAACTCACGATAATCAGTCTGAATGTTCGAAAAAGCTTATATACTCTACAGCTCTAACACGTAACACTTAATCCTAAAACACAGGAGTTTAGTTAATAAAAAAGCGCGGTAAAGCTTCGCACAAAAATATCGCTCGGATTTTTGTGTCCACTTTCTCATTAGAACTTCCCCCTGCATTTTTTAGAAGACGCTTGAAAATTTAACCGATACCTCGGTAAGCGCGATTGCTGTTAATCTTTCTAAATTGAGTCACGTAATTGCAGCTAAATGTTAGCTAATTTAGCATTGAAGCATGGTTATTGGAGTTACTTGTTTTCTTAGATTATCTCAGCCTCAAAGGGCAGTAAAACACACCAACTAAGTATTACATAGGCGGTTTATTGCTTCCGCTATTTGCAATCAACTAACAAAAATCCCCGCCATTACAATAGGCAACAATGTTAATTTGACGATACAGAATAAAAACATTCCGAATATTTAAAGACAAACTCGCGAAATTCATCTCAATCAACGATCTAGAAGGTCTGGATGTCGCAACAATTGCCGGCATTCCATTCAAATTCATCCTTCTTTTCGGAGGGTCTTCATGTCTTAGTACTTTTATGACGTCATTGTGTCCCTACGGCGCACCATGTATAAGACGTGAATGTGACACGGTGACATCACCTCCTCCGATTTCGTCGTGTCAAAAAAAGAAGACAAACCTTAAAAAACATTGCTCCATCTGTTTTTTCTAGATCGTTGGTCTCAATAGGTAAAAACAAAATGGCGACTGTGTGTTCGCTTGACTCTATAATTAGCTCAGTTAATTGGCCAGTTAAGTGCATGTTGCCACGTTGGCTTTGAGGCTTGCCATGGAGTCGAAATGAGCTGGAAGCGTTAACAGTGCATCTTCAGTAGTACGGTCTTCCGAACAATTGACCGGCTTTGCTCTGGTGGTGTCAACGCATTCGATGGGCATCTTGATGGTTTCCATGTTGTAGTTGAAACCTTGGAGAGTGATCTGTAAAAATAGACTTCAAGGACTATTGTTCTATAAATTTGCCATCAGCGCAGTTTTTGACCTTTAACAAACTTCATATTGCCACTTGCAGGCAGAGCGTAGGTTCAGAGCCATAATTAATATACATTTGGCAAACTAGCATTTCCATGTAATTCTTTCAACTATCAAAAATTAACTTTTTTCTCGATAAATAACACGTCACGACCACAGTGACTCACCTTAATGATTGTGTGCAATGGCACGTGCACATACGGGATTTCTTCTGGAGGAGTCTCCAGGAAATAGCTCAAGACGCAACGTAGTACCGCCTGATGACTGACCGTCAAGACGTTGGTTTCACATTCTAGCTGGTTGAGTACGGGAATCAGACGTTGCATGACATCCACGTAGGACTCCCCTTGAGGGTAGCGGTACTTTAGTTTTTCTCTATCGCGTAGAGCTAACTCCCGAGGGAAGCGCTCTTGAAGCTCTTCGTAGGAGAAGTTTTCGCAATCGCCCTGAGGAAGAAAAAGATTGTCAATATTCAGAATTTATCTCCGTCAATATAAATGACTAAATTCGTTACTATTTCCAGTGTCGTTTCATCAGCAGTAGAGGTGTATATAATTTTTGGACAGAATTCGTCCAGTTCTTTCTTTGTAGGTCCTGAGGGCCCCTTTGTTATACAGAAATTTTTTTTAACAAAACACGAAAGAGCCGTATAATTGGCCAAAGAAAAATGTGAAAATTATAAAAAAATAATCGTTGAGCATTGAGTTGTCTAAAATATTCAAAATACGGAAAATATACTTTTATTATCAGGAATAAACGGCGTCAGAAATGGCTAAATTTAACCGTTGGCTGCAAACATGCTAATAACAAGATGATAATCGCAAATCCTCATAAATCTCATCTGGGAACAAAATATTTACACCAAAACGTGTTTGCGCTTTGTGTGGCAATAAAATTCTATAGAGGATCTACTTGGGGTACAGCGGGTTGGGCGGAAGTTCCATAAAAATACTATAGAAATCACAGAGAACAAGCAGAACCAAGTAGGCAGATACTCAAGACTTTGATCATCAGTACCAACACAATTGGCCGATTAGGACCATTCGCCCTGAAATAAATTTCAAGATTTCTCCTCTCTTGGTTGTACATACCGACCAAATTTCATCCAATTCGTGCAAGTGTTGCTGCGGAGCATTAATGTGACAAGCCGTAGCCCTGGTCCTTTGAAGGGTGGATGTCCACACTTGCAAGGACGGTAAGTTGAGGGCCTGAACATGCTTCGCCAAAGATTTGGAATACATGCGTCCTCTGGGGGACAGAGGAGCATCGCCCCCGATGCGTCCGACGACGTTGAATTCGCTCTCTCCATGCTGCAAAAAAATTACTTTGTCGAAATCTCGATTGGTTTGGAGCAATTTGTTGTCGAGATAAGTCTCTAAGGTAAAAACGACAATCACTCTGCATACGTACACATCGAAGATTTAGTAGTTCACAAGTTTTTAGTGTTATGCTATTAGAGTTAAGAATAACATAATGATGAGCAAATTGACAGAGCCAGCTAACGATGAAACACTGACGAACGAGGTTACTACTACCGCCGCTACTGAATGGCTACGTGTCGAGGAATCCCCTTTTGGACCGGGGGCCTCTTTAGAACTGAAAAGGAATGAAGAGGAGAGAAAATGGAAGAGCAGAGGTGCGGTCCAGTAGCAGCAAACTCGTTTCTAGATTTTGGTAAAAAATTAATATGTATTAAGAATGGAGAATAGTTCCAATATTATTCCAATCTGTACTGAAGACAAGATAAATAATCTCACTTTCGCTCATTCAGAATTCGCAGGTATTTTAAGCGAGCAACAAATCCTCCATCGAATCAGCGTCGTATTTGCAGGGAAAATCCAAATAATTCGTTTTAATTTAGATTAAAATTTGTCACACTTCCAAAACAACTTTTTGCGTTATTTTCCAACGATAACAGACCTGTTTTAACTAACTTTGCATGTATTATCAGGCCGAAAGCAAATATTTTACCCGCTCTGTTTGAGTACTGCATTAAAACGGCTTTTTTTAAATTATCTCCAGCTATGCAAACAAATAACATTACATAGTAGTCGTTATGTATAGCAGTACCTAGGTGCCACACAAACAGAATGTGGGAATAAACTTAGGTATGCGCATCAGCGGCGAAACAGCAATTGAGGATAATATTTTTATCTCCACTTTTCAAAGCCTAAATAAACTAGACGTTGGCTCCAAATTGTCTGCATTTTGAGTTAATAATAGACGTCCTCAACATGCGCGCATCAGTTACTTAAAATCGGTTAAATTTACATTTTCCGCTGTACAACTTTATGATATGAGCACCCACCCTACTGAAATACAACGTTTGCTGGTACGGCTTCGGAGTCGAAACGTAGGCCAAAATCTTCCCCTCCCGTACTCCAGTAACTCCATGGGCGATAACCCCACCTTCCCCCCCGTCCAGCAACTTCACCATGGGGCACGGCAGCTCCCACAAACTCCCCAAAGTGGGAGAGTCGTATTGGGCCTTGTAATGCGCCATCTTGTGCGTCAGGTCTTTCAGTGCCTGCTCCGTGGCCATGCCTCTATAATCAGCGCTGTATTGCAGTATCTCCTGGAAATTCACCGACATCATAAGCAGCCTTTAATGACAGCCTAGCATTAAAACATACTTTGAAGTTCCTCTCGAGCAAAACGGGGTCCTCGCAGACGCATTCGATGAACATCACTCTAAATCCCAGTTGCCCGTGGGCTAAGTCGTAGATGTCTTGGCGTTGCACCCTGGACACGTTGGGACCGTCCAGGACGGCCACTTGGTGTCCAGGCTGGCCTAGCCAATTACAAGCCTCCTCCAAGGCCTCGCGGAAGCTCTGCTGGCGGATGCGCCAGGCTGGTAGATTGTCCGCACGGAACATTTCATGGGTGGCGTACTGCTTCATATGCTTGCGACGGTAGTCTGATATGTCGTACACTATTGGGGGGGAAAATTGCTCATTTTAGTTATGGGGAAACAAATAAGTAGCCCTGTAGTAAAACTACACTTGGCTTTATAAATTTAAATGTAAGCAACCCAACACGCGTGCTGTATTGGGGGCTGCGCATCTCTGCAACAAAACAAAAACAGATCACCCGGGGTAATGGTAAATTTCTATTGGTTGATAAGGAAAATCAACCATTTTAAATGGATAAGAATGCGACGCGGGAGATTTAAATGTCCGCAAATGCCTCTGTTGACGTTAAAATGCACGAAAAATAAATTAACTTGGTACGCCATGGTCAGGTAAGGCAGGCCGAACCGACTGCGAACGATTCTGAGAAATGGACAATCATCAAAACATTAAGTTCCACCATAATCCCTCAATCTGGATCACTCTAGTTAATCTTTTACAAACTTGCACTATCATTGTCTAATTACAAATTCAATTAACTGACCCCAAAAACTATCGAAATCGCACGTTTGGTTACGTTTTATTCATTATTAACCTTTCTGTTTTAATTTAGTGATAATAATATGTAAACCGGACCTTTCTGAACCGTTTTCGGCTCAGATAATATTTAAGGTCACGGGAAAAGGTCGGCAAAAAACACTGTTAATCCACTGAATGATGATGTAAAGTATCTTTAAATAAAATTAATAATTAAAGGGGGAATTATACCAAGGTTGCCTAATTTGATGGAAGGTTGGGGGTCGGGCTGATAGCAAAACAATCACCTAGAGAACGGTACCTATTACAGACCTTGAATCGAGTATGAGGGAAAACCATAACTTTTATTTATTATTTATAATAGCATTAACATATTTAGTAATGACCACAATTGTGTAACAAGCAGCTATTGCTGTAATTATCATCATGTGTAATTAACAGTAAATAGGCAATGGAAAAGCTGATGCTATAATTTTGCAGTTGAGTGCCCGTTAAGAGAGTCGATAGGAATCGAAAATTTTCCCAAATCACTAAAGAACTGTTTAATCAATCATTGTATTAATATAAGAAGCGACTTATTTTACGTCACGAGTATACATATGCACAGGTCTACGCTTGTTTAATAGTCATGGAACAAACATTGATGAATCCTTTGTTTCACATTAATAATTATGTACAACGGGGCTACTAATTAAAACCATAATTAGTAGTTGGAAAAATAACGATTGCGAAATATCGAGGTGAACACGTAAACGTGCATAATTTGATGAGCATGGGGAGGAAACGCCGTATCAAGCCATTTTTAATCCATCTCTATTTGATCAAATCCACCCATTGACATTCACCATTTTGTCCATATTTATTTTCCTTTAGAATCCCCGTTGCTCTACGTCATAAATTACGTGTCCTTGCTGATCGACAATAACCCGTATACCTCAACTCTCGAATCTTACCTTTTGAAGAATCCCCGGTATAGTTCAAATACCGACACAATCTCTTGGCCAGCAAGCTTTTACCGCGCCCCGGCAACCCCACCATGGCCACCAATAGGGGGCTGAACTGCCGCAGCGCCCCTTTCTTGGGCGCAGGGTCGGACTGGGCGCCTGTAACGATGAAACGAGCGTTCATATTAAGAGTCACAGTAACACTGGCTTCTCATGCCGATAAATTGTTCATATGTACTTTGTTGATTAAACGCTATATTTTGTTATTGGCGATTATGCGATAGAGATTGAGGTGGGGAATGTTTATGTAGAGGGTGATGATTGTGTGAGAGCGTAATGTATCTGGAAAATCTACATACGTAAATCGCGTGTGTTACGGTGGATACATGCTATGTTGTGCTACTACTTGAACAAATGTTTTGATGGTTGTAAGTACACCCAATTTCGATTGGAAAAAATTGAATACATAGGTCCGTAAGTGGCTAATTCATCATACTCTTTAAACAGGTGGAAGTGAATAATGCGATAACCGAAATCTTAATATATAATTGATCTTAAGCGTTATTATCAAGTATAGCAGATGCCATAAAGTTTACGATGAAATTGGTGGACCACATGTTTCTGATGATTTACTGAATGATATTTTATTTTTACATAGTAGTAAACTTCATACGTACAGGTGGCGAAGAAAACGCTTAACGCGTAATTTCGCCTGATCGACATGTTCTGGTTCATACGTAGCTGTGACGCATTGAACTCTACCCCTAATTAAGTGAAAAAATACGGCGAGTTCCATTGTGATGCAAAAACCCAAAATATGGTTTTGGGAAAGCGACCAATAAAACCAAAAATAACTCTTGAACCCTGTCCAATTATTTTATGACGTCTCCTTTGTGGTGGAAAAGCGTGCGATGATGATGTCCCAGTAACTAAAGCTAAATTTGCATCTCATGGAGATTACCTATTGCTATTAGGGAATCCCAATTAGAATGTAAAAGTGGATAATTAGAGCATACATTCAGGAGAGGTCAGAGACCGGTTATTGACATTAGGGAAACCCTGTACCACAACAGAGCTTTAAACAGTTTTTCTGGACAGAGCCTCAGGCAAATCGTGTGATCGCACGACTAAGTAACCACCTCAACCCTCAAACCAGCCGATTCTCTTCAAAAGACATCTATCCTGGTGTTGTGGCCGGATAGTGTGAGATTCACCTACTTACTAAAACCTCGAGATGAAAGAACCTCCAACTCCGGAACTGTCCCTGAGGAATATGTTGCCAGGGTCGAAGAGTACTGCAAGTAACTACTGTCCACTCCTCTCGTGTTCTGCTGGTGGATCCCGGGCTCTCCTAATCTGTTTTGCTTCTCCAACATCTACTGTCTGTTTGGGTCATTTCGGTCCCCCGTTGTACATCTTTTTGCCCTTTGTGTAATCAAGAGGGGTGATGGCTACGCGCCTCCCCACGCTCAATTTAAGTTCTTTGTCCATGCCATTTTCTTCCCACATGGTGTTGTTACCGATCGTGATGTACATACAGTGTGGAAGTTTTGGATGGAACAGTCCATATGACTAAGATGCCGGACATATGCGGTCAAAATTCTCGGACACGTCGATTTTTATTTTTTCTTGCGGTTTTTTTTATGGCAAATTCATGTATACAAGGTAGTCCAAAAATCAGGTATGACCACCAACTTTGTTTTTTCAAATGGAAACACCTATTTTTTTAATTTCATTTTTGAATTCTACGCAAAATTCTAAGGGTGTTTCATTTACCACGTCCTATACCTAAACGCAACAGGTCTCGAGAAATTTACGATTAAACATATCAAAAACTAAAACTTTTGATTTATTTTAAAATTTCTTTGGTCCTGAAAAGGACCGATTTAATACAAAATAACACCCCCTCATTACCATGTTGACGTTAGGGCTTATTTTTATTTTATTTTATTTATTTTGACAAAAACTTTTGCTTTTCTCCTCGACAAACGTTTCTGCACGTTTGCATTTTCTCCCTTTCTTTGCGTCGTGGCATTCAAACGTGCATGGATGTTTGGTCCCTTCGCCGTTTCGTTTTGAACTTCTATGGGCTTTCCTGCGGTGTTTGCCCCAAGGGCTGGTTCCTGCTGAGGCAATATTTTGTTCCTTCGGCAGGTTCGCGTCCAGGCTCTCCCCGGTCTCACCCAGTGAACATCCGTCTTTCTGCCTTTTGTATCTGATACCTCTATCTCCCTTCTCCGGGGTTGGCTACCCAGACTTGAGGGAGCGGCTCCTCGGGGACATCACTACGCGGAGGTGCGGATAGGTTTTTGACCCTCAGTCAGCTGATACTGACTCTAAACCAGTGTAACTTAACAAGAAAAACAAACCTCGGTGAGAAGGAAAAATTTAACAGATTTCGAGGGACTATCGACTGGCGACAAGCTGCTGGCACCAAATACGTAAACAAGGCTTTGAACCTGGGAAAATTTCTTGATTCTCAAAAATTAGGCTCTAAATTAAAGCCCGTTTTGCAGGCGAAGGTGCAACAAGCTAAGTCAGAAAACCCATTAAGTAGACAACGATTAAATAGATAAGAGTGGCCATGTACGTTAACGATTGTGTGCTAACCTTAAGCCAAAGGCTAGAAATGGTATGAAAAAAAAACACCTCTAAATAGATCACCAAAGATAACCTCTTGGCGTGTAAACAACGTACTGAACAGATAATCCAGATGATGAATCAATGACTGAATTTTCGGTCAAAATAACACGCTTTATGGTTCGAGTTTCAGGGACTGAAGTGCGAAGCTTTCTGGCATCATGCCGGAAAACCGCGCCCTGCTCAAATAATGGATTGTCTGAGAGGACTTTTCTATGTCAATCGGGGACAAAGTCCAGTCCAAAAATATCCGAAAATCTCCCAAAACGCAATTTCAAGGCTCTTCCCCGTATATATATCCCCCCCCCCCCCCCTGATATAACAAAGCACACGTGTTGTTTTGAAATTTTATTATGCAGTGGCAACTCGGTAGAAACCGGTATAAAGAATTCAGATCGTTTATATGGATATCGCATAAGCGACACACGGGTCAACAATCGAAATTCTAGTTACGGACGAAAACGCCATTATTGCCTGTTTTGACTAAATGCGAAGCTCGTTTTCTCCCTTTCATTGCTAACGCCATTAAATCACAAGTTAATAATGACACGATTATGCCTTATTTATTATTCACTAGTGAGATAATCGACCGCAATGCCATCACCCCATTGCAGGCTTAATGAAGATTGCCATGAAACGGACGTTGATGTGACAATGCGAGGCGCGTTGTCTCTCTTTATGTGTTTCAAATTTAATTTATGCTTAATTTAGAAGAATGCACTGCAGTTTTACTATCTAGATCTAGCAGTATGAGAAATAGTATACAGGATGTTTAGGGGAGACGGGTAACGTTATGGAAAATATTCAAGGAACTTTTTTTCACAGATATAATAAGCAGGCAAAAAATGATTTTTTATTAGAAAACCAGTGGCGTATCATAGATTTTCACTACTGTCGTGAACGCCCTGTAACCCGCAGGTCTTAGGCCCCTCAGGGCTGCGTGCCTCGGTATTCGACTTTGACCTTCCGACCATAATAATGGCTTTTCTCAGCCTTGGTGTGTAATACCATATTTATTGCGAAAACCTCAAATCCCTCACAAATGAATTAACCATAAATTTGTCTTTGTTTCGGTGACAAAAAGGGACAAATAAATCCGGCTTATCAATTTATTACCACGTCACAACTGAACGTGAATTAGAATCACGGAAGGGGGACTATCGCCTTTATTCGCTTCAAGGATCCTGGGATACATCGAGGATTACTTATTGTGCTCGTGGCGTTTAAATTCAACAAATTTTGAGTAACTCTTTCGCAAATAATAGATAAAAATCTCCTGCATGTGTTTAGCATTTCGCCTTGATTTTAACTACACTCACTTTCACATGAAATACACCACCCAATAATAATAATAATTAAGTCTTGTAATTTTGGCAAAATAATGCTTCATAATAGAGTATCAAATGATCAGACTTTCAGTTAAAAGATACAACATTTGATAATGAAAATATTAATAATAAGTGACATCGCCTCGTACGGCAATGCAAGCACGTACTCTTCGCGGTATGCTTTGCAACAAATGATCAATATCTTCCTGGGGTATTTCATTCCATGCTACCTCAAGATGATGTCGTAGGTCATCCACATTGTTTGGAGGCCTCGGTAAATTTCGAAGACGGCGACTCATCATATCCCAAAGATGTTCGATGGGCGATAGGTCCGGTGACCGTGCAGGCCAAGGCAGTATTTCCAATTGTGCTTCTTCCAGGTATCGTCGAGTAATGTTCGCACTATGTGGTCTTGCATTATCCTGTTGGAAAATGCCATTTGGTAAAGTTTGCATGAAAGGTACTAATACTGGCCTCAGAACATTGTCAATGTAGCGACGTGCGTTTAGGGTGCCTGGAACGAACACAAGAGAAGATCTTCGGCCAACACATATCGCACCCCAGACCATAACACTAGGTGTTAAAGCTGTGTGGCGCCTTTCAGAAAATTGCAAATTTCTCCTTTCACCTCGGTATCGTCTGACTCTTCTACGACCATCATTGATCCATAAACAAAATCGCGACTCGTCACTGAAGACGATATTGTTCCACTCATGATTCCAATCAATTCGTTCTTGACACCAGGCCAATCTGGAAGCTTGGTGTTGGGCGGTTAGTGGCAGTCGTAGATTTGGGCGGTATGAATGCAGGCCAAAAGGCGAAATTCTTCTGTAAACTGTTGCCATCGACACCCGACGATTTAGACCTCCCATCCAATCTACTGCAACAGACATTGTTGTTTGAAATCGATCACCAATGGCCATCCGTCTAAGAAGTCGATCTTCACGTGCGTTGCTGCTACGGGGAGGACCTCCAGCTGGACGATGTCGCTGAACCCTCTCTTCAGACCACGAAGACCATATTCTCGCAATCGTGGTGTGGTTTCGATTCATTCTTCGAGCAATCTCACGAAAAGAAAGTCCACCTTCCTTCATGCCGATAATTCGCCCTCTATCAAAATCCGAAACGTGGGAAAAATTTCGACGCTGTCTCACTGGGGGTATTTAGAGATATCCTGTTCACAGTTCAACAACAAAATAAACTGATATTTCGATGTAAATATTATTTTATTTATTTACAATTGAATAAAAAATCTAATAGGTCGGTGACAAAAAAACCACCAGCATTCTTTCTTTTTTACTGAAAATCTGATCATTTGATACTTTATTATGAAGCATTATTTTGCCAAAATTACAAAACTTAATTATTATTATTACTGGGTGGTGCACTTCATGTGAAAGTGAGTGTATATTAGCGAGATTACACGAGAGATTGGACGAGGGCCTAGGGCGGCAGACTTCCTGGTCGATGGTTTTTCTTGGGGTTAGGGGGGCGATGATTAAAAAAATTCGCCTAAGGCGCCAGAGTCGCTGAGGCCGACGTTGGTTAGAGTGGGTAGCAATGGCCGGTCGATGTGGGCGCAAGCATCTTGACTTACAGTCCCAACCCCTTTTTTAAATCTCGATTCTTTTAATTAACTAAATTTAAGCAATTAAGGTTTCCATCCGAAGCCTTATCGGATATCAAAGTCTTTGAAATATAAAGCGCACTGCTCGTTAACTAACTATAGCTTAAAACCAATGAAAAAGGGTAATAGTGAAGTGGGGAGCTTAAGCCCTTCGATTAGGCTCTTTTCGCTCTCCAAATAGACCCTTTTAACTCAAATGGCGAACGCTTATCTGGAATCTCGAGGAGAATATAAACCTGTCCCTCGGTAAATCTCCGGACCCCTGTTAGGGTGCGAGATTTAGACGTAAAAAAGAAAAAAAATTAATATCTACCCGGCAACATTGCACCTTTCGCCACCTTGCCCGGCATTCCTTAGGCACTCCTATTAGGCATTCTTAGTTCTATTGCGACGAGTTATTCACGACCAAAAGTAAATAAGAGTACCAATCAAGTGAATCGACTGAACAACACGGGAAAACAAAGGGCGCAGCCCGAAAAACGCCTGAGCGCCTTCGGGCACATCAAGAAGAAGTTAAGAAAATTGGTCTAATCGGGGCAAATAATAAATTACGGAACGAAAAATTGTCTTCCTGGAAGGAAATAGTTTCTTCTCTTTCCATGAAAGATATTATTTCACACCTTGATTGACAGCAAGGGCCTTACAGGCCCTTCGCTCATTGTGTAAATGACAGTTTTTATTGGCGTTATAACAACTGTGATTCGAGCCCTTAACAATTGTTATTGCCATTCCTTCTCATTTCTTTCATTTGCAAGTTCGGCTCTCGCATCCGCTCAAGGTTGACAAAGTACGACAACGACAGTACAAGCATGACGTCAGTGATACCCCCACCCATCAGGGTACATAGTCTTCAACGGTGCCACATTCCATATCACGTAAACCTCTGGTAGCGCTTATCACTTCTCGCACAGCGAGGGTTAGTGCCGCCTGTTGAGTCGCATCACTATACCCATCGTAACACTAGTAATGTTCAGATTAATCCTGCAGTTAAACTTTATCAACAAGTATCCTGGGAATAGGTACCAGTAGTACAAATCGGCACGATGTGTAATATCGACAACATCTCAGTTTTCACTCCGACGGTTCAGTTTGGGTTACTTTTCTATACTTCCGCAATTTCGAAATCAGTTTTTTTTCGGAAAAGGTGATTAACGGGGTCTATTAACATCCATAAATGGCGACCCTGAATTAAAACACAATTTTGATCTGCGGAAATCTTTAAGATAAAGTGTACAGTGGCAACAGGCAATTCCGAGTCACAAGCACAACCTCTGCAACAGCAAGCAACCCGAACGAATTGCCTTTAAGACCACTGTAATGGGACTGAATGACCGTCAAACCCTAAACTGTTGTCTGCTATATAAGTAGAATCATTAAAACGTAATGAATATATTCAATCAATTATGAGGCGACTTCCTCAGTTAGGAAGAGCAATCATCAAATATAATTATCATCTGATAGTTAATTAAAGTAAAGGAAGAAAGTACTTAAACTCGCATTTAAAGTGATAACTCTAATCATAGCTAACAACTGTAATGTAGGTAATTGTCAGTGTAATGCTAGAGGGAATTGCCCACCAAGTTCATATCACAAATCACTTTCTAAGCAATTGCTTTGTAGGGTGGTTAATGTCTCCAACTAAAGATTGCTGGTTGAGTAAAAAGAAAATGTGAGCTTTTAATTTTTGAGGATTTTGGTATACATGCTCTAAGTACATCTAACGTACAGATTTTAACACATCTTATGTATTTCCAAGTTATTTTTCTATGTAAAAATTCATCAGAGATCTACTTGGAGATAGTTACTGCACCAATGGTGTGCTCTTCCTAAGACCAAAAACAATCTTGAGGCTCTATCAAAGGCTCAACTGTGGGTTCAAGATATGCGATAAATGATTAGTGTGCCTGACTTGATTTAGATATATGCTTGATACAGTATGTGAAGTATGAGGCAATTATCTCTATAGAGCAGGTCAATTGTTAAAAAGAGAAAGTCTGTGCCTTATGCAACAGTAGTTTAAGTGTCTGAAAAGGCAGTTTCCTATGATCATAAATATTAAGCAATTATTATTATTTCCCAAGCTAAAATTTGTAGTGACCATAAAATGAACTACATGTCTTAACATGGGTCATACCAAAAGTTATTATATCAGTTGCTTGTACTATATCTCATGGACTTGCAGCTTACCTCTAGCTTCATCCTTGAATTCTTTTTCTGCAAAACTTAGCTTGCAAGCCATCTTCAAAGGTTGTTCCTTTACAATGCCAAAAATCCCCTCCTGACTGGAAGCCCCTGATTCTCCTTCACTTTCGAAACAACAAGAGTAGTTCATATACAGCTTGCACCTGCCTCTCTACTTGGAACTTGTACAAGGAAAGTAAAACTGGATAAAACTAAAGATACACTCTTATTGCTTGCTCTTCTGAGAAGTGATCTGAGGATGTGTGGATAATGAACTTCTTTAGAATCAGTCTCATACCAATCCTGTATCTGATTTCAGTAGCCAGGTTTGGCTCTTTACTGAAAATGCTTTTCGAAAAAGTCCAGACGTCTGTGAGGGGTGGTGTTTACATCACCACCGGGGGGGACTAATTCCGGAAGACCGTCGCGATGCGTTTCAAAGGTTCCACGCACTCAAAGTTCGATCACGGCTTTCTTCTTTGAGAAACTGGTTCGTAGAGGCGATGGGGAACACTGACGACAACTCTATGTGAAAGTAAAGACTGAGGTCTGCAAGATTTTCAGTACGGTTAAGTGACACAGTCACAAATGAATTAAAAATACTCGGTATTTTGACACGAAAGCGGGCTACTGCATCAAGAGTCGAAAACGAAATCCTTTTGTTTTGATTTTTTATCTGCCTCCTCGCCACTAGGGGGCGATGAGAAAGGGAACATCGATGTGCATGCGCAATGGGGATGTAGTATAAACACTGAAGTTAGGGAAGCAATTGGAGTTAATAAGAACGACTATGACGTCAGAAGATGCCACTTGATGAACTTGTTTATGTAAATTGAATGGCAATTAAATACATAGAAATTATTTATTTTTAAGTTATTAATGATGAGTGTTAAATAGTGATGTGAAACTGAAAATTTCTATTTTTTTTTCACTTTACACAGCAATAATTACAATAAAACATCTGATTTAGGAATGAAAAGAAAAAATATATAATACCAATATTGATAAGAATCATAAAACGAACATACAAAAACAGGTTGCAAGGCACAAATTTGGTATTTGACAAATACCATTACAATTTTCCCTATTCTAAAAATGTTTGATAACATATTAAAATTACCGCATTGATTATAATAATATATAAATTTGGAAATGGTATAGGAAAGCCTAGTCAAAATAGCTGCCCTTGTGTTTTAATGACGTAACGTAACAAGTAACCTGGATCGGATTCATTTTACGGAACGGAAATATTATATCATGTAAATTATGTAAACTAAACGATACATACAGTATAAAAGTGCATAGGAAATCAACTCAGGCATATGATGCAATCATTATTAGTGTCCATAATACTATATTCGCCTTATTCACACACACGGCCAGTCGTCTTTATACCTCTTTCACTTTTCCCGCAACGTACGTTAAATTTTCAAAATTGATATAAAAATGTCGATTGTCAATAATTTTTTCCGACATTTGCGTCACTTCATTTTTTGAGACGTTATGATAACGTCAGATTGGCGAGTGAGCCACAGATATCTGCCGTAGAAGTCTTTTAAATGACCTTACGGTTACGAAGATAGTGAATTAAAATTTCGGTTACCCTCATATCGCTCCTTTCCGAAGTTTCACGCAACTAATCAAAAACCATGTTCCGGACCGTAATTTTAAAGAGCGACGCAGCCAAAGAGGTGGTCAAAAAGGCAGTTCGAGCGCAAATTTTACGAAATATTTCCTTGCAAAGTGTGAGGAACCGACACTGTCACAGGTGAGGCATTTTCTGAGCCCATTTCAAGGTGTATCCTTTCCAATAATTCGCTTACATAACAGGTCTTTATTGTGACATAAGGCGTCCACTTCTCCCCCAATTTGGCCATTCTAACTTGGGGGGTTTCAGTTATTTTTGTCTATTATCATGCAGTAGAAGTGTCCATCTATCTGTGAAAACACTCTACTCTTTAGCTGCCTGGATTATGCAACAGAGCAACAGCTGAGTTAGTCAAACAATTGGGCTTTTGTTAGTTGTAACTTTTCTCCTAAAGTATTTTTTATCTCACAAATTGTTAAAGATTTCCTTATCAATAAAAGTCTGGCCTCAGTGTCACCATAACTTTGCTATATTTATGTTAAGCACTATATTGATAGATGGATTATCACCATGTTGGTACCATAAGATCAACATCTAACACTACAGAAACAGTCTTTTATTTCAGTTAAGATAATGCTGCAATAATTTCTCTTTAGACATGTCTGTTATACTTAATGACTAAGTTCCATTTACTTCAGGGCACTTCTTACTAGCACAAAAAGTCAACTCCTGAAACCATGCAAATGTGCCACAGAAACCTTAAGATATTACTCCAGCAACCTTCCCTCCCACATCAAAGTAACCTTGCCTGCACTCTCACCCACCATGGAATTGGGGACAATCATTAGTTGGGAGAAAAAAGAGGGTGATAAACTGAATGAGGGTGACTTACTGGCAGAAATTGAGACCGACAAAGCTACAATGGGCTTTGAAACACCAGAGGAGGGATATTTAGCCAAAATTTTAATTCCTGCAGGCAGCAAAGATGTGCCAGTTGGGAAATTGGTAAATATTCTAATGTCTGATATGTAATAAATAAGTGTGATAAAATGTGCGTAGGTATGTGTTATTGTGGAAAATGAGGGTGACATTGTGGCATTTAAAGACTTCAAAGATGATGGAACAGGACCAGCAAAGTCATCTGGAACAGCTGCTCCTACTCCAGCTGTGCCTATCCCTGTCGCACCTGCGCCCCCATCCCCAGCACCAAGTAAGAAAGCTCTTTATTTGTTTTTGGATTTCCATGTTAGTGAAATGTGGGTTGCATTGATGCTGTTCAATTAAGGGGATAATATAGAATTGTCTTTTTACCTGCAGCAAATGTCTTTTGTACTAAATTTATTGTCGTTTTTGAGATTCAACACAGACTTATCCACTTTCTGACCATGTTCAACAGTTTAAAAAATCAACAAAACGATTTGCATTTCTACTTTTCATCCCTGCTATTTTGGTGTTGTGTCCTTCCCTTTCAGCTGCAGACTATGGCGCTGGAGGTCGGGTATACGCCAGTCCCATGGCGAAAAGACTTGCCGAACAACGGAATATAAGACTGCAGGGCAAAGGTACTGGATTATTTGGAGCTATTACATCATCTGATCTTGGAGCACATGGTATGTATGGTGTTTGCTTGGATGCAGGCTGTCACAAATACTGAAAGAAAGTAATTACAATAATCATCAATTGTATATTAATGACTATAATATAGAAAATAGATTAATTAATTTTTTGAGTTAAACTAAGTAATGTATTTGACGACAGGTCTTGATAGTATGATCCGAGGTATGATCCACTTATAGCAAGGTTCAGTTGACTCTGTTCAATCGTAATCCACAGAGAAAAGATAAAATTGAAATAAATCGGAGTTAATTCATTGCAGTCGCCGCCGCTGCCCCTGATGTTGCCTCACACGTGGCCGCCCCTCACGCAGCAACAGCCCATGCAGCTCTTTCAGCTCCTGGGCCATTTGTTGACATTTCAGGTAATTCTCAATAGCACCAAAAAGTACAGTAGCAACATCTTTTTCTTCAGTGTCAAATATACGTAAAACGATCGCAAAGAGGCTGTTGGAGTCCAAGCAACAAATTCCCCATTATTACCTCATGCAGGAAGTTAACGTAGATGCCCTCATGAAAGTCCGTTCTAAATACAACAAAAAGCTGGAAAAACAAGGAGTGAAACTTAGCGTCAACGATTTCATAGTGAAGGCTACTGCCGTGGCTTCCCAAAAGGTTTGATATAAATATGGAATTTCGTCTTTTGATTAAAACAATAATTAAACGTTTTGTTTTTTTTTAACGAGATTCATGAAACACTGTTTCAGGTGCCTGAAGCGAACTCTCATTGGTTAGATACAGTGATCAGGCAGTTTAAAAACGTGGATGTGAGCGTGGCTGTGTCCACAGATAAAGGCTTGATTACTCCTATTGTATGGGAAGTCAACAATAAGGGAGTCGTGGAGATTAGTAAAACAGTGAAGGAATTGGCGGTCAAAGCCAGGGATGGAAAATTGCAACCGCATGAATTCCAAGGCAAGTCTTACGTCTAATATTTTTCTTTCTTCGTCATCTCCTCTTCATTTTTCATTTAGGTGGTACCATCAGCGTGTCAAATTTAGGAATGTTCGGTATTAATCATTTTTGTGCCATAATCAATCCTCCACAGAGCTGCATATTGGCAATAGGAACTTCAGTCACTCGATTAGTCCCAGACGAAACTAAGGAAAAAGGGTATTCACAACTGCATAAACTAATATATCTTTATTAATGTAAAGATTCAGATTTAGGGAAGCTCAGTTCCTCACTGTGACCCTGAGCTGCGACCACAGAGTCGTGGATGGAGCTGTCGGGGCGAGATGGATGCAAGCCTTCAAAGAGTGCATAGAAGACCCCGTCGCCATGATTTTATGAACACATTAAAACGAAAAATCTAATTATTTATTACGTCGAAAAGTGTTTGGGTCCCGACAACGATTTTGGCGATCATCAATCATTGTTTTTGCCCACATAAATAGATCGTCGTCTGTGCAGTCTCAAATGGCAGTTTGCTGGTCTTTTGATCCTCCCTTTCGAAATATTCAATTAAACTGTATTTGTAATTTATACACTTAATTGAAAAGGGAATGTATCACATATGCCATCGCCGGCATATTTAAGCTGTCCTTACCAAATGAGCATGGCTTAAATACCATTACCTCATAGTTTCACCGGTTTCATTTCCTTCTTGCTCTGTTGATTTTTATTTCCTTTTCGAGTATGGTAAGATTTTAGCGCAATCATGTTCTGGTCGTTTTAGAGAGTAAATAAGTGAATCTGCATTTACATTTTCAACTGCTGTTGCATAGAATTTTTCTCATAAATTGGTCCAAACGTTATTGTTTTGAACAGCTGTAAAATATTTGTTATGTTGGTTCTATGTAAATATATAGAAATTGTATCGTTAAAGCTGAATTTTATCATTAACAACCCATTTTAAAGAATTACAACGAATTATTTGAAGAAATAGTCGTTGCTACTACTAATAGCGCATCTCAATGACGTCACGCAGGCACAAATGATTTTAATTGGCCATTTAATATCCTTTTTTTATCCAAAATCAGACCATTAAATATCAGCTCAAATTGTTAAAAAAAGAAGGCCACTCATGAGCTGTTGACTTCAAAACAATTTTGTTTTGTAGTAATAATTGCAAATGTGGATAATTATAGCTCTTTTAGTTTGTTTTAATTAAAGCTAAAAATTTAATTTGTGGCAACGTCGCATAACCTTTGTTTTGATCGCGCTTGCGCCCTCAACGTCAATTGAACATAAATGAAAGCTATCAATTTTTTTTGTATCGCACAGTCGCGTTCGGTTGCTTAGTGTGTTAGTTCGGTTTTATTTTCCCGTGGTAAATTTAATCAAAAAATCATGTTTATGAGCGTATAGAATCGTGTATTAGTGCCAAGATCGTGCAACAATAAACTGTAACAAAGAACTTGTGATATTTATTTATTTTAATTTTAAGTTTGAAACCAAACATCTTCGTTTGGGAAATCGCCGCTGAGCGATGAAGACCATGGTGTCAAGGCTGCATTACTATGGATTCCTGCTAGTTTTAATTTGTACGAGCGAGGTAAGCGATAGATTTTGTTATTAAAATCGGGTGGATTCGACAATCGTCATTAAACTTTATGGGTGGATGTCTGATGTATTGTAAAAAAAGGGTTTTGTCACCTTAGATGGTCATGCAAATTTGTGAGTATCTCTGTCTTTTGCCACAGCATTAAGACTTCTTAAGGAACAAGGACGGAGATATACGCGCTGATGAAATAGAATGGCATGTGATTGTTTTGATTGAGGGTGTTTATTTATTTAATTCATTAGAAATATGGTCTGATTCAGTAATTTGCATTTATCATAATTATAATTGTAATGCGCATTAGCGCCTTGATTCATATGGAAGAAAGTGTGACTTTCTCTTGTTGCATTATCAGGAATTGAATGTCTCATTAATGTTAAATTTGTTTGTTTTCTTTGATTATTTGAGTTTTTATCTCTGTCTGTGTAACCATTGAGACGATTTAAGTCCCTTTCAATCAATTAATTTGATTAAGTCTAACAAGGCAGTTACCCCTATACAAATTATCCCACAATTCACATGCTTCAAGTTTAGGATTTTCAATTAGTGGTCTTACTCTAAATCTTTTAAGCATGTTCTAACTTGAAGGTTGTTGTAGATCGAAATACCTCAAAGCAATCTGCAATACCTCCAGTGTATCCTCTAAAAAAGTTCAATGATCTTCCCCTCCTCCATCTTTACAATACCTTGGACATTTAAGCAGGATTTATATATGGATCATTTATTGGGACCCATGTAATTACTGGAGCTAGAAAGCTAAATTGCTTTTTATATATTTATTGGTACAAATGAATTGTAGGCCTGTGCATTTATGAGTTGTGGGTGAGGGTAGTAGTTTCTGGGGTAATTGTTTAAAGCAGCTCTTTAAGTCTGGGTTTGTCTTGTAGAAGTGTCCATCAGGAAATTGGTCTTCTAGGAACTTTTTTGGCGACAGTACCCATTCACTTTCAGTCCATATAATGGGGGATTGTTAACTGTTCTATTCTCGTTTTCCTGTCAGTTGTTTTCAATAAATTACTTCACCGCCATGCTGTCGATTTTCATTTGCCCCTTAAAATTTCACCTCTGCATGGAAAGAGTTTCACAACTTCTTGCACCAATTTTACTCGAGTAATTTTAGTGGTGTTTTGTGTGCCCAACCTTCCCATAGCAAGGAGGTGTCTGCTGAACTAAACCCAACTCTCGGAAGATGCTATATAGGAGGATGTTCCAGGACTTATGAAATCTCAGCTTGCCCCATCTCTAGAGTGCTGCTTTTGCCAAGCAGTGAGAGATCTTTCAAGCTGCTTTAGGTCCCACACATTTAGGTTTAAGTTCCGAATTGTCATCACTGATTTGATTATGCTCATCCAGAGTCTTTTATTTGAGCTGTCTCGCTGCATTTCCAGACGGTCCTGATCCACCTCGCACTCATTTCTATTACGTGCCAACTTATTATTGTTTTGAAAATCCTATAAATAACTTCGAGAGTATTTATAGCGGCATGAACTTGGAAGTAACTAGAGACCAAAAGCAAGGACGGTTCTTAACTTTGAACGTTTTTGAATAACCCATGACAAGAGTTTCACCATAAGAGATTCATGGCTGTTAATTCCAAGAGTTTTATGCGCCTGAAACCTGACCTTCCTGCAATGCCCGCTCTAAATATTGTTGACCTAATTGCTATTTACAAATTTCTCTTTGTGAACGTTTATTTCTGAATGCGGGGCATGATTCCGTGGGTGGATTTGCGAAAAATATTTTTCATTTTCCTCAGGTATTTATGAGAGCAACAGAAAATAAACAACACTTCGCGCAAATAACGAAAATTCATTGTTATTTGCGAGTTTGGGAGAAAGTTTATGGCCTTCTGAGAAAGCAATCTTGAACGAATTCGACTAGAGATTTGATCTCAGATTTATTTTCTGTCGCTGCCCGTTGGCAGCTTCCCTCATAAGATTTCTCATTTTTATTTGGAATTGTCTAATAGAGAACACCTGAGGTTTTATGATATTTTGTAGTAACAATAGTAGATTTTCACTTGAATTACATTGTATAGATAAGACGATATGAAGATATGATACATTGATTAATACCCTCACATTCTTAGTAAGTAATAATCGTCTCAACCTGTGGGTCATAAAACAAACATTTAATCAGTATTTTTAAATAATCGAGTGTAAGGAACACCTGATAGCCTCCAGTATTTTCCTTATTACATGGCCGTCAACACTACTCCATACATTGCACTATTCAGACGTCGTACTTATAATTGAATCCTATTTAATCTTATAGAAAATTTATTGGAGGTCATCAGATGATGTGGGAACAGATTCGGTGTCTGCTAAGAGACCTTTAATGTGTGTGTTTAATTTTTGTGCTTTGAACGGAGCTCTCGGGGGTCAAAATCCAAAGACCTTTGTGCTGCTATTAAGCCTGAATACACGCGAATTCTTTGTTAGTCGTTTAATATTCCTCTCGAAATTTCAGTTTAATATTCAGACCTCATTCTTCGGTCTAGTTGACGCAATTATCCTCGACCTCACTTTGGACGACTTACATCAATGGACTTTTAATCACGTTTTTAACGAAATATTCATATTCTCCGTCCTGACGACAATGCTAATGGGTCAACAAGTGAAATGGGCCAGAAGAGTCTCGTTCATTCACAAAAGGCGCCCATTACTACTGCCACTTTTAGCCCACAGGTCATGGAAAATATAAATATTTTATTCGAGCCTAATTCCGGTTAATTCAGTTCCGGTAAAAATAACTTGGGGTGAAACCAAACGTTCGTACTTTTGCCTATAATCGACTTTTATTTGTTACTTTTTCTTAGCAATGAAGCGAGGTAATCGCGTATTCGATTCAATTCCTCTTCTATTTTTATAAATGTTTCTCAGTAAAACTGGTAAACCTTCAAGGAAAGCGAAAGCCGTGAAACTTGATGAGTAAGGAGAAATAAGAAGTAAAATAAAGCCGGAGCCTTGGACCAACCTTGGAGCTTGAACTAGACATTCATCACAATCTGTTCAATACGGTCGCGCTTATTAATGAATGATCATTTTACGTTTTTCAGTAAACTGGCTGTGTTTTTAACTGTAGATCGAAATGAAATAAATTACAATCAAAATTTTATTCTTTTATTTGCACCTAATTCTTCTGGTTTAGGTCCTTTCCGCCCAAGAAAACACGTCCACAAGTCGCACAGACCCTCCTCCCAACAATACCAATCCTCCAAACAATAATGGACATTGCGTTTGGTATGGGGAATGTCACAAGAGTGCAGGTCTATCGCAGAATTGCGTCTACAACGGGCCACCGAAACCCCTCAACCAAACGGGAGCGGACATTCTGAAGAAATGGTGCCCTGACTTAGACCCTTCGAGCGTCTGCTGCGACGCCATGCAGGTGAAGACCATGGACACGAGTGTTTCGTTGGCTGCTAACTTTTTGAAAAGGTAATTAATCATCTTGGTAATTGCAAAGACTGGATTCGTATCTGGCCTACGAAGTAGCTAAACATGAAAATCGTAGCAACGTGGCGATTCCTTTATTATTAAAAATTTTCCTTTTCTTTCAGATGTCCTAGTTGTATGTCAAACCTAGTCCAAAGCGTCTGCGAAATGACGTGTTCACCACATCAATCGACTTTCCTTGAAGTAAAGGAGTCAAAAACTGACAACATTACTAACAAGACTTACATTACCGCCTTGAATTACTACCTTACTGAAGATTACATGGACAAAACGTTCGCCTCCTGTAAGCAAGTAAGTGTAGTTTGTACATGTTTGGGCAGGTACTTAACATGTTATTGAATAGGTTAGCGTGCCCTTCAGCGGACAATTGGCGTTGGATTTAATGTGCGGCAATTGGGGCGCTTTGCGATGCACCCCACGTCGTTGGTTCGAGTTCATGGGCACCGCTGGACCTTCGAACCCCTTCGTGCCTTTTCAAATTAACTACATCAATTCGACGTCGGCCAAAGTGGGAAATTACACACCTATGAACCCTGCTATCACTCCATGCAGTCAGCCTTTGAACGTGAGTTTGCATGAAAAGATATTTTTACGTTTTATTTGTGGCAGAGGATAACGAGAGGCAGCCGCTGTCGATATTTTCCTAATTGTTGCACATTAATGTTGTTGGATCGCATCCAAAGTTCGACATGGTTTTTCCATACGTCAAGGTTTGTTTGTAAAAAGTCTAGAAGTTGTGGTGATGGAGGTTGTAGTCGAAACTACTCCATCAAAACCATACAAGACTAATGAGCGAGGTTTTTAGTTGAATACCACCGGAAGTCCAAAGATTTGTTAGGTTAAATAACGTATGTATATCGATATTTTATTACTGCGCAGCTACTGGGTACCGAAGCAGATACCCTAATTACGTTAACAGCTAACGAAAATGATTTTTTTACGGCTACTTTCGTGCTTCACCACTGAGTCATTGTTATGATTAGGTGATTAAATTTGCTGGTTCGTGTGGATATTGCAGTACTGAACAACCTTGGAGTAAAAACCTTTGATCTTCGTTTTAAAACCGTTTTAAGTAAGAAATACATATCATGAGATTTTTGGTATGCTCTCAGATTTCGGTTGCCCCACTTGTTGTGGTGCGAAAGCTATAAATTTCAACAACGCTTGGAGCGATCTTCCGTAATGAAAACCCTAAAGCGGAATGAAAACTAAAAAAATGTTTCGTATGTTCTTATAGAAGCAGAGGCCCAATTATATAGAAGTACGAATGAGAATGAAGATTTTACCTAACGGAATTGTTGAGCAATCCGCATGGACAAAAGTGTAATTGTCATTTTCATTTATTCCTATAAAATAAAGTATTCATAGACCCATGAAATTGGTAGGTGTAGAATAATTTTCCTTTAAAAATAACTAAGTAAAGAGGTGCAATCAAGAAGCACTGACCATATCAATATAAAATATGCAAACAAACAGGTGATTCATATAATAAGATTCCTATTAATTTCAGGAAAAAACGCCGGCCTGCAGTTGCGTAGACTGCGAAGCCAGTTGTCCAGTACCACCGCCCCAACCCCCTAAACCGCAGCCCTTCCGCATACTGGGTTTCGACGGCATAGCCATCCTCATGTTGATAATCTTTATCGTTGGATCTCTATTATTCCTGTTGACCGTATGCCTGTGCGCCAATGGAAAATCCCTAGGTAAGTTAACGCTACAGTTTGACGTTGGTGTGGGTTGTTTTTCAACTAAAAATTCGGCGCACTGAGTTTGTGTTGCTCTTTTTTAACAAAAAAAAATATCGTGTCGTACGAGTGTGGTATTTTTTAACTGTGGTGTAAATGATTATTGTTGTGTTTTTCCCATAACTCTAATGATAAAACTATTAATTTTAAATGCCATGTAGGACAAATCTATATATTTTTTTAATGATGATTACGTTTAATTACCTAACGCACCCAAATTTGACATCGGTTATCTCAGTTGTATTAAAACGAATTTTATGGGTTCATCATAGAAAATTTACTTTGGGTTTAACGTATTTGACAGGTGTCATACTGGTAAATGAGCCGTCAGATTGTGTTCGTGAGGGTGTGTCCGATGTTGAAGTGGAAGATGGCGGAGGTGTCGGTGAAGGTATAGTTGTTGCTGATGGTGGGTTATTGCTTGTCTGAAGCAAAATTCGATTTCCGTTTCTCTTATAACAATATAAGTTCAATGGAGATCAGTTTTTGCGATTTGTATGTGTATTTGTCCGTGTTCGTTTGCTTTTAGTATTGTGAGTCTTAATAACTGTCTAAAAAACATTGCGGTGGTACAGTTTCCAGCTGTCTATTTTTTTTTTTTAATTTCATTGCGGTGGCGTGTTGACTAACATAATCATTAACCGCCTTGGGGTAAATATTTATTTTGAGTTTGCCTAAGTCAATTAGCTATTTTTTGAGCCATAATTGCCCCTGAATTTTGACATTAACATTTTATGATCTGGTTCTGCTTAACGCAGATACCGTTGGCCCCTTCAAGGTATTAAAAAAAATCGGGCGATACCATGGAAATAAATTATTTTGCCTTTTTTATTCTATTTTGTTCTTATTTTGCACCAGCAAAGAAGAAGAGAACCGAGAGACGGCATTAATTTCAACGCTCTAACCACCTCTGGTGTGCTATTTCCAAAAGAATAAAAGAAATAATTTTTTAAAAATCCGTCCAGGTATGTTGCTCGGTGCAACTTCGGAGACCCAAAAGGAAGCGGCACTACATTCCCGGTATTGTCATATGAAATCGAATTTTAAAGGTGCGATTTTTCCCTGTTTTCAACTGGACACAATCCCGTACAAACGCTCTTTACGTTGCTATTTAATCAAGCTTCAAGTCCACACAAACTTTTCAAAATTTCCTCAACATTTTCAGTCGAAATTTGACATTTTTAACGGGAAGAAATGCAGCGACGCTGTTGATACTGACAACCGAAGCGTTATTGTTTTGGACCTCCTTGAAAAAAGCTTTGCTTACAAACAACATCTATGGTAATAAATTTGGGGGCACACAGTATATTATGTACTACCCTCCTACTTGATTCTTTTTTGCCCCCTGATGCCAATCACCGCCGCTTATCGTAGACCTGAGCCACGATAAAATGTAAACATATATTCCTTATTGTCTTCTCCAGTAAGAACGGATTGTCGTCGTAACACGGATAGACGATTGCATAATAATATCTTCTATTCAACATGTACATATTGAGGAACTCTCAGCAGTTCGGTATTAAGAGCATACATAATTGCTGGAATGCAAATGTACACCGGATCGAAACCCATACCTGGAGAATGGGAGCATTTAGGCAAACAGGCCTGCCCCGGGCGAAACACATCTTTAAACCGAGCATCCTTCACCGATGACAATTTAAGGCTCAAGAAGAAAGTAAAGAAAAGCCATATCGGATTCGCAGGTGCAACTATGAAACTGTCAATGACCGGATCCCTTTTGGTCATCTTCTTGCGATATGTAGACTTTGATGATGAATTATTTTTCGAGATTAGTCTTTTCGTTGTTTTCGAGAAGCCTATGGGATCAATTTTTTTTACCCGCCGAAAGAAAAAGGGAGAGAAAAAGGCCTATTTAATTTGTACACAATTGACAAACAGGATTAAGCTTTATGACTGATATTTCAAATTTATTTCTTTATTTATATTTATGTATGACCCTTCAGTGGTAGGTGTCCTTATTCGAGCCTTATAGTGGTCAGAACAACCAAATCCGACTCGTCTTTTCGCGTCAATTGTATTCAATAACAGTAAGCCCGTATAGGCAGCGCACACACGTGATTCAAGTCAGAAATCTAGAAAGTGGCAAATTTTAGTTTGCATCTAACCATCTAAACTTGACATGTGTTAGATTTTTGACATCACTCACATGTCAAATTCGGCTGTAGGCACCGTACGTCACTTGTATATATTGCAAAATAATTGATTTCCGTCGCACTGCTCGATTTCCAATGCCAAAAAAACGGCTCATCCTGTTTTTCTGTTTCTGTTCGAATGTATGTTATTTAAATTGGCTTTTTGCTTAGCAATTTCGGTATTATCTTTAATTATGTAAACTTAATTAGAGATCATGAACGTTGGTCGTGGTCGGCATTAAATATGTCCTCAAACGTATCAGGAAAAATAATTGTCGACCAATAATTTTGGTCATTACGAGTTTTAATTGAGGTAAATTTGGTAATTTTGTATAATAACACAGAAAAAATAGTAATTTTATGTTCGGACATCAGCCTTAGTCTTCTTTGACCAAGAACAGTGTATTGTTGGCAAGAAATGGTCTTAAAGTCTTGAATAGTCGTTACCTAAGATACATAAGATTTAGAGCAGAAGTCTAGCAATACAAGTGTAATGAACCATTTTCTACATCGCAATCAAATCGACGTTTTTACCGCACGGCTCTGAGGTCAAAACGGCATCGAAATTTTGACACCGTTTCACTGCTTGATAAAGGCGAATCATACTGCATTTCCAACTAAAAACCCGCAGAAATGAGCGATACTATAATATTTAAATATCGTTTTTTTTATGCCATTAAAACTCATCAGATAATATTATTCTCTCTAATCGGGAAAATCTGTATCGGCGAAATAAACAATTTGCCACATTTGACCTTCCAGCAGACAATGTCTGCCAGCGATGGATCCAACAGCTTCCACCGTATTACAGCTAAATCCCATTGTTGTTTCGATTTATTGATATATCTATAGACGTGTTGGTCAGTAGGAAAAATCGGGTGCGATGCTTTAATCTTGAGCCTGATTGTCGCACACGTGCAATAATTGCGAAACTTGCCACTTCGCCTAGCGTTCCATAAGCTTAGAATGATGCTGCATTACGGCACTCGTGTGTTAATATGCTGTTTAAAGGATTTCGAACTGCTAGACATTAAAAAAAACATATTTACTTTAGAAATGGACTGACACTATTTGAGACTGTTTCTTGCCATTTTTAGGTACCTTTCTCACAAAACATGTGAGACTGTTCGCAGAAAACTTTTTAACTTACGCAGAATATTTCATCACGTAAGGGAACAATCGCTTTTGCCGCATTTTACGGCCTGAGCAAGTTCTCCAGTGTTTTCATTATACTACGCGAACTCGTCTTCGCAAGGAGACGATTTTCCCGGTCTTAAACTTCAAAAGGATTGTTCTCTGACGCCCGGTTTCGGAGCCTCTTTCACCAGGGGGGTGTTTCTCTTGTAGTTGGTCTAGTTGGGCAGGGGTCCGAGGAGATGCGCGCGGCTGTGGGACGACGACTCGCCTCGGCCGAGTTCCACTCGTCGCAGGTAGCGTTGGGAGACGCGAGTGCGGGCGAAGATAGTCCTTTACAAAGCAGCCATCGAACTAGTACGTTTCAGTTCCGTTTCTAACCCTATCGAAAGCTAAATTCGGGTTGATGTCATCGAGTGAAAAAGCGTTTTAGTCATGTTCACATACCCGAATTTAGTTTAAGCACTTAGAGGATTATCTACTTTTCAGAACAGTCAGTCATTGATAATATGTAATTTCCTCCAAAAAACACCGAAAATCCCAAAGCACCTTTGTTGTTAGATACACATGTGGTTAACGTAGAGGAGGGGTGTCTCTGAGAGGCGGTTCATCCCTATTCCAGTTTTTGATTCCCGATCGACTCAGATGATGAGTCCCTCAAATGAACCGCCGGATCATTGACTATAGCCATTGTATATTGTCATCTTGTCCCTCGAAGTTGAACGAGTTCTTGGTGTAACTCATTATTCTCCAGATTTCTGACTCATCTTTCAGATGTTGAAATCGGCGAAAAGAATCCCGCCAAGAAAAATGACTATATATAGAGTGTCCCATTTAAAATTGAAATATTGATGAAAAACAATAATGTTAATAGGGCTGAATTGCCTCCCAGAGACACCCGGTATATGTGTTTACCTAGAAAATATGGAATGACTTTAGAATGCATTGAGCATATCTACGTATGAAAGTCTTGGTCATGGGTGTTGCATGAACAATTTGCACGATAATGTAACTAACAATACCTTTGCATGATTACAAGTGTTTTTTTGGGTTTAGTATCTTAAAGCTACACTGCCTTTATTTTGTATCGATCTTCGACATGCATCATAAGCACACGAGTTTAATGCCAAGTCCATAAATTGAACCCTCATATTCAATGAATGAGCCATTTGTCGATGACAAAGGGAGTAACATAATGTGAGAGGAATCTTCATCTGGTAGTAAAATGTGATCATGTAAAAATATTCCTTAGTCCTTTATTCAGAAAATCCGAATTACAAAAGAGCCTCATTCAGAATTATTATTCTCAGCTGAAAACTCTTCAAGCAGCCGAATTTTTCATAACAAAACATTGCGTATCCACCATTTCAGGTGCAAACTTTGTCACGACACCGTCAGTGTCATCAAATTCCAGTCACGGCATCATCATTTGATGCACGTGACGTCATTCAGAATGTCTCTTGTAAAATTTTAATAATTTCAAACCTTCACCATTTCCACTGCACATCCCATGTGCTGCCAGCATACTGGTTTAGTGTGACGTCAATGTAACACTGCTGAGAACCTGTCAAAATATCATCAATTAGTATCCTTGACGTCACAACCGTGACAAGTTGAAAAAAATTAGGCATGCGCCTTCACTAATTCTGCTGCATATCTGCAACGATTGTAGTCTGTTATCATCCCTTGCTTACGCAGTTTTTTTTCTACTTGTTGCCCCCTAATCTCTAATTTAGTTGTTCTTCTTTACATAATAATTACATAGTAACTGTCAGTACTTTAAGCGAAATTGAAAAATCCTTGTATAGCACTAAACATCCTCAGTAATTTTGTGAATTCTGTAGTTAAAAAGTTGTTTATACTCGACTTTCCCTCTACATAACCCAAATCTACAATTTTCATATTCCCATTACTATCGACTGACTGTAACATTTAACTGAACAAGACATTTATCACGACTTAATCCTTTAGGTATTACCTCAGAATTGGGCCAAGAAATGGATACTCATTCCATCAATAAAATTCCCGGAGAATACGACGTGCCCTCCTCATTCATTGAAAGGTACTTGTGTTTTAATTACTTTAGTGCAGCTTACTAATGGTTGTCTTAGATTGGGAGCGAACACCGACTCATACTTGCAAAACTTCTTCCAAAGATGGGGCACATATTGCGCCGAAAAGCCATGGGTGATTCTGTTGTTAGGATGTTTCTTGGTAGTGATCCTAGGATACGGCGTCAAGTATTTAAGGGTATGTTTACAATTTTTCATTAAAACTTTTTCTTTAAACTATAAAACCTCCTTAGATTACCACGGATCCCGTGGAATTGTGGGCTTCGCCCTCGTCTCGCAGCCGCGTAGAAAAAGAATTCTTTGACTCTCATTTCAACCCCTTCTACCGAAACGAACAGATCATCATTAAGGCGAAGAATATGGAGAAAATTGTTCATCCCACTTCACTGGGAAACATTACCTTTGGGCCGGCATTCAACAAAACCTTTTTGATCGAAGTTTTAAATCTTCAAGAGCAAATTAAAGCTATTGGAGAAGGAACTGAATATTCATTCGATAAAATTTGCTTTGCTCCTCTGAGGAACGAAGGAGATGAGACTAATTTGGATCAATGTGCCATACAAAGCCTTTGGGGATACTTCCAAAACGACTTTGAATATTTCAATTCGACTGAAGTGGATCCTCTCGGATTTCAGCTCAATTACTTAGATGCTTTGTTGAAGTGTACTGCGTAAGTGATTCGCGTAATACAAATACACGAATTCTGAGTTATTGTTTCGTTTACAGCAATCCTTACAATGTAGAGTGTCTAGCTCCTTATGGAGGTCCCGTGGACCCCGCCATAGCCTTCGGAGGGTTCCTTAAATCAGGCGAAAGTCTAGCCAAAGATCCACCGTACGAGAACGCTACTGCAGTTATTTTAACCTTCCTAGTGAACAATTATCACAATAAGACGAAAGTGGTCCCGGCAATGGAGTGGGAGAAGCGATTTGTGGAATTCATGAAGAATTACATTGCTGGGAACTCTTCCGAATTCATGGATATTGCCTTTACCAGTGAAAGATCTGTAGAAGATGAATTAGATAGGGAATCACAGGGAGACGTTATTACTATCCTGATTTCCTACCTGATTATGTTCGCCTACATCGCAGTGTCTCTAGGACAAGTGAATAGTTGCTCGAGGTTGTTGATTGACAGCAAAATCACATTAGGATTGGGGGGAGTGACCATAGTTCTAGCCTCAGTGGTGTCTTCTGTAGGGTTGTTCGGTTTTGTGGGTACTCCAGCTACATTGATCATAATTGAGGTTATTCCATTCTTGGTGCTGGCAGTTGGAGTGGATAACATTTTTATATTGGGTAAGCTAGTTGTGCCGCCGCAATTTGATACATATTTCATTTGTTGACACGATGGTGATAAGAGTTCATGTAATCTAACAATTTTCTGGTTTCTTTTTCAAGTTCAAACGCATCAGCGTGATGTGAAGAAGCCGGGAGAAACCAACGCGCAACACATTGGCCGCACTTTAGGGCAAGTGGGTCCCAGCATGCTGCTGACCAGCGTGTCGGAAAGCTGCTGTTTCTTCTTGGGCAGCTTATCTGATATGCCGGCAGTAAGAGCTTTCGCCCTGTATGCTGGAATGGCTTTGCTCATCGACTTTTTGCTACAAATCACCTGTTTCGTCAGTTTGCTCGCTTTAGATACTCTAAGGCAAAATTCCAACAGGTAACGATGGATACCCCTCGTAATCAATAAAATTATTTATTTACTTTTCCTTGTTGCTTTAGATTTGATATATTCTGCTGCCTAAAAGGATCAAAGAAGAACGAACCAGACGCGTTAACCGGCCAAGATGGCCTTTTGTTTACGTTCTTCAAATCTATCTATGTGCCTTTACTAATGAAGAAACCAGTGCGGTGCCTTGTAATGATAATTTTCTTCGGCTGGCTGTGCTCCTCAGTAGTCATAGTGCCCCATATAGAAATCGGCCTGGACCAAGACTTGTCAATGCCCGAAGACTCGTTCGTGCTGAAATACTTCCAATTCCTTAAAAGTTATCTCAGTATAGGGCCGCCGATGTTTTTCGTGGTCAAAGACGGACTGAATTATTCCAATTACAATGACCAGAATCTGGTGTGTGGAGGTCAGTACTGCAACTTGGATTCGCTGACCACGCAGGTGTACTTGGCCAGCAAGAATCCGGAAACTACATATATTGCCAAACCTAGTAGCAGTTGGCTGGACGATTACTTTGATTGGTCGGCCATTACTTCTTGTTGTAAGAAGCACGATAATGGAAGTTTCTGTCCTCATGATGACTGTAAGCATTGTTTTGTTTTCTTTTAAACTTTTAATCTTAATGTTACTTTTCAGTATCCTGTAAGCAATGTAACATTAACCTTAACTCCACCACGCAACGTCCAAGTACCACAGAATTCGAGCGATATGTTTCGTTTTTCTTGCGAGACAACCCCGACGACCAATGTGCGAAAGGGGGTCACGCAGCTTATGGACAGGGAGTGAATTATCTGACCAATGAAACTAGCCATTTATCCAAAGTGGGGGCCAGTTACTTCATGTCTTACCACACGATATTGAAGACCTCGGAGGATTATTATGAGAGTATGAGGGCCGCCAGGATGATTTCCGCTAATATTTCAAAAACGGTAAAGTTCGCATATTTCAAAGCGAATTTGTAATTGTAAGGGTCAAACTTTGCTTCGAGCAGTATATATATATATATATATAGAAAATTTGTATATACTGGTCATTGCTGCAGTGTCATTGTTTGCACAAAGATATCTTCCTAAAACTACTCGCAACTTGGAATTTTGTTATCCTGTACTAGAACATACTCTTTCAGATGGGAGCGGACGTATTCCCGTACTCCGTATTCTACGTGTTTTACGAACAATACTTAACCATGTGGCCAGACACGCTGAAAAGCATCGGCGTCTCCCTCTTTGCCATCTTCCTGGCCACGTTCTTCCTGATGGGCCTGGATATTTTCTCTAGCATCGTAGTGTTGATCACAATCACCATGATCCTAGTCAACTTAGGAGGACTAATGTACTGGTGGTACATCACCTTGAACGCCGTTTCACTAGTAAACTTAGTGATGGCAGTGGGGATAAGCGTGGAATTTTGCTCGCATTTGGTACATAGCTTCTCGGTATCGTTAAAGCATACGCGAGTGGAGAGGGCGGCCGACGCACTCTCAAAAATGGGCAGTTCTATATTCTCCGGGATCACATTGACGAAGTTCGGGGGGATTATTGTGCTATACTTTGCCAAGTCGCAGATTTTCCAAGTGTTCTACTTTAGGATGTACTTGGGGATTGTGCTTCTTGGGGCGGCGCACGGATTGGTGTTCCTGCCCGTTCTACTTAGTTTTATTGGTGAGTTGAGTTTTTATTCGGTTGTTCGATAATGAATGTCGTTTTTTTTCTCAAAGATGGCTCGAAGTGTATATTTCTAGTAGTAGTGATCGCATGGCTTATATTATTATATGCCATTTTAAAGGTTAGGTTTTAGACTTTTTTCAGTCAAAAATTAAGTCATTAGAACACAACAAATTTCTGTGTAGTAGGATTACAAGGGTATAGTTTATTTTGAGCTGCTTCCAAGAAACCAAACTATTGATTCGAATGTTTACTGTCACTACTGTTACTATAGAAATTGAACGAAGAAGTCAAGAGAAAACGTTCTGAACTGGCCAATCGCAAAAACGTGCTGTTCCACCATGATAACGCCAAACCCCACACATCTTTAATGACAAGTCAAAAATGTTTCAAGCTAAATTGGGAACTAATGCCACATCTACCATATAGCCCTGACTTGGTACCATCAAATTATCTTTTGTTTCATTGCCTTCAAAACTATTTGAATGGTAAAACTTTCGATTTCGATCAAGCCGTTAAAAATGAGTTAGATCAGTTTTTTGCTTCTAAAAACTAAGGCTTTTTCGAACGCGAAATTTTTCAACTTATCGAGAGATGGCAAAAGGTCACCCAACAAAATGGTCAATATATCATTGATTAATATTTGTTGTTAATATGGTTAAATTGATTTTGAAAAACATAAAAAAAAACGACATTAATTATCGAAGAACTTAATATGTTTTGTATCTTTGTAACTATTGATATAAGCGTCAATGCATCAAAAATCGTGATAAATATGCGTGAGTCACATGAATAATGTACAGTAGAAAGTCGAGTCGAGCATGAAAGGTTTTGGCCTTGCACTGATTTTTGCTGTGTAAAACACATGGGAACTGTTGTAACAAATGCTTTTTTACGGTTTTGTACGAAATTAAAGTCTTGCTAACATCAACTCACCTTCACCTTGCATAGAAATGCATTCAATATACTAACAATTAACAAACCACTTCGCGTAGGCGAAATGATTTTTGCTCTGCACTCTAGAATAGAAAGGAAACCTAGTGAAGGTCTTTTTGCTCCAACTTTTTCGTATTGAGCCAGATTTTGTGCCCAAGAAGCTGTGATCTAGGTTTCCCTATTGCGTGTGGTTAGCTCTCATTTGAGCAACATTTTCTGTACCATCTGGTGTATGATGTATATCCCAAATTTGCTTTGTGACCTTTGCATTGTTGACCTATAAACCTCTTTTGAACGCAGGGAGCCCCATGAATAAGGAAAAATTGGCGAAGCACAGGAATTTAAACGGGCAGCATTTCCAGGAAACGCATTTTGGCAGAGTAAGGATTTTTTTGTCTTTTGGCTTAGTTCCTTCCCTTCACCTCCCTTTGTAGATTTTAATTTAGGCTAACGTTAAGTGCACTGCTCGATAGAATTTTGAGTACTTAAACTTTATTATTTTCATCACCATTTAATATGGATCCCCCATTCTAAGTATTTTCCTCAATTTCAGTGAATTGATGTTTGATGAATTCAGTAAAATGCATGATCTTACTAATGAGGTGCAGTCATGTCTGCGAACTAATATTTAATCTGGACATTCGTCTCTCTTGTTGATTCAGGCTTGATGACGCAGAAGAGGAAGATCGCATCGTCTACGGCGCATGCACAGCTCACCGGCAGTTCTTTGGAGGGACCAGTCGAACCATCTGTCACGTCGCCCCTCTTGCAACCGTCTACATCCAGACAGGGTTACGACTCTCTGAGGTAGGACCACGTCTCATTTTCCGACGCCTTCGCACCCAAATGTATTTTTATTCCAAAAATTAATAAGTATTGTTTGCATATTAACTTGTTCGTAAGTGTAAACTAGATCTTTGTGTGCGCGCGTGCTTTCACCTCAAGAGACTCGATTTTGTGATAAATTTTTAAGGATGTTTAGGTTAATTTGTACATACGAAGGTGACGACTGCTTCTGATTTTTTCCAGGTTCTGTTGCGTGGTGTGCAATAATAATCGTCAATGTTTTGTAAAGTTTAGTAATTTTAGGAAATGATCTAACTCGTAAATTAATCCTTTGTTTACCCACGTTGAAGGGTATCTCTGGGAGGCATCGAAATATTGTCATTCAGTATAGTTTCTTGACTTCCGATCGTACTACATATCTTTAGAAGGGGGTTTACTAACGTCCGAGTTTACAACTCAGGTTTAGCTTAACTGTAAACCCAAAGAAATAAATTTCACGTTAATGAACCTGAAACCCAATAGATAACAAGAAAATATTATCATGTTTAAAAGAATTATGTGGGATCTTCTCCAAACAACTTAAGACTGGTAAAAGTAACTTAGTAGTACCATCATCGATGCTTTTACTAAGTGCAGCGTGATCCTGGAAAGCGACAGTGTGCCCTGTAAGACGCCTTTCTATAAGGCTTTAGCGTTTAGTTGAAATTTAGTTGCGTCCTAATGAAAGTATTTTTGGCTGAATTAAATCAGGGTGTCTAAGCTATGAATTCCAGTTAGTCCATTGCGCAGTCTGCAATGGAGCAAAATTACCGAAAAGGACGTTGTGTGGGGTCTCTATCACTTGGTATATTAGCCTAGACAAGGTTTTTTAGTCGTTGTAGCATTCACATTCCAATAGAAAATCTATATTGTATTTTTTCTATTAATATTTAGGTTTCTCTGTGTTTATAACAACTTTTAATTAAGTTTGTACAGGTTTCATTGTGTAAAAATACATTGTGTATTTTCTAAACTATTTTTTTGACCATCAACAGTTATCCATATGCCAATGAAGCGATGAAAACAGTAACGTGGATGTGTATTTGTATTTTGTTGGAGCCATTAAATTTTATAGATAATAGTTGGGAAAAATAACCTTTATGTCCAGTTTTCAGCGCAATTTCTCGCATCCCTTGCTCAAAAAGTGAATTGCACCAATACTGTGGTTACTTCGTAATTTCCTATTTCCACCGAACTCGAAACGAGTCAATCACATCCATCTTTATTAACACTACTAGCATGATTTACCTATGAATAACAATTAATGGAATTTGCCCCATATCATTCGGCTTAAATGGGGATAGGCACACTCTTGGCCACTGCTAGTAATATTTGCTCTGTGCTCCACCCCACCTTTTTTATGTTTTTCGATATGTTGCACCACAGTTCGCCGTGATGTGGCTCGGCAGCTAGACATTTTTCTTTTACCTCTTCTTGTTTTTCTTTGGTTCCTTGCAGCTGCTCAAAACGATACCTAAACAAAACATTTTTTCAATCACATGCAACAAGTAAATGTATCAAACAAACTAACCAATTTGCCCAGGCGTCTCCCAAGTCAGGGTCCAATTTCAACGCCCTCTGGAACCATTCCCTACATTTGCTGACCTTACGCTCCGACCAAAACAGGCGACTGACCGTCAACAAAACGTGGGGATCGTGTTCGCACTTCTTCAAAGCGTCTACCTGCAAAACAAGTTTTTTTGTATCCAAAAACATAAATCAATATCCTTGTGTTTACAGATTTCGTTTTCCTTTGGGGTCGCGCTTCCATAAAAATGCTTTCGGACCACAATAAACCGGAAGTCGGACACTCCTGCAGGGCTTTAGCCATCATGGCGTTAGCGATTTCTTTCATGCCCGCTCTCAATTCTACTCTAATAGCCTCCAGCCACAGCTCATCATTTTGCGGGTTCTTTAATCTGGCTTTTTCCAGCACGGATCGCGCTTTTATCAGTAAACCGCGTTTTTCTTCCAACCGGGAGAGGAGCACCCACAATGGGATGGAATTCGGAACTTTTTTTATCTGTAAAAAGAATTATTTTACCCTCTACAGTCAAAGAAATGTCATATTCTTACCCCTGTGTTGTAAGCTTCGAAGGCCTTGTCCACATCTTTGCGTTGATCATAGATTTGCCCGTACATCATCCAGAGTTTCGGGAAATCGGGGAAGACTTTGATCGCTTCATCGAGAAGGTTTAAAGCAGCATCCAAGTCGTTTAGAGACCATTCTAGTTTAGCGCTCTTCATCATTACCCTTGGAGTAGGTGCAGATCCTACAAAAGCATTTTAGTGTATTCGGGAAATTGAAATTTACACGCACCTCTCGCTTTGGCTAAAAGCCTCCTGGCCCTTTCATACTCCTTGTTCTCGGACTCCAATTTAACGGCGGCCAACCAGATTTCCTCGCTGTTTGGGTTAGCTTGGAAGGCCAAAGACAGAATACCTCGCGCTGCCGGTACATCGCCTGCCAACCATTTGCTTTTAGCTCCCATGAGCCACAGTACCTTTAATCCATAATTTTTTGAAAAAATATTTTTAGTAAAAAATATAAACTCACTT
The DNA here is from genome assembly GCF_039881205.1 of Euwallacea similis. NCBI lineage: Eukaryota > Metazoa > Arthropoda > Insecta > Coleoptera > Curculionidae > Euwallacea > Euwallacea similis. The sequence goes on from NC_089609.1 coordinate 424,650, forward strand.
CGCTCTTGGGACAATGTGCAACCGCCCTTTGCAGCAAGTTCTCCAAGCTCTCCCTGCTTCCATTGTTTTTTTCCAAGTAGGCCGCTCGCAACCATATCGATTTCTTCCCCGGGAAAGTGGCCAAGGCGATATTGTAAACAGTTCTGGCACATTCGAAAGCTGCTTGAGCGGTAAACTAGAATATATTTACGAGGAGTGTTAAAGCAGTAGGTAATAAAAATGACACAAATTGATAAAAAAAACTTACGTTCTCAGCATCCTCCATCCACGTGTGTTTCTGGTCCTCAGACTCCACTCCGTAGCCAATAATGACCTTAACAATCGCCCTGCAGCAGTGAATGTGACCTCCCTTCTCGCTTTCGACTGCTTCTTTGAGCCATTGTTCTCTGTTGATCTCCACCCCGTTCGAACTAAAAATGAATGGGTATGTGAAATTATTATGGTGACCATCAGTGAACGAAGCTATAGTTGTCAAATCGCCGGCTTAGCTGCATTAACAGCAAGTTTCAGTTAATCTTCATCGTCAACATCTCTTTTTTAAAACGCTTTTGCCCATTTACATACCTAAGAGAAGTAATAGCTCTTTCGATAATCTTCTCTACCATATGGTGATTTCCATTAGCCTCCTCTAATTTAGCGGCAGTGGTCCAGATTTGCTTATCCGTCGGAATGTTTTCTCGGGCCTTGTTCAGCACTTTCCTCGCGTTTTCGTATGTTTCCAATCTCGCCAAGGCCAACCAGAGCTCTACTGCCGACGGACAACATTCCACCGCCCTAAATGAACCCAAAAAAACAATTAAACATATTGTTTTAATAAAACAGGGCCCATCAGCTAGGTCAACTTGTATACAGCAAATTTCAATCAACAAATGTTTCTTTGATAGCTCACCTGGATAATAAAATTCTTGCGTCTTCTGGATTCTCCAACTCCACTGCTGCTTTCCATAGTCTCACTGAATTCGGAATGTGCTCTAGAGCCTTTCGAAACACCCTTCGCTTTGCTTTAGTTTCAGATTCCAAATCGGCAGCTTTTATCCAAATTCTGACCTAAATTTCACGTAAAACACTATCCTGAATCTACATATCGAAAAAAAAATTACCGAGGTAGGTATATGCCGCGCAGCCTGCGCAATAACCGCCTTGGACGTATCTGGTGGATTCAATCTCGCAGCCTCAAGCCAAAGATCTTCACTATCAGGGTTCACCTCGCAACCTAGAACAGACAATGTCCATCAACCTCAAACAGGAGAGCAAAAATCAAAATCTGTACCTTTCATGATTAAATTCCGCGCAGCTTGAACTTTACCGGTGACCTCCTCCAACCGAGCACTAGCTACCCATGCAGGAGGGTGATTGGGATTAGTCTCCCTGACACTTTTTAATAGAAGCCGGGCTTTTTTGATGTCATTTATGTCTCCTCCGTATGTGGGTATCATGGACTGCAAATCAGTCAAATAGCCTTTGGGGTCCACCACTGTCTGGCCAGTTACCGAATCAGAAACCTTTCAAATGGAAATTATATTTTAGGGTTCTGCTTAAGGAAAGTATTTCAGTGAAATACCTGAGATAATTTTACGTCCATAAGCGTATTTCTGGCCTGCCCAATTTTCCTTAAATCCATGTCCCCCGTAGGTGTTAACATTCCTAGATTAATTGAAGTTAAACGTGTGTTAAAGAATGAGGGAAAATTTACCAGGTGTAGTCACTCCTGGTACCATGCTAGCCAATCCTGAATTGGCATCAATTGAAGTGTTATTTTCACCTCCTAAATTGCGCGACAAAACAGTATCCGGAAGCGGGGTAAACTTCTCCGCTCTCGGATTTCTTTGTTTCTTATTTCTGGCATCTCCCACGTCAGGGATTTGCCTCCACTCGTCGTCAGATATCTATTAAGATATTTCAAAAATTTAACATTAAACTAACAGTGCCTGAACCTAATTTCTTACTCGCACTAAATCTCTCTTCAAGTCAGAAAACTGCTGCTGAATTTTTGGTCTTTCTTGTCGATACCTTTCCAACTCTTCCCTCAAACGTTTCTCTCGATATTCCTTTCGTTTCTCATCCATCCGCTTATCAATAGCTTCGTAAATGGCGTCGGCTTCTGCGTCATCTTTATCATATGGGTCTTTAGAGAAAAGAGAACCACCATAGCCGCTAAATTCGTCGTAATTTGAATCATTAAGATCTTCTTCTTCCTAAGAAAAGGGAGGAAGAAATGAGATGATCACAGAGTTAAAATTAGGAATTTTTTTAAACTTGGGAAGCTAGAAAATAGTTTTAAAAGCAGGGAAAGAAAACTACATACCTCCTTCTCTTCTTCTTCATCTTTTTTTTTTGTTCGTTTCGCAGCAGGTGGAGCATGTCTGTCATCACTATCAAGAAATAGGAGGATATTGTAATAGAAAATAATAAGAATTTAAATCTATAATAATGAACAACTAGAAATTGCGAACAGAATGTCTCAAATTCACACTCCACTTTAACATTTAACTTCTAATAGTTACTTTAGAGATTTCAGATATGAAAATGAAACTTGAGTCACCCTGTATATGTATTGCTTTGCAGTCCCAGGAATACCAATGAAAAATTTTTACAACCGACATTTTTCCTTTTCAACGAAGATTTCTTGCCATGGGAATTGGGTCAATCTATAAATTCCACTTAATACTAAAAAAAAATCTTGAAACAACTTACGACACATCATTTGCATCCCTTGCAGGACCAATGTCAGATCTTGTGGTGAATCCTGTAGCACTGAAATCGAAAATTATACAATAAGGGGGTTCTCATAAGATTTTTCACTTACCCCCTGCCCACACCAGCAACATAACCGAGGGGTGCAGGTACCCCTAGAAAATGCTTTTTGTTGCGGTTCACTAGCGCTGCCGGAGGTGCAGCCATATTTTGTGGGCTTTATTAGTTCTTGAATGGTTTTATTTGCGGAAAAAACAATAAAATTGTGAAATAAAACATCAATATAAACAAGAAAACTCGAATATAAAAGTGAGGTTATAAAGGCGTTTTCGTTCTGTCTGTGCATTTTCCAAATGTCAATTATTATATGTTTTTTATCGATCAGGGAAAGCTATCAAACTAGAAACCCGACAACGTTGTATCTGCGATACAGCAATATTGTCGGCCATTTTTGTCAAATTTTTGTATGAAAAGCAAAATTTAACGATTATGTAAAAAATCGGTGGTGCGTTAGGGCCAGTGTATATGGATCAAGTATATAGATTTGAAAAGAAGCTTATTAAGCAGGACGTCACTAGAGTTTCTTGTCGGTTTTTTTACACATTTTCAACATTTTCACAAGATTGCAACACATCAAAATGTGAAGGATTTAGTAATACTTAGAAAATTGTTTCATAAAAAGAAGAGTTTTTTTTTTGTAATATATATATATATATATATATATATATATATATATGTATATTTTGTTAAGCTTATACAAGTTCAGGCTAGTCAAAGTAAATCATTTCGATTCGTAGACTCTATACTTTAAACCTCTTTTATGAAGCCAACCGCTCAAATCTTCATAAACCCTGTTTATGCCTGTCTTTACTATCCGCGTTTCGCGCCAGTGCATTACTCTCTCAGGTCATTCATACCGGGGCCTTGTTCCCCACATATGAAAACAACTGTTAATTCACCGCTCACAGTCTGCTTTCTATCTCTTTCTATCTCACTTCATCGTTAATGCCCGTAGGTCGACGACTTGCATGTTTTCGACAATAAGCGCCTCCAAAAGAGAAGAGCGAACAAAGTTTAGGGCTAACGATCCGCCCTGTTTTGCTACGTCATCTACTACGCCGTACTTTGAGGCCATGCGATCGATGTAGCTTTAAAACGCGACGTAGTTGTAACGTTATTGTATACGAGCATTACTTTATAGTCTAAATATAGGGCTTATTTTCTGGAATTAGAATAAGGGCAGGATCCTTTTTACTCCTCATAAGCGGATCAACTGCGCCCACCTGATGGTTATCGTTATTAATGAGTCAAAGTTCAGAAGACTGCTTGTATGCAAATATGTAGATAGGCAAAAACAGTCCAATAAATATCAGTTTTAGGATGTTTTTCTGGGTTCTTCTTAATTCGCTGCAGACCTATGTGGGTGCTCAATTAAACGCCATTTTGGGCAGAACCGCAAGGTCTCCGAGAAGCTAAATATCAACATAGAAAGTTTACTCAGTCGCGGCACTTTGATCTCCACACATTAATGTAGATTTGTCTATAATATTTGTGATGCTCTAATCAGTTTACAGCACGATAAAACGTAACGTGATGCTTTGCAGACTCCATCGGTTGCCCGCGGCTATAAGCTCTGGAAAAATCCCCTGGAAAAACTCGAGGTGGCGACTGAATCCACAAAGCCATTACATAAATATCAATACAAAACGATCTCTTTATTATCCTGTAAAACGCTTCCGCGTTCTTTCGCATCATCCCCTTTGCCTTTTGGATGAGACCCCATCCACCCCTCGGCCGTGTCCCTGCCAAGCGGAGTTGCCGCCCCTCCGTCTGGTTTCAAAGCGGAAACCTCGGCATGTGTGAAATAATAAATTTATTACTTAATTACTTGTGTGATTAAGCACCATTACCACGCTTGATTAAACCCCCTAACAATGACCTCCATTCGCATGGGGCGTTTGTACAGAGATGAATTGGAACGGTAACGGCAACAATGGTGAACGACCACGCCGTTTTGTTTTGGGGCAGATAAAATAGGCCGCCAGGCTCCGAAATGGGGTCGATCAATGTAAATGGGTGGACAGGGATGGGGCGGCAGACGGGGCTAGACTGCATCGCTGCGAAATGCGCATTTTCTTGTGGCGCGCAATTGTTATGGGTCGAGGAATTTCCTGGATGGCCCCATTGCTGCTTCTCTGGAAAATTTCGTCTTGTGAGGAGGAAGTTTCGCGCTACTGGATTGTGCGACGCGACGTCTCTATTAGCGGATGCAAATTGAGAAGAGATTTTTTTTGCAGATGTTCAATTGCCAAAAGGAGATGCACCTTTTAGAATGTTATTGCCTCTCGGGGATCTAGTCCGTGCTGCTATTTTTCCTGAATCTATACGGGCACCTCGTCGGGCAAAATAGCGAACCCACGGTGCCTCGGGAGACACTGACCGTGCAAAAGGAAACGGCGACGACCTTGCTATACATAGACACGACAACCACATTCTTCGCTCAGCCACAACAAACTCGCGGCCTGTAAACACCGTTTCGGCTTTCTCTCATTGGACGCCGCTATATTATTCTCAACGCTCACCAACAATGAAATCTTTGTTAACGCCAATTTGTCCTTTTATTATCGCGTGTAATTTGCTAGTAAATGAGTTAACGGTTCTGAGCAAGACTACGGAAAGAAAAGTCGTATGTTTCCCAGAATGGACACTTCGAGGAACGAAGTGAATGGCTACCGACTATTTATCTAGCCGATGTTGTTTTGAAGTGGTGCAAAAGCAAATTTCCGCGAACCGCCCACCCAGAACCAGGCCAAAATGGCGAGACTCTTGATGAAGCCATTTTAAGTGCCGTTACCCTAATGAGCTCCCTTTTTTGTTTACGTGACTGTTTCCATGTAAATTCGGCCACTGCTACCTGCCTCTACCGCTTAGCCCTCAACCCAACTGTTGTTTCTTAAATTTAGAATTTTTACTCTCCAACGAGTTTGCAATTTAAACGTAAATCATTCACATTTTCTACGAGCAACCGCGTTACCGTCATTAGATTTCGGAAATGTCAAAAACTGACAAGTAATAGATTGCCGATTCGATTTTTTTCGTAATAGCCTTCTACCCTAGGGATCATCATTCTCTGTCCTTCTTCCCCACACTACCTGTATTATCTACTTGGACGAGACAGATTAGTAGCGCATTTCTACTAAGCACCACGTGCCATTCCATCCATCCAAAATGGCTGATTTGCTGATGTCAATGAATCAGACTGGCCGCAAGTGCGATTACTCTGGTTATGGCATTTGTGAATGTCGATCGTTTGCAGTTTTGGGCCTCATTTCTGCTAGTTGCATTATTTTTATATTCCTTCCGTTTATCTGGCCGTGACAAGCAATATAGTTGACATTCATTTGTTTCATCATGGCGGTCGGCCATAATGCTTGTCATGGCTCACCGGATAAGTGTCACATTACAAAGGAGACGTTCTAGGGAGAACAGTTGCAAAATTTTATTTTATTTTAGTTACACGTCGGAAAGAACTGTCAGGTTTGTGGTACCAAATTAAAGATAAAAGAGTAAGTTAACGTTGATGAGTTCCCGTGCTCTAGTTGCAAAAAAATGGAATTAAAATGAATTAATCGCCAGCTGCCGTATCAAGGGAGAAATAACCATATTTTTCGAGAATTAAAGTCCGAATTTCGAAAAATGTGTAAGGTGTTCCATTTAAAATTTGAGAGTTGTGGTAACCTCCGGCTAAACAGGAAATCACATTAAATTCGTTATGGCAGAGAATAATGCAGTTTTAAATCGTAAACGTAATCTGAAAATTTCATTTAAGAAAAGTGATTTGCAGAAAAGTTATCGCCGCCGGCCACTTGTGATACACGGTATTGATCACAGTTAATCGGAGTTCGAAGGATCCAGCAACTGATTTGGAAAAAACATCGTATAGAACATGTGTACATGTGCTTCAAGCGAACCAAATAAAAAAAATATAGACACACATGTCCACGTTCGCTCTTATTTTCAAGCGGGTGAACGAAATTTCCAGGTGACGTGCCCCGGTCGTCGGTTTTACAGGTATACGACCTGGTCTTGGCCAATGGCTTTTCTCACACCAGGTTGAACGCGGCCGCCCTTTTCCTGCCTCCACTTCCACCTCCGGCATCCGAGTCCTCCGTTGTCTTATTATGTCTTCTGCTTGTGCAAAACCCAATTCTTGAAACGCAACTTCTTGGGCTCGCGGGATACCGCCAAAATATGCGCCCAGTTGCCGTACCCTCTACGAAGAATATTCCCGCCATTTTTTTTTACATGCTACTTCTCTGTCCTAATTCACTTTCAAATACCAATTGAAGGGCATTGTGTGGCAGCTTCAATTAATCCTCACAGAGAATAAAATCAATCAATCTTGATCGATCTTAAATGGAGTGCGAGAAATTGAACAAATTTCTTTTCGTGGGGATGTAGCGGCGAAAGCGGCAACGTTGCACGATAGTATTTTACTATTTGGCCTCGCCGTTTATTGAATACTTCGAATCGGCACATGCGCGTTTTTTGTTTACATCTTTTAGGGGCCTGCAGTGGAACTAGTTACGACCTACTCCATGAAGCAATGCAGAGGATACGAGAGAGACGGAATGACGTAGGGACGCCAGGCGTCTGCTGGAGATTGTCGTCGACGTCTACAACACATGACCGAGCTGGGTAAGGAAAGAACCTGGAACAGTGCAGGATTCGAGTGTGTTCTCTGGGTTTGATGAAAAAAATCGGGTTCATTGGAATATTTGAAATTTTGGGCAAGTGCGCCTGAGTAAGTTTAAGCACAAATAGAGGCACTCTTTTTTACCACCGTGCAGTGGTGATATTTTAAATTTGCAAATAGTTACCGTTTTTCTATGGGCTTATTGCGGTCCTGTACTATGGCATGGATAGTACGCTAGGATAGGAGAGGTTTGGCGCGAACGGAACACCACCACAGCCCCACAGTTCACTCAGCACCACGCAGAGTTATGGTACGGAACGTGGACGTGCCGCGCATCATTTGTTTATTATAGAATACTGCGACGTCGATCAAAGCAATCTGTGTTTTTTTTCGCGTGACAGCAGCTGTCAGATAGTGACAACGCGTGAACAATGTTTGGATTAGTGCAGTTTTAAGGGATTTTGAACTGATTTTCTGTGCGAATGTGCCTGAGACAGTGTCTACTAATGATTTTCACGTAAACTCGGTATCAGGAACAAGAGTCATGTCGTTTAGGAGTTCGGGATCGCACGACAGCCCCCTGCCGTCCAACGGAGAGATCCGCCGTTCAGGGGTCCTGAAGAAGGCAAAGACGTCCCGGAAAAAGTACTTCGTGCTTCGCGAAGAAACCTCCGACGCCCTCGCCCGCCTGGAGTACTACGATTCCGAGAAAAAGTTCAAGGTGGGGTTGCCTCCCAAGCGGGCAATCTCCCTTAAGACGTGTTTCAATATCAACAAGAAACAGGACTCCAAACACAAACACGTGGTCGCCCTGTATACCAAAGACGATTGTTTTGGTGTGGCCTTCGAATCTGAAGAGGAGCTCAAAGTCTGGTTGAAGGATTTTCTTACATTGCAACATGGGGAAGAGATCGAGGAGGGGGTGATTTTGAAGCCGAAGTTTGGTAAATAAATTGTCTATCACAAAATGCAAGAATTTCTGTGAAAACATTGTTGTTTAAAAGCAATTCCACACTCAGGGGGTATTAAGTATAACGTAAATTTACTAGAGTATTTCTTGAGGAATTTGCGTTGGCACTAACGGAATGTTCGATTGAATGCCAGTGCCTCAGTGATAACCCATACAGCATGGGACACTATCTGAGTGCGGGAATTCTCATTTATAAACAATTTGGTTGGCCAAACTCTGATTTAAACACATAATTAGTTTACAAAGATTATAATGTTATTATATTAACCAGCAATAATAAATCAGATTAGGCAATAATTCCAGAAGGCAACAACACAATTCTCAGAATGTCTTATCGGATACAGCATTATTTACCAAGTCCTCTGTTCTTATTTAATTATGGAATTTGAGAGACATTCGTATCTTGTACCCTATGAGCTTCACGCGCAATTCCGTCCAGGAACGATTGGTAAACACGTTGACAAGTCTTGGTTACATTGCATGGTCCTTGTCCGGATCAGCAAGCAAGCATCCATCCCACTGGGGGAATCAACGGGGGTCAAAATCAGTAGGATTTTTCTAATGAGACTTTACTATTGCCAAAAATCTTCCACTCGTGGTCTTTGACCTTCGTTTTGACCTTTGTGAGACCACTGGTGTCTTAGAAGGGGCTTGCCTCTATTTTCCATAATATTTCGTTCGTATTAGTCCTCAAAATGGCCCGATCCACAAGGATTTCGACTTGAAAATGAAGCGACGTGAAGCTTTGCCGAATAACTCTCACTTAAACAGTTTACCTTTTCTATTCGGTGGTTTAGCTGTTTGCTGTCAAACTTGAGATGAGGAGGACTCATCGATTCCCCATCAAGGAAAATGGCATTAAACCAATATTCTTTGCATAACTTTTTTGGTGCTGCATCACTAATTAGGAATACCATTATGAAGGTGTCTAATACAGTTCAGGTGTTGCCTTGATTTTTCTAGTTAATCGACCGCGGGTCAGTTGACTTCTTGGCTGACCTCCGCCAATACATCCCAAAATTATTTTTGCGGTCGGATGCGGCATTTTAATTCGCTATCGCGATTAAAATCAGGCAAAGTTCGTTCCTGATGGCCTCGTTTTGACATTCATCGAAGCGTTTGGTCGGTTTCAAATCAGAATAGCTCATCATCCCTTACGGAGCAATAGGAAACAACATCAATTTCGAACTGGCGTTTACAGGAAGCAGGGGGTCTCAGGCCCTATTAACTTAACCTGCTCCAATTACCGGGCCCCTTCGTGTAATGCTTCCTGCGAGAGCTCTCGGCCTCAACCAAAACAAACCCCGTGGGCGGTGCACCACCTCCTCCCTCCGCCCTCTCGGCCGCCCCTGGCAACGTCGCGCCGTCGTCTACCAGAGCCACTTTATACGATGTTGTCGCTTCGAGGCTTTGAGGGTCACGCAGTGTTGTCGTTGTATCACACTCGAAAAAATGTCACCCCAAATCTGTTTTTGAGCCGAGTTCGCACATATTTGCAAAATTTCGCTTCGAGACGAAGTTTTAGTGCCGAGAACTGGGAGGTTTGCCAAGAAACGTTTTGTAAAGGGATGACAGACTTAAACTTGGCATCGTGGCCAGGGCCTCCACGATCCAGCCGCCGTCGTCGCCGCGACGTCCTTGGCTCTAATTTAGCCCTAGATTTTGCCCTATTGCCAAATCTCCGGTGGTGCATTTTACTACGTAGTATGCACCTATCAGTGCATGTGCACCTCTATGATGGCGGGACGAAGTGCAGGTCATGTTTAGATCGATTTGCTATTGTCCCGAAAATTTTCAATCGCCGAAAAGGCGTCGGGCGACGCCGCTTTTAAGCCTCCACGCCCAATACGCATAACCGAACCGTTCCTTAATTAGCCTGTGTGGTAATTGAGGTGTTTATTCAACAAATACCCATGCAGCGACATTTTTAATTATGATAATTGCAGGGGGACTTTGACCGGCGGTATTTAACCGAGCCCGACCACAGCCGAAATGGTTGATGTAGGTTTTAGGTCGGGATTCGTGCGAGGTGCGAAAATAGGACGTATCTGCCTCGTTTTTCGCGTAATGCGGGAACCTCGATGGAAAACGTACGCGAACCGAGGATGTTTTTCGGTGTATTCGCCAAGGAGTTGGCATTTCAGCCGGCCGAAACCGGTTAAATGCCTTTTTTTGTGCGATTTTTTCCGACGGCCCGAGGAATAGATACGTCGTGGATAAACATTTGTTTGTTTGCGAGCGTCGGGGGGCATCAGGTGCCGCAGCCTATTGGTCAATAGGACACTTCCAATCCTCGACACAAACTTTCATGTTGTACGTTTCAATTTGCATTAATCGGTAATACAAACGACAAACAACTGTTCGCAGCAATAAATATTCGATCGGCTCTCGACGTTCCTCGGCAATAAAAATACCGGACCTCTTTCTGACGTCAGAAAGATAAAAGAGAGGCATTCTTGCATCTAATAAATATTTGCCAGCGACCGGCGTATAAGTAACCGTTAAGCGCTAAGTAACCGCTTTCGTACTGCGCATTCCGATCGTGCCTATCTTCACCGAGGCCTTAACCCCCGGCCGGCGCATTCGGACTCCCATGGACCCATGCCTCCATGCCTCCATGCGAATTGGCCGGTGTTTAAGGCACTTTTAATCTTCGCGAACTATCTGAATTGGCTTTATAATTGCCGCGAAATATCTCGGAAGTGGAGCTGCGTGTGGTCCTCCGCGGCGACCTCTTGCACCATTCTTTTGTTACGTTTACTTTCGGATTTCGTCTGGGAACTTTTACCATCGTCGCCGTTGATAAAACTGAGATAAATCGGTGATAAACTCGTCACGCCGTCGGACGCTGGACGAAAGCCGTTTCACGTCTGGAAGGAGAGATATCAATTTACAGTCTGGTTCACAGTCGATAGTTTTGTGCTGATAGTCAAAAATGCTCAAACGGAACGGACGCTGCGGGCAATCATTGCGCCTCGTCGTGATCACTCAGTCGAAGGTCGTTTTCCCCGTCGTGTTTCCTGCAAGGTGCTGAAATGAGAATTCGGAATAAAAGGAGGAATAATCGATCTGAAGGTCCTTCCTTGCTCTATCGAAGACTCTATCTGTTCTCAAATCGTTCAATAAACGCTGCGCGGCCATGTACACACTCGACTCGAGGATTTGGCCCTTGCGTGACCCCTCACGGGGAAGAAATGACGGTTTTTTAAAAGAAATTTTTGCTACCGCGGTGGCTCGCGGATTTTTCCCCTTATTGGCGAAGCCGCAGGGGCTCGAACGGCCGACGGGCTTCCAAGGTGAACACGTGATAAATTAACACACATTTCGCCAACTACCATTTCCCTAACAAGTCATCATTTGATTACTAAACGCTCTAATATCGCTTAAAGTAGTAGTTATAATCGCTTCGTTCTTACAAGCGCACGTGTATTAGCGAGGCAAATTACTATAATTTCGTCAGTGATTACAAATTCGGCAGGTAGTGTAATCCCTAGCAAAATAAGGCAATTAATGATAATTAAAAGCGTGGTGCCAGCAAAAAAAACCCGCACATTTAAATTCGAAATGTCTCGGGATTTTTATTTGGGAAAACGCGACCAGGCAGGAAAATCCCGGTGAAGCATTCTCGCCTTTACTCCCATGACTTATGGCTCTTATCATTCAGCTCATATGCGTGTAAAATCTTTACAGAAGTGGTCACGTTCTTAGCTTTCCATCACGTATTATTTGAGTAAACTCTGATGTTTTATTGCATAATAGATTGAAGGTAACATTATTGAGGGCATTTTTGCCCGAACCGTCTCTGCAAAGAAACGAAAATGCTCCACGAATTGTACACCTCCGCCCTGAAACGCATCTGAGCGGTGGGGCCACTTTCGAGGGTGTTTCTTTGCACATGACAAATTATAAATTAACGAGGACTCTCGGCGTTCGAAAGCGAAACTGCGGTCGCTTACCTTATTAGATTATCTCTCTTCGCAACAATACTCTCCTTATGACGCTTTTTCTTCTATTTTTTGGGAGTGACGCCCCACACACCGGCAGTCGAAACGCGCATCTTGAATAGGAGACTTATTATACAATCGTCTGGCCGGACTGCCGACAAATTGTTCCTGCTGGCGAAGACGATGAGGGATACGTGCCTACTACTTATGCACCGTGTAAAACTGACTGATGTGTACCCCCCGCTGAGGGCCCGGACGAACACCCTCGTGCCGCAGCTAAGATCTTGGGACTAGAAGAATCCGCGGTTTTTTTAGCTGCTTATAGACTTTTGGCAGCTCAACGAACCGCACGCCGAACGAACCACTAATTTGCACGGGGCGGGACAAGATGTACATTTGCAAACATTGCAAAGGGACAAGATGCACATTCGCAAACGCTGCAAACAGGTTTGCAAATCCTACGAGTTTGTTGCCCCGTCCAAATTAGTGTTTTGTTCGGCGTTCGGTTTGTTGTATTGTTCGTTGTGCGGTGAAATATCCAAGTCTGTGCGAAGCTTTAACGTGCAAACACCATCATAAACAAATGTACCTGATTCTACGGCATACAGTAGACGCGCAATAGTGTGAACCGAAAAAACCGAGCTTGTTCCCATTAACGATTCATTCGCGTCCACGTAAACTTAAAGAACTTATTAGACTAAGCAACAGTAAGAATCAAAGCATTAACACAAAAAGAAGATACTTTTTGTTAAGAAAAAATCCGACATTTTTTATCCTTTCTGAGGATTTCTTACATTTTGGATGATGGCGCTGCGCCTCAATTTCTTTGTCCAAGTAGATCGGTAAAGTCAACGTCACTCTCTTCTGCCCACTGAGTAACTATATTTAAAGCGTGTACAGCACTATCCAACGAAATTGCATTGCACGGCGCGGGATTTTGTTCCGCCTCTTCATTACTTGGACATTCTTCAATATCGTCATCTCTAAATTCATTATCGCATTCATTCCACTCCAATACGTCGGATTCTTCAACTGCTCCCTTTAAATAAACCAAATAAATTAAGATCAATTTTAGAACCAGGAGGAGCTACCTGTGGAGCCGCTGTCCATGAAAGTTCAAGCGATTTGGACGCTGAGTTCTCGTTATCCCATCGGCGTTTCAAAATTACGAGTGGTACATTTTCGTTTTCGTCATCGGAGAAGTTTGAAAGAACTCCGTCTAAAATATTCTTCCAACACTTTTAATAGTTTCTAGATTAACGTAGTTCCAAGTTGCCATTAGCTTGAGAATTGCGTCTTTAATAGTCAATTTCTTTAAGGCGTCGGAAACATTCGCGTGTTTTTCTATTGCAATAAATAGAAGACTGTTCCTGTAGTATAATTTGGTTAATCGAATAACGTTTCGACCCATTGGTTCTATGAGAGATGTGGCATTAGAGGGAAGATGCAAGGCTTAAATGAACCCATCATCATCGGTTTTTGATTCATCTTCAGGTGGGTGAGAGGGCGCGTTATCACGTAAAAGAAGAGCTTGTATAGGGAGACCTTCATCCTTTAGAAACGGTTTAACCTACAAGTATACATGTATATGTGAGTAATTTTATGTAATTTAAGGTGAAATGGAAATGGTCTCTAAAAGGGAGAAAATTAAACTATACCTGAGGTACAAACGAATAGAGAAACCACCGTTTGAAAATGGTAGCAGGTATCCAAACCGATTTGGAACGCTCATAGTCGAGAGGACAGTTAAAATTTTTAAACGATCTGGGTTTGGCAGCTTTACCAATAACCAATGGATTTATTTTATGAGTCCCTGTAGCATGGGTGCACGCCAAAAATGTTGTTCGCTGCTCTTCTGTTTTTCTTCCAGCAGCAGGTTTTTCTGCCCCCGAGACAAACATTCTGTCTGGTAATGACTTCCAATAAGGCCCTGTTTCATCAGCATCGAAAAGCTGTTCTAATGTAATATCAAGCTCTTCTATTTTGCTCTTTAACTGACTTTTAAACGGGTCTACAAGTTCTGGTTGAGATCATTTTTCCAGCGAAATTTTTAAAAAACGAACTCCAAAACACTTTCTAAAGCGATGTAACCATCCATTACTGGCTGTAAATAGTTTATTATTCTCCCTGATTTGGGAACGAATTAGCTTTGCTCTTTGCGTAATCGTTTGACCACTCGTAATGAATTTTTTCTCTCGCTGGCCAATAAACCACTTATACGATTTTTTTTCCATGCTTGGGAAATCAGAATTTTTTATGTCCTCCTTTCACCTGATGCGACATAGGTATCTGTCACTGCCATAGAAATCATCTCTTCTTTCTCTTTGATCTTCAAATTTGTAGATTTAGCAACACCACATTTTTTGCCAAATATTTACATAAAAGGAAGCAATAAATCACATGTCGAGTCAGCGTACAGCTTCGCGACGAACACTTTTTCCCTCTGTTTTAACCTGCGTCGGCCGCTCGTCCTAACAATGCGCCCCTAAAAATAACAAAAGGGAAAAGCGCGCAAATCGCAAAAAAATGAAAATTTGCAAAATCGTTCTTATTCGTTTCAGACCTTGCTTAGAAAGGGTTTGCCTGGGAAATGTCGCCATAAGATTTTACATCCGGCATTTCGCGCTTCGACGTGACGCCACCACCATCAATTTAATTTTTTTAAATAAATTTTTAAATTCCTGCCGCAAAACCAAATTCGGTGGTTCCAATTCAGGATACAAATGGTAAAAAGTTCCTCAGAATTTCCAAATTGAAATCAGATTTGCAAATTTTGTGGTTTTGCGGTCTCGAGTCACTGGGCCATTAGCAGGTCTTGGCTCAGTGGCCATTAAATTGACCCCTCTGATTACAATACTGAAACTCTTCGGGACATCGTGAGTCCTGCTATATGTATGTGCCTTATGTGCACTATCACAATACTCATTTTGATGTATCACCCAGACTTCGAAACATACAACGCGAGCGAATTTTTTCAAGTTGCCGAAGATAAAAGTAATGGATCGCTGAATCTATCCGGGGTCCGGCAGCATCCCGTAGCCTGGAAAACAGAAATTTATCTCCCAGCGACTGGACATTGAAGTCCCCGGGAGCCCAATTTCTCGATTGCATTCGATAAACTGGGCTCGGCCTCGAGTTCGAATCGACTCGCCGACGACACAGCCATCCATTGTCTCTTTCGTCAAGTGGAGCGTACTGATTTACAATGTTTAAAACTTTCCGAGTGTTTGTGTTCGCCTGCTTATAAATCAAAATATTTGATGCAAGAGCACTGTAAAACCTATTCAGCCGTAACTGGCCTGTCTCGGGGGGAGATTTATGGCCCCAGATATCTCGAAATCTTTGACGAAATTATGGCCCCGAAATGGGGAAAACCGTGCCGCACTCCTGGGAAAGATCTGCTTCTTGGGCTCGGTGCGTGCGTAGTTTTTGGTAGAAATTTTCGGTCCGAGGAAAATTCCGAGACTACGCTTTAACCTTTTATGAGCCTGTAAAGCCGAGATTTCGAGGAGCAAATGGGCTAGTTAATTGGGATCGGCGTTTCTGGCCACGTAGCGGCCGAGTGCGCAAGAGAGTGTTATTTTCCTAGACGACAGAAAGGTTCTTAAAGTAAGTGCCTCGGATAGCCCCCCGTGCGGATCATATCAGACTCGTGAGAGTGCTACCGACGAGATAATATTTTCACGCACAAACGAATCGAAACTGCTTGTTTAAATCTCAGTTTGCGGCCCGCCGAAGAGCAGAGGCAGCACCTGTTCATTTTGAACCGACTTTAATCAAATAACCGGGTTACATTTTCTAGTTGTCCGCGGGAGAGTGAAAAATGCCATTTGCGCCTTTGAGCAAACGGAGGCCCTACGCTGCTCGTGGGGCCCCAAACTGCGGCTACGGACGCGGCCCTCCTTGGGTCCTCTGCGCGCAAAGACCTATTCTGCACCACGCCGAAGTACTTGTACGTACAGGTGTTTCGGTTCGAACATTTTACGATGTTTAAAAGATAAGATAAATATTTGGTAATACATTCCTATATACAATGTAACACAATGTATTGGTGGTATTACGTTATGCGTGTATACCGACTGACTCAGGGGAAACAGGATTGCTGTTTATTATTTTGTATACACCCAAAACGAATCTCACTTTTCGCGTTATTAAATCCGAAAGTGAACGAGACCTTCGAGACTCCGATCGAAATCTCGGACGAATTCTTTATTATTTATAAAGCGTGATCCAATATTAAGGTCCGTTCCGGAAAGTAGAAGTATGACGACGACCGGAGCAAAAACCTTGGGAAAAACAAGGGTGAAATCGAGGGAGAAATATGCCGAGACGATGATGGATTATTAATAGCCATACATTGTTTCCTGACAGTGGATTATTAATGCATGACTTTTAGTTGATGGGGAGCGAAACGGCCAAGTCATGTCCATATTTTTTTACCCTTTAAGGCCGGTTTATATCGGCGATTATATGCACAATGGCCTCTTTTTGTTCTCGATACGTACAACGCCTCGAAAAGTTCTCCAGTCGGTGGGTTAGTTCAGATTAACTATAACAGGTTCCGGTAGTTTCGGTCAAATTGTTGTAAAGCTGCACGATTAATTACTCGACATGTCACGAGAAAAAAGTACGTCTTCGGATTAAAATTAATCCAGGAGAAACCGAATTTTTGTCCTCGGGAGTTTTGCAATTTTCTACCCAAGTTTTGACCCCTTAGCCTACGAAGTGAAACCTGGACATCGCAAAATCAGCAATTCGGACTCTAATTCGGCATTTTTGAGGGGTTTTTGGCTGTTCAAACGCACAATCGCAACCGCCAAATTCGCATGCGCACTACAGCCCTCCAAAGATAGTTTTTTTTAGCCCAAACGCCGGAGGTTTGGTCCACTTCAAGAAAAACTCAAAATGCCCAGTTGTGGTTTTAATTTGATATGTTCGATAAACTTTATACACTTCCACCACGCACTTCTAAATCCGAGCATTTTTAATCTTGTATACATTGCCAATGCAGGCCTCTTTGAACGATTTTTTGCGCCCAACTTTGAAATTATCATGAATGAACTTGGACTGATTGAACTAGTTTAAACTGCTTTTGCGGAAAAAGGGTTTTTGTAATCGGGCATTTCTGGCGTACGGCATTATCACTGACGACTGGCAGGATAATTCGTACAGGAATTCACATTTCAGATATCCCATTACTAATTGGGACGTAGCTGTGGCATGCGCGCAGCCCCATCGCTGCCCGAGCAAACAAAAACAAAATTATTATCAAATTACTCTCTTGAACGAAAACAAGCCTGTTACGTGATTTTCCTTAACAGGGTACATTGTTTACCAGACGCCGCCGGCTCAATCTGATCAGCCAGGGCCGTAATGTTGGCTTTTCACCCCTCCCCCGCCCCCCACACACACACACACACTGGCGGGGTGGGTCCGTTCTTCGTTCTCACGTGTTGCGACGTAGAGCTGGTTAAAATATCATCAATTCGAATTCGAGGGTCATTTAAAAACATCGTGATTAGTACGGCAATATTTTTGAAACAATGTAATCACATTCGGGCGATTTCTTCCACATGTCGCGATACCACCGACCGAACCACGTAAACAATCCAAATGTTGTTTTCATCGAGGTGGCGTCACTATATCGAGTGTTTGTTTAGTTTTCTAATGGGAATTTTCGATTATCTGCCACTGATAAATAAAACCCGCCATAAGGCTGATGACTCAAAAAATGTGACTCTACGCCTTTCCCAATACGAGGAGGCCGTGCTAGGCATACGATGTAGCAGGATTGGCCCTAAAAAGTGCGCCCTCGGGGGCATTTTGGGGATTTTCGCTCTCTTAATGCATCAATTTGCTTTTGTACTACGAATAAATCTTTAAAAAAAACTGAAATTTGCCGAGAAAACCGGAAAATCAGAGAAGTTAAGTTGATAATTAAAGAAAATTAACATACGAATAGCCTGTTTGGGACGGGAAGCGAACCCGGTATCTTGGCCTTTGACTGACACGTTGCAACCATTACTCCACCGGTCAACGGCTTCCGAAGCGTCCAGCACGCGTACTTCACATCCTTTTCCTATTAATAAAAAAATCGTTGAAATTTCTTAATATTCACTGACTATCTGGTACGTTACCACCAAAACTACTCAATTTGATAACTTTTCAACCGCAGCAATTGGAAAATTACCAGAAAACTGCCAAAATCGGATTTTTCAAAACAGCTGACGGTGGTGTCATTGCCCTTGCTTTCTTGCAATTCCATCAATTCGCACCAGGTGGTGTTAGGTCAGTTTGATTTAAAGACGAAAAAAATCACTGTAAAAAAAACAAATGTTTGTGAGGACTGAAGTGACGCAATGCGCAGTGTTGGATATTTTTGAACTCGGTGGGACAAAATTGGTTTAGTTCTGTTAAAAATTTCTTCATCTGCAAATTTTCAACACGTTGTCGCCATCGCGGACTTTTTTACGACGTGTCATTGCTGTGAGAACCGCTGAAAGTGGCAAATATAGCCCAGTCGACATGCAAAGTTGCTACTGTACGAAGCAGCGTCGCATGGATTTCGGCCCACTGCACGTCTCTACGTACAAATCTTTGCATGTAAAATTTTTTCATCTCATCTCTGGAAAATTCGATATTTCCCCATCGGGAAACGTGTCCTTCTTCAGTCACTCGTTGGGTTGTCTCTCTGCAACTACCGAATTTCAAGTTTGATTCGAATGCATGTGGCCTTGATTGTCGTACAAACCGGCAGCGAAAAACAAAAATATAAGTGTTGCCCAACGGTTATTGTTCGAAATAGATTCGTGCCTCGTGAAAAACATCCGTCGTCACACAGACACACACATATCTTTACCTTTGTAATGTCGCCCGCATTAAACAACGCAGAGCTCGATGTTATCTGATATTTGTCAGGTTTCAGATTGCTGTTTACAGATTTAACCAACTTACGAAATGACTAAGAAGTTATTGTATTATTGCTCCAGATGAAACTGGTGGAATTCCAACGCCTCGACTCAAACAGTCCCGGTCCCTCTCCGTTGGCTTTATTGGCCCGATAATGTGTTTGTTATGAAAGGTCGTTCGTGTGGATGATAAGTGAATAATTTTTCATTGAATTTCTGAAGAAGATTGATAGAATAAGGAGCATTGAGAGATTGAGGAGTAAAGGCCATCAATAATACCGAGCCAATTGAGGGACACGTTCTGTTGAATGGCGGAGAATGGAATTTCTGGAAGTTGCTAAATATCAATTTAACGGCGAAGCGCAAGGGGCGAAATTAAGAAATTGGCAAAAACTTCGCCCAGACCCAAGGGCGAGCGTCTACATTTCCGAGCGAACGGGAACTTTATACCCCCGCTATAGATGGTGAAATTCCAATAATTCCGAGCCGAAAATGGGCATAACATTTAGAAATTTCTCAAGCGTCAGAGGTCGCGACTTTGAGAATCATCAATAGCCGCCACATTAGCAGACCTATAAGGAGTGAGCAGATGCGCAGGATTGAGGCTTCTTCGGGCCAACTTTGACGATACTGAGAAATCTGAAAAAATCCTCAAGTCACAAAAAGAGATCTTCATTAAGAGCACCTGTTTCGCCGTAATCTTATTATAGCAGATGTGCCATTAAAAAATTCTTTAAGCCGCGCGCACATGTGTGTAGAAAAGCGTAATTATTGTACAAACGAAGAATATTTCTTAATTAGTGTAAAACCGAGCGAACTGGCGTTTGTATTTCTCACGATTTCGATGAAACCGGTTTATTGTTTTAAATTATTGACGCAAGAGATAATAATTAGTCTGTAATTGTATCAGTTTATTTATCCCGATATAGCCCAGAGTTGTTTGTTTGGCGTTTTAACCATTGACTGTTGTAATAGTTGAATTATTATCGTCTGCATATCGTTGCGTATTGTTTCGTTTCTGGTAAAAGTAAAAAGTGTGAGTTAGAGAAATAGGCATTTTCAGCACGTAAGCCATCGCCCGCCATTTTGTGTCCTCTGACATTTGACAGACGTTAACTATTCATAAACAATTGAAGGCAACTTCCAATATGGTCGTCCAAAGCTAATTGCGCCAGTCTGTGACATTACAAAACATGGGAATAAACCGAAGACGCCTCCCACATTTCGCCACGTGACACCCAAAGCTCCTCACTTTTCGATTAACAAAACTGTGTCGCGCGACAAGATGCCTCACTTTCAGAGGTTTGCGACGTCGAGTTCTGCTCGACTAAATCATCGTGTCACTCTCTTCCTTTACTCTGCGCAACGCTCGCATGGGTAGTTTTATTTCCCATTAAGAAAACGAGTTAGACAAATGACAAGTTCGACGTCTGTCAGTCAGCAGTGGGGTGTGTGCAAATGCATCTCGATGGAAGCCGTAGTATCACAGATTCGCCAAACATGCCTTGCTAATTTCGGATCGAAGATGGCGGCAATTTTTCTCCGCCATGTACGACACGAATTTCGACGTTTTTGTCACCTTTCGCGATTGTTACGCATATTGGCCGTAAAATTTCCCGGAGGCATTTAAAATGTACTTTTCGAGCCAGTTCCCACGATCCGGGCTCGGAATTTGAGCCGATCGGCCGGTGATTCACCCGAAGACAACCGCAAAGGTATGCAGACCAGACCGTTGGCTTTTCTTTTGGGGGGGCTCGCTCTTTTATTTTTCAGAGAGCGCCGAGATGGCGAGAGAACGTTGCTCCTTCTGCAGATTGTTGTTATTCTACCGAGCCTAAAATTCTTTCGTCATGACACTTTCGGTTGTCCGCGAACGAACGCGCCGCCATCGCCGTTCGCGAACCTTTCATTGTAACGCTATTACACGATATTACAACATGGCGAACTCAATTACACGTTAGACATGGTTGTTTTGTTGACCCACATAGTTCGAGAGAAATGTGTTTTTATTTGTTTACCTAGTTGTTTATTTGCTCGGAACGAATGTGCCCTTCAGTTTTTTAGGTTATGTTTACCAACAATTTCGTGGCTTTGCCGATAAATCACCCTTACGCCCGAATTTGAACAAGACTCGGTACGCCTCTGGCTCGGCGGCCTCTCATCAAATTTCCAGGCAAAAACACAAACATGTTTTTCTCAATTCGGTTTCCATGAAGCGAAATAACACGCAACTTTAAGTAAACAAACAACATTTTATTTCTAAAAATAGGGAGGGGTGAACGAGACTCATAGAATCGGTTCCTATTATACCGATGATGATGATGATGATGATGATGATGATGATGATGATTCGATTTAGGAAGAACGATGACACCGCTTTTTTTTGGAAGTAGATTATCGACGTAAACAAAGTATAACGCGAAACACAGTTAATGGTACTTCCAGGAATTGCTATTGTTATTCGAGTCGGAACTCTATCAGAGCCCTTCCTCGTTGGTTTGAGAATGCGTCTCAATCACGATAGAGCTGGACGTAGAGATCGCGTACGGCCACGCACGGCGCTATCTTCCTTGGTACCCCGCAAGTTTCATGTTGAGCAGCACCAGAGGCGTTCGTTCTCCAAACTATGTTAGTTGCTTCTCTCCCGCTGTCCTGCGACCTAGTGCATGAAATTCCACGCTTTTCAGCGGATTTGCTTCGGGGGAATCCCCATTGTTATCGCATCTCTGTGTCAAGAATTGACAACAACGTTGTCTATTTTTAAAGTGAAGTGCGGCTTACCAGGAAAACGTGTTTTTACGGGAAACGCGACGTTATCGGAACTATTTGCAATTTACTTAGCGCGGTCTGTATGTGTCAAAGATAAATACCATAAAATTTACATAATAAGTTATGTGTGATTGATAAAAAATTGGAATCCCCACGCTAGCGGAACCGAGTCCACATCGCGAATGAAGAGTGACGTGTTTTCCAGTATCCCCACCGCGATATCCGGAGTTTGGTCTAATTGTTTTCGGTTTCGGGGATTGTCCTGTGCGGTTGAGGTTAGTGGGTAATTGTTGCTTCGATAATTCTAAATAAAGTTACACGATTCCTCCACATTCAGTTGAAAACTGCTTGAAAACTGTCGAAGATCCCTATAGGAGTTCCAATGACGTGGAACGTAGCAGTGTGGCCCCCGCATTCTGTCAAAGCCGGGGGCACCTATTGCACACCCTTCGGAAATGTTAGGAGGAGGACTCCTCTCCCCCTCGCCAACCAATCCTCCCGGACGGGAGATGCGCATGTCTGCTCTCAACTAGAGCTCCCCCACCTTCGTGTCTTTGCCTTCTGTGACGTCATCACGCAAATTTCCATCAACACCATCGAAGCGATATTTGACAATCACATTTATTAACTAATTGACTCAATCTAAATATATCGCATTCCATGACGCCGGCTTCACCTACACCAATTCTATTATTATTGAGAAGCTTCTTGCAGCTGAAGTGGTCATTTCTGAGGACGATGGTTGTTTGCCGAAGCGTCTTGTTTGCCCGTTTCCCACGGCAGAAAAACGCAGTAATAGATGGAAATTATCCCGAGCGGGTCTTCCAGCCGACTTATTTTCATGTAAATAAGGGCCGCCCTTAAATGTCAAGGGTAGTTTCCTTCGCGTGTCTATTGCGGAGAAACAAGACCGACCCTCACACACCGCCAGTAGTGGCGCGGATGGCAATTCCCGTTTCCCGTTTTATCCAGTTCTGGCGACTATCAATCAAAAAAGTGGATGTTTATTTGTTTGGGGTGGATGGGGCATTCATCATTGCATTAGGAAAGGAAAATGGGAAAATATCCTGAAAGTGTTTCGCAACGTTTCGCAAGGCCGCACGCCCAACACGGGAAACATCAATAACAAGACAAAGTGGTTTGGTTCTACGCACAATTTTTCGGCGATCTCTGACGGCAATGAGTTTACGCATTTTTGGATTAACAGCGTTGTCAGGTGTTTGCGTTTTAATTCAAGAACGCATCTATTGCTAGAGGGCAACCGCGTTGCGTCATCCCGTATACGAACCTTGACCGCTCCGGCAATTTCGCGATGGGGGTTTCGCGATCCGTTGAGCAGTGTACAATACGGGGTTTGTGAAAGCAAAAAAAGCCCCCATAATACATCCATCCATCCCAACGACGGCCCGTTTCGGTCACCGAGATCCCACCGTAAACGACACACGAAAACGGTGAGAGCGCCGAATACAGAATTAGGCACTAAACTAGAGTGAGGTCGTTGACATTGGGCGACTGAAATGGGTGATGCGACTTATTTTTGTTTAAATAATCGCGGAGATGACGATACGTCAACAACCTTCTACGAACAATAAACAAAACGGGCGGCGTTGCCGTCACGTGGTCTACGAGAGTCGAAACTTTTCTTTGGTGTGATTGAACTCGTCCCCCACAATATTATTTATTTAGAACGCGCCTTTTCTAGGGTGCCGACAATTGGAGCCGTGGCACGGGAAATTGGGCGATATTGTCCCGGGGGATCAAGGACCGGGATTTTGTGCCGCAAGAGAGCAAAAAGAGGCGCCGCTTTGAATGTGCAATTGTTTGCAATCGGGGCGGTACATGTCGTTTTGCGAAAACTAACTCTGTCGCGATCTGTCGAAGGTTGCAGCTGGTGCGTCCACAGATGCCGCCATATACCTGGTTTTTCCCTCGTTCTGATTGGCTCGCGCGGTCACATGGGGCACCCGCCACCAGTGCCGTGCGAGTTTTTCACATTGCGCTGAAGAGCGAATTTGGAAAACTACAACTTCGACCTTTATTCTACTTTTTTTTCAACGACGGACGTCTCGACGCGACACTCATTTTCAGCGGATTTTTTCCGGAAAAGCGATTGCCGCCGTCAGTTTTGGCGTGGCTGCGCACCGGCGAAGAACGTTCGCGAGAGACATTCGTCTAATCTCCTTTTAACTCTTTTAGCTTAGTCGCCTTATAAGGCCGCGCATCTCTGGGCGAGGAATCCTAATTTTAACGTCAATTCTCATGGTCATCTGTCCCTATTGTATCACAAACAGCCAGTGGAAACAACACACGAATTCTAATTTTTCGCCGATTCATGTGCATAATCATAGTAGCGAAATATGAGCTATGATTATTATTCGTGACTGGCTTAGCGTTCACCGACTTTCTTCTTTCAGAAATCGCATTGAAACCCACTTAAGAAAAAAATGTGGCGACCTAAATAGGTTGCGTCATCACCAGATCAACAGTAAACAAACAAAATGGCGAGGTAAAAGTAATGGTGTCGTAACGTGCCTTGTTGCACGTCTTTACTGTAATAGAGGGTTTTCTATTTCTGCACATTGCCCGGATCTAGACCTCTTCGTCCTCGCGCGCAAAGAGGACTTAGCACATCTTGTTTACATCCGTTTGGTACCACCCACGAACAAGGCCGTTCACTATTATACACTCTCGTGGTATTTTCGTTAGTCATTTTTCCTGTTTGTGTACTATCGTTGTTATTAAAACAGTAACTGCGGGTTCCGCTTATAAGGACTATAGCGTGTCGGCGACCCTGCTCTTTGTTCTTTCGCTTTTCAAAAGTCGCCATTTTTGCGGCCGACTAATTGGTTGTTTTCAATCGAAACCACTCCGCAATTCTTCCACAAACGCTGCAGCGCAAAGGTCGGCACGTGAATTCTAGAATCTCCAGAATTCATTCAGTCATCACAAAGCGAATCAAAACTTCGCGATTCGCCGTCGTGTGGCTTGTCGACTTATTAATTAAAATTAATAGTGTCAAGAATGAATGGTAGCATGGTAATGAGGTCTTTTCCCGTGGTACCATGCGCGAAATGATATGCAAAGTTGTACGCGCATCGGGCTTTAAACGTGAAATCGTCTTGTCCAAACCAACCTTCGCGGAATAACGATCCATTGATAAAAGTATGATGAATACAGCCTACAGTTCTCCATTTTTTTTCGACGAGCGCTATTTGCATACCGTCGCGACAGATTTTGGTCGTCATGGGACGCCATTGTTGGCTACAACAACCTCTAATTACACAACAATTAGATGCAAAAAAGGCCGTTGAAAAGTATTTTAAAAATAGCAAAAGTGGAATAATAATCGAGAGCCGTTTAAATATTTATGGAGAATATGATTTAATATATCGTTAAGACATTCCTCTACCTCGGCTGCATGAGATTTGCATGTAAAAGTTAAATAATAAAACGGAAAAAAACTAGGAAAGCGCACAGCGCTGCGTAGTCGGACATGTCTGGGCGATTTTTTTACTGTTCGCGTTTTATTGCTTCGTTTTGTCATTAAAACGTCGTGAAACCTTAAGGGCGAGTTTTTGCTCGCCGTCGGCAGTTTTTTTCTCAATTACGCGGCACGAGGAAAACTGCTGAAAAAGACGCACATGCAAAGGTTCTAATGAGCTTTCAAATAATGTTCCTTTTAGCCGATTTTATGTGTTTTATAGTCGGAAGTGCACGGAAACCGCGTATCCGTTTAGTGGGTGACAGGTGGCGGAAGGTATACGGATAATTTATGGCCTCAGGTTGGTATAAGACCAATTATGGCTAATGAGCTCTTATAATAGATTCACATTAATTTTTATGATGTAAAAAAGCGATTTTTCCTGTTCCCTTGGGCTCTCTGTAATTACGTCTTTCTTCTCATCCACCCTCCCCCCCGTAGTTCTTTTCCTGCGCTCTCGACTACTCCTCTTCGAGAGAACTTAACTAAAATTGCGTAATTATTCCCACGAAGACGTGGCGTCTAAGGCGCCATTCGAGCTGTACTTGGGTACTTCGTGGGAGCGAAACAAAACCGAATGAAAAATACGTTTGACGGGAGTACGACTCGCTCCGTGAGGTCCCTCCCTCCACTGGGGCGGCACCGCACCCCAGCGCCTTCCCGGGACTCGCCCACCAACCTCCAAGTTCCTCAATCTACCGTCAGATCTATTAATTCCACAGCAGCTACTTCTATTAATACAGCACGTTCTGTTAATCAACCCAACGGTACTTCTTAAAATTTTTCGATATCTTAAGAAATAGTTGTTTAACTTGTTTGATAGAAGGAAGGCAATCTTGACCGACTAGTTGGAGTGGAAAGTCTTGGGTTTATGGTCTTTTGGCACAAGATCGATAATCCAAGATTTTTTTAGTCTAAGGTCTGGCTCGTGTGAGGGCGAGGGAGGGGGAAGGAGCGGAACAGTGGCGTGCCACAGTTGTATAGTTTAATGCCGATTGTTTTGTTAGAAAACGATTGTGAATCTTACAGAGTTTTCTCCACGGCGGAGTTCGGTTCTCGTTCGCGAGCGATTGCTCGAAACGCACTTTTTTGACGCGCAAATAAACTTCACGGCCATCCTTCCGCTTCAGTCCATTCAACTTGGCATAAACGGGCAAGAATGAGTAATTTACCAAAAAACCTGAATGAAAGGCAGGATACGGAACGTAAAAAAGGATGTTTCCTGCCTGCACTGGAAGTGGCCGCCAAAAAAGAGATTACCGTTGTTGACGCAAGCACTATATCCTGTGTAGTAATGATTATCGTGTTTTCGTCGCATTTGTTATTTTTTCCCTTATCGGCAGTTTCTAATTGATAACACGCGATTAGACGTTTTCATGAATCGATTAGGATGCGATGGCGCTTGTGCAGCACGAGAAATTGGGGCAGTGCTAACTGAACGGAAAATGATTTCTGTTTCATTCTCGAAAAATGTCATGGTAGATCTCATGATTTTTTTTCTGCATTAGCGCAATAAGACTCCTTCCCCTTATCGGAGAGACAATAAATGTCGGTGGTACGTACGGATTCCATCACTGACGGCAACGCGAAACGCGTGTAAAATGATAACAACAATTATCCGTGTTTACATTGTTATTAATAATAATGAGTATTTTTAATTCGGAACGCCGATGTTATCGCAATTATCGGAGGTGTTTGCGAAACTGTTGTTTATGTGTGAGCGGGACACCGATGAGATCCCCGCGTGAAATTTTTCACTTTTGACGGGAATTACTAGATTTTCTTTCGGTTTTGAAGCCCCCGTTTCGATCATTATTTTCCATCTTTCAATCTAACGAAAAAATCCGCGCGCAAAAACAAACACGACTGTTACGTCCCCGGAGTTCGGGCTCATTTGTCTGGAAAACATCGCGCTACATAATCGGTTTATTGCCTTGTTTTGTCGTCGTTTATTTCGGGAAAATGGGCGACTAGACGGGATAAACGGCGACCCGAAGCAACTACTAAATCACCAACGCACGACAGGCCCTAAAGACTCTTTGAAAACAAATAAAAAAAAAACCAACCGAATATTATTTGTTGAAAAGGGGCTCATTAGCCGCCCCACGTGGATTCGCTGCTATACAGTTACACGTACACAACGCAAAAACAAACGAATAGTGCACCCGGACCGTGGCACGTGTCAATAAACAAGCGCGATAATTGCTCTGTTCCTGTTTGACAAACAGACCGTCCGATTAATAATTACTGGGGAAAACTGCTGAACATTTCCTAATGGGCTTGGCAATAATTTAGTATCACTAACGGCCGTATTTTTTGATCGGCCCCCGTAACAGCTAACTGGCGAAAAACAATCGCCGGTGGTCGCGCTCGATTTTGTTTTACACCCATACCTGTCTGATGTAACGAGAAATTTAGGTTGGCAAATACGTCAGAAGCCGCCGTTAAAAACAAATTATTTTTTCTAGGCCAGAACTATTTATGTTCTGCCTGCCGCTACCGAATTGCGTGTGTGACTTTAGA
The DNA here is from genome assembly GCF_039881205.1 of Euwallacea similis. Taxonomy (NCBI): domain Eukaryota; kingdom Metazoa; phylum Arthropoda; class Insecta; order Coleoptera; family Curculionidae; genus Euwallacea; species Euwallacea similis. Next base: position 452,635 of record NC_089609.1, read on the forward strand.
CCCTCTTTGGCTCAAATTACCCCGATTAGGCGTGCGAATTCTGGTCCGTCCCTGACCCTCCGATGGTAGCGTGCGACTAAGTTGTTTACCATCAATGCACGACGTGAATCACATCCTGTATTAATGTATCTTGTACTTCGGCCCGCGACATTCAAGAATTCAGGCCAGAAAAACAACATTCTAAACGGACCAACATGTATAATGTGTACACCCGTGTGGCTATGGGTCGAGCCGATGACACATGCGTGTGTGCGTAAGTCCTGTCATTCATATAATTAACAAGAAAGATGTTTTGGTCCGGTCGCGGTGTAACGAAGCCCGAGTCGGTTGGTTTCGTCGTCAGAACTAGGCGGGGGAGTGAATCTACAGGGTGAGCCATGAAGAGGAGAGGTGGCCGTGTTTCGAGGTGCCGCCAGCTCCCCCCTCTTTGCTGCTCGCTCTGTAGGAATCCACCAAAGAAAACTTTAATTTATTAGGATTAGGTAATACGTATAAAAATCTCGGCTTTTTTGCTCCATTTGGCAGCGTTAACTACCCAAGATGAAAGCGTTTGCAACAAAAAATTGCCTACTTTCATAATATCCAGACTGGTCATGGCCGATGGTTCACAGTGGTGGCCTTGGACTGCAAAACGTAGGGATGAGAACATCGATATTGACGTTGCTCGTACTTTGCAAGACTCTGAGCCGTGTTGACCAGAACGCGTTCAAGATTCGGCAATGGCACACGTGCACGTTGTCAGATCTCTTCGAATTTCCCGATTCCCTGCAACGCTCCTCTTCCGCAAAATGTTTGTTTACGTTTTCCTCGTTGGTATTTCCCCATTTTGCCCGTGGGTTACGTCACCCATGCCCGCGCCTGTCAATTTAAGCGCTCAAGCTCAAAAATAAGATGTATCGTATCAATTAATCATCTTAAGTGCCGCGATTAAAATCTGTACCGGCACTTTGTTAGCGGCTGTTTAAAACCCCCCAAGAAAACTGTTTATATGCTAATGGAGGCGGACTCCCCGATATCGTAACTATTTTTAGCCGTGCTTTTGTCTTTCTCATTATTTTATTTGCATTTTGTTTGCTTATAGAAACTTTCAAAGAATAATAATCCGGCCATGCAAAACATGAATGATTGAATCGGTGGCCCTGCCGCGTTGCCACCTATTCGGTCGCGCGTAATTAGTCCTCTTTTCATTAATTTCGACTACTGTCAACATTGGGCGGGATTAGTTCAATTGGGTGTGGTTTGGGTGGTTGGCCCAAGTCCAGATAGCAAATACGAGAAATTCAGCTATTTTATTCGAGGTGTCAATATGTATATGATTTTGTTAAAATTGCGACGTTGCCATGTGTTCATTTTTGTTTCAGAGTTTGTGTGGCAAGTGTCTCTCTGCGACAGAAGCCTGGGGGTAGGAAGGACAGGGCTGTACCGGCTGTGCCTGACGGACAAGACCATCACCCTCCTGAAAATCGACGAGCCCATCCCTTCGATCATCGAACTGTCGCTGTCCAATGTGCGGAGCTGCGGCAACTTAAAGAATTTCTTCTTCCTCGAGGTAGGAATGTCGTTTTCTACTGGCACAATTTGATGTCGTTAACGATGACCTACCTTAATAATGAGGCGCAGACGCTCAAGCCCAATAATAACTGCGTGATGGGAAAATTCCGACATAACAACAAAATGATTCGTTAACTAGTGGATGTTTTGTTTGGTATATTGCGACCCGTTCGACTTTGCAGTAAACAACAGTCCGACCAGCGATATTGCGGATGAGCTAGTTAGGCCTAGTTTAATGCGCATGGAAAAGTTATTGCGAATTCAGAACAGATGATCTCTGCTTGATATTGACCGTCTCTCAACGTCTCTGAGCAGAGTCCGAAGTTGGCACTAAGTTGTTCCACGGCGTGACAAAGTAGCCACGTAATGGACCATTACGCACGTTTAATCGACTTGGATCGGCGGACAGAGCGGACATGTTGTTATGTGCATGAATTCAAATACGTCGCCATGTTAAAACTGCCATTTCTCAAAGCAATCTGACCCGTGGTGCCGTGCCATAGTAACTGAGAAGCAGACACACCTGAGACCATACGGTACACGTATGGTTTCAGGGCAGAAGAAATCGAAAGAGCCACGGCAACGTCGCAATTCGCTATTGGCTCTGCGTTTCGTCTTATCATGGCTGTTTAATGATTAGCGAAAATGTCATCAAAACCTTTTTTTGAAAATTGGCAACGCTTAGACGTTCGGTTGTTTTCACTCGTCACAGTGATTTTCTTTTTTTTCAGTCGGTCATTTCAGGCTCGTTTTAAATGCCTCCCAGAGCAGGTCGTTTGCTGCACCACCGCAATGGCCGGAGCTTTTCTCAAAAACAAACAGATATTGGCCTGCGTATTATTCAGTGCAGTTTCTACGTGTACCAAAAAAACAGCGACATTGTTGTTAGTCCTGCCGGCGTAGCGCCGTGGAAAAAGCGAGCTAAAAAGTGCCTTAAAAAAAATACTGTCGTCAGACACGTGGATGTTTTTTGCGCCTTATTACCTGCATTTAACGACTTTCGATATTCGAAATGACCGGACAAATTAAGTTTTGTATTTTATTACCGAGTTGTTTTGATTTTTAATAAACCGAATCCGTCGGTTTCGTAATCCGATGACACTCATCGTCATTGAAAGCGTTGTTTACTGTTTGTATATCTCAATCAGAATCTAAACATTAGTAGTAAACCTATAAGTTCAGGTGGGGATTTCCCTGTTGCTACGTAACGAATTTCGAAATTTGAAACTCATTATTTGTCTTTATTGCCACGCTAACAAATATATAAGTTTGTTATTGTGGAATTTTTGGAATTTTTAGTCGTTAGGCGGCAGATTTCTAAATATTTGGTACTCGATACCGCCGAGAACGAAGTCCATTATCGCACAATCGCGGGCCCGATCACGGTTTTTGATTTTGATCGGATCCCGACCGGTGCCGCAATTTTCGAATTTCCATTTTTCACGTTGAGACGAAATTCGCAAATACCTGCCGCCCGAATCGCGCGCGTGTGTCCACGTTGGCGCCCGTTTACGTCGAAAAACCTATTAAAAAGCCTCTCGTTTTTCGTAGTACATGCAGTACTTTCGGAGTGATGTTAATAATAAGTTAAATAACTTAACAGTCAAATAACTAAACTTTAACGACTTTAACGACATTTAAACGAGATCGTAAAGTGCACGAGCGTCGATTATGTGCAATTCCGCAATCCCGCGTTTTATTGCCCGCCTTTTTGCCGCAAAATCAATGCCGAGGTCGTCAATTTTTTTAACGATGCCTATGTTTACCGAAACGATTGTTTTTCAGTTGCGCAAACCGGTACAGGCTCGGGCTCGAGAGCGAAAGAGCCCAATAATAATAATAACACGTGACTTTCCGTGTACCGAACGATGGACGCACGTGTGAATAATCGTTAACGCACAAAATTCGTAACCAAACAAAGCTGATCCGTAAACAATTGCCCAACGATATTATCGTCGAATTAGCAAAATTTCCTCGCTTTGTTTCAGGTGGGAAGAATGAGCGAGATTGGGGCTGGTGAGATCTGGTTCGAGGCGGATGACACTATCATAGCTCTGAACATACAGACTACAATAAGCCAGTAAGTATTTTGTGCTTCGAAAACTTAAAATTATCACGAATTCGTTCGCCACGAAAGAACTCGCGAAACTGTCTCCTCGATCTGATAATTCGTGGGCGCGATCGCGGCCGTTGGCGGTGAGTCCGCTGCTCGACGAAGGAAACGAGAGGATCGTCACTCAATCTCATTTTTTAAGGCCCGCGGGCTCTCGGCATACGTCCGATAACCCGCCCCTGTGGAGGAGTCGCACGGGACGCCATTTGCGCTCAGGTCCTTTACCATTAATTCCGTGCGAGGAGATGACATTTTACCAATTCTTTAAAAATAAAGTACACGCGCGTTCGCCATATAGTCAGGAACATAAAGGCTAAAAGATCGGCTCGCAGACCGCAGTTTGTATTTAATGTGATTTATTTCGCTTGAAAAACGTAATAACGCTAGGAGTAAAGGCTCCTCCGGACATCGATGATTGCCGTGCAGACCACTCTGCACTTTTGCCAGCAACCAAACCACGAATTCATTGGGGACCCTCGGTGTGATTACCGCAGTGGAAAGCTCGTGTAGGAGGGGTTTCTGACTCCATCTCTTTTCCATTTTCCTGCGCAGTTGTTATGTCAGTGGTATTGCCTTATTGCAAGTTTCTTCCAAAGTTAGCTTGCTCGGGTCACACCCGACCCCCAAGTACTTAGCCTCTGGCTTCAGCATCGATAATTTCCCGTACAGCGTAGCTTCCCCGAAACCCGCGTTCGCCTTCCTTCTGTTTTTAACACGGTCCCATCTGAGGACACCGACGTTTTTACAAGCAATTTGCACTAGGTCGTAGACACTGAAGACGCACCTGCTCGGCACCATCGTCGAGTGAAGTTTTTCCATCGCCAGAGCGTGCCGATGGAAAAACTTCCCTCGACAAAATTTTCACTTTCACCCCGACTGCCCCGTATTCCTATCGAATCGGACCCCTGAAGTGTGAAACCCCCCCCACCAGGAAGCCCTCCGGTCGTACGCAGTTGACGACCCTTGACCGCGACTTGCTTCTGGTGGCCTCCCAAAGATACCCTGACTTCGCGATGCCGAGACGCCAATTTGACCCATCCCACCAACTGGGATGGGGTACACCCAGGTGCAAGGCGGGCCTCTCCCTATTAAATGCTTCTTCTAAGTTAAAGAGGAGCGCCAGCACCACCTCTTTGTCGAAATTAGCCTTTTTTTCGAAGAAATTAAAATAAGTTCGCTTGGAATTTTTTTGTTGGAAATTCCCCCAATCTCCGGTAATAAACTTTGTTGATCTTGTGTCGACAGTTCACCATAAACATGGCGCCTCCTTACTTATCCTAAGGCACGCACTTTGATGCTTGTAAAGAGGTGTAAAAATCACTGTCTGCAGTGGAGAGAAAAACGGGGTCCATTGGAATATCTGGTTTTCTGCATGGCTCAGGATCGCATCATCAAACCGCCGAGCGTTTCGGAAAGTTTACAAGAACATGATGTCTGGTTCGATAAACTTCTAAAAAATCCAATTTGCGGCGCTTACGTGTAGATTATCGGGCTTGATTGGTATCGAGTGGTACTTTTCTAGTCGAACAGGTAATTCATGTTTTATTTCCATATATCACCGAGACACTAATCCGGACGTCATGAGTTTTGTTTTCGGCACCGAAACTCAAGTCTAGACTAGACGCGTTGTTATTGTTTATTTAAAATTACCGCGGGCCAATTAAATATGTGAAATGTAGCGTGAGGTATGCTAATTGCCAGATTGGATCGATTAAGTTTCATTTAAGTGTTTTCAATCATCTTTTATGCCCGCGCGGCCAGCACGACCAGGTGAAAGCATTAACCCATTTTTCCTTCTCAAAGGCCGCAGCACTCCGAGAACCACCCACCTCAGCAAGAATACGCAGGCATTCTCCGCAGGAAAGTTTCCGGGTGTTATTGGTATTATTATTTGAGTGTGACACAACCTTGCCTAAGACCTCTGTCTCTTTGTTGTGTGCGTTAACAGTAATTGCAACACTCGCAGTCGTTACTGGTAGCACTTCCTGTAAACAACCAATTTGAATTTGTCTTGTTGTGGGCGCTCGTATCCTGCTGTTGCCGCGAGCCTCTGTTTTTCCCCTTAAAAAATATAAACTTCTTCAAGGGGGGAACTTTATTTGACAAGCCGAGTTATTTATTCGTCTAGACGTGTTTTGTGTTGCTAAACGTGGCCCACGTACTTTGGGGAAATGGCACATGAATGTTTAATTAGTTTCTCCTCTGTAATATCACTTTCTTGCTCCTTCGGTAATTACTTTCCCTTGTTTTTCGGCGGTGTCTATGAGAGGAAATCGGCACTTGCCTCACGCAGAGTGCGTCAGCCATACGGTCGCGCTTTGGACAGTTGCGAGGACGCATAAATTCGGCATGATAATTTCATCTGCGGTTCTAAAAATGTCGGCAACGGCATTTTGCCCGGTTTAAGGTGATCGATAAAGTCGTCCTTCGGCGCGTGAATTTGTGCACTCTTAAATACCCTAGATCCATACACGCTTCGCATTTAATCATTGAAAAAGACAGAAATGCTCAACTAAATCGTGAAAAACCGCCGCCTCTGCTCGATGTTTACCAGACACTAAACGACAAATAAATCCATCATAATTAAATTTATTCGCGGCTCGAAAACAGCTGATGTGGTAAGATAAGCCGACCGATCACAGATCTACCGGAAACTATTTCGAAAATTTTATGGTTCGACGTCGTTTGTGAGCAGCAGCGCTAATTGTTCCACATTTTTTCCTACACCATCGTGACCACAGACGCTGACGCCAAACATTTCCGCGGTTCAGGTGCCAACGACACAAGTCCGTTGTTTGGGAGGGAAAAAATCGCACTTTTCCTGTTGAATGGGACCTGACGGCAATGCCATCATTAGGCTTATTGAGGGAAAGTTGGTTAGTTAGTTAGTTGGATGACGTCCGGTTCAACACTGAATCATGTGTGAATCATCAACTGGAAAATCCTGTTTCTTGACCATATGGCGAACGGCACGCAAATGACCCGAAGAAATTTTTTGATTGATGCGCGGCGTGTAGAGGTGTGAAACGAGAGTTTGAAATATTCGCAAAAATCCCGCGAACGTTCGGACATTTTCAAATTGACGGTCCAAAATTACGGTTCGCTGCAAGGCTTTTTGGCGGGGCGCCGTGCCTTTTTGGCCTTGCAGCGTGCACGGAGAACGGTTTCGCTCCCGTACGCTTTTGGAAAGAATATTTTCCGGCTGGGTCGGTTCGGTCGAAGGACTGAAACGGTGCCAGCGAGGGTTCCCTCGATTTCCGCATTCGGAACGCTTTCTTCTATTGCCCCTTTTTTCCGTGCCAAATAGAAGAATCGCGTGGAAACCACATAACACCTAGTGCCTTATCAATTAGGACGCGCCTGTGGTAACCAAAGAAAGATACCGAACGGCCTATAAATCAGCGGGTTATCTGAGCCCCTTGGCCGCAATAGAGTCTCGCACTTAACAACGAATTTACATTTATTAAATTAGGCGAAAGAGCCATTTACCGGGGAGGGGGGGGCATTTGTTTCGTGATATCCGTTGCGAACCAGGCAAGGTGTGTAACTTAATGAGGACGTTTACTAATTTGGCTGTCGCTCCATGTTAATTACGTTCGCCTTAATTTACTGGATGGCATCGTCGTTGCCGAAGAACGCACGGGGAGAAACGTGTTCGGGCTTAAACGAAACGCTTTATTTATCACGATTTTGACCAAACTGGCGTTAATCTTGCACCGTTGACGTTGCGACGGGCCGCGTCTACGCCAATGGCTCGCGAAACTCTCCTCGGTAAAAATAAAGTTGTTTTGCAAAACGATGCCGGCTTCTCCCGGTCAAAATGAATTCGAACGTACTCTATGCCGATATTTAAGCTCGTAGAAAGAACCCTCGCAAGGCGATACGACACAGCAAAACGGCTGCATTTCAGATCGATCCTTGACCGTTAATCAATTTTATAATAACCACATTGCGATCTACGCACTTTCGTGGGGTTACGAATGTGCGCCGCCCGCCCGCCCGGCCGGCCATGGGCCTCATCCTTGAGCATTTTGGCGACATCACCCACCGTTCGGGAACTACATAGGTTCTACCTGCTCAGCATTGACGCACAGAATGATAACGGCAATAATAGACGAGACGCAAACGGCTTATAAAAACAACAAAAACATCGCCCATTGTTCCGAAGCAATTGATTTACATACGAATGACGACACCGATACCGTTGCTGTTTTTGCCTAAAAACGCGAGTGTAACGACTCGATATGCGTCAAAACTTATCGTAAAAAAAATCGTTAAATAACCATTGTTTTGCAGTCGGTTTAAATTGGCCCAGGAACGGAGCAAGGCGGCGGCCGCCGCGGGTACCGTCGAGTCCAACGAACCCAGCGATTTGCAACCGAAAGGGCGCATCAGGTCGGCGAGCGACACTGAATCCTCGAAAACCAACAGTAAGAAGATCAACCACATAATGACTTCAAAGCAAATCCCGCTTCACGGTAAGTAATTAGCTACCCGATGTGGGTTAACGACCACGCCCTTGTGCCCTGCACGACACTCAACAGTTGATAATTTAATAATTATCTGGCGTTGAGTAGTAACAAGCCGTATTGTCCACGGTTGATGTTCGGGCTTGAAATTCTTCGGTAATTTCGTAGCGACCACATCCCCCCGGGTCTCCGGGGGAAAGGACAGGCACGTGGAGAAGAGCGCGTAGGCAGCACGAGGTGCCCCCGGGTTTAGCCCTGCACCAATTTTTCGTACGAGGGGGCGGTGCAAAGTATTTAAAGGTGCATCGGGAGCGTTTTTCGTTTCGATGGCGAAGCAACCTTGCAACGAAACCTAATTTGTCATAGTCGAATTGGCGTTTTCTTGACGTGCGGCGGATGCGCTCTCTTGTCCGCGCTCACGTCAAGGAATTTTGTCGAAATGGAAATCGCACGACGACCAGAGAAAGCGGTCCCCAACGAGCCGAAAGCAAATGGAGCCGAGAGGGGGGAGCTTCTTCGGGGGGACTTTTTTCGACGAGCCACAAACACAAAAAAGGCGAAATGAATGAAATTTTACCGGTTCATAGACGAATTTCCGGAATGATTCTGCCACTACCCCTCGTAGCAGAAATCAGTGTAGACGTGGCTTTAGCGGCGTATAACGAAATCGTCCACGTGCCGGTGTGACGATGACGTCAATGGGGAACGCCTCGTCAGCGTCTAGGCGTAACAGAACATACACATGCATGGGCTTGCAGTTTTCGTCATAAATCATAATGTAGTATGTACGCACGTACACGATGGGCAGAGGTATGCGTGCCACTTTTTCCAATTGCATGTGGAATAAGGCCGAAAATTAAGGGAAAAAGGAAGCCATCCTCCCGACAGCCCGTATTACGTGCGTATGCTCAGACTCACGTAGGCAATTGAGTTACTGAGGCGCCTGAGTTGATTTATGGCCGATTGTCTCGGATATGTTACGTGCCCAGCAGCGGAGTTTGGCTTAAAAACCGAATTATTGCCCGCCCGTTTTGTAAACAACAACGTTATCGCGCCGCGATGTGCACCATACACGCTTCCCTAATTGACGGCTTATCATCGTTTCAATGCAAAAGCCGTCTCTATTTCAGTTCATTGTAAATCCGGTTAAAGGCGAAAAACACAAAATTAGGTAGTACGTAACGAAAAGGTGTGGCGATAGTACGGCCATTGAATTTTATCTGAGGCTCGATTGAATGATATCTCGCTCGTCATTATGTCAAGAAAAGCGTGTTTGTTATTATCGGCAAATAATAAGCTGCATTTGCCATTTAGCCGAGATCGACGAACTCGCTCGGCACGTTGATAACCCAAAAGGTAAGCCGTGTTAAAAAAAAAAAAGGAAAAAAACGTTTACACGTGCATGACAAAAGGGCGAACGAATTACGAACGCCACTGCACCCACATGTGCCAGCTTACCCCTCTATTCCTCTTTTATTGGGGTTTTTGTAACACGTCGTTAATCTGCGGCGAACAGTGCGAGGGATGAGGGGGTGTTAATAAAACGTCCGCAAATTGAATTTCGTCAGAAGGAGTAAACAACAACACCAACGCTAACGTGCGAAGGGGCCCCTAATGTTGTTTTTATGACGAAAACGGCCCCCGCTCCCCTCTCCCGGCGTGTGCTATTGTTTTCCGGGGAATATGCGAGGTTTTTAGTCAATTCAGCCAGACATCAATATTGACCAGGATGCCATAAACAAGCTGGATCAGGGTCAGCGGGGCGGGGAAGCGAAGGGACGCGCCTCCATTTCGGGTCGCGTCGCTGCATAGTGCCCTAAATTCTGTACTACGTTGCAGTGGGGCCTGTGGATCCGACCTAATTTGCGCTTCATCGATGCGTCTTAATTGACGACACTTCCTGGGCTCGTATACCCACACTAGAGCTCCTATAGATGGTTTAATTTTGTTACGCCCTGTAGTGTACACCTAGACTAACCGTAGCATCTCCCCTTACAGAACCTTCTACCTCTACCGAAACTACCTTAACACCGCCCGTAACTGCTGCTGCAGCCAGCAGTACCACTACTGGTAGGCTTCTTGGTTTTCTGTATTGGTGTTTGGTGTTTTAGTCGTTCTCTAGCTATCACTAACAAATCTAATTGCAATAACCCGGGGGGTAGAGGTACCACGTTGTTCTGTTGTGCGCGCGTACGAGTGACTCGAACGCAAAAAAAACCGCTGATGCGAGCCTCCGCTTACGAATTCGTTTAAACTACCACCATTTGTTAAACACCAAGTGGTTGCGCTCCAAAATTGATCATTCAGCAAAAAACATTAACTCTCTTTAAATGTGGCATTAATGTGGTTGCATGGGGCTTGCAGTGAGTGGCGTAGCGATGAGCATTTACAACCACATCCTCCTGAGGGGCCCCGGCAAGAGACGTCATTCGATCTCAGGTTCGTATCCGGTAGTTTTGTTTTGGGCCCAGTAGAATTCCGCTTTCCGAACAATGCTTCTTTGTCGTGTGTATTTGTAGAAATAGAATGTCCTTTGGTGTCTCCGAAACGCTTCGAACACCGAACAGAAAATGCCATTCTTCTTGTTTTGTTTATAAACTCAGATGTTTTGACGTCAGCAACGGTAGATCGGTGAATGTGCATGCCGATGATCTATTTTTACGTTGTTTTCCTCAATTGACATTTCGACGTTAAATACGATCGGATTTCTCGCCGAAGCACCGCTTGTACAGTTTTTTGCACTTCAGAATGTCCGATGAATGTAGTCTTAAATAAAAATAAATCGGTATCGAGTCGTATTCGAACGCTAAACTCACGACGATCTGTCTTCGTGGCAGTGCTCCTCAACCTTGACAATTCGGCGAAGGAGCGTCGGTAAACGTTCTCCATTTTCGACCGTTTCGGCTTCTGAATCTCAATCGAAGCCGATTCGGCTCCCGGAATGGACACCTCAAAAATACATCGACCGCCGATACAGAGAAAAATATCGTGGCATTTAGCAAGAGTTCGCATTACGTAACAGGCGGCTAAAGTATCAAGGTTTTATTATTGCCGACCGTCTGGCCGGTCTGCCAGAATTAGATGTCAGTCTGGATATTTATACATTTTGTTTTTGTCGCAGTGCAATCGCAAGCGAAACTGGATTAGGCTCGGATTGGCTTCTGTTGTCTGGCAAGGATTAAGGGGCGTTCTTGTCACACAGATTTCCGATTAGCTGATAATTCCGACATTCGAATGCGCACAATTCCAATATGTTCTATTAGTTTTAGTCTAGTTCAATAGTGAGAATGAACTATTTGTTTGTTGAAAATCGTTAGATACCACCATTAGCCTGTAAATAAAGCTTTCTCTTGTCACTATCCCGTAACGACATGCATCGCCACGATGCGTTTTCTTAGTTCCAACCCGATGCACTGTTCCCCGTTTCCGCACCATCTGCAGTGTTGTGTTTGTCTCCAGGTGGTGGCATCGGCTGGTCATCGGGGGCTAATCACCAGCGCACCCAGTCATTGCCCCTGGCTTCACCCCTTGGCACAGTATCCCCCCACGTCACCAATAGCACTTCAGATAACACTACTACCACCACTACCACCACCAACACCATTTTCCTAACCAATCATCAGATGGCTACTAAAAAAATGCAGGGCGCCGTTGGAGGTGGCAAATGTAGTACGTATCTTTCGTCTCGTCTGGCTTAAGTTCGCTCCACCTTGAGTTTTCTCCCAATTTTGGACTGATGTGTATTCAGTTGCGATGCTATTGCAGGCTTCCGTGAGCGGTGCGACAGCATGCCTTCGAGACCGAGGACTACCAGCGAGGGCAATCATGCCATACCCAGCTGGGGAAAACCGTACGCAGTGCCCTTTAGAAGCCACCTTCGAGACGCTTCGCACAGCCCTCCAACTGGTAATAACGCGTTCTTGCAAAGAGCCGCGATAACTGAAATTACGTCTTTCGAGCAGGAAGCCCAATTAGCCCTCCGTCAGATTCTACGGGGTCGTCTTATAGCTTGGCAGACGAATACGACGGCATCCACGAATTGGAACATCAACGAATGTACTCTACCATGACCCCCGATGAAGTAATCGCGGAGGAGGATTACCCAGAATCTCCCAGAGCCAATCACGGAATCAACTATGTGTCGATGACTCCACAAAATATAGATTATCTGGACATGAGAGGGCCCCAAGGAGCTCTCAATTACACCTCCAATAGTCTTAACATGACTTCCGGAACACCTAGCGCTGATTCTAGGTGCGTTTCTGTCGAAAGTTTTTTGGGAGTTTCTCTGAACGTTGTTTTTATTGTAGATACCAAGATTATCCTCTGGACAAGGTGCGCTCATATGTATCTCCTGAAGATGACGATACCAGACCTTGCAGGGCTTACTCTGTGGGCTCAAAACCTCCAGAAGCTCAGCTAGCTACCACTCCTGAGAACTCTAGAGTCCGAGCCTTTAGTGTCGGCTCCAAAACCAAGAAGTATTTCAATAGGGTAATTTCTAGGTTCATTCGGTTTAGCGGTAATTGTAAAAATCGTCCTGCAGGTACTTCCACCTCAGCATCATGTGCCTGGAGTGAAGTCCAACAGCGCCCCACTTTTGGGACCCAACTCTCGCATAGGCAGCTCTCACGGCTCCATAAACAACCCGATGGATGATTTAATGGAAATGGACTTTTCAGCCAATGCCAACAAGGGGTCGAAGGGCGGCAACAGCTCTTGCAATCACAAAAACAGTAGTTGCAACAGTGCCAAGGGCAAATTCCTTGGGTTCCTTGGTCAACATTTCGGTGGGTCCTATCAAAAATTGAAGTTCACTTTATCATGTCTGCGTACATAGGATTTGGGGGCGACCACAAAAAATCCGCTCTGGAGAGCTTCGTAGAAACCAGACCGGGCCTGCGAGCACTTTCAGGCGGCAATGACATTGCTCCCTACGTGGACATGACCCAAGGGCAGCGATTAATTGCCACACTCGAGTCCAGGGGAATGTCACTGCAGCCCATGAATCAAGTGAACGGTGCGTATCTGGACATGAGCGGCAACAATCGCCCTTTGGCTGGACACCCCTTTTCGCATTATCTGGACATGAGTGGGGCTCAGCAAGAACAGCAGCAGCAATACGTGAGCAACGACCATTCGTCTTATTTGGACATGAGTGGAGGTGGTAACTCTACCCAGGTCAAAGAGGATTACATGGATATGTCTGGGTAAGATTTTCAATGCTTCTCTCTTCGGAACTCGTGTGAGGCATGTGTAATACAAATTTTGCTTTTTTTTTTCATCTAGCTCGAGCCCCAAGCTGCCGTATTCCATGGACGATTACGCGCGGCAGTGTGGACGTTTCCAGGGACCGACTCACAACCATCGTCAAGATTATCTGGACATGGGTCGGTTCCGCGCCGATTCCAACTCCTCTACGAATTCTAGAGGAGCTGTTTCTCCAGGTATGATGATAGCTTTCTAATTGAATTGAGCGGATATTTTTCCCAGCTTGATAATATTTTGGAACTCCAAAATTATTGCGTTTTATATCACAAACCGTTTGAGTAAAACAACTTTGAAATGTCAATAAATGCTGTAGGCGCACTGTCCAATGACCAACATAACGACTATTTGGACATGTCCGGACGCAACAGAAGGACCGACTCGTTTGGTTCGCATATGTCCACGTCCCCACCTCATTTTGACAACGTTTCACCCAAGCTCTCGGATCATTTGCCCTTCGGGGCGAGTCGCGGAGGCCGATCCACAATTGAGGGGCAAGTCTGATTAAACGGAACATTGTTAGTTTTGATAATAACGGTGTTTGCTTTAGGTACGTTCCAATGACACCTGGCGACTCTTCCTCAATAAAGCATCAACGACAAAACAGTACGGAGAGCGCAGACAACGAGCACGGTGACTACTTAAACATGTCCGGCATGAACGTAGCTCTATCGGCCACCAAGACGGACAAAACGCGGTCCCAGCCAATCGCCATTCAGACAGTTTCCGGCAATACCGCCGTTAAGAATTCTAGTCCGATTTCCATCTCGTCGCCGCTGGGTAGGAAACCCTCTCCGCCCACGAGGGGCTCCCCAAAAATGCACCTTCCTCTGAGTCCTTACTCCAGTTTGCCGCGGCAGAAATCACCCAGGAAAGGGTCTGCATCGCAAGGAGGCAGCTCGAAAGACAGTTCTCTCAGTTCAAGCGTCACCACAACGCCCTCTAGTTCTTCTACAATGTTCCCCATGAGTTTGAACAGTCCGCAGTCGCCGATGATTGCTGGAAGTAAAAGTGCAACTCCCACGACTCATGCGCCGTCCGCGGTGAAAGTTCCTGCTTCCGTTCTGAATGTTCAGTACAAAGCCACTGGAGCGAGGAAGAAGGTAACAAACTTAATAACAAAAGGAAACCAAATCACTAAATTGATAGCTAACATTGCAACAGGCTTCAACAGACGAGTATACTATGATGGACTTTGAGACGACGAGTAAGTCTTCCCCCCTCGAAGCCAGTCGCGTGGAAGACTCGCCCTACATGAACTACTGTCCTCCGAATAATGGGGCACCCTCAAGACTGTCGGAGTTGTGCTGCAACGAAACCGACGATTTTTCCGGGGATTACGCGGTGATGAAGCCCGGAGTGTTTCCCGTGAAACCCACCACGCTATCTAGGACTAAAAATAGTTCCCCCTCGGGATTGACATCGCCACTGGCCAATCACCTGTCTTCCGTGGGAATAAGCGATCGGCAAAACATGTGTTTTATGCCTATAAGGGAAAAGGACGAGAGGATGCCCAGTCCCAAACCTGGAGATGTGCCCGATAGACTGACCCAAGGTAAAAGAAGAGGATTCGCTTTAGTTTTTAATCTATTATGGCCACAGGTCGAGCGACCTCGCCTGATGTCAGCTCGAAACCGTGCTCCGTGTTGTCAGATCCTTCAATTTTTCTCTAAATTTAAGGAAATTCTCTTGTAGCTTTACCTCATTACGAATTTTCCAATTTGCAGATGACAAAACTCTTGAAACAGCGAGCATGGAGTGCGAGGAATCTCGTACGTACGATAGACTGAAATCACCCGGTGGGACCTTGAAAATTTCGAGACCCAATTCATCGAATTCCGACATGATCAATACTCAAGCCCAAAGACCCGCGTCCACAACAGGTTCGGAAAAGGGCTCTTCTCGACCTTCGTCGGTTTGTTCCGAAGGGCTGACATCCAGATTAGGTCGGAATTCCGAAGACGCTCCCAAATTGATTTATTTAACCGACAATTTACAGGTTCTTCGTCAAGTGTCTACTCCTCAAGTTCCTCTACCTCGACAGTGGTGGGCGTGCCCGACTCGCCTTCGGCACACGCGGAGCCTCAGCAGCAAATCGTGAGGTTACACTACGCCAGTCTAGACCTCACCGACCACGGCGAAGACCGCAGCCCGAGGAATTCGAGCGAAACTGGTTTAAACGAGTGTCCAGCCACCACTTTTGTGTATGCCGACATTGACTTTATCCGGAGCGAAGAATTGAGCAGGGCAGGCTCTAACAACGGTACTGCATTGAACAGCAGTAGCGGGAACAGTGCTACTGTTAATTGAGCAAATTTATAGAGATTTTTTTTAGTGGAATTTTGTTTGGCTTTAGTCCCTGGATAGTTATGAAGGCGCTTAATGTTAAACTGGGTTTCAGTTTTGTTCGATAATATTGAGATTTGACTTGAATAGGTTTTTGCGAAGGAGAGGCTGAATATCATCCTTAAAGCTCTTATTTGTCTCAGATAGACTGAAATTTTTCTACCGTAAGCCTCTAGATCCGTTTTTATATTATGATACATATCTTCGTTATAGGATAAATTTAATTGCGTACGCGTTTATTTCGACACTCGCGCAGAATCACACTAGAAGAAACTAGGTCGAATGAGACTTTCTGTTCACGAGGGTGTTTTTAACGGGTTTTAATAGGCAGGACCCTCGACGTCTTCAACTGAAGCAGGGTCACAAATCGACATAAATGCAAACGCCCTTTTGTCAAGAAGCGTTGTTTTATTTTCCAAGATGGCACCAGTTTTTAGGCATTTTTGGAGCTAGAACGGAACGCGATTCTACCTGCTAAATTAAGAAAAAAGAAAAAAAAAACAACCACCCACGCCAAACAAACATATCAACACCCAAAACAAGAAAAAAGGAAAACTGTTCTACGTAAACACACAAAAATTCTCGATTATTCGAACCTACACAAAAGGTCTTCGATAGGTAAATATATTCAGTGGCGGCCTAAGGCCTCCTCGATAGGCACATCAGGAAGGAAGCTCTTGTAGGCCGTCGATTATTCTAGCTTTAAGGCATTTTAAATCTAATTATTTATTTAGCGGTTGTTGTTGAGTGAACAAGTCGTCTACTATAGGCAAAGTTGGTTGATAATCTGGATTTTGACGGTGAGGGCAAACGCGCGGGTGTTGTAATCATTATGCCACTCTGCTATTTATTGAACAATAAGACTTTTTACAGCATTTTCAACAGACTACTACTACGTATCACTGCCAGATATTAGTACTCTCACACTGATTGTAAGATGATAGCGTGGTGCCTGTTCAAAGAAGAAATACCGCAAATTTGCAACAGCCGCGACCTTTACCTGTCGCCGTCAAGAGCAACAGTTAGAGAATTTTTTAACGAATGCAACTTAGGACATATTTCGGTGTTGACCGGGCCAATTGCATTGGTCAAACGCTGTTTAGTTAATGATGATTATTGTTTGAAGCCAAACTGAAACAAACCTTCGATTCCTACCCAAAGTAACGTCAACGCAGTATTTTTATGTCGTAATTTTATATTGTAACTCCTGTGAGAAATGTGAGAAACTTGTCGCGGTCTTTGAGTATACTATATCCCTTAACTAAATGTATACTATAATAAATTACTAAAAGCAAGTTTTATAATCTTCATAGTAACTATTATTGGATAAATGTTTAAGTCCTTTTTTTGACGAGTGCAGGTGCCCAAATTACCGTTGTAAGTGCCTTCATTCGTCACTTTTACAACTCAATTTATATAAAAAACATTACTACATAATACGTATATAATTTTTTTATATAACCACCGAGGCTCAAAAAAAGTATATTCCTATAGTAATAGTTCAAATCCCTCTTTTTTGTTTCCTACTTGTAAGTTTTGTTTCTATCCTCCAGTTTAGTTACGTACTTTTATTTATTTCTACAATTATTATTATCGTATTAATCAATAGTTGTTGTTGGGCAGTTTTTTTGTTAATTATTAGACTGAAGGTTGACAAATTCGGTTACGTTGTAGCGCAAATATGTATATTGTAATAGAGAATTTGTTGCGATTTGAACTACGCGGAGGCGAATATTGGGAAGTTCCGTTAACGTTTTCTTATAGCAACCGGCGGTTCACACTCTAATACAGGATGTTGCGATGGAGCAAAACTTGCCGCCGAGCGTAATAAATTAATAATTGTATGTGTATTTTTTGCTGTAATGTTGCATTTAAACCTCTTTGTATTGTTAACAGAAAAATGTTCAATAAATATTTTTATCATAAAAAAGGGTTTTGCGTGACTCACCTTACCGTCGATTGTGCGCCAGCGACTTCTTGTAGAAAGACGGAAAGCGGCCGGTTTCGTCCTCATGACCGCTTCGAGCAGAACAGCGCCTAGTGCCCTCTTCGTGCCTTCAATTAGCTCGATCTTATCAAAACTTCGTCGCCTAGAATGGAAAATATCCTCGCAATAATGAACTTGCAGACCTTTCACGAACGGACGCTTGCAAACGGTACATTTCGGACTTAAAGAGAAACAAAGCAATTGCTTTGCGTAATTGCCGTTTGATATGCCACTCCATGAGGCACTTGGGCTAGACACAGAACGTGTTCGTACCCACAAAATTGCACAATGCCCAAATAAAAAACTTAACATTCCTTTGCCAAATCGATGGTACTGAGAAATAAGATTTTTACGTGCTCGCAGTAACAACGAACATCCTCAGGCATGTCGTCATTTTCTATTCAATTTATCGATTATCCCGAACGCTTAATCCGCTTAAGCCTGTGAAACGGTCGCTAAATTTCCTCACGCCTTTGCATTTCCATCGCGTTACATAACCCGGGACCATCGCTTTTGGTACCTACTCATTAAGCAAACCAAACGTGAGTGCAGTACTAAACAGCACGCTCAAACGTACTATTCGAAAAATACCTGACGATTAGCGATGAAAATGAAAGTACTGATAGTGCGACATTTCTTTGGCAAACGCCTTTTTCGGGTACCCCCCTTTCCGAATGAGGCTGGTATATAAAGAATTAGGCGGCAGATGCACTGTGCCAATTGGGTGCTGTTATCGATTCCGATGCGATAATGATTGCTAAGGTAAGTGAGCATTCAATATTGGAGTTATTTGTTAAGATTCTTGGCCGATTATTAGTTACTGATGACGATGGCAGTTTGGGGGTCAGCAGCACTGGGGCAACAGCCGCCAACTGCCCCGTCAGCGACCAACCCCCTGGGAACCCGCTATTCGGCCTCTACAGATGTATCCCACATCTCCTTCAACTCCCCTTTGGTTACGTACGGAGCCGCTCTAAACGAAATTCAACTTCCAGCCACACCGATCCAACCGGCGAACCTTAAACAGCTGCCTCAGAACCTGGAGGGAGCAAAACCGGACATTGGTAAGTTTTCAATTAAGGTTCCAACTCAGTTCTGAAATGACGCTTCTTTAGGGGCCCAAGATCAGCTGCAACGGCTTCAGGTGACGACCAACGCCAACCAGCAGCAGCAGCAGCAGCAACAGCAACAGTATATTTCGGTGCAACAATTCCCGGCCAATCCTCAGTTGCAAAACAACGACCAACAATTGCAGAGATACGCACAACAGCAACTGCCTTTGGCGCAAACTCGACAACAATTCTTGTTGCCTCAGCAACAATATCTGCCGCAACAGCAATATCCTGTAGCACAGCCACAGCAGCAGCAGCAACAGTTCTTGTCCCAACAGCAACAAAATCCTCTAGTACAACAATACCTACAACAGCAGCAATATCCTGTGTTGCAGCCTCAGCAACAATATCCTGCATTACAATCTCAGCAACAATATCCTACGTTGCAACCTCAGCAACAATATCCTACGTTGCAACCTCAGCAACAATATCCTGCGTTGCAACCTCAGCAACAATATATAACACAGCAACCACAGGCAGAGTATTTACAGAAACTACAATCGTCCGCTACCGGAGGGTACTTTGCCACTGGACCTTACGCAGCCAACTATCCACAACTCGGTAACTTTTTGGCCAGACAGCTAGTACCGCAGCCGCTGCTTCCCCAAGCCCCCTCAGCTGCTCACCTGACATCCAGGGTGGCGTTCAATGGCCCCACTGCCGGGTTTAGTTACAGTTTTTAGATTCTTGCGGAGCGAGAGCATAAAGGGTTCCTACGTATGTGTTATTGGAAATAAGATTTAAAAATAAATGAAACAAAAAAAGGAAAATAAGCGCGGTTTTATTTCTTCCGATGTCACCATTAACCCGGTAGCAAACAAGTTCAGATTGACCCCAATTCCTTCAGATGCATCACATACAAGAAACGCGCGGTATATTCCGTGGGTGCTCCGAAATTTATAACCGGAAAATAGTCCTTTTTCATGGTCAAAAAGAGGTGGTCTAGTTTGGCAAAAACAAGAGATGAAAATGAACGTGTTCTATGGCCTGTTGACCCGCCTGATTTTAGTACGGGTCATTTTATCGGTACCGCTACTAGCAGATGTGGATATATGGAGGGAAGATGTTGGGAATAAATTGAGCGCTCTTGGGGATTTAGAAAGGCTTCCTAGAGGTAAGGATAAAAGGCTTTAAAATTCATGTTTTGCATAATTTTTGTGTAGTTTTAAATTTCTTTCCGGTACCCTTCGTGGAGGAATGCAAAGCGAACGACGGCCGCAGACGAGGTAAATATAGAATTATATATAACATTTCAGTTAGGTAAACACGAAAACCATTACATAGGCATTTGCATGAACACCTACGAATGCAGGATACAAGAGGGCAAATCCTACGGCTTTTGCGCCCTGGGATTCGGAGTTTGCTGCGTCTGTAGGTAGCAGTAATATGGCAGTAATTATGATAATTAGCTTTGATTATAGTTACAGCGACATGTGGGCAAGAAGTAGCCAACAATCTAACGTATTTCGTTAATCCCGATTATCCAGATTTGACCTCAGGCATGTCCTCTTGCGGGGTTAAAGTAACAAAAATTGAGTCTGAAGTGTCTCAGATAAGGTTCGACTTTATTCACTTTAATCTGGTAGGTTTCAGAGCGGTACATTAAAGGTTTTTTTTTTAATTTCAAAAGAAATTTAGGGACAACCCAATAGGAGTACAGGAGAATGTGAAGAAGATGTGTTTACGATAAAGGCCTCAAATTCCTCCAGGGAAGTTACGATGTGTGGACTAAATAACAGACAGCATGGTAAATATCAAACCAATCTTTTGAAGCCTCGAAATTAACGAATTTTCTAGTCTATTTCAATGTGGAAAACTTGGAATATATCGAGATCAGCATGAGCTTGGATAAAAAGGCAGTGAGCAGGTTCTGGGAGGTGATCATAACCCAAATCCCTTTCACCGAGCAGGCGCCTCCTGAATGCTTGCAATTCCACACAGGTAACAATCAACCACACAAAGCAAAATTCATCTACGTATCCACATTATTTTTGTATTTTCAGGTGTTTCCGGAGTGGTACAAACGTTAAATTTTGCAGATAACGGAAGGCATTTGGCTAATCAAGATTACAACATTTGCATCAGACAAGAGGAAGGATTCTGCAGTATCGCGTATGAACCGTGTTATGAAAATGCTTTTCGTATTGCTCCAAATAACAATGGAGGTATGCCAATGAAGAATAATGCGAAGACATCTTTAATAGCTCAGAAATCTCAGAAACTAATATTTCCATTTACAGGAATAGATTTCAACATTGCAGAGGAAGGATCAGGCGATGACAATTCGGAGGTGATTTCAAGAGACATAGAGTTTTGTAACGACAAAATTGTTTTGCCGTGTGATTCGGACGAGCTTTTGATGGTATGTAATGTAATTAGGGGGGTAGATCAGGATAGTAGGATCAGGTATCAGCTTTAAAACTGATAATTTAAAATTTACAACTAGATCTTCCAACTATTCCTTCATTTCAGCCTGGTTTCCTCGGAATGGCCCCAAGCAGTTGCAGCTTGGAACACTGCGGCCCCAGTCTATGCCCTTCGGGAATCAGTCCTTGCAGGATAGAGAGCAGCGTGCAGCCCTTCAATATTGCTGTACATTTCGGCCCTAGCAACACAAACACTTCTCCGGAGGATAATTTGGGGATGTGTTTATCTTATGAACAGATACCTTGTGAGGAATTAAACTCTCGTTGAAAAGAAAATCCTTTTCTTAACGATTTAAAAATATCAATAGGTACAGAAATTGCGTATTACGTAGGTATATAACTTATTGTGCAAAATAATGGATTTTTCCATTCCAGTCTTTGTGACTTTTTACTCGTTGTCTCTTATTCGTAAAATAAAATTCTATGGAGACTCGCGTATATAAGACATTTACACTACAAGTAATTCTGGCAGGAATGAAAGCAACTGCAAGTTTGGATTCGAATTAAAACAGAACTTGAGGGCAAAAAAAAGGAGCTTAATTCGTGTAAAAATTAATCTTAAGTCCTAATTAATCGCCTCAATAGTCGCAAAAATACCTTACTAAAAGACTATGTCTCGTCATTTGCACCCTGATCATCATCAAGATTGTCATCAATCCCATCTTCCTGGCCCCTACCTTTCGTCTCGTCCCTTCTATTAGTGGCGAAGTGGATATATCTATGAAAAAATATTCATAGATCAAAAATAGTGCTTATTGACTAATATAATAGCAACCTACAAAGCGAACAAAAACACTAGAACCTGCGATGCCATAGTCAAATAATATATCCCCTCTGGATGGGTATGGATGGTGGCATTGTATAGCTGACTGTACAACACCCCACTAATGATAGGAATTGCGTTATCTGCTACGGCCAAAACCGACAAAACTTTCCCTGTTAAAATATCAAATCATTGCTTCAGTTGTTTGCATGGCTTTAACTATTTATACCTTTTTCTGACGGCTCCACCATCTTGGACACCATCGAGCGCACTACTGGAGCTACAATTGGTCCAAAGGCCGCAAAAGCACCTCCTATAATTATATTAAAATCACCATGACATTCAAATAAAAGTGATGGTTTGTACCAATGTAAAACACCCAAGGAGCAGCGGCCACAGAGTAAAAGATCCTGGCCACGGAATGAGCCATGGCCCCCAACATGATAATGATACTGTCCCTCCATCCGAGCAATCGACTCATTACCGGTACTGAAACCAGTAATCCCACGTCTTGAAGCGTGCTTTGGAATATACGAAAATTACTGTATTGCTGTAATGTCCAGTTGAACACCAGCTGGCAATATAAGTACATCATATTGCGTTCGTCTCTTTGGAACACGTAGACCGCCATTATTGCGATTAGCAACAGCAAAACAGTTTGCTTTTTCTTAGGACGACTGCGAGGGAACTTTATGTATAATGCCACTTATCAGACTCAGGATCTCTAGATCAACGTGGTGGCAACTTAATCTGGAAGGAAATATCCAAGAGCTTTTTAATTTCAACGTTTTTTTGAATATCTGCCATTTGGTAAAGTTGCCAACCCTTTGACCTATAGGCCCTAAAACTCTTCAACGAACCTCTTAGTTAGAGTTTTCGCAGTGTTTATCGCGTGATTATAGTCGAAGAAATCCAAAAACAAATTTTGGGCCTCAGAGACCGGTCGTTGAGTGGTAGTCGTACGCCACTCAAGCCTCACTAACGAATACACTATGGCTATAGCCAATAAACTCGCGTTGATAATGAACATTATTGTGTAGGAACTATCCACCTTCCTGCAAAAAAAAAATAAATTCATTTTCATGCCCACTTTTAGTGATTATATGTACTTATATATCCAGGCCCCCAAAGCAGTGCCTATAGGCATAGTAGCCAAATAGCACACCTCCAATAACGTCACTCGAAGAGTACGATTTTTATTACTGCTAATATCTATCAGATAAGTAAAAGCTGCAGCAAAAATTGCAACATCAGCCCCTAAAACCGCCTTAGTATATTTATTATGTCTTGAGGTTCAGCTGCTAATACTGACCAGTGAAAGCCATGGGCAATGTGGCAGTATAAATTATATACTCCACTGGCCAATGGGTTTGAATACTGTTAACTACCACCATAGTGGAGTAATAAAATTTCCCAATGAGGCCCATAATAAGAGGAATTTTGCGGCCACGCCGATCTGACCAGGCACCCATGAAAAAGGCCAAAATAATTTGACCAGCATGCCCAGCTATATCGTTCCATAAATGAAAATTTGAGACTGTTATCTGAAAATAATTAAATAATCTCTTATCATCAAACTTTTATTGAAGTGTGCTCAAATCTCTACTTAATGATTGCTGCTTAATGGATTAACCTATATACTTGACACACTAAATCAGACTTAATTGAATGTAATAAATACTAACTTGAACTTTTTTAGTGATATTCTCATACTGTTCCTCATTGATGTGGGTGCAAACAGTCTCATTGTAGCCATGATTCACTTTGCATGCCTTGTAAACAAAAAATGATTGTTCCACCACTGTGGTTATCATAAAGGCCATCATGTAGAAAGCCATAGTTGGTTCCACAGTAACATAACTGAGGAACTTTATTAAGTAATAGCAAAGGGTTTTTGGGTGGTTGCCAGCTTGAGGTAAAGGCCCACTATGCAATGGCTCGTCCATCTATAATGGAAAGGAGCACATATAAGATAGTCTAGAAAAACGCAACACATAACTTATAGGACCTCTTTTGGGCTCAATATGCATTTTTACTATTTTATGATAACTTCAATTTTCTATTTTAGAGATAACAATACAGCTATAAAGTCTCTGAGAAAACATTTGGTAAATTATGTAAGTATAGTGATTAAGGGACAGAGTGGTTCTGGTAGTGTGAGGCAAAACTCGATACCTGAAAAATCTTAAATTAGCTAATTTGATTTCGCCCTAATGCCACAAATAAAAGGGCACCATGCATAGTAAACAACAAGTAAATACCTCTCTAAACCCCTTTTAATTTGCTCAAAATACAAACTGAAGTTAATTTTGCTACAACTGCAACACAACACAATATAATATCTATACAGAAGCAGAAAATAAACTGCTTTTGTTGGCAGTACCCAAGCAACAAATGCACAATTATTAAACAATAACAAACCGAAAAATTGCAGTTCCCCTCAACATTTGCTCTAGTTTTTACTTAAACTATTACACAATAAATTCTTCCACCAGCACGTAATATAACAGAATTAAAGTGAGGTTAGATTAGTACTTACCCGCTTTTTAAAATCCCTTCCCTTAGTTGGCGCAATCGCAGTTTTGACATTATTTACCTCTGTTGCCGCCATTTTGTCCCGCGAAAAAGCATAAAATTCAAAACGGTTTGGAAATTTTTTTAATGAGACAACACGCACCTTTTTATACTATTTCTCAAGAGAAGATTGACAAATAAAATAAAGATAAAAGGTTGTTTAATGTGCAATAGAAAGCAGTCTTTTATAACACGCCAGAATATTTTATAACTATGATTAAATGTAGTGGTAATAAACAACATAAAGGAATTCTTTAGTTTGCTTTTCGAGTTTTACTTCAGATTAAAAAGCACATTTGATATTAGAATTGACAAAATTAATCAAATCCTGAATAATTGTGTTGAATGTTATTGTAATCTTTATTGTGAAATTTGAGAGGGAGTAAAATATTTCAATACTTGTGACGCTAGAATTGCGTCATATCATCATTTAACGTGTTGATTATACAAAATAAAGAGGTCCAATAACGAATTCAGACACTGTACCAAAGGCGGCAAAACGATCGATTTCATTTACTGTCTTAGCCTTATTAAGACATTTTGCAATACGCTAAAAAGAGACAGAATTCGGAAGAAATATTCGAAGGCTCAAAATAAGAATCAGTAACCAATAGATCTTAGATTCTTGACAAAAATATGAAGATTCATTTCACATTAAAGAGGTGCACATTTTGTTGAGGTTACTTTATGCAAAAAGAACATTGATTTAATCATTTTATAATTCAAAACTCAATTAATACTAATTAGATATACATTACATGGGAATAGTTGAATAAGAGCATAAAAGTTCAACTGCATAATTTCAAACATCCACATCCGTCACCCTCTTCTCCGAACAAAATCTCTCATGTTTTTGCCGACTACTATTAACCAGTATTCAAAAATAGGAAATGTTGTCCTCAAAGCCGGTTGACGGATTGAGTCGACCTCATGCGTTGGTCGCCTGCAGATGCTTGTGCACGCACTCTTCTTTGTTGATTAAATGAGTCGTCTTGTTAACCAGTTGCATCAATGAGGCCAAATCACGTGCCCAATCGTTGAGCACGTCGCTGGGGTCCTTAACTTGCTGAAAGTGGACCACCTAGACAGACTTTTTGATAATGCATTCGGAATACTATCATTGACGTACCCCGGCAGGCCTGTCGGTTTTTGCTTGTACAGTTTTGTTTACCACCAAAGTGGATAAAAATTCCTCAGTTTCAGCAGGAGACAAATCCAACAGTTGGGCGATCCTGGAGATCTTAATGCGCGTGTAATATTTAGCCATTACTCTAATGTTGTGCTCTACTACTCTCGACCTTTATATAATCATATAAACGTAAATAAACCGATGTTTTTCTATTACAACTCACTTTAAATCGATCCATCTCTTTGCAGCTTGCTCATCACCACTAAAAACTGGAGTAGACTTAACCTCCTTTTCATACAGCTCACACAATCCCGACCATTTGATCAGTTCTGGGGTGGTAAACAGCTTCAGTAAAGACTTGTACAGAGGGATTTCTTCCAGAACTTTATCAGTTAGTACTCGATGTGTCAAATCAGACTAAAAATTTTACTTTAAAATATTTGGAAAGACTCAGAGGGAATAAAAAAATACTTGTTCATTGTCATATGGGGCCAAAATGAGATACAATACAACTGCTTTTGCAGACGCTTGTTTTTCAGCTTGATTTTCTTGGATACTTGGGGTGTTTAGAACTGCGCGATAATGTTTGCAGGTCGCGAGGTAAGAGCCTTCATGTTGGTCAAGTTCCATCATCAATCTAATATTAAACTGTTTTTTAAACACAAAAAAGTACTAAAAGAGGTTTTTACCTATAATATTTCAACTTTAAATCCTGAGTGCCATCATCCTCAAAAAACTTGGTATTAATCTTCTTTGAAATAATTTGAGTCCTGATATAGTCCTGCTTTGCCAGGCACAACCTCATTTGCTCCAAAATCAACTCAACTTTTTCCCTCTTTTCCATGGAGCCATATGTTTCCACTTGCAGTTCTTGAATAATATTTGCAGCCTCCTGAATATTGCCTTCAGCTTCACGTAGCTCAGCCAACTTGTGAGTGAGCCGAGCCCTTTCCACTTCCACGTAAATTTTACCCTCAGTCACTTGTCTTAAAGTATCAATTAATTTAATCATGGTTTCTTTGTCTGGGGTTTGGTCTAAGTAAGTGCAGCACTCTTGAACCATTTTGGTCACTGCTTGTTTCAGTTGGGACCTTCTCTTGGTTAGCATAATGATATGTTCATTTAGGGCAGTCCAGTTTTTGGCTTCTTTACATATCTGGCAGATAGCCACTAGAAACTCATGTTAATGTTAGAAAAGAAAATCATCAAAACATAATAAAAAAAAACCAAAAGTATTGAAAATGTTTAGGTGGAGTAGATAGGCTTTAAGTAGTCTCAAAATCAAGTACATTTTCAGGTAATGTTAATTTAGAAAATAATAGACGGTACTGAAGGATCAGTATGCTGAAGACAAGTAAAAATATGCAACATAACATTGTGTCCTCTTTGTGCGCACTTTTACATACCTAAAACACGTCCGGTAGAGATCATATCAGCTCCAGTTCTTGTTTGTTTTTCGAGGGCCAGTAACTGCTCTAAGGCATCATGTAGTTTTCCCGATTTAGCAAGTTTCTGACACTCCGGGATATTCGCGTCGCAGATGGAGCTATAGTCCACCTCCATTTTAACGATTTTACCGGAATCCGTGGCTACCGTCTCCATCCTGCAAGAGACAGAAGAAGGAATGGGTTTTGAGGAGCCCTGCAAAGAGTGAGGTTAACCTTAAATTTTATGGTGTTTCTTGTGTTTAGAATGAATCTATTTAATGAAGTTATTTTACTTTTTCTTAAGTTTAATTGAGAAAGACCCGCTTTTTCACTACAAAAAAACTTTTCAGGCAAAATTAAAAAGCAATCCGCAAGTCACCACACATCAACACATTTTTTACTGTGTTGCCAAAGTGCATCAGAAATCATGAAATCGAAGCTAAATGGAAACCAATATCATTATTTAATTCGTCATAAAAAAACTGAAATCCATTAATCTTAATTGAATACAATTCCTCATAATTAACTAAAAGTTTTATATGACTATTTTCAATAAGAACAAGTGTTTAAAAAATAAAAATTACGTGAACAGGAATAAACTTAGGAAATTTATTATAAGAATTAGCATCAGCGTCTTGACAATCTATCTTTCACCATTTTCAGTTAACGATATATGCTAGGCAACCAGTTACACACCCGTCAAGTTTTCAAGAAACTTAGATTAAGTGTGCAAATGGTAAACAAATAAATTTCCAGATAAGAAGCTTTCGGATCATTCGAAACCATGAATTTCTCCCGAATTAACCTAGTCCTAGCCTTGATTTTTTCTTTAACAATCCCAAATTATGCCTCGCAAACATTATCACCGAAAAATCGGGGCGCCAAGAAGAAACAGGAAGATAAACCTTTGGAGAAACCTAAAATGAAGCTGCCCAAACCCAAATCTGGACCTCAAAAATATTCCGTGTTTGATAAGAAATTTGTGTCCGAGGAGGCCACAGCCCTGGATATTTTAACCAACTATCAGGCGTTTCACACTGAGGTTGATGACTATAACTTTAATGGTTTGGTGTTAGGGTATGTCACTCCTGTAAGTTATTAAACCCCGGTTAGCCTCAAATATCTTCAAACTAACATAACCTGCAGTGGAATAATCACGGTTATGACGTGGCTAAAATATTCGGCAATAAGTTCAACTTCATCAGCCCTGTGTGGCTACAGGTGCGTCGTCGAGGCCCCTTGGATTATGATGTGACTGGCATTCATGATATTGACAAACAGTGGGTTATAAATGTTAGAAATGCAGGGAGAGAAAGGAACACTAAAGGTGAGTATTTTGAAGGGCTGATCACTGAGGTATTTTGAGGAAATTCCAAAGTATTTTGAAGTATTTACCCAAATTTTGGTGTTAAACAACTCTGTCAGTGATTTACCCTTCATTTTTAATTTATGTGGCTCAAAGATCATTAGATTGGTGTTCTTAGTTGTCCCTAGGATTCTTTTCGATAGTTGGACTGGGGAGGATTATAGAGCTTTATTCAAAAACTCTGAAGAAATCTCTGCACTAAATGAGATTTTAGTGAAATCATGTAAACAATATAGGTTTGATGGGTATGTGTTTGAGGTCTGGAGTCAGCTTGCTGGAGGTGTGCCCTCAGATATATTAGTTAACTTCATTCTATCAATAAGTGAGCCAAGGCATTAATAATGTTCTTGTATAGAAATTTTATTTTAAGCTTCATAGGTAATAAATTTGCTTCGGAGGGCCTGGATTTTATCTTAGTTGTCCCACCAAAACGCGGGGAATCTAGCGTATTTTCGGAGCAACAATTTGACGCCCTTTATGACTATGTAACAGCATTCTCTTTGATGACTTACGATTACTCAAGTCCACAAATGCCAGGTAAGCTATCGAGGAATGTAATTTCACTAATTAAATACAGCAGTTTAGGGCCCAACGCTCCAATTGGTTGGATTGAGGACACCATAACTTCAATAACATCAAACATTACTCGGAGGTCTAAAATTTTAATGGGGCTCAACTTTTATGGAAATGATTATACGGACGGTGGAGGGGGTTCTATTGTAGGGCATGATTATATAAAAATCTTGAAGAAGGTGCCTGATTTGACTTTGATTTATAATCAGGAGGTTGGGGAGCATTATTTTGAATATAAGTGAGTTTGGTTTGTGTGTACTAGGAATTGCTGTTGTGAGGTGGCATTTTTAGGGATGAAAACAACGTGAAACATTTGGTTTTTTATCCTACATTATATTCAATTTTTGCCAGACTGGACTTGGCCTATAAGTTGAATGTGGGATTGTCCATATGGGAAATTGGCCAAGGTCTAGATTACTTCTATGATTTACTGTGATATTTTTAGCTGTAATTTCCCATGTTTTCGTAAATAAATAAACCGTTAACATACATAGACTAAAAATTCAGCGATAAATAACATCCACTAGTTATAATAAAAACACCTTCTTAATGTTTCTCTTGATGGAAAATCTCAAGCTGCGACGACTTCGTTAAATTTTCTCATGGTCTTCATTGCCTGGGGCAGCCCTATGACCCTAGTCTGGTACAGCCAGTTCAACTTTGAAGGCAAATAGCTGCAAATTTTCCCCTTCGAGAGACCTCTGACATTCCAGCTTGTAAAATAACTTACTGTTTCAAAGCCAAAATATAATTGGAACTTGCGGGTACAGTGCAGAACACCTCCTCCTTTCTAATAGCTAAAATGATCCTCTTTGCTACTTCCTTGGGTTCTAGCATGGGTGCGCAGGTTGGTTTGCATCCCTCGAACATTCCGGTGTTGATGAAGTAGGGACTTACCATGGTGAGGTGGATTTTGTGAAAGCCCATGGTCTAGATGAAAATTTGTCTAGTATAAGTGTTGGAGACAGTTTTAGTTCAGAAGGAACCTTCAGTTCAGCCATTAAGCTCTCGTGGAACCCAATAGTGGCGTATTTTGAACCACTGTAATCTGTGCAGTTGTAAGTGCCCAGAAGGCCAGTCAGTGAGCTCACTGTGGCAATGTGGCCTCTGCCCTGCTTGATCATGTCCGGCAGGAACGCCTTTACAGTCTAAGATAAAGATTTTGATCATGACTAAGCATTTTAGAAATTAGTTGATTATACCCAGTAGCAGGAAAGAGTGTTCACTTTATATGTCTTCTCGATCATATAATCCGGCAAGTCCATGAAGGTCTGCCCGCACACAATCCCAGCATTGTTGATCAAGATATCAATAGTGCCCAGATCGTCTTTGACCGCCTCTGCAGTCTTGTAGATGCTCTGTCTATCCGACAAATCTACAGTGTAAGTGTAGATCCTGTAGCCTTCAGCTGCGCATTTGTCCTTCAGCTTTGCCATAGCTGTAAGTTTTCGTGTTATCAGTTACCGCTCCTTCAAAGGGATACTTGCTTTCATTAGACCTTTTTCATTCACATCCCATACGATTACTTTAGCTTTGTATCTGGCCAGTCTGAGAACGAGCTCTTGACCTACCCCACCTGCCCCTCCGGTCACCAGGATCACCCTTCCTCGCAGGGATTTCAAAGTTCTAACAAGCAATCAAAGCAGATTCAGGTGTATTGCATGGAGCAAATTGATGTTAAGTAATCACTCCTGGAGTTCCATGGTCTTTGCTGAGTCTTTTGCACGACGTTTATCAACTTGGAGGTTCGTTGAACGACGCCATTGCTCGAAACCTCATGTAAGAACCCAATGAAGATATGGAACTCCAAGTATTGCTCAACATTGGGATATTCAAGTTGGCGTTATTCATGAAGACCACTTAGCTACAACGAAATATTCGGTAAGCTTTACTACTAACCTTAAACTTTGGGGCGTCAGGTTCAAAACCGCAGCTTCCGCTATGTAGTAACATGTAAGCCAGAGGATTGTGGCTATTTCAAGGATTTGAGCGATGGCCCTGAGGGTTGTTCTGTACAAGAATTTGTACAAGCTTCGCATGATTTTGAAGCCTCGCTGCATGTATCTGTGCATGAAGATTTCAAAGTAAAACTTGTACCAAATTTGCTGTACTAACACAGTTAGGAATGCGATAAAAATTGAGTGCTTTGTAGCAATTATCGATTATTAACTTTGTAGGAATGTCCCTAATAAAAACTGGTACTGAATTGGATAATTAGATACAGATTGTCCCAATTTTACGATTTTGGTGCAACGAACTAAAACGCATTAGAACTAGTAAAAGTGTGTCTAATTACACTACAATCTACCGTGCAACTGTGCTTAATCTATTGAGTAAAAGAATGTATGTTAGTTAAGAGAAAACGCCCAAAAAATTATTCCTGCAACGCCAACTAAACCATCCTTTAACAGGGCGCGTAACGTACCTTTGAACCCTTTCAGCGGCATTAAATCCCTGCCTGGAAACCTCGATTTGCTGCACATTTTCCACCCCCAAATTCTCAATGCCCATTTTCTTGTGGAAGTAATTCATTTTCCTGAGACAATAGGTACCACTAAACACACTTCTTCGTTTCTACTTCTTCGAAAGTTGCACTCGCTACTGAACGGTGGTTGCATCAACTGTGAGAGTGCGGTGATTGCTCTCCGGTTCTCTCTCTCCACATCCGTCTTCGGCCGGAATCATTTCTCCGGCGGTACTAGTCCCATTATGAGGTACCATTTCATTGATAATTATTGGAGGAAGGTGTATAGTTTCTCCTTTGGTTTTTCTTTTGTTGGAAAGTTATTTCCTTTAAGTGACCTCAGGTCTAACGCTATCAAGAGCGGTCAGGGTCTCAATTAGTATTAGCGCAATCTTCTGTAATGAAAGGATTTTGAAGTAGAACGTGAATTCCATTATAGCGCTTCTTGCATGTTTTTTAGCAAATTCTCTGCTACATTTGCCCTCTTTGCGAATATGTGTTAAGGTGTCTAATTTGATTTTTTCTGTAAAATCATCCTCCCGCCTCTAATTAACCCATTGACGGGTTCCTAGAAAAATTAAGTGTTGGGTGTTCAAATAAACTTTAAAAATAAATTGAATAAACGTTCCTTTTCTAATAAAATAATATAAGATATTTGTCTTAATCTTTACATCTCTGGCATGTTAAAATGTGAAAGTCTGTTGATGCTGCGAGTTTGTCTCAATTGTGAAAGTTTGCCTGCACATACCATACAACACATATGAATTCATATATATATGAGCCATATACGTAAATTTTACCATATTTTCAGCTCGTATTCTTTGTGAATTTATGCAAATCCCAACCTTCCGAGGTTAAAGATATTTGTCGCCTTCACAATCTTGTTACAAAATTTGCATCAAGTTGAGCGAAGCGTTTGATGAACTCTAGATAATGCTTTTTGTAAAGCAAATACCCATGCCTGCACGTTAGTCATTGTAAGCACGTGTTTTTTTTATAACACGGGTCTATAAAACGTTGAAAGGACTAATAGTCCAGGAATTCAACAACTCTATTAATCATTTGTTGGGTGCAATGTTCAATAATTTACGCGTAAAAGTAAGGTCATTGTCGTTTGTTGGTCATGAAACGTGAAGCAGGTTTCGTTTGTTGTTATTATGAAAACTTTCACCGGTTTCCTCCACAGAGTTTGGCTTTTTCTTCTAATGTAATTTCAACATGCGTGCATATCCATCTAGCGCAAGTGTATGTTTGTTGATTTAGAAAGTTCGTTCCGTTTAATGATCTTCAATATCATGACTTAAGTGGGCATGTTTGCCGATCCCACATAGCTGAAATTTTCAAATATCTGTATATTAGTAAGTATCTTGGAGAATTATATTGAAAAAGTATGATATGTTGACAAATTGGTGAATGATACCTAACTTACAAACTGTAGTAGTAATTTTCTTTTTGATAATGGTATAAGTAACGAGATGAGAGAGATGACGAAGTTAAGACGATATGAGCTGGTAGACTGGTTTTCTTCCCAATTTAATGATTTTAGTGAAAAGTCCAGATTGAGCTCAATTTCTACTACTTTCAGAGCCCTAACAGCCCTACTGTATGTTAGCTGCTTTATTAAGGTGTTTTAATAGAACCTTAAATATTGGGTCTGGCGCTGAATAGATTAACGACAGGTGTTACAAAAGAAGACACATAAAAAATATTATTTTATTAAATAGGTACAAATGTGAGTCAATTGGTCTAATAAATTAAGTTTACAAACTCTATCAAAAACGGGAGCTGATTGGTCGGAATTGAGGCCCAAAGTGCATCCATATTCTTAAGAGTATGTACCTGGTGAACGTTATTGTCATGGAAATGAAAAACTTATACCAAATTTGCCATTCTTAAATAATGTCTTCTATCTAAGTAAAATATGTTATGCGTATAAAACTCATAAATTCTTCCCAGTGGGCGAGTACCGATGCGTCAGCTGCGTCATGGAACCTGTTATACTGTTATTCCTATTAATCGGTAAACTCCGTAACTCCTCCTCAGAATCGTCCTCCTCTTCTTTGGTCGCCACTTTTGGTAATGTCGCTTGATGAGGCGCTGCGTCAGGTACTAGTCCTCTCAGAAACAGTGATAGTACTGTCCAAGGGATAAGTCTAAAAGAAAATTAGAATGTTAAGTTTTTATTAGGTAGATTTGAATATGACTTACGATTTTAAGATTAGTCCCAATCTAAACCACCCAGGGATGAGAACCATGGTTTCGTTTGCTTGGATTCCTTCAACAATTCGATCCGCTACATCACATGAGTCGAGTCTGGGCAAGAACCGGGATTCCACGGAGTCAAACATACCAGTGGCAGAGATGAAGTAGGGGCAGACAGCTGTGGTTATCACACCTTTAATACCTACAAATTGCAATGATTATATCAGAAAAATAGTAATCTGAATTAACGTTAAAAACTCCTCTGGAAATTAAGATTTACATTAAAAGCCAAAAAAGAAATAATTTCATGATTCAATTCAAAATATGTGAGGAAAGTATAGAGTAATCATAACTTCTTTATAGAATGGTGAATAGACTATGTCGTTGCAAAACTGTTTACTTAAAGTTGAGAACGATATGATTAAGAAATGACTTGTCATCAGTTCTGTCGGAAAACTATACTTATTTCTTGTTCTTTTGGATTTCTAACAACTTAATCATCGCATCATAGAAACCAAGAAAATATGTGACATTTATTTTTAACAATGTTACACATAACCAGATAGTTTACTTATGAGCAATCTGTAGACAAGAGTTGCTCACCTTGTGCTTCAAGTTCCACCCTTAAAGCTTCATCAAAGCCTATTGTCGCAAACTTAGAGGCACAATAGTCTACCAATTTGTTAATTCCCGCATGTCCAGCCATGGAAGCCACTGTCACAATGTGACCATGTTGGTTCTCGATCATTGAGGGCAGGAAGGCTTTTACTGTCTGATAAATATGAGAACCATAAGTCTGTGCCGGGTAACGAAGGTTTACAAACCTGTACCCAAAAATGAGCTAACACGTTGACGTCAAAGGTACGTCTGATCAGGTAGTCGGGAGTATCCAGAAGTAGCTGACCAGAGACTACTCCTGCGTTGTTAATGAGTATGGTTATCTGAAGAGAAATTTAAAATATTGTGTAATAAATTCATAAAGAAATAGCACATTATCTTACATCTCCTGCAACTTGGCTTGTCTGTTTGGCAACTCTATACACATCGTCCTCGTTCGATACATCGCATTTGTACCCATAAACTGTGCCTCCGACATCTGTAACCAGTTTTTTCGTTTCCTCAACGCCTGAAATTGACGCAATTAATAATATTTCATGTTCAAACAGATAATTACAAAGGGAATAATAAATGTTATTAAATCATGTTGCATCGGTCTAGGAGAATATGGGCTGTGCCGAGACCCGAATATCTACTTTTGGTTGTAAATATTGACTTGCCCCATTGCACACACACTGGTTTCTAGCAGAACAAAAATAATTATGCAACTTTCGCGAACAAGTGGCCTCTCACCTATGTTCAAACGTTCTAGTTGTCGTTTTGTGGTGACTCAATTAGGAATACTGGCTGTCACTTTTACGGTTGTCCTTTGGGCATCAATAAACAGACTCCACCAAGTTGATATTTAAAGCAGAAGTTAATTTGGTTTTGGTGGAAAATGGAATAAAGGTTAAGCTCAGAAATATGGCAAAAAATATAAGAAAGGTAAGAAGTATGTAGGTGATGGAATGACATTCTTGATGGAATGGCGAAAAAAAATTATTGAGGAAAATACAGTCTCAACTTATATTACGATATTTCACCAAATTTTCATCGATTCTTTTCTTAAGGATTCATTTTATACATTAAATCAATTCCTCAAAACGTTCAAACAATCACTTTATCGTAATAGCTGCACAAGCCAACATTTGCAATATCTGAAATTATCTCTGCACCTTCACATCATCAACGGTGCACGAAAACTTTCACGTCATCGCCTTATAGATTTTACTTTGCCACATAAACGAACGCTCATAACTAAAAAGAACAATAATCACAATTCCCTAGTGATCATCACTTTCTCTGATGAACTTGGGCGTTGAACTTAAACTTAAGTGGACCTTATGTAATTCACCGCATACACCAGTGAGTGCCACTGAGCAGACCACTTCCCCATTCCTGCAACTTTTCAGCAAACCAGAACAGCATCAGCCTTAAAGGTACCGTTTCAATGGAACTATTTTAATAGTATATTGATTTTACGTCTGTCCGGCATGTACCTTGCTAAACGGTCGGGTTTCGTGCATATGGGAAATACGCATGCAACTTTTGCAACTATTGCAGGTGGTTTATCAGATATCCTCGCATGGTATTCTCATAATAAGATCAATCTTCCGGGTACATACGGACAATGAAGCTATTTACTTATGTGGCATTACGTAAAGACTTAAAATCTTTTCGGTCGTGCCATGAATATTTGTTACCGATTAAATGTTTGAAAGGTGTGGACAGGAAGACGATCGATGCTTCAAATATACTTGAAGAAAGTGCTATTCTTTAATTTAGTGTTACTCGTATCGTTGACGTAATATAGTTTGGTAATTTAGAGGATATAGCCCAAGCTTTCCCTTCGTTTTTGGTCAGCATCGAATAATAACCGCGTAGAACGAAGCCGAATTTCAGTTTCCAAATAATTAACCTTGAATTGGGAACGATGTGGCGAGAAAAATAATTTAAGGAAAACTGGTCGGTCTGGTTTGGTTAGTTCTTAAAAATGTATGTTTGGCTGCAAAACAGTTTGAAGCAATTGGCTCATTTATATATAATATCATGAGAATCAGACACAAAAAATCAAGGCAAAAATGCAATAAAATAAGCAACGATTAAATTAAGGTTAATATGAGTAAAAGCGAAGTTAAACAAAATCGAATTATTGTA
Organism: Euwallacea similis; assembly: GCF_039881205.1. Taxonomy (NCBI): domain Eukaryota; kingdom Metazoa; phylum Arthropoda; class Insecta; order Coleoptera; family Curculionidae; genus Euwallacea; species Euwallacea similis. The sequence goes on from NC_089609.1 coordinate 489,159, forward strand.
CAAGTAAACACCTCATTCTTGATCAAGTGGAATTAGCACCTGGTCGTGAAGATAATTCGCTTAAACTTGAATATTCTTAGACAACTCTTCTGAAGGATGCCATTAACAGGAGCCTGTTTTGATATCGTTATAAACCTCACATTAAATTGAAAAACTGCGTGTCTTTCTTCTGCTTTATTTTCGGTAAAGAATTTCTGGGTTATAGTCCGCAAAGAATTCAGTCGCAAAACCTGTTCGAGCTTTGAAATAATTTAAGTGGGTTTGCGTAGACATAATAAGGGAACATATAATGCGAATGCACCACGATAACGAGCAACAATTTAGGATTTTTTGTTACTATAGTGAAATCCTCTAAAGGAAATTTAAATTGAGTCTAATGGCTACTTCCTGACGTTCACTTGTCGAGCGCTCGACCAAACACTCTGCGTCTGCAGATGAAAAATGTCAAACTGACTGGCTGTGTTGTCAGATTTTCGCGATTTTCCTGAATTTCTAGATATTAATGGTAGTCGAAATGGATTTCCCATTAACTGTTAGTGAGGTTTATTGAAATTGCACGCAATCTAAACGAATGGAAATTACGAATGGTTTGGGCAAGCAATAAGAATGCATTATTTCCGTGGTCATTAGCTATTAGCGAAACTATAAATTTTTGAAACAGAGCGGAACAGCAAGGCCGGTTTTGGTTGAAGTGAACATTTTCTCGTGACAAATGAGCAGCGCTACGTTGCCTCTTGAGCAGCAAACTTGAGCCCTTACCTTGAACACTGACGTCCCACAGAACTATCTTGACTCCCAGTTTGGCCAGCCTCAAAGCCAGCAACCGTCCAAGCCCCGAACCCCCTCCAGTAATCAAAGCTACCTCCCCTCTCAACTCCTTCTGTTTTTTGTATTTGATGGGTAAGAGATATTTGTAGACGGCCTTTAAGATATAGAAGATAGACACTAGTAAAAACATTATAACATCTGTCGTTGATTTGAGCAGCCTCTGTTCCCTCTTCGAGGGAAAGGGGGTTTTCTCCGAAAAAGCAGGCATTGGGCATGAAGGCACGAAGGGTTTTTCTTTCATCACATAAGTCATTTTAACATTTAAAAATTCATTACGCACTGGAGGTCATCGGCGGCAAGATGGCTAGATTTATCTGAAACGAAAGTTATTTGTAAAGTGTTTTATTGTAGTCCATACAAATTTTGAATGAATTAGTCATCACGGTAGGTCATAAAAAAATGGGTGCCTTGGACTGCAACACAACAGCTTCGACAGCATGTATTCCTGCAAGCCCGATCATTAGATGCATATTTGCATACTCGTTGCTAAACTCAATGATATTATTGAAATAATTAATGTTGATGACATTGAATATTGACATGAACATTTTTGATAACCATAGCTGTAAAACATACCTCCTTTTATATTAAACTGCAATTTCATTTAACTTCAAATTGTTAGCATATATGGCGCGTGTTGCTAATAAAATACGATTTCCTCAAAAATAGTAGAGGATATCAATTGAAGCGAGGTATACCTTTTTTGTAGGAAAATTATGGAAAATCAAGCTATCACGCTATGGAAAAAAATGCTGATTTCGTTAATTCACCAAAAAACGAATGAGTCTAAAAGAGAAATTTTGATTTTTTCTGTATATGGAAGACATGAAAATAAGCACGACTATGAGCAATTTAAACCACCCAGCTTTCATTGTTGCCATGACAATTTTTTGAAAATTACAGAAAAAATACTTCTTTTAACTTTTTACTTTGAGAGCGAATAACTTGGTAACGAAAGCCACTAAGAATTTTTTTATATGAAGTAGTAGCATTTTTTTGGCCTTCTCTGTAACCCCTAGAATTTATGACATGACCTTTTTGGACACCCTGTATATATATTATATATATAGAAATATAATTGCTGGTAGTATCCTTCTTGGCTTGGATAATGAGGGGTTCTATTATCGTATTAATAAAATTATCCATACTCCACATTCGTTACTCTTCTTTTAACACGTGTTTTATTACATTTTGCCGTGATCAAAGCGTAACTTCCTTTAAAGCACGTTGAAATTTAAACATTTTCAATATATTGGACCACTGAATAGTTTACCAAGCGTCTAGAGATTTTTGCTGCTTTTTTGTGCGATCTATGGTGATGACTAAGTTCTTCAACATTTAGATGAACTATAGATGAACACCATTAGCAATAAAGATTGCTCATCGGTGGTGTGTGAAAAAAATCAAGGCGGCGCTGATTTGTCAAAGCAATATGGCTGCCATAACTGCCAAGAGAGCGTATTACAGTAAAGTTGCCTCTGCGTTGTTGCCACAATTTAACGTAAAATTTAAGCGAGACAAATAATGCAGCTTTGTTATAACAATTATCGCACGTGTTTCTTTAATAATCATGTCATAAACCTTTGTCCTGGGTTTTTATAGGGAGGGCATCTAGTTCAGGGCATTCTTAGAAACATACAGGCTGTCCCAAACTCGACTTTCAACATACGGGTTTCGAATATCTTTAGATGTACAGAATCGGTTAGATAGACGCGACGTTTAGTCTTTATGAATGTAATAAAAAAAATGTAATAATTATTCCATATATTTTTTTAATAATAGCAAATTAGCGTAGATGCTAAGGTAAGCTTTGAAATATATATATTTAATTATAATTATATGTTTTTTCAAATAATATTAAGTGCAAATTATATTTGGAAATATTAATGATCTATTTACTCGGAATATTGATTTAAAAATTCATAATTTACCGAGAATTACGTCAAAGCAACTATATAAGTGGCATTACCAAGTTGATATTTCTTCATATTAAATGAAATTAATTGCCAATTAATGTGTACATATGCAGTGATCAATAGAAAATACTCATCATATAGGATTTTTTAAATTTGAATTTATCAGTAAATTCTATTGTTGATAAAAGTTTATGCAAAACTTAATTGTTAGGTTTATCTTTTAATTCTAAACATTTCATAATACATGTTTCCTCTAAAATTGAAAACAAAAGTACTTTACTCATAAGCCATTTTCATCATTTTTGAATCTCCCCCATATGAAATGAGATATGCAAATTTTGTAAACTGCATTTTGAGTTTGCAGGAATGCACAAACTTTTACCAAGAAACTAACATTTTCTGCTAAATTTAAATGAAAAAATCCCATATGGTGCGTACTTTCTGGTAGTCTCTGTCTTCAGCTCCTAACCATTGACACGTGGGAGACCCAACTATAAATTATACGTAAGGTCGATGAACCTAAAAGGGATTCTGCAGAAAAACGTAAATATTACAGTCGTCCAGTTATACAATGGTTAAACTTCAACAAATTTTTTCGCGGAAATTATAGGGATTTTCCAATAAATTTTCTTACAAAGTCGACTTAGTTTCTCATGACACACCTACCCCTAAAATTTCATAGATAAGTTGTGAATCACCCTGTATATACATTTTTCTGAAAGTTAGATTTTTCTGTGTGGCAACATGGCTGGGTTTCAAAGCGGTCATTATGACTTCACGCCTATGGTCAAAAGTTAGTTTCCGAGAACCAATACGGTGCATAGACAAAAGACTGCTGCAAGGTTGCCGATTTTTGGCCTCAATGCATTTTTGATAATGAAATGCCCTTATTTGAGTAAATTTTTGAAGGACATGCGTCATTTAAAAACGACCTTACTATGGTTCAAATCATGTAACTTTTTATTTGCATCATAAAATGTAACGATTGAGTCACTTTACGTAAAATGACAAGTCATATAAATTTAATATGTTAAAAAAATATATATATTTGAATGTCTAAACAAACTCTATTTTTGGCACGGTTGTCTCTTAATTTGTTAATGTTTCGGTTTAATTTGGTGTTTTAAACCGTTGTGTTCTTTGTTTAATTTTGGCGGTAAAAATGTGTTCTTTTGTGAATTAAAATGGTGTTCCTGGTTATTTATTATCGGTGTTGTTGTTATTATTGTTGGTATAATGTCCAACTTCTTAAACAGTCTGTGTAAGGAGCTTGTGTTGCCCCTTATCAACTATTTTGAAAGAGAATTGGAAAATAATGAACCACTGTTACTATTGAATTCAGTTAAAGAAGTAAATTGAATTTTAATATTTTGGAATTGAGTATTATAAATTCTTATTTTATTTCGCGTATTTCAAATGCATTAAACTTGAGTTTGACTACTGTAAGGTATCAGTGGCAATGAAAGGCAATATGAGGCTACATTCCCCTAAGAAAAATCGAAGGAGAAAGAAACCAGTGACTGACATATCATTTTTAGATGTTAGTGCTGTCCGCAACGAAATTTATGATATGTATAAAAATCGTAAATATTTAATGGGTGTTTGTTTCTATGAATGGGTACAGAAAGTGGTGATTTTAGGAATTCATGTAAATCTGCGGACCCTAGGAAAAAAACTAAAAGCAAAGGAATTATTTTTTTATTTTATTATACTGTTAAATACTGCTAAGTACTGATAGCATTGCACCAATACCTGATAAATTGCTGCTACATACTAATGTTGAAAAGCTGTGGCATACTGCTGATATGAAGCCTGTGACATGCATAAAAAGTTACGTGATTTGAACCATTGTCGTACAACCCAAAAGCTGCCACCTTAAACGTGCAAAAACCCTTATTACAGACGAGTAATTAAGAAGAAATTATATTATAATTATCTATAGTTGGAACTTAGTGTTCTAGGAATAACAATATAATGGCCATCAGTTTTCCTGACAATTAGATCAGGGTGCTCTTGGTTTGACCTAAGGATAATTATTCACTAATCAGCGTTCTCTTTGCCCAAAGTCAAATTCGATTGTTAGGACTCGCGACGTATTACTATATCATGGATTATGGTTATGTTATTTATTAGTTTAAATGTTCAAAGTGAGTTTAAGAAACTGATGTTACGCCCATGGACAACCCCAGCCATTGGGTAATACTGTTGGAATTCCCAGCGCTTAACACCCGTCTTCGGTTGAGGGAAGTTATTTTATGATTGGGATTTCCAGCACTATTCTTTGTCGGGCTAACATTGCGAATTTAAATTAAAGGTACCGCCAAACGAATACAATGGCTGGGCTCCAATAAAAGCCCAGCGATCGTGCCTCTAAGTGCTACGCTTTAACGCGACAAGATAGCCTAGAAGCCGCTAATAGGGTCTTATCGGGGGTACGTCTATGGGTGTTACACCTCCGTATCAGTACTTAAGGAGGGTGCGAAACTGAAGAATCTCTCTTTTCTCGCTACTTCATCACGGACTCGTACGCGCTAGATTCTCGTCAACATTCTTTAAATAACGCATTTCTCGATATTGTATGGTTGTTAATGTTACGAATAAACCTTTGTTAAGTTAAGAAGGTTTAGTTTCTTTTATACGCGAAAACAGTGTCTCTGAGACTGCGAACTCAGGGTGGTCCTTCATAATCGATCAATCCAGTCCACGATCTACGTAGTTCACGGTTATCGTATCGAAAGGGGTGAGTCGACCCAATCACGTACACGCGCCAAATTTGGACCAAACATCGATTATGTCGTACATGGTTTCCAAATTTAATAATTAACTTGACATTAATAGTCCATTTCAAGGTAATAACTAAGTGATTACATTGTCATGACACCAATCTTCGGGCTATATTCAATTAAGAAAAAATTTATCTCGTCAGTTATCGAAGGTCATATTTTGACTCCTGTATAGTATAATTTTAGGTACTTTCGCAAACCCACGTATACGAAATACATATATTTAAACAATGTTTTGAAACAACGGATTTTTACGACATAAACACGCGGAGAATTTTAACACTTGCAGGTTGAGTGTATTGCTTTAGAGAGCGCAAATTCAACATGATTTCTGATAATCGAATTAAAAACACATAAAAGAGAGATCGAATATAGAGCAAACATTGAGATTTTACTAATTTGCTTAGAAGTTATTGGAGAGAGTAGTAGAACACGTATGATCTACTCGACAAGATCTCAGAATTAGGGGGGTTTTGCAAGGATTAGGACACGCATAGACTCATTAAACCGCATAACGATTCAGGAAAGTTAAAAAGTTTCTAACTTCCAAATGAGTTCCAAGTGAGTTTCCAAATGAGCCCTAGACAAATTTTCTTTGCTGAGGGGAATCACCTGCAACTAAAAATACTGAAACGATGAGCTTATTTTGCTACTTAAATTCGTTAAAAGCTATTAGCGGACAGTTACGAGAACTCACTAAAAATCATAAAACATCTCTGAAGCATTTAACAGCTTCAATTCCTCCGTCCTCTAATCTTCTGCATCTAAAACAATCTTCTCACTGACCTGCAAAATTCTTCACCTGTATCCTCCTAAATTCCCCAACTTCTTAAATCAACTTCCGAGTATAAGAAAAAACCGTGGACACAAATCACATTTGAAACCGTCGCGAGAACTACCTGCACATACCATTGGTACCAACCGCGGGTACTTTCCTCGTACAATTACTTTGTTCGGAACCCAAGACGCGGACTAAGTACCAGCGAAAGATTACAGCAAGAACCCAACCAAGGCGATCTGCTATGGAGCTAGTTTAGGTAGTACTCGGATGCTATTTGGCAATGCCCATCCATCTGTGCATGGGCATTTATACTGGAGGCAAGAGGTTAAAAGTCCAGCGGCTGATTATGTTGATGGGTTTATTTATGTTTTGATGGTGGGTTGGTGCTTTTGGTGGATTGAACGATTTTAGAGAAGAACACTTATTATTTTACTGCTATATACAGGGAAATGAAGGAGCCACCGAGTTCTTCTGGGCATAAAATTCATGTTTGTCTTTGCGGTTTCGGTGACAGATCCCTCGAAACCACAACGAACAAATTCATCATGTAAAATCAGTGTGTTTTAGTGAAAGCCTCCACACGACCGATTAACAAATGTATTAAGTGCAAAATGCATTGCAATAATATTCGTATTGTAATTTGCAATGGACGGGCAAAAATTGCCTATAGTACCGCTTCGCTGTACCGCGTTTCGAGATTTTAAATGCCAACTGACTACTCTCTAGCAGAGCAGGTAGGTCAAGATTGATCAATATATGGAAAATCGCTTTAAAAAAACCGTATATGCATATTATACTGTGTTGCAATGCTTATGTATAGTGGAATAGTTGATGATAAGTATCTTTTTAATGAGAGATTATGGTCACTGTCAAGTTTTGTGAGTGAGAATCCAGGAACGCAGTGGAGTAAAACGAAGTTTAACATCATGAGCGTGCTCCAAGAGCAAGGCTCGTAAAATAAATTCCTGATATTTGTAGAGTATTGGAAAACTAAGAACCAAATTGAGATTTCAATTTTGAGTTTTCAAGATAAAAATTGAGGCGCTAATTGACGCACCACGTAACATGCAGGAATATCATATTTTCAATGTATCACTTCTTCCAGTGATGGGCGAATAGTCATCCTTCTGCGATAAACCTACAGAAGTCTCAATAAACACTAATACAGAGTAATCCAACATTAGCACTAATGAATTCGTAAATATTGCACCTTTTTGTAACGTGATGAAAAACTTAGTAATAGAGCCAAACGAATAGTAAAAGATAATTAAAAATGCCATTTGGTTGAGAAGGCTACGTGCCTACGGACCTGTTTTGATTTATGGTGGAATCTCAATCAAGTAATAAAAAATAACAGTTTTTGTATGTAACATGAATAAGCGTTAATTGCAAAATCAAACTATTCTTCAGGTCATTTACAACAATTTTTATTCCATTTAAGCAGTTTATAACGAAACGCATTTCAGTTTCATCATTCCATATACTATGTGTTCTCAAGCATACGATAGTTCATTTGTTGCCGAATCCGCGCTAATTTTTTATGAAAATATGCCTATTTAAGGCCTTGAATGGAAGAAAAAGTTGAAGTATGTCTGAAACACTTGTCACGGTTTAAAGATCCGAAACATAGTTGCTCAGATTTGTTCCTGGTCGATGTCAATGTGACATAAAATGACAAAGTTGCCTAACAGTCAATATGATTTTTCAAAATGTCCATTCTCTTAGTTATATTTTTTATTCTTCGTAAGGGAAAACCCACTTTCAATACCAATTATTTCGGTGTCTAAGTAAATCACCGGAACTTGGTCTGCACCTGCGTGCCAGTTTTAGTTTTGTGAAATATGGAATTACAGCTTATTAAAATGTTACCGGCCATCGCACGCGATGAAAAACTGCAATTTTTTTAGGTAAACAAGCGTAAATACGCCTTTTTCTCTTTAAAAATGTATTAAAAAAACGACACAATAAAGAATGCCATAACACACATTGCGGTTTATTAGAAAGCATTACGATGAAGAATATTTGATTTATCTAAGCATTGCACATAAATACTAATGCCCTAGTGCCGCCTTCATGTAGAATCAACGAAAGCGTCAAGAGAGCTACATTTAAGTGTTTAATTGCCCTACTAGAAGTGTATTACCCGGTAGTAAATCGAAGCTTATTAAACGTTGAACAAATTATCAACATTATATAAAAGTGGTTTCTCTTTTCGGGCATACTAAAAGTACATTTAAGTGGTTCTTAGACATCGTGGATGAACTAACCTCAGTTGCTTGCGAATCTCAAAATTACTTCTGCGAACCACACCACACTATTAGCGATCGTCAATGGCCAAATCACCGTTCACCTAGCGACCGGACAAGCAAACTGACTAAAAGATAAATCGAAGAACACAGAGAAATTGGCAAATTTAAGGTGGAGGATAACGGCAAATAGCTATTCTAGTCCTGCAAGACCAGTTGTGAATTCAAAACTGCTCTGTCGATCAATAAGAGGAAGGCCGTGTTGCCAGGTTAGGATATAGGAATTTTATGCGATTTTTTTGATGCAACTAGAGGACAACCCAGGCGACAAGTGGTGTCATTAAGTGGCAAAAATACGTCACAAAATTACCTCAAAAGTGCATTTCACCAAAAACACAAACTTTCAGTAATTTGTATTTATTTCATGAACGCAGTGAACGAATATAACTAACAGAAACTTATACTTCCTGAACAATGGACAACAAACAAAACATGAAATTATTTGTTTTACCTAATTGATTGAAGCGTTTTATGTCTAAGCATTTGAGCCATTCTTTTAAGGCAATTAGCCCACATCTGCCAGAGTTATAACGGTTCAAAGTTTGAAAAGTGGCAAAAAATGGTTACCTTTCCCCTTTGATATTTTTCAAAAAAAATTCGAAATTTTAGATATGCCGTTTATCAACCCAATAGACTCATGGATTCTATATTGATAGTGGATACTTCGGTTAAGGTCGCGGAGCCTCGGAAAGGCATTTTTTTCAAACCCTCATTATTGGCACAAAAAAATCGCAAAAATTGAGAGCCTCAATGACGCTGTACCTCTAAAACCTTATAAGGTATCATCTCGTGGTTTATAGCATCTTAAAGAACTCATGGAGACCAAAGCTTGATCTTTCTTCTATTTAATTGATTGATATAGATACCGGACAGCAATTGAGTCCCTGCAGCTTAAGACACTTTTAGGGACCTGCATTTTAGGGTATGTACTTTCAAATTCGCAAAAGTCAGTATTAACGTGTCTCCGTATCTCAAAAACCTAAAGGAATGTGGCAATTTCCATTGTGTAATCTTATAATGCCTTTTTCGATTTAATTGAATGCTATATATCCTAGATACCAGTTCAGAACATCAAAGTTAATGTCAAAACCCTAATACCAGTTTAAATCTCACATTACTTGCTACTGCAAAATGAATCGAGGCCAGGTTCAAGAGGAATCAGGTTTCTTTTACGTTGCTCTCGTTGACCTGCGAAAACTCCACTGTAAACAATAAAAAACAACAATCAGAATCTCCCTTTTTAAATCAAACCACAAATCCACTTTACACCGATCTTTTATTTTTGCAAGTCCTAAGTGTCTCACTATCCAACGGTGTCTTTCCAGTTATGTCGTTCTTATTGACCTACCAAATGGGGGATGTCATAGATAATTTTATGAGAAACTTATATCTGGTTTACAAATTGCTTCAGGTTTTAGTGTTTTCAAGAGGGTTTTCTCAGAAAATATCTATAATTTTTACAAATTGGCTAAAAACCTCATTCAAATAATTTCGTTAGATGACTTAATTTTTTTCTCACCTTGCTCCGCTCAATCCCGATGCACAAACCGGAAACGAATAAATTCCTTTTTTGATTTAATAAGTATTTTCTTGTCTTCTGGTTCACTTCAAGGCATTTTTAGTAGAATTTCTAACTAATCTGACTTAAAATCACTGAATAATTAGCAATATAAATATGAAATTTTTATGTTAATCGCCGCGGCATCTTCATTTCACGCCAAAAGGAAATCAAAGACTACTGAAACTTCATAACTTACACTTATTAGGCCCTCTAGCGTCTGTTTGATGTACTAATGGAATTTATTCTAAGGGGATCGTCAGACTTGTGACAAGGAGATTTTTGTTTAATTAATATACGGGGTGTTTCAGTTTGAAGTACCCAAACTTTAATGATGTTTAGTACATCCAAAAATAATGGCAGTTTGCAATATAATCCAATATCCAGGAATGCTTCGTTTACAAAATACAGGGTGTTAAACTTAAAAAAAAATTGCACATAATGGAATTTCTCGAACACCGTTTGAGATATTGTAATGAAATGTTTGTGTGGTTATCTGCCATCCAAACCTTCTTCAATGAAACAAACAATTTAACTTTGACGCAAACAGTGACGTGTATACGGACGTACGCCTAGGCACTTTTGATAAAACAATGTTACTCCACTGTCTTTTTTAAAATTAAAATTTGTTTTTGCAAAGGCTGATCAGTTTGGGAGACAAAAGTTCTCTCTTGTTTTTCCGATTGACGCACGGTTTCAGAGTAAAAAAGGAAAAGTGTAATCATTGCATATTTTAATTACATGGGTTAATTAAATTTTATTGTTTGCACGACCTGTCTATTTTTATTTATTATATTTTTTACTGTCTTGAAAACAAGTACGGTAAACAATCAAAATGGACAGGTCATACAAGCATGTTATTCGTAGAGCTAATTTTCAACGAAGATGTTCCCTTAATGTTTGAGCTAGAATGATTAATAGCATGCTTATCGGTCCTTTTTTTACCAGATAGGACGACGAGTACAAACCATCTTAATTTTTTACAAGAAAATTTCCGATATTGCTGAAAGATTTGAACTTAAACAGACGTCAAGTAATGAGGTTTTTATATCATGGTGCTCCATCCCTTTTTAGTCGTCCAGTTCGAGACCACTTAAACCATCAGTTTCCTAATAGGTGGATGGGATGCAATGGGCCAATTTATGGCCTTGACGTTCGCCGGGCTTTACCCCATGTGATTTTTTTCTGTAGAGAGTACAGGCAAAACTTGGTTTACGCAACAGAAATAAATACTTTTTAAGCATTATGTAAGCGAATCTAAAGTGCGAGTGAAACATTTTGAGGGCGCGAAGACTTTATTTTAAAAGCTTGTAACTGAATCTTGGATTCGCTGAGCAACACTATGCACACATCAGGCAAATGGGGGTAATTTGGAATTTTTTTGTGATAATTTTTATAATTTTTTCTCTAATAAATATCTCTAATTCCTCGGTTATCTTAATTTTTTTATATAAACAATTTTTTTCCAAATAACTTATTTTGGTCACACATACATGTATCCAGTTAAAAAAAACTCACGTTCAAATTCACTTTGTATATTATAATGGTTTTGTGAGAGTGATATATTTCTGTGTTCATAGTGATTTTTTTTTGTTATTTAAAATGGCGTCAATAAGCGCGAAGATTTAGTGAAACTAGTGAAGAAGGATTTGAACAATCCATTAGTATTGAAACAAAAGGTGAAATTACGAATGCATTCAAATATTGCAAATCCCTATTAGAAGAGAGAGGATTATTCACTGAAAATCCTCCGTCAACAATTTCGTGTAGATCTCTCGTTATGGGAGAAGAGTTTTTCAATGCCATTATGAATATGTTGGATGACAAACTAATTATTGACGGTGAAGATCTTATTACTGCTGATGAAATCGATGAGCTCAATAAGTATGAAAAGGTCATTTTTGTTTGTTGTATGTTTTTCATGATTTGCAATTATTATTGTTGAATTCGCATGATTAACACATACATATATTTCATTGTTAATAATAATTTGATATACAGTGTCTTGGTGCAGAAGATGTTGGAGGTTTTATTGCCGATGAGTTTGCGAAACACATTCCACAACGAGAATATATTCCTGTAGTATATAAAGAAAAAGTGGCTGCTCTTGTCGGAGCTCATACAAGATGGACCTTAAAGAGCCTCCAAACACGGGAGGCTCTTTAACTTAACTAAACTCACAACACTTAAAACATCGCCAAGATATACATATCATTGGAAAAAATATATAAAGCATGGAAATACTCACTTCAGTAAATGGAAATTTATTGATTTCGAGCCCCATGGAGGCTCGAGCAAGATTGGAGCAGGTAAACCATCATTGCCATTTTCATTTACATTATTTCTTACTACTTGCACGTAGGTCACAACGAGAACATTACAGCATTGGGCTATTAACGCGGCATTTTCTTTAGTATCAAAATCATTCCTAATTATAGACAGTACAGCATCGTTGGAAGAAACAATTGCTGCCGGGCGGAAATTGGTTTTCCTGAATATTGGCCCTTATGGAACTACTTCATACGTATTGCATCTGGGGCGTGGACAAAAGACTGTCTGCTTTCCGAATGTGTCCAATCAAAACGCAGACGAGCAGCCACCGCTCGGAAAAGGCCTTGGATTCCAAGAAGCGAAGCGTTGTGGCATGCCAACGATTGCGAAGCGTGAACAGTTTTAGTGATTTTCATGTTCACTGGGGCACATATTAATTTCATTTTCTCTAAGTACGTTTGTCGGTACGTGACAGTGCCACCGGCGAATTTTAGATGGAACTCGGGAAAAAACTCGAACTTTGAGCGATAGTAAAATTGCCCACTTTTCCGACTGCCTTTGTTTTATTCTGGATTATCACATTAAGTTGCAAATTTATAATATAAGTGTTCAAATATACACACAATAAATAAAGTATAATTCTCTACTTAAGGATCAACTCTTTCGCAACGGGCCTTAGCAGATAGAACCGTCTCGTTAAAATTTATATGTATTTCCCACAAACAATAACCTTTGCCTGGCTAAAACTGTATGAAAAGGGAGCTATCTATGGCATCTTCACTAGATACCTGGATTTTTCAAAAATCCTGTTCACATTGGGCATTTCATGATTTAGATATGTATGAAGTATAAGTGAAATTTACATCAACGAAAACAATTACGCGAAAGACAGGAGAAATATGAAATTTTAACCGGTTTCGGGAGAACAAGGGGCTTTTTAATACTCCTAAAGCGAAAATTATATTTGTCTGGACGTCTCGCATAAAGTAGATATTAACTATGCGTATTGTCTGACGTTCCCAAATTGTCTCAAACGGTCTCAAACGTGTACCCCTAAATTATGTTTCTCTTTCATCCAGGTCTAAAGTAACCAAATCAATCAATGAAAGAGTTTATAGTAAATTGAGAAAAAGCTATCATTTAAAGGCAATAATTTATAGTTAAAGTCTATTGTTTGGTGTTTTGTATTATGGTAACAATTAGTATGTAATCAATGACCAAACTTTGTGTTGTTATGTAAGTCGTAATAAAAACAGTTTTATTAATGTATTATTTCACGACTAACCTGTAGCTTATTCGTTAGCTGTAAAGATTCTTCCGGGTTCCATCTCAATTATTTGGTGAGCGGAATTCATCACCCACTTTTTCTTTTATTCCATTTGGAAATATCGCTTCACCCAATAGTAGGGTTAGAATTGCACGCACACATACGTAGTTTGACTCAAAACAATTACACGACAGCGATGCTTTTTTTTTTAAGTAGTTTTGAAAACAAAACAATAACGCTTCAGTTGTCAGTACTAATGGTGTTGCCGCGTCCCTTTCCACTTTGCTCGGGAAAACCATCAAATTTTGCCTGAAAATGTTGAGAAAAATCAGAAAAGTTTGTACAGTCTTGAAGGTTAATTAAATAGAAACGTAATGAGCCTTGGTACGGGATTGTGTTTGACTAAAAACAGGAAAAAATCGCACGTTTAATATTCGATTTTGTTGGATAATACCGGGAATGTCGCGTCAGTTACGTTCGGATCTCCGAAGTCGAACGATCGCTGAGTGCATTTCATCATAGGACTCAAAATGGAGGTAAGTAAAAGCTTCGGCTATTGAGAATAAAAGAGTTAGGAGTGGACATGGCAGTGCAATACCTGCTATGTCGAAAATAAACATGTATTGAAATTCCTGTGGTCAATGTCTTAGAAATTACAGTTTTTTTGAACATTATTCTAAAAGGATTATCGTTCCAAATGATTGACTTGTAGTAAATAAATAGGAAACCCGGATAGAGCATAATTAAGTGTAAGTAAAAGTTTTGACACTAAAAAGTCAGTGGTGGACGTGTGACCAGCCAGTGTAGTACTATGGCGAGCACTACCAAATTCAAATTTTTAATTCAACTTTAGTATTACATTAATTTTGATATTAATATCTTCATTTATTTCTTTTTTTTTTTTTGGAATAATACCTCACACAACAGTAGAAGTTATTGGAGCGGTGAAATTGTACACTACTCTAATTTAAAATTAAATTAGAATAACATTCACCCTTTATTAAGGGCTCGAACCAAAACCCTCATTAACGTTTAGCGAGAAAGTATTAGTAAAAAAACGAAAATTCACAGTTAACTAAAATGTATCGAAGGTGAATATTTAAAATGTGTGAAACGCCCTACAATGCCATCGCTCCAATAATCCCTAGAGTTTGCTATAGCAATGCAGCTTATTTTACATTTAAAAGAAAAGTCGGAAAGGGTAAGAGATACTGAAAATTGAACAATAGCCATTTTGACTCATATAAATGAAAATCGATTTACTATCTTGTTCCCTTTTTGCAGGTTTGTTTTTTTCTAAAGGAAACTAAAATCGAAATAAGAAAAAACAAAATCAGACTTCTCATTTTAAACATTAAAAAATTTTTTTACACTCTAGAAATTAAAAAAAAAAGGATTTTAATTACACGTATATATTTTCCATTAAAAAAAACATAAAATCTGATAACACTTTTTGTGAACGCTATACTAAAAAACTATAAATACTTTAATGACTCTTTCATAAAACAATAATCTAGTTTTCCTTAATAATTAAATTTTCGTTAATCATTATAAAACAAGCAGTATGAAAATTTAAATTTTCAAGCGTAATTGACTAATAAATTTACATTGTCGACAATGCCGCTTTTAATATCACATCCATATAACACGTATATCTAACCAACTCGCACGATTAGGAAATTACGTTCAAAAATTAAAATTTAGGACAAAAAACTCACTACGTTCAAAACTTCCAGAGAGAAAGCCATAAAACTCGGAAACTAATATAAACCAGTAGTGTTATAGCGGATAAAAGTACAGCGGAATTCAGCTAATCTATAGCACCTAGCTAAATATTATGTATTATAAAAAAATTGCTTTTTTTCATTCTACAATTCGAAATTGCTGCTAAAGGAGGTTTTGGTACGATAAATTCATCAAAAATATCTGTTTCGTCCTAGCTAATAGGTGTCATCACCATTGTGGTACCGAGGTACAAAAAATCGACCACATTTTTTTATCAGTGTCACTAACTTCAATATTTTTTGGGTTCTAATATCATGAACTACTCCACATTAAAAAGATCTTCTTCAAAGAAACTCGCATTACTAACCGTTTCCGAGATAATTTCAATTACGTTTTTCTGTCTGCTACCAAGCCATGGCATTGGCTGCTACCAAGTCATGAACGGTTTGCATTATAAGGTAGAACATAAAAGTAATTAAAATATCATACGGCTGTCATTTTTTATATCTTTTACTCACGTTTGCAATCTCAATTATGAACCATGGTTCATGGGCTAACCAACAGCCTGTTTCATTAGAGTAATAAGTTCTTCACTTTGATTAATTTCTCGTATCTTTCAAGATATAGGAAAGGCTGTTAGCTCAACAAAAGATATTATCTATTTCGTTAAATAACATACATATTAACTATAGATATCTAAATAGTTCTCTAATGTATTAAGAACTTGATTGCCTCAAATAATAATAAACTATAGTTGTTTATTTAAGTGAACAAAAGTTACATTGTTTTAATAAAATATTGAAAATACACGGAATCGCTTATTTGAAATTATCTCGAAAATTGAAAATACGAGTTTTTACAAGCACCCAATACTCGTTTGAGCCGTTGTTTCTAGAATACCCTGTGTGAAATTCCTTATGAATGTGGGAAATTCTATACTTACGAAATCTCTAGACCCTTGCAAAAGAGAATTAACGGAAATCAAAATTAATATCAAAAGCAAAATTACCTTAATTGCTACTTCAAAATGGGCCAACTTCAGCTTCCTTTAAACTTTTTAACTTAAGCCACAGATCTATCTTACTTTAGTGTTCTGCTCCCATCGCCCCATTCTGAGTGTGGGACCATCCAATGGCGTTTCTCTTCGCACTTATTAGCCCCTCTTCCTTGTAAGGCTCTAGCCCTTATATCATATAGCACTTTCTCATATTAAGCCGCGGTTAATAGGCGGCTTAGATGAAAGAACACGGGTGGATACCTTGTTCTATTAAGCCTCAAGAGAGGAACGCGCCTCCGAGTGCTAAGGGCACGAACATCACTACTTCGACATTTAAAATGAAGGAAAAATCTTTGGCGACATGCACTACGAGCCACTACACTGAATGACGACTACGCGACATGCTTTTTTATTCAAAAAATATGGGTTGCACGACACATTTTTTCAATCAGCAAATGTTACCCGCAACACCCATATTAAGTTATTAGGTACCAGCGATCCTAGTGACGTATTTTAAGAGTCTTTAAAATAAAAGAAACACAAACTGTCGAGAGAGTTCCAGATTTCGAACATCTTATTAATTATAGCGCTAACACTCGACTGAATCATCTATGAAGTGATATCGGTACGAAAAGATACAAAAACTTTACAATTTACTTTTTACAAAGGTACTAGTAATAGACCAAATGATTTTGAAATATTATAATAACGTTACAGCCTTTTTTGCAAACGTAGAGCTGACCGGTTGAATTACGGTGATCATACGAGAATTATTATACAGTGTCCCAATATCGAAGTTTTTCAAATAATCATGAAAATAATGCGAAATTCATCTAGTTAGCTTTAAATTATAAATAAATAATTATAGTTTAAACAGATATTAATAGATTTTACAAGATATTCAACCTAAAATATGGATTTTTATCCATAGCAAGCGTGTGCTCCATAGCAAGCGTTACAGTAAACTTTGTGACGAATGCCAGTGATGAGTAATCTTATATTTAAATATTTTATATTGAGCAGATTTGGTCTATTTTTTTAGAGAACCTCAAATTAATTTCGATTTTATTGAGCTTATCGGAAAGAATATACCTTGACTAAGAAAAAGAAAATACAGGAGAGGTATTTTTCGAGATAAATAAAAAAAACGACGGAATGTGTTTTCATAAAACTGCCGCAAAATTTTCTTTTTAAACATTTTTCAAACCTATAAAATCATTATTAAGACAACTATTATATCAGGAATTTACCTCTAAGATTTTGAATGCGATGTCATTTCTTATAAGGATTACATTATATTGTTTACGTTTTTTCGTAGTATTACTCCATTTAATTTGAAATTAACGTTTGTATAACAACAACATTAGGAAAGTCAAGAAAATGTTGTTAAACAGATTGTCAGGTAATCAGATACGTAATTAACTATCCGACATTTGTATCTTTGTGTGTGCAGAAAAAAGTAATCAACATACGGAAGAGTTTGAAATCGGCAAAATTCCTACCTTGAAAATGCAAATAGTAGAATTTCATTCTCTTTATCGGTTTTTTTTCATACAATTTCAACGGAACACACCCAGTGCAAATTAAAGCAACTGCAATAATTTTTAAAGAATCAAATACATTCTGAATTTAAATAGAAAATATCTCTGTCCAACTTAGCCTTTAGTGTTTTTCGTCTCTCAAACATAAAAAATTCCAATTAGTGCCACAAAATGGTTATATTGGGTAACACGAACTTACTTAAATCAAAATATTCATGATATTTTTGCTTTTATTAACACATACCAAAATGAACAAGCTACTGTATTACTTTAGACACTTTAGCGCTAAAATCGGATATTAAAAGAGCGCTCAGGCACGGTTATTTTGGCCAGCGCCTCCCTAATTTTTCTTTTAAGTCTTCAAGTTAAACACTGCGTTCGGAGCCTGTCACTCTTTCCCCATTCATGCTCCCTCATTCTATTTTCACCTACATGTATGTCTCGATAGTTGTTTTCAGGTAATTATACCGGGTTCATTTCGGTGCTTCGCTTATGTGGTCCAAACTAAACCAAAATGGCAGACTATCTACTAAAGTCAAGAAACAAATACATACTTATTATAATATTTATCTCTCCTCTCCAGCAATCCATATTAAAAGTAAATCGACCCTAAAGTCATTAAAGAAGTATCAATATGTACAGATTTTCATATAAGATACTAATTATGTCTGAACCAACAGTACCGATTTGAAACATGATCTATAGGAGAAACCTTACTCGTTTGTATGAAGGTAAAAGCTAGTCGCAGTAACGTTTGTTCACATTTGATCTGTAAAATCTATTTGTGTTAGCAACGAGGTAAAGGTAAGTCCTGCGTATCTTTCCTTTGATCCTCATCTTGATTATTATGACCAGAAACATGAATCTTGACGAATCTTTCACCCCAACCTGCTCCATAATCCAGAAAGTAAGTTTTGGTCTCGGACATGTCTTTAACGATCTCTGCGCCGCAATGTGGTTCTCCTACACTTTATTCTACCTCAACGTAGTCCTCAATATCCAAAGCACCACTGCCGGAACCTTGCTCATGATCGGTAAGTACACAAACAACTTCAAAAAGTAGTCTTTTGGTGTTTTTTAATAGGTCAAGTGGTGGATTCTATAGCAACCCCTATTGCGGGGTGGGCTATAGACCGTACAGGTGATCGCAGGGCTTGGCATTTCGGGGGTACCATAGCCGTAGCTACCGGTTTTTCGCTGCTTTTCTCTATTAAACCCGGGGAACTCACCACTTCAGTTCTGACTTATTATGTTTTGAGTATAATGTTGTTTCAAGTGGGTTGGGCTATAGTGCAAATCGCCCATTTGTCGCTTATCCCTGAAATAAGCAGGAGTCATAGTCACAGTTCGGACTTGACTGCCATAAGGTTGGATGCATGTAAGCAAATATGTTGGTTTTTCAGTTTTTGATTTTAGATATACAGCCTCGGTTTGTTGCAGCATTACTGTGTATCTGATTACGTTAGTGGTTCTGAAAACTGATGATAATAGCACCATTGGGCCTGATGATTTTTACAAGTTTAAGGTTTGTACCAAAAGTATAGCACTAAAGAGGAACTGTAGAGAAAAACTAGACAAAGTGGATTACATTGACACAATGGTGAATGTAAAATACCTTAAAGTCCTTAAGATTTCTTTCTCAGGAAATCGCCCTCATCATTGTCTTCATAGGAATAATAACCTCCCTATTGTTTTATTGTGGCCTTCTGGGAACTTTTGAAATATCCGACTATGAAGCTCTCCTAGAAACGGACGATGTTAATCAACTGAACTCCAACAATCGCGAAAAGCATTTCTTAAGACAATCAATCATCTATTTAGTCGCCTTAACGTAAACACTTCGTTATCTGCCCTTATTGAAATTACGATACATATTTTATAGGTACATGGCATCAAGACTATTTATAATTCTGAATCTAGTGTATATCCCACTTTATTTAGACGAAAGGGCGGAGATTGAGGTGGTGGAGAAGGAGAGAATCCGCCAGACTATTGCTACAATTCCTTTGGTGTGCTACGTAGCATCATTTATCACCTCTGTGTTTTTGAAGTGCAGGGGCAGTAGCTGCCCTGATAAAGTATTTAGAAAATTAGATAATCACCCTTATGTTTCAATTGGACATTTTTAGGTGACATACTTAATAGGAGGAGCCATGGGTTTGATGGCTTCAGTGTGGCTTGGATCCGGAGTTTCACCCAATTCGGATGTGGAATTATATGCGATTGCCATATTTTTAGGTTAGTTAATGCTTGAATTAAACCTTATATATAATCGTACACAAAAAAAATCATGAGGAAGTAAAGAAAGCAAATTTGAGAATTAATTGTTAAATAAAACCTGGTGAATTCATTTAATTTTGATGATTTTCCTGATGGAATTGTGAATACAACTTCTTCAGAATTTTATAAACAGTTCCTATGAAATATTATAAATGAAGGTTGATAGAAGTTTTTCTAAGGAATTTGTAAGAAATTTGCTAATATCATTTTCAATACTAAATTTTAGGTGTTAGCGGGTCTTCCACCATGGTTGCTAGCCTCTGTCTTACTGCCAACTTCGTAAAAGTCAACGGATATGGTGGAGGACAAGTCTACAGCATAGTTACCTTCACTGATAAGTTAATTTCAGGTGCCGTCGTGTTACTCGTGCAAAACTTGTAAGATATTCTCCAAAGCAACGTTTATTTGAATATGAAATTGTGCTTACTTACAGACAGTGCTCCCCTAAACATCTCTGTCCTCATTACTACGAAAACGTCCTCTCTTACATTTGCGGCATCGTGTCACTTGTCGGAATTATTTCTTTGGTGGTTTTGGAAGTGGAGATTCGAAGGAATGGAAGGTTACCACGTTGAGAATGATTAATACACCATATTTAATTTATAAATTGCGTAAACTTTATTGTAATAATTTGGAATATCAGCACACTTTAAACGCCAACAAATTATAAAATGTACAATTTTGTGCCGTGTGTAACGAATTACACTTATACAGTTACTTAAACTTAAACTAAATCTAATTAATTACTAATGATATTGTTCAGTGAGGAAGCCGCAAGAGAAATGTCATTCTCATTTTAAACTTTTGAACATGTTAAACTGCATTCTCTGTATCTACACAATAACTGACATTTCTCCGTCGTTATTTCTCAAGCTTTGAAAAATTTTATTACATAGAGACAACCTAATCGTGCAGGGAAGAGGAATGAAGAGGATTTTTGTAATTCACAACCGGTGGCACGTAAATGGGATTCGTTTCGTTTACGTTCTGCACATTAGAGTGTTTAACTTGCTCCGTAAATTTCGCATATTCGATTTTTTCCGCTTTCCACACTTGCCACTTTTTGAACAGAATTATGAGTAAGCCTCCAACTATGATAGCAGTGAAGATCCCTAAAGCATTTGAGTGTTTATTTTCAGTTTATAGTAAAAGAGAGCATATAATTTACCTATGCCCAATCCATATGTCATAGCTTGGGCTGTAAAGTTACAGTTCTGGTTGATCTGCAAATGGATCATATCATCGGCACCTTTATAGTAGCAGTATTGTATGGTGCATCTTTGCGTCTCACGTTTGTCGAAGAACACCACACTACATAGCTCCTCACCTGAGTTGATGAACTTTTTATGTATTTATTATTCAACAGATTATTAACCAACCGCAATTTTTAAGGTTTTCCACTTTCTCGAAACTGACAAAGTTATTTTCCACGGTGACATTGGATTTTTCGTCAGACATATACTTTTTAACAGCTTTCTCGTACTTTTCGCAAACCAAATTCTTTTCGGAGTGAACTTCGCAATAGTTGCCGTCATACTCTTTTTTGCAATTACACGAATTGCATGTACAGTTGCCATTTCCACTGCATATCTTATTACCTACATTATAAAACAAACACTCTCCAGTTTGTTTGTAATTTTGTTGCTCTTTTACCGGCTCCCAGAAAGCATTGGTCAACTGCTAGAGAACAGGAACAGTCATCATTAGAATAACCGTCATAGCACTCGCACTTCCCTTCCACGCAATAGCCTTTATTATTGCACACTTCCTGGGCGTTGGTCATTGGGCACTCGAACTCGCAGTAAGTGCCACTGAATGGCTTCTTGCATTGACATTTGCCACAAATGCAATCCCCACTGCAAATCGCATACATTTTATACTTATTTTATACTTATAGTTAGCAACTAACTGGCACACGAAAGATCGATCCTTATTCAAGCACTTACTTGGAGGAACAAGTAGAGTACCCATCCTTTCTGCATGATCTTGGATCTTCATTGCATTCCTCTAAACATTCTGTGCCTTTCCTACGTTATAAAAAAATTGTTCCTCTATATATGTTTTTCATTATTAGCTTGGTGGCTTTATACACAAAATAGCATATTTTATTTTTCTTGGAAACTGAAGTATTACTTAGGCGTAGGTGGAATCCATTTTAGCGAATTAAACATTGCCAACTAACCGAAATATCGGCAGCTCAGAACACATTTAAAAATCTCCGTTTAGAGATACCTAGCTGGAATTTATTTCAATAAAACAATCGTTAGCAAATTCCTTAAATAGATTTTGACCAAGCAAAACTTTTGACTTCACCACCTGCAGCGTCAATGAACGGCAACGTGGCATTATTCTTTTGTTTATCTAGTGACAAAAGGGCGCGCGTTATTTCAAACGCTTGAAAACCATTTATGCATTTAAGCCACTCGCACGATACTGGAACAGGTATTGTATTTACCATCCTAAATCGCAGGTGCAAGTGCCGCAGTCATTGGTACCATGTTTGCATTGCAACTTAGATTGGGGTAATTTTTCGCACTGACAAGGTCCTCCCACGTACTCTATGTTGATTATAATCTCCTCGTTGATGCTGTTCTCTTTTATGATAATTTTCTCCTAAAATTCGGTTTAAGTTTGTAATTTTTAGGTTTTATGCAGAAGTAGGAACGATGAATACCAAGAATTTCTGAGCAAACTTGCGTTGCAACTATTCCATTGGTTGCAATATCTACTTTTGCATAAACGCTAAAACGCTGCGTTTCACGCAGAGAATAAATCATTTATTCAATTGAAATTTTACTGATCTCGTTTTTTAAATAAATTTTGTGCCTACATAACCCCTTGGCGGACTGCCCTTTAAGGACAATTCCAGCTTGAAATTTATAGCCTCTTCTTCCACATTGTTGCACCCAGCCTTTTGCTGGTACTGATTGGTCCTGTTGCAATCTACGAAAAAACGAAGCTGCAGCTGTGGGGTGTGAGGAAATTTCGTCGAGAATTCAACTCGTCTGGAAAATCTTCTTTATGGTTCATTTCTTAGTGGATAAAATTTAGCACCTGATGAAGTCCAGAAACCCCTTTTTAACTAACTCCAAGATATTCTCTGAGTTGTCCTTCAAAACTCCCACAAAAGTCTCCTCCTCAAGTATGTCCTTCTCCATCTGATAATAAGGGTTGATTTTATCCTTAGTGGCCGCCACAATTAAGTTGGTCTGCAAGGGAGATTTCTGCGTCAGTCAAACAAAGAATTTACTTAGTTGAGAGAATATGCACCTTGAATTTTCTTAGGAGCATCTTAATTTCAGCTAAACTCGGATAATCATACTTCAAAGGGTCAGTATGATCGCCGTGCTCATCCACCAAGCACCGCAACTCATCATTAACCGTTGTCGCCCCTACAAGAAGCCCGTCTCCTGCGGTATGTAGCAAGCTGTCAGTGGACAGCAGTATGATCTTCCTGGAGTTTTCGGACCATCCGAACTGCTTACCGCAGACCAGGATTTGGAAGATCGCCTCTAAAGCCCCATCAAGATCGTCCAGATTTGCAGAAACTATGCTTTTGCCCACCTAAAATTGGCTCTGGAGTTTAACTCTCTAGGCAAAGGGGCTGGGACAGCCTACCACATCAAAGAAATCGCTCATATTATCAGTAAAATTCAAGCTGTGCTTAAAGAGCCACGCCTTGGTCTGACATGCCGGAATATTGTCTTCGGTTTGCTCACAAGGATTATCGATCTTACTTGGAGCGGTCATAATAACGGGCATTCCAGGCTTGTCCAGAAACGACCCAAAGGCCAACTTGTAGTGTTTGGTTAGCTCCTCCAGACTGCGCCCTTCAATGACTAGCAATGCAGGTTTTTTTAAAGAAGTTTTTCGAAGTATTTTACCAAGATCATTTCCAAGGTTCTTCAAAGTGTCCAGATGAGTTAACATGGAGTAGCTAAGGTCGCCCAAGTAGTATAACTCCAAGGGGTAGTTTTTAGCCGGCTTGTACGTGAAGGATATGTTGAGGGGTTGGCCTAGTAGGACACCGCTCATCAATACAACCGATAAAAAATCACATTTACCTTTTCTTAGGATCACATTGAACTGCTGAGGCTTTATCTGGACAGCGCTGGAGGCATCTTTCACATCATTGATGTCGACGAAGTTCTGGTTTTTTACTATATTCACAGAGTTGTTTCTGTTCCTTTCTATAAAGTTCCCACATTCTTTGAGTTCGTCAATAAAATCGCACAGGAACTTATTGGTATTCTGTAGAGAGATAATTGATTAATGAGATTTCCGTACCGAAATTCTTACCGCGTGGTTATAGCACCAATTACAGCACGTGTGGGCTAATAAACATTCACTGCAGCTTTGTTCTTGTTGGCACACTTTGCGTAAATCCTGGGGACAATTATCACCTTTGTTGTCCGTTTGTCCTAAGACTTTGTCGGCTAGGACAATTGTTTGAATGAGGAAGAGATATAATTTAATGCCGCCTAGGTTCATGATGGATTTTACATAGCCGTTAGAGTCAGAAATTCGCGTTTCTCTAACGTATCTCTGACATACGAGGTGTTAACGAAAAATATTTTAGTCGACAAAATCCTAGAGACTGTGAGAATTGGCTCGGGTTGTTGGTTCGAGTTGTTTGATGGATTAAGATTTTTTTAATGGTTTTTCCTCTTTAGCGATGCTATTTGTGGTAAATTTGGGAATGCGTAAAAACCAATTTATGGAAAAAGAGAGGTCTGACGTGGCATCACTGCTCTTATATCAATAAGGTAAATAGCAGGTATCATTGTAAATAAAAATTAATCCTTTCATGGCATCGGTGGAGTGTACACAAGCAGATGATAAGTTCTATATTTAGACAGTTGAGCTGTTTCTTTCATGTTATTTAGCGATAATAAATCTAGTATAGTATACGAGGGCAGATGCTACAACTGCAAAACAACAAATAGCAGCCAAAAAATCTATATGGCAAAGAACCTAGACCCTTAAATCTCCCCCCTATTAAAACAAACCATAAAAAACTATGTCTTTAATCAAAACAGCACTATAAATTCCATCATAATCTATTATTTGTCATCACAATACCGTCGTCATTCCTACCAGACCCACCCTTCGCAAGTATAACACCCAGGAGTGCACACCGTGTGTTGACATGGAGGGCAACCATGGGGAGGCAACAAATTCCTGAAAGATCCCCACAATAAACTTCCTCCCTCGCACTCAAAAAAAATGTTCAAACTTTACCATTGCCAGTCCCTGCAGTACAAACATCCATGAGTAAATGCGTAGTGGTGACATGCAGGGTAGCGATGAAGCGGTTGAACCGTTACATCCAGTTCTAGAGGAGGTGCTACTGGTTGATAAGACGGGGGTTGGTAGGATGAGGGAGGAGGTGGGTAAGCTGAAGCTGGTAGTTGATATGCTGGAGGAGGAGGAGGTTGGTAGCTCGGGGCTAGTGGTTGGTAAGCAGGCGCAGTTGCTGGAATGACTGTAGAGGAATGATCATGGTAGTGGTATTCAGTGTGTTTAGAATTTTTAGAAAGGAGGGATTTCGTAACCCCAGTGGCAAGTCCGGCAGTCAGACCTGCAGCTATGCCGCCGGCTATTCCTCCTAATAAGAGGACATAATTGTTTTAGTAAAATAATTATTTACTGAAATGAATCTTTCTACATACTTGACGCGTTATCACCTTAGGTACATAGAAGATGTTTACTTATTCTAACAATGCCATTGTTCAGTAGTGACTCACCCAAAATAGCCATTTTGTCGTCCCGTGGATGGTGGTGGTGGTGGTGGTGCGGATGTGGGGGTGGCATTTTCTTGCCCTGATAGTGGAACTATGTAAAAAAAGTATTTTTTCCACTGTCACGTTTCAAATGTGTATATCTACTTATTTTATATTGATTAACGTGATACTAATTTATCTCCTCCTTATCTCTAAAACAGGTGAAGTATCATTAGAGACCCGTCAGCGGGTGTAAGATTCGCAGAATTCGATGTTTTTCAACTAAAATGCAGTATTTCGAGAAAAACGAACAGCGGAAACTGTCTTAATCACGTTCTGAATGCAGAAAAACTCCGTTAGTCATGCATATTAAAGAGAACTCATTTATCCAATAGCAAATTGATAGAATTCTTTAAAATCTGGAAATAAAAGGAATTCCTGCGCAGCGTAGCAACGTCGCTAGTCTATGGCCATTAAGGTTGCGTACTCGA
The DNA here is from genome assembly GCF_039881205.1 of Euwallacea similis. Taxonomy (NCBI): domain Eukaryota; kingdom Metazoa; phylum Arthropoda; class Insecta; order Coleoptera; family Curculionidae; genus Euwallacea; species Euwallacea similis. The sequence goes on from NC_089609.1 coordinate 515,626, forward strand.
TTGTAGGCAACCAGCAAAACATCTCCGTAAAACGCGGTTCTCAACGCTGCTGAGGTTTTTAATGAAAAAAAAATCCTGATCAATTTCTAGGGATGAATTTTCCGTGGTTTTCCCATTTTTAGCTCGAGTCTATTTAGCAACTTTCTTAACTCGTTTTTTTTTTAATCCTGAGGAGACCTAGTTTTGACGAAATTTTCTGACTATTTTAGGCGGCATTTAAAAATATTGCGATTTGCGTTGTTACTATTAAATTTAAGATGTGAAACAAAGACGGAGATAAAACTTCCCCTTCCACCCGTCATTAAACTCAAAGGCAAGATTCTGTCTCTTGTCAGTGCGACAAGGAGAGCTTTTTTTGTTTTTAAAATGACAGCTCATTATGACCAGTTCTGCACGCTGGGAAATGGTTTAAATAGCTGCTAAAGGGTTGAAGTTGGATTTAGGATTTAGATCTTGAAGTCCTCTATAAATTTTTTCCACCAATGTTCCTGGGGACATTAGTGGAAACAATGTCCCCGAAATTATAAACTATTTATGCACACAGTAGTGTGACGTATTGTATCTTTAATGGTTAGCTTGAAAATATTTGCGTAATCTTTTGAAATACCTGAGAAGTGCAATTTCCACTATTGCGCTTCAAATTATTTAAAAAAAAACTAAGACAATTTAAAAAAATATATTATCATCATCAAAAAACCAATGTAACCATGGTGTGGTAATAACAAACGAACCACCACAAACTATCCCAAAATAGCTTAATATCTCCCAAAAGGTCAGGCTCATCTACCACCTCCATCCATAACAGTGGCCACATCCATGGAACCTTGCCCTATGGCCACAAGGCGGGTAATAGATAATTGGTGGAGGTGGAGGACAATGGTGGTGCTGGGATGGTCTTAAAGCCTCATGAATCAGGGCCCCTACGAAGGTGCGATGATGGTGATGTGGGTGATGTCCATGGTGATGGTGGTGAGGAGGGCCATGGTAGTAGTCGAATCCATGTGGCCCATGATGGTGGTGATGGTCTCTCATTGTTTTTATTTATCGGAACGAATGAAAGTACTGAGTTTGAAAATACTGCTTTGTGGATAGTTCACCAGGTTATATGCAATATATAGCAAGCTAATTGATTGTGTTTCCGGTATCTTATCAGGATTGGTTCGAAGAACTTTACTTGCAGTGACTGATATAGGCCTGATGACTCAATTAATTTTTTAGGAATTGCGTATTACGAATTATAATTGTTTATACACTTTGGATGGGACTTAATTGGATGCATTAATCAGTTTAATAAAATGAAGCATTTTCCCACGTACTCATGCTTGCAGGTATCGCAGGCCCAAGAGCACTAAGCATCCTAACACACTAAAATATCTATTAATCCATTTCCATGCATAATATTTTATGCAAAATTATTAAATGGTGTTGTATTTGCTTTTTTTCTCCATGAACTATAGTATGGCAGTTCAAAATACGACTGCACAACAGTTATGACTTGCTTTTCAGCAAACTTAAATAGTCCTTGGCCTTCGACCCTATTGAATTGCTTATCATAAATGTCTCGTAAAATAGTTAAGTTCGTTTAATTGAACCAGAGTGTTTGCGATCTCAGCAAGTGTAAACAGCTGGTAATGTCTAACAAGGCTGAGGAAATCGTGAATAGTGCCCGCAAGGCTTTCAACAGCGGGAAAACCAAAAGCTACGAATTCAGAATCACTCAACTTAAAGGTGAGTTTTGGCTATTGAGAAATCATCACTAAACCTTACATCTGAAGGGCTGCAGAAGTTCGTCCATGAGAACGAAGCAAGCATAGTTGAAATCCTGAAGAACGAGAATTGCAAACCTCGATTCGAGTCATATCTAACTGAAATCAACTTTTTGAAGGGTGAAATTCAATTCGCCATTAACAATCTTAAAGAATGGATGGAACCCACCGAGCCGTCGAAACCTCTGGCTTTTATAATGTCCCAAGTGTTGATTTATCCAGAACCCCTCGGGGTGGCTCTAGTGATTGGCCCGTGGAACTACCCCTTCGCACTGAGTTTGGGCCCGTTAATCGGAGCCATTGCAGCTGGCAACTGCGCCGTATTGAAACCATCCGATTTAACCCCTAAATCTACAAAGTTTATGCAAGAACACTTACCCAAATACCTGGATAGTAGCTGCTTTTATGTGTACAATGGAGGAATACCTGAGACTACAATTTTACTTCGTAAGTCTCCGTTGAATCTCCTTCGGCATGCTGAGCGGATATTGTTACAGAGCAACGATTTGACTACATATTTTATACGGGAAATACTGCAGTTGGGAAGATTATATACGCAGCAGCTGCCAAGCATTTGACTCCAGTTACTCTGGAATTAGGAGGTGGCAAATTTCCTTAAGTAATATACAAACTGAAAGGTTTTTTTAAGGCAAAAGTCCGGTTTATCTGGACGATTCAGCGGACGTGTATCTGGCCGCTAAGAGGATCATGTGGGGCAAATGCCTCAATGCGGGGCAAAGTTGCATTCAACCCGATTACTTGCTTTGCAGCGAGTTTATCAGGGACAAGTTCATCCAGGCTGCTAAGACAGTAGTCAAAGAGTGGTGAGACTCCGTTAATTTTCTCATTTATTGTTTTCCTAGAACAACGATGGTCGTTCGCTTTGAGATTAAATTGCTTAAGACATGTTTTTGCGTTTTGGAGTTCTTAAAATCACGCAGGAGTAGTAGATTTTGTAAACAGTTCTCGTTCGCCATTCAGTCCAGAACAGAAATTATTTTTTGAAGGTATGGTGGAGACGCGGCGAAAAGTCCGTATTTCTGCAGAATCATCAATGACAACCATTTCAAACGAATCCAGAAACTTTTACAAGGTGTGCTACTATAATTAAAGCATTTCAACCACGGTATAATGCGGATTTCTAAAGGCAAAAAGGTAGCGATGGGTGGCCAGACCGACGCAACCCAACGCTTCATAGAACCAACCATCCTCATCGACGTCAAAGCTGATGATGACGTAATGCAGGAAGAAATCTTTGGGCCAGTGTTGCCGATTCTTACGGTCGCCACCCCTGAAGAGGCTATTGAGTTCATCAACGCCAGGGAAAAACCATTGACGTTGTACGTCTTCAGGTTGGTGACTGCAACAAAATACTTACAATTTGTGTAAAAATTTGGCACTTTCAGTACGAGTAAAATGGAACAGGATAAATTCATCAAAGGTACCACCAGCGGTGCATTGGATATCAATGAGGTCATGATGCATTATTCCTGCCCCACGTTGCCATTTGGCGGGGTTGGTGAGAGTGGAATTGGAAGATACCATGGGAAGTACAGTTTCCAGACGTTTTCTCATCAAAAAGGTGGTTACTTAATTTTGAAGCAGGTTTTTAATCAGTAAACTGAGCAAGAATGCGGAGAACCTAAACAATCAGTATACAGACATCCTGTACGTTTTTCATTTCAGCTGTTTTGGGCAAGAAACTCAGCAGATTGGAAGAGGCCACCCTACAAGGAAGATATCCCCCATACACAGAGAGAAACCTGAATTTAATCTCCACTGTCACCAAAATTAGGCCGAAAATTCCTGGAATGTTTTTGCTGAAGAAAATTCCTTATGTGGTTATCATGGCTGCTTTTTCAATATTAATACATATGGTGGTAAAATTGTGATATGGCCAAATGGGGGACAACCTGTATAACCGATATTTGTAACGTTATCAACAAGGGGCTCACCTTTCGATACAAAATAAATAGAGAGAGATTATTGTTAAGTACGTTATTTTTCAATGTTGTTAAAAATTCCGGGTAAAAATGCGAAAATAGATAAATATATATGCCATCAAGGTAGAGACTAAGGTTCTTTTATCACATCTATAAATAGGATTTAAGGGAAAAGCAATACATGTCATTTATTTATTTGTTTATCAATTTATTTAAATTTAAAAACATTAAGAAAATAGTCAGATAACAATAAAAGCTGACGCCGAACCTCGTAATTTCCTCCACTGAAACTCTTCTCTTACTTCCCTTGTTACCATCTAAATCCTCTGCAATATACGCACGTAATCATTCTAAGTCTATGACCGCAAATCGGACCTCTAAATATGGGAGGCGGCGGTGGAGGTCTATGATGATAGGGTGGTCTGTGAGTTAGACGCGGAGGTCCAGGAGGCGGCCCATGCTGGCGGGGCGGCCCGAAGCTGGGCCGTGGTGGGCCAAAGCGACCGGGAGGACCTAAAAATTTTACCAAATTGATGCCTCATTTTATTTTATGAAATTCAAGATTTACCTGGAGGGTTTCTGGACATCCTGGGCAGTAGTTCTGAGCTTTTCAAGCCTTAGTGATGATTGCAATAAATTTGCTGGAAATATACTTTTTTACTGTTTTTTCCGTGTTATCTTGACGTTATTTCATTACAACTAATGTTCGGTGATTTATAAGAAGGCTTAAATGCTTTATTATCTTAAGGGAAAATATCGTGCATCATTTGAATCCTAATAATCGGAAATTAGTGAGATGGGCTAACCTGAACTAACTCAAAAGGAGCACCACATTGGCTTCAAAGAATTTTACTCTATATAAAAAACATAGATGATTTTAAGTAGATCCTTATGGAGTGGAGCAAGAAATATTAAAAAGAGTTGAAACCTGGTTAGTTTTCGAGATATGTAGACTTGTTCATGTCCTTAATTTAAATGTAACATTTAAAGGACAGGCAGTATATATATACAAAAAAAATTTAACGTAAGTTCCTCGATTTGATGGATGATCACATAAGAACACATAGCCATATTTACTCGGTGATATCGATATACCTACTTGTAAAGATAATAGATTATGGCTTAATATATAATTGACGACACGAAAGCTTATCCACATCAACAGTAAATTTGTTTTGCTGCCATCGTCATGCCGCCCCACGGTAAGAACTTTCTTCCTCCATCCATATTATTAGCCTAGCATGAATTTTACATGCAGGTCCTCCCCATCACGGCCCTCCACACCACGGTCCGCCGCACCACGGACCACCACATCACGGGCCTCCACCCCACGGACCGCCACATTTCGGACCACCACACCACGGGCCTCCACCCCCCGGACCACCACATTTCGGACCACCACATCACGGCCCTCCGCATTTCTATGGACCCCCATGCGGCCACCATAGTCATTTCCATGGATGTAGTCACTGTTCCGGATGGAGATGGTGAAATGGTTAATCACTTGTGTATAGCTTGTACGTTTGTGTAGATTATGTTTATGTGCCGTTCAAAAGATTTTTTTTTATAATAAAATGTTCGCCCAGAGCGTGTTTCAATATTGAATTTAAGCAGAAGCTGAGCGTAAACTTGGATCAAGATGACTTAGCGCTAATTATCATCTCTTTTCGTTACCAATTCTTCATTCGACTTCATGTCAAAAAAGCTCAGATTCGCTGACGGTACTTGCCATCAGCACACTTCTATGACCTCCGCTCTCCAGTGATTCTTCAGAAGTGCTTTCACATGTTATTCTGATATTCTCATCGTTAAACCGCACTTCCAGATCGAACTACTTCTCAGCCTTAAATTGCATATTCTCGGATTTGTTCTGAGTCGAACTTAAATTCTGCTTCTCCTCCAGAAGGTTCACCCCGAATTGGTTTTCCCCCTTTTCAGTAAAGAGATCAACGGATCGTAGCTCTTGCAGGTTTGCCTTAGACTTGCCCTTTCCAATCAGTTTCAGTTTGAGGTGATTTGTCTCTAATTCACAAACAGTTTTAGCTGGAAATCAAGTTGGCTAATGAAACCAGTACGACTGTCTACTGAAGATAACTGCAAGTTTGGTGGTGAACAAGCTGCTAAATTTCATTAACTGTTACTAGATGGCCCTAGGGAATTAAACTAAAAAAATTACAATAATATCTTACAGTCACCATTTCCTTCTCGACACCTCGCCTTTCCGCTCTCTTGCCCCCTCCAAGGCTGCTTCACCTTCTTCCACCGGTCCGCGAAACGCCTAAATTGTCCCTTATAGAACTTCTCGTTGGCGAAAACGACACTTTCGCAAGAACTAAGTTCAGCTTTCCTTTTTGTCGCTGCCCTTTTCTGACCCTTCGGTTCTTATTAGATACTCCTGAGAATGAAGTTTATGAAGCTGCGACACCTATTCAAGAGCCGTAGCGCAGATTGATGGTGTTCCTTGATCTCGTTTAGGGGTGTAGCATTGAAATAGTACAGCCCGCTAAAATCTGGAAGAGGGTCCGTTTGAGTCCCCAGTGAAGGTGTCTTTTTGGTGCCACTGTTGGGCTTTATTAGGGAGGAACTTCTGTTGCAGAACTGCATGAGTTCAGCAGATTCTGGGTGCAGCTTTTGACAGGTCTTTTGGCACCGGAGAGCCGGGCCGCAGGTCCTGCAAACGGCTGTCTGAGTCACCTTAATTAAGTATGTAATAAATATCAAAATTATTTGTTTTGTTCACTCATCTGATAAGATAATGCAGCGGCTATATTTAGTGTTATTTAACAAACATGGCCATTTACCCAAAACGTATTGATTACTCACTATATTACCCGTTTATAGTGCATTAGGCCCTTACAGTCGGTGCAGTGAAAGGTGAAGAATTGCAATAAATATAAGATAATAATGTCTTGGCCACCACCTCACTATGGGCCTGGATGGGGACCTCCCCTTCATGGTGGACCTTGGCCTCCTCCAGGACCTCCACCAGGACCGCCACCATCTCAGTGGAGACCATCGCCTTATCCTCTAGACCCGGGAATACACGCTCCCCCATTTGGAAGCCCATATCTGCTTTTGGGGCCCCCTGGCTACTGCCCGTCACCTTTTTGGGGGCTGCCGCCATGCCAGCACAGATGGTGTACGCCTGAGTGCGGAATTTGCAAAGGATGGAGATGGGCATAGGTTTTGTTGTGAAAAAATCATAAATTTTAACTCATTAATACAAAATAAAATTTTATTGCTGTCTCTTTCTATGAGCCATTGTTGAATGTGGCTGCCTAAGGCAGGAAATACACCAGGAATTTGTTGATTGCTTTGTGCTCACTGCAATATACGTATTTTAAGGGATAACAGCAGAAAGTGCCCCTTTCCAGTTTGGGCGCTCGCGCGGGGGGCGCTGGCTTATTGCCACCTGTAGCAGACATAGATAATTGGAATAATTCCTTGATTAAATTATTATTCGTTCAAATGATAATTTGGAATTCATCAGTGTGTACAACAGTGATACGGCACAAAGGTGAATTTTCAAAGTTAATTTCGAGCTCAAACGAGGATTAAGGAGACGGAAATTGCAATAAGTAAGAAGGGGAACAATTGAAGTAAAAACTAATGGCAAACGAGATTAAACATGATTGAAATTAATAGAAAAATAGCGATTAAAATAAAGTGCCAAAGCAACAAACCATTCGAAATTAAGATTAACAGGAACAAGCGGGAACAAACGTAAGCGGTGGCTAAGCAGTGAATTTCCCGCCTCGAAACAATCAATGATAACGTTGTTATGCAGCCCACAATACACCAAAACATAAACAAACCAACTTAACCTCAAACTAATTTTCACTCTAATGGAAAATTTGTAAACTAACGTTTTTTTATTTCAATTTCTATTACTTTACATAGACAAGCCCTAAATAATCATGGCGAGAGTATACGCTAAAATCTCCTCCTTATTCAGCGTATTTCGAACAATCCCTTTGAAAACCCACCACCAAATACGTCTCAGCAGTACGACCCCAAAAAAGCTCTTTTACACCGAATACGGAGACCCCCTCAAAGTAGTAAACTTGACAGAGGCAGAACTACGAGATCCCCAACCGGATGAAGTGGTTGTCAAATTACTAGCGGCCCCAGTTAACCCCGCAGACATCAACACAATCCAAGGCAAATATCCTTCGAAACCCAAGTTGCCCGCGGTGCCAGGCAACGAAGGTGTGGGCCAAGTTGTGTGTGTGGGTTCAAATGTAACTGGCCTCTTTGAAGGGGATCATGTGGTGCCATTGAGCCAAAATTTAGGCACTTGGCAGACCCACTTAGTGTTGCCGAAAGAAAGTGTGTTGAAGGTGACCAAAAAGTTGGGCCTAGTTGAGGCGGCAACTTTGACTGTAAATCCTTGCACAGCGTTTCGAATGCTCAGGGATTTCAAGGAATTGAAACCTGGAGACACAGTAAGTGCAATTTTGTCTTCATACTAAAAAAACTTTCAAATTACTCCTTCATCAGGTAATTCAAAATGGGGCAAATTCAGCATGTGGCCAAAATGTAATTCAAATTTGCCGTTCCTGGGGTATTCGAACAGTAAACATAATCAGAGATCGCCCAAATATCGCGAAACTTAAAACATATTTACATGAACTTGGTGCAACCCATGTTTTTACAGAAGAAGAACTCAGGAGTACTGAAATATTTAAGGAAGGTACTGTAGCCAAGCCTAAACTGGCCTTAAACTGTGTGGGTGGCAAAAACGCTCTGGAGTGTCTCAGGCACCTAGAAAATGGAAGCCCCATGGTGACTTATGGAGGCATGTCACGGGATCCTTTAACAATACCCACATCTGCACTGATATTTAAAGATTTACAATTCAGGGGCTTTTGGATGACCAGATGGTCTAAAGAGAATGCCACAAGTGTTGATAGGTTTGAGATGTTTTCAGAGTTGATTTCAATGATGACCAGCAACGAATTAAAAGGGCCTGCATATGAGATGGTAGATTTCCAAAATTATCGGGAGGCATTAATTAATACTCTAACCATAAAAGGAATGATAGGAAAGAAGTATATATTAAAATTTGATTAGTTTATTATAGTGCTGTTTTGTTATCTCTTTAATTCATTAAGTGTAAATAATGTTGGTGATTTATTAAGATAAATAAATTAAAGTAATTTTCTTATGCCATTTATTTATTGAGTTAAGATTCCTTTATAAGAGACAAAATGTAAATGCAGCCAACACAACCTAAAATGCAAGAAACCACTGCAACATAACCATAATCATCCAAGTTTCCTACGGGCACCAGCAGTTCCATTTCTTCAAAATCCTAAAAAATGTGTTTTAAATCTTCATGGGTATCCTTAATACTTGATCTTACAGCTTTATAAGAAACATTTTTCCACGTTTGAATATTGTTGAATTCTTCTGAACTTTTAGGAGCAAACACTCTCTTGTCAAGACCACAAATTATGTTATTGGACTCAGGACACTTAACCAAGAAAGAGGGTTTAGTCAATAAGACTTTTCCATGTCTGAAATGTTTAATTTTATACTTTTTAATTTGACTTCATTATATTAAGACCCACCCTCCCATAAGTGGCCTTTGATAGCGCAAATGTATAGGCAGCTTAACAGATATTCGTCCAGAGATTTGTGACTTGTTATTTAAAAATATGTACACAATATGTCCAGTTGCTTGATGGGCGATAGCCTCTACATCCACAGAGCCATCAATGAGAATATCCAACTAAGGCACATGACATAGATCTTTAATGAATTTTCAAATTACAAATTCATACTTTTCCCAGTCTTTTTAAGTCTTCAGCTTGGTCTGGATTAACAAAGAACCCTCGACCTACATCAAGCCTTAAAGCAATACTGCAGGAGGAATTCAGCCACTCCACCAGATTTAAGTTGTTTGTTTCTATGAGCCAGTTTAAATCTCTGAAAATGCATCGATTCAGGTTAGTTTAGGCACAATTATGTGCTTTCAAGATTATTAATTTGCTTAATAAACACCGACTGGAAAAACATTGTGATTTACATAATGTAATTTGTAATAAGTAACAATAAACAATTTGGGAATATCTTAAAATGTTACAAAACCTCATTAAGTAAATCAAAAATTCTTTTAAGTGACAAATTATTATTGCTTAATTGAGCATTGTTTCTTGAATAAAGAATCATTCCTTTGAAGGTATATTACAAAATGACCTACCTGTGAAATCCTAAATGGTCAATTTTCTGTGTTATTGTAACGTCCAGGGGGATACAGTCCCTTTCTTGTTTGGCACTTTGAACTTCTTTTAAAAACCCCTTGGAAAATACCAATAATAGGGCTATGGTGTATATGTGAGGCATAGTTGAAATTGTTTAATTTAAGAGTTTAGGCTCTCGTAGTAAAGTTAAAATTATTTATGAGTGTTCAGTAAGCATCGAGGTCAACTTGTGCCCCTTGTTTGAATGGGTTTTATGTTAGAAAACTCATTTTGAATAGAGAAATATTTTGAGTAAAGTTCACATCAATTGATAAAAAAACATAACCTAAAATTTACAAATTTAAGTTAAGTGCCATAATCGGCTACAGTCCGTGTCAAGACGTAGTCAAGTATATCTTTGTCTTTATCTTTACGATCTACTTAGCCTAGGAGGAAAGACTGCTAGATTATTTGGATCAGAATACGTCAAATTATTAAAAAAGGACAGGGGGATAATAAGGAAATTTACTGCTGTGGACAGGACCGTAATTCACCTGAAACTATTTATTAATGATAGACACTTAATTTACGAATTTTAGTTAATAAAATTTTTGTTGTCGTAGTTGTGGGAAGCGTCTTCTGAGTATAATGTTTAAGATGAACAATAAATCATCATTAAACATACAAATATCAGTCAAAAATTTTCACTGTGAAAAAACTTGAAGCACCATAATGATTACATGTCCGGTGTTTTAAAACAGTTTTCTTAACATAAACAATCTCTAATTGCATTTAGTATCTTTACACTTGCTTGTCAAACAAACAAGTAAAGATCAAATGTTATCAGAAGAGATTGGTGATGAAAAACAGTCCGTATAAATATAGTCATATTAAGTATAATTAGTAATGAAGACCAAAGTACCCGCAATGCCGAAGACTTAGTTGTCACTTGACTCTCTATTAAATAAGTTGTATTGTTCTGAAAGAGTAGATGTTGGAAGATAAATAATAAATTGAGGTAAGAGATGGGTATAACTGAACATGTTCATTTTTTTATTTTATTTAATGTTTTTTTATGTATTTTAATTTCGATTTGATTTCACTTAAAAAACAGCCTTTTTCACTGGAAGGCTATTCAAATTCTTAGACTTGATCTTGAAGTACACGCAAGGTTAAGACCAGACACTGTTTTTCTCATTGCCTTCGTGATCTCTCCATCGGCCTACGGTCACCTGATGATTGCTAAATAGTTCGAAACGAGTAATAGCCCAAATGCAAATACATTTTAAATGATGATGATTTAACTTGAGCCTTCATTAGATGGAAAAATCTTCTTCTTTTACCGTCTGATCACCTTTTAAAATCCCGCTTATCAGCCGGAGATTACCATGGACGTACATAACATGAAATGAATAGATATAAAAACTTAGAATAGAATGGCCCCAAAAATGAAAAAGTTTTTATCCATTTATTCCATGTGATAATTCCCGTTCCAAAGCGAATTCTAATTTTATGCTTAATTCCTTCAATTATTTGCTGTATCTTGCACCTAATTATGCCCAACTGCATTCTCTACCTCCCTATAGCAATCAACTGCGGCCAGTTGGATGATCTCAAGGCAGATTTTCCTGCAGCAAACTGCAGCGTAAACACTAAAAATTCCAAAGAAAGCGCAGAAACTAAATCCTTTATTGAATTAAGTTCAATTAAATTCAATTAAAAACAATTAAAATTGTTGTATTCGTCCAAAAACATGAATATTTGCTGTAAAGAGAGTTTCTATCTTTTAAGATAATTTTTTATAAATAATAATATTATTTCCAAATAGTATTGAAATAATCATGTTGCCAGTTGTATTATCTTCTATTGCAAACATCAACATCCTAATCAATCGTATTTATAACTTAGAAAAATAACAAAACAACAAAAATAAGGAAAAAACGATAATTTCCCAGAATAACACAGAACCGAGACCTGGCAACGGGACCTCAAGCAGTCTTCTGCATTTTCTGAATCACTTTAAAACAAAAAGGAAATGCCTCCTCATTCTTTCGAGCCCTCCTCTTCCCTGGGGATCAACCCTCCCTCGAGAAGAGCCAAAAACCAATCCGTGGACATGTGGCTGGAAGACAAAGTGGGCACGGACAACGCCGAAGGCCTCTGGAGAGTTCATAACGGAATCTATGATTTAACTGAATTTGTTCACAAACACCCTGGCGGAAGTGAGTGGTTAGAGTTAAGCAAGGTAGTATTGGCCTGTGAACACCTTAATTATTATTATAATTGAGTGGAATAGGGGTTAGATATCACTGAGGCGTTTGAGGTGCACCACCTCTCCACTTACCCGGCAGAGGTGCTTAAGAAGTACTTCGTAAGGGAGGCTCGCAATAAAAGAAACGCTCCCTTCACCTTCAAGGAAAATGGATTTTATAAGACTTTGAAGAGGGAGATATTGCTGGTTCTGCCCAATCTGCCCAAAAAGAGAATCAACTTTTCGAACTTGATGATTGACTGCTTCTTAGTAGTTCTCTTTCTGTTATCAACTTTAGCAGCTAAGTACTGGAGCTTTCTCATTGGGACCTTGGCAGGAAACTTCCTCGCGTTTCTTACCATAGCTGCACACAACTATTTTCATAAGAAGGACAACTTTAGGATGTACTACTTCAACTTTTCCCTGCAGACCGTCAGGTAAGAGTGATGTCTGGGCTTACTAAGGGTTATTAAGGGGAGATGGGTCTTAGGGAGTGGAGAATCAGCCATGTACTCAGTCATCACATGCACACAAACACTATAGACGACTACGAAATATCCTCGTGGGAGCCATTCTTGCAGTACATGCCCATAAAGAAGACTCAATTGCAGCGCTACGGACAGTGGTTCATCGCCCCGTTCATGTGGATTTCTGGGTTCCACAGAGCTTTAATTTCACGGTATTTTTACAAAACTGCGTGAGTGATGCATCGCAATTTTGTCGTTAATACAGGATATCGGAGTACCTGGAGGGAAGGCGAAACCACATTAAGTGGACCGACTTCATAGCTTTCCTCCTCCCTCTCTTCATGTACTTCTTCAGCGGACAAACCCTCGGGGGGACCTTCCTTATGTGGAACTTCATAGTGATGATAGGAAGCACACATCTGTTCTTCGTGGGGTTGCACGCTGCCCATCACCACCCGGAGATCTTCCACGATGGCGATCAACCCAGGTAAAAGTCTGACTTAGCGGCCTCAACCGCACAATCAAAATTCTTTAAATAGGTCCCAAGATGACTACGACTGGGGAATCAGCCAGTTAGACGCCATCATGGAAAGGAAGGAGATCACCGGGTCTCCATTTCTGGTGCTGACCAATTTCGGAGACCACGCCCTGCATCACATGTTCCCAACGCTGGATCACGGCGTTTTGGATTATCTTTACCCAACATTTAAGAAGGTTAGACTATCCAGAGGTGAGATAAGCAGGACTACCCGAGATCTTTTTATAGGTACTCAATCAGTTCGACACCAACTTGAGGATGGTGTCGCAGCTGGACACCATTTACGGAGGGTTCCGGCAACTGATCAAGGTGGCCCCGAGTGACCTTCCTCCAAATCTGAAGAAATACGATCTTAAGAAGTATAAGTGAAGAGTTCATGTCTGATTTGAGTCAAATGGGGCAGGGATAATTGCTTAATATATTTGTGAGTCTGTTGGGGATGGCGCAGAATAGCTGCGGGCGTTCGTGTATAAGGCCGAATTTGTAATTTTTCTACGATAAAGTGCGGTCAAGGAGTATTTAAGGGTTTCATTTTTGCCAGAGTTCCAAGGAAATACCAAACACGAGCATGAATGCTGCGGCTAATTGTGTCACTGAAGCAACAAATAATGAGGCATTCGCAAATTTCTGGCACTAGCTGTAAAATTCCTCATATTTTCGGTCGCTTTATGTAGGAACTGACTAAGAGAAGTACGATTGTAGTTGGTTCATAAAGAATTTCAAAGCGAAACTGATAATTAAATTGGGAGGTTGTTACGAGAATCGGCCTCTATTTTTAGGACAAGTTATTCGGTTTTGTATCGCCGGATAAAAATAATCCGCAGCCTGTGGATGATTTAGGCAGGACAGGCCTTTTTGCTTTTGCCGGCGACCTTTGAATCAGCAGGAATCCTGAAGATGACTCAACGCCATTAATTTAGTCACACATTTTCACAAAAACGACTGCGTCACGGTGCGAGTTTTTCAGAAATATCAACAGAATTCGGTCGATTTTGTTCGAAAATACGAAAGAAAACTATCCCCTACAGCATATTCAGTCGACACATTCGATCATCAGCTATAAACACCCCGCGACAAGTCGAGGGTGGCCTGAAGCGGCCTCTCCAGTGCCGCCACCTATTGGCGGGCTCTGGAAAAGGGCCGCTATTAGCGCCATCCATTTTTCGATTTTGAAAGCGACGATTCTGAATAAAAACGAGATGGAATCAGACAATTCGCGTGAGTTTCTTCTCCCTGGAGCCGTCCCTGGGCGTTCTACATAACTGTCGGGTTATTGGAACACAGAATAGCTGCCAACTTGCATATTATTATCTATCGCGACACGGTCTCACAACAACTGACTCACAAATCGTCGTAGAACAAGCGTGATTCTTCTAGATTTTTTTTGTTGTTGCCAGGTAAAGGACGGTTATAAGTTTTCTACGCACATTGGACTCATCAACAACAAACAGCAATAACTATTACCCATTTTTCATATCTAAGTTTATACGCTACGACCTAAAACCTGCTGCCGCTGCTCTTAGCAATCAGCGTTTTCTGATAATATTTAAAATCGTCACTATCAAAATCCTTCAAATTATCATACAAATTCATATTGTGCTGCATTTTCTCGTTATTCCTCTTCCCCAGCGAGATATTGTCCACGATCTTCGTGCTCCCACTAAAGCTGCTCCTCATGTTGCTCTGGGTGTCCGAATAGTGATCCTCCTCCGGTTTCTTCTTCTTCTTGTAGTAAGTTTTGATGAATGAACAGACAAGCTTCTCCAAGACTTTGATCAAGCCCACGACGGACAGACCTACGATGAAATGTCGATATAATCATCCTTGCATCAGGAAGGGCTCACCTAATAGAAATCCCAGAGATCCTCCGATATCTGAGATAAAGGCCGTGAAGTTATAACCTATCATCTCTTTCATTAGAGTCACTAAGTTGTTGGTGTAATACACGGCGATGAAGCTGTGAGGCTCAGTGGTGTCTTCCACTGTTCTCCTGCTTACAATCGTGGGGGTGTAGATGGACACATGGCAGGACATTGGGCAGGAACAGTTCTTGATTAGATTTTTGCGATTTCTGAAAATTGTACGATAATTTATAAGCAGTGCCAGACATCTACTAACTGTTTGAGGAATAAATTGATGAGCATAGTGACGCTATCCGCATCATTGCATTGTGGCAGGAAGTCGTCCGGTATCATCCAAAGCCATGGCAAAGTGCAATTGGTGGTGTTGGTGATCTGGTAGAAGAAACACTCCTCCATGCACTGTAAAGCGGTTTTTAACTTTAAAGATTACAAACTGGCGAATCCCACCCTCGATCTGCTGTAATGTGGTTGGACTGCGGGATCGATGCAGGGGTTCTCATTAACGTTCACCCTGTAAAATTCCTGATGCCTCAAGTGGATTCTCATGTCTTCCATAGACTCTATGTAGATATATTCCAAGTAGCTGTCGTCCTGTTCTTCTGCAGCTATTCAAACAATAAGAATATGGTATTGATAATGAGGAATAATATAAGGAAACCTACAGGTCAGTATTTCGTTAGGATCATGCAAGTAAATGTGAAATCCATATTGGGACTCCCCGCCACTGTCCACAAGTCTTTCGAGTTTGTCGTGAAGTAGGTAGAACCACCAGCCCCCTCCCATGTTGTAAGTTTGGGAGGTTTTCTGGGGGGTGAAGATGAAGCATTGGCCGTGCTTGGTGGAATAGAAAGACATCCATTCTATGTCTGAATATCATCGTTAAATGTGTATGATAATGAAAACTTCATATGGAGATAAAATTGTTGCTTTAAAACTATTTTACTAACAAAACGAAGTCAGCTTTTCAAGGCTACAAAATCAAAAATCGCCATAACGATAAGAGCTATGGGGTAGTGAGTCACCTTAAGGTCAAGAAACAATTTTGGGCTAAGGTCTCTCGTGTAATGGCTTGTCTTTTTACGCACATTTGCCCTTACACTTAGCCCTTTTCAGAAACCGGTTTGAAGCAAGAATGTTTAATGAAACTGAGCCTGCTTTTTCGCCCTTACGACGCAAACTCCTCACTAAAACGAACTTAAACCGCTATGTTGCTACCTGCCAGCAATAACCCCATGCCATTATATGCGTACAGCTTGAAAATCTCATTGAAGTGATACGTTGTTTCATTCAAAAAATCCTGGATGGTGTAGTTTTCGAAATCGAAGTTGTGAAATACCCCCACCATGTTCAATTCCTGGCCAGTTTTGAGTCCGAATTTCTACACATGAAATACAATCAATATTATCTTTACCATTACTAAGTGTGAACCCACTGGAAATAGCTCGTTCTTAAACCCGGACTTCCGACAAATGGTTACTGATGGATACGTCATGCTCTCATTCAAATTGAATCCATAATAGGTGGTGATGGGAGGTGACAGCAACCGCTTCACGCATTGCCCCACCTAAAGATCTTCATGAGATTTAGCAACTCAACCTCCTCTCCAGGATCTACCTGATAAATCGAAAAACAGGTGCAAGAAATCACCACCAACAACTTGATGAAGTGATTAGGGCTGGAGAGACACTTCTTCACTTTCACCAAACCGAACATGTTTCGCGGATTGGAGCGCCGAAGTTTCAGGGCTTATGTGAGGCTGTCGTAATGCGGTAATTAGTTTTTGCGCTCCGGGTCGTAAATTATGGGAACTCACTATCAGATTTTATATAGGGCTTAGTGGCAAGTTTATTGGACCGAAATGTAGCGATTATTAGCTCTTGATGAGGTTTACCTCGCGGTAATTAGTGATTGATTTTCCTGTAAGTAAATCAAAAGAGTGTGTGTATGGACAATCTAGTTGCAACGCATTTGATATACAGGGAGAGTGTTTGCCATCGGCATTTTTCGGTTCGACCTGGGAGTGATGCAATTCGAGCCTTCCTGGATATTCCGGTTAGTGTATACAGAAAGCTGAAACTCCGCACAGAAAGCATTTTGTTGATTCGAATACTCGTTGGCACATTATTACAGGATATTTTTAGAGCTTAAAGCCGGCAACGTATACGATTTTACGCTACAATCATTTGGAAATGCTTTCAAAATCAGGATTTCGAGTTCTCCACGCCTAAACCATTTGAAACACTGCCACTAAAGATTCATTTAATCTAGCAACCAACACTTACTTTTCCAACAGTGCACCCCCATCACTACCCTAACCTGAACTAACCCATACACAAATCCTCCCCGCCCCATGTCCTTCCAACGACTTTTTCGAGCATTTTCGAAGACTCGTTCGCCATGGTCAGGAACCCACTCGAAGGGCTCGCATGGAACCTGAACAGGACAACTGGAGCCTGCTTTGCAATCTAACGCCCCACACGGATTCACCCTGGATACCTCCATTGAAGATCTGGAAAATCAGCATTAAAATTAGTCCATATCTCGGGAACTGAAAGAGTGAACGCGATCAGGGCAAGCTGGTAGTGATCACCCAGGCGATTAATCTGCTGCTCGTTTTGCTCTTCGGGTTCCCAAGTCCCTGGCGATCTTTTGGGAACTCAAAAATAATTGCGTTAAACACACAGCAGATTAATCGCTTTGATAACCTCTGTCAGCCTGCCCTGGTCAGGTCGCGTGCTCTCTTCTAGTTCCTGAGATATGAACCAGTGCTATTGTTGATTTTCCAGAGTTTCAGTGGAACTATCCATGGTAAACACTTCCGGTGCTTGAGACCTCACGCGGCTCTTTTAGTTTTCAAAGCTTCAAAGGAACTAGCCAGGCTCAATTGATGATCCACATCTGTGGATTGGAGCAATAAGCCTTCCTTCGGAAATTTAGATTTTTCCTTTCAGTCCTCCTCTTCCAGGCTCAGTGGCACGTTTTTCGGCGATGAGGCCGCTTAAGCCGGTTCTTCTTCTAAAACTCTTCTACGTTTTATCGAGGAATTTCACGTAGTACATTCGTAGTGGTAGGCAGGGCAGGAATTTAATGAACGCTACAATATCACTTACTACATACACACGCACTTATACGTCGAAAAGTGAGGTTTTTAAAATAGTCCAGCTGACTGCATGTTTGTAAATCTCAGTTCTCTTGAGGCCCATTTGTACGCAGTCTAATTTTACCTCATTCGTGCTAACCTACTTATGAGTCGAAAATAATCCCAGACTCGAGAGTGCATCACGTATCACTCTCGAGAGTTTCTATTTTGTGCCATAATGTGGTCAATGGGGAGTCTAGGCAGGGGCTACACTCATCAGCAATCGGCGTCCCGGTTTTAGTCGGATTTACTGAGGAATTTAAGTGAGAAGAGCGAAAAACATCCGTCGTCCCACCGTCATTTCGTCGACTCCCAAAAAGTCCAAATTGGTGCTGCGGTGGCGGTTTCTGGACGCTCTTCCAGAGCTAACGGAATCTGGCATTTCACCTAATTAGAGTGCCCGGATGCGGATAAATGGCGGATGGACTGACAGGGGCCCCACATCACCATGGCCTTGATTCCTATTGGTCGAGTCAAGATTAGTTTACTTGAGGCCGGCTCTGCTTTCGTGTAGCGAAACCGAAGGGTAGGCAACACACAATTAGGGCCCCTCTGGGACGCCTAGAGATTCTAGATTTGCTTAAGGCAATTTTTGGCGCGATTTAGCACACCAAAAGTTCAGATTTAGTTAAGTATACGTAAAATCGGCTTGGGCTCTTGCAGCTCATTTGCAGAAAAGGCCTCCAAACTATCCATTAATATCGCCTTAAAGTGGAAGAAACGAGCAAAAAACGGTCGTGTTAGAGGCATAAATATATGAATTTGAGCTGAGTCCTAAGGCCAGGATCAAGTGGAGAAGGTGACAAATCTAATGTAAATCAAGTCCTCTCGCTCGTGGTGATGAATGCTCTTATAATTTCTCGAACTAAAAATACCTGGGAGAAATGATTAAATTATTAAGTTCTACCTGCCAAATCGCGGTCAGGCTCAATCGTTAATCGCCATCGGACTATCCGAGCAGCCATCTTAATTCGTCTTGTTCGCAAATTAATTCGAATTTTCCCATTTATCATAAATGCCACGCGGCACGCGCCGGGCAAATGGCGAATGGATTTTTCCAGGCGCTCTTCTCAAACCTTTTGCGAGATTCTGATGGCCTCCAGACCATCCAAAACAATAGATCTTGGAGATTATGGCTATTTTTAAAGTTCCGAAAACACTTTTGTTTAATACGCAATCCCGAGTGTTTAATTTGATATGAGTGATGATGATAACCGAGGCGAGAGAAAAGGCAAATATTTGGCTGTAAATGAATTACCCATATGCTAATTAATTTTTTTTTTTTTGGGCACCTGCCCTGAACGGGAACATTTTGCCGCCGCTTTTGGTTCGAAATCGTCCTTCTGTTGGCGTTTAACAGTGCATTGAATGATTGGCAAAACTGGGACTTCAAATCAGCGCTTAATGCAGCCGAAAGCTGCAAGCGGGGGATCAGTCGACGAAAGCAGAACTTGCATCTTAAAAAAATCAAATGGGGAGATAATCAGGTCCGAAGTCAATAAATTTATTTTCGGCCTTTTAAAAATAGAAATGTACTTCGCCGAAATACTGTTTCTACACCATCGGGGGTTCGGTTGATTTGGGTTTCTATGTTTTTACGTTCCCATTTCCCATGTTCCCATTTCCCACGTTTCCATTTTTCCATGTTTTCATCTTTCCATGTTCCCATTCGTCCGTGTTCCCACTTTTCCACGTCTCCATTTTTTCGTGTTCCCATTTTCCATGCTTGTTTGAATCGGTCAGTCGCAGATACTTTCAACGATAGCCCAACGCTTAGCGTCAAATTCGAAACGTCAATTGGGCAAAAAATTAAGAATACTCTGTAGAGAATTTGCCAGGATTTTTGGTGTGACGGTCGCACTTTTGGCACAAATCCGAGAAAGCGGTTGATCGAACTGGGATTTTAGCTCTAACACGGGAATTATAAATCGTCAATTGTAATTTGTTGAATGAATCGCTGCCAGACGCGCAATGCACATTATATAATTCCATTTTTTCGACTGGACCATCGGATAACGTATTACATTTGCCTGGTGCGTTGCAGCAAATGGAAAATGATCCAAGGGAGCAGAAGCTGCTGCTGTCCCGTGGAATCACCGTACCGTACCGTACCGTAACGAAGATCCTGATCCATTTATCATAATGGAAAAAAGCTACAAAAATTAAATGGGTTGTCCCATGCTCCCGCGATAGCTCCCCGAGATATTTGTTTCAGCGGTCTGATGCTCGATGGGTGCGCCCATTTCGCACCTCGTATGCGAGATCTCAAAAATCGCTAAAACATGAGGTTTTTTTGAGGACAATTGGAGTTTTCGTGAGTGTGCGTGTGCGTGGTGGGGGCAATTGAGTGATGAATAATTCAGAGGTCATTAAAAAATATTTAAACATCTCAATTTGTATAACCTCATTAAAATTAGAGCAAGGTGAGAGCGAACATGTCTTTCATGGATAGTATTGTCATTTCCTGGATCGCATTGAAGCCACCAGCTCCATCTCGCGGGTCTTTATAGATCTCTTCCGGCTAGCCTGAACTAACCCGGACTAACCTGTGTCAGCGAAATAAAAATTGTCAGATTTGACTTTTAATGACAGCAAATGACGTGTGTCGGCGTTTGCTAGATGCGCGAACCCCGCAAAACTTTAAGGCTAAATAAAATAACGGAAAAAATTCCTGTGAGCTTTGCGGAATACGAGGATGTAAAAAATCGGTTACGGTTAAAAAGCGCTCACACCGATTTAATCGAAACTGTCGGCGTTTGCACAAGGGCATGTCCGCGAGGCAGGTCCGGGGAAAAATAGCTACGCCCGCTAAGTTCTTGCAATTATCATAATTGATTGGAGTAGAGCGACGAAAAATGCAACTTTTCTGTCCCTCGACTTTTTCCTGCGTCTATACTCCAAGGGTGTGTTTGTCCTTGAAAAGGAGTCTTTCCTCGTCCGAAGGCGCCCGCACTCAAAATGCGACTCAGTGGGTTAACAAACCCGAACTTTCCCCTACTACGGCCATCTAACGCCTGCCATTCTCCTCTCATCCGATTCCACACCGTTCGGAAATTATTTCTGGCTCCCAAGCCCGTTCCCTGCTCCTAAAAAGGGAGACGTCCAGGCTTGTAACGGGATTGGCCATTGGCCGAACCTGACCGCCAATCGGCGCCGGTGTTACATTTCGGGATCTGGTATCAGACATTTATATGTCTTGTAACAACCGAAAACCTGTCCAGACTGCCTTTCCGAACGTAAGTGTCAACTGTGTCCGCACCACCCGTGTTTAACCCACATTCACACAACATACAGCGTTACGTCGTCTTGAAGGGACTGTGCCCATTAGTGCCCTCTAGATAGTGCTTCGAGTGATCTGAAGTGAGCGTTTGACAGTGTCATACTAGCCCTGATGTGATTTATGTGTGCTATCATTGGATTAATCGCAATCAACCAGTGGTCTGTGGTCATGTTTCAATGTCGAACCTTCTAGTTTATAGGGCCCATGGTCACTAGTTCGTAACCCTAATAAGCATGTGTAGCAGCATGGTCTGTATGTAGAAGCGTCACCGACGCAATTTCCGCTAGTATGACACTTGCAAATGTCCAATTGCAGTGCCGCGATTGACACCCGATTCCAACCTGACGTGACAACTAATGCAAATTCCCTCTAACACCCAATTTAACAGCCCAAATTTCAAAATTAACCACACACTAATATGAATGAACATCGCTCAGTTACGTGTTCGGTGCCATAACACGTTCCGAATTCCTCTGAATTTCCATCAGGAAAACAATTGCGCAACATGCCAGGAATAGTACGGCCGCGAATAGAACGCACCGTGGAATGTGCGCGCGGCCATTTTGGATTTCCCGAATGTTCCTGTCACACCTTACAAGGGTGACGTGCCGTTAATTGTGCCGATTCTATTTTCGGCCCGACTGCGAAAATAGCTGGATTATTGTGCGCTATTTTCGGCCCGTCAAATGTCAATGTCGTTGAGATGATTCATGTGACGTCGTTCTCGAATTTCCCGCGGGCGTTGTGGATTCATGTTGCATAATGACGCAATCGAAAACAGAATCGTTTGACATTGCGTGCCTATGATAGATTACGTATTTGCGGTTTAATTGTTTCTCTAAATTTAGCCCAAAGGTCAATGGCTGGTTAACTTTAAAGGACCAAATAATTTCACATTAATATGAATGATCGATAGGGTTCAGTTTAGGTGGGCAGTGACGCATCATTAATTCATTTAGATCTACTTTAAGAAAGTTATGACGCGATCTTAAGCAAACGCTCTCGCGATTCATTGATTGTGCAACTGGAAAAAAAAAACAAATAAACTGATTTTTTCATGGCAAATATTGCATTCGAACGGTCTTAATACATCCCTATCTGGATTTCTTTAAACTAATTAAGGGAGTTGGAACGCAACGCCACTTTCACTGCTGGAACTTAGTAGTATTCATTTATTTCTATTAAATCAAAATCGAGCTTATTCTGAGGACAAAACATTGAGTTCATTTCTCTAATACCGCCTATACCTCTAATTAAATTTGCGACAGATACTACATCTGCACTTCATCGCGTTTGAACTCTCTTAATAAAAAGCAAACGTCACTTTTTTGTCAAAATTAAGGAGGTTAAAACGTTAAGATAATGCATAATGCATGCATCTATAATAATTGAAAAACCTCTTTAGTAAATTATATTAATATTGTAACTAAAAGGCACTCAGAGAAATCCGCCTTGTGGTGCTAAACACAGAGTTTATTCGACTTAAAAAGGAAACAAACTTGAAGCCTGTTTGAACGGCCTTAATAAGCGTAACGCGGAACTCTAGCAGTCATTGGAATTTGGGTTAATCTGTGCAATTAACTATTTTTAACCTTATCTTTAGTGGTTAGTCGCACAGATTGGTTTGGGTTTATTTCATCTTGACATACCTTCATAAATTTACACTTCACGCAAGCTATATAGGCCAAAACTTATATTCAATGAAACGGTTGCGCGGACCGGTGGTTTATCATTTGGTCTGTGGCAGGAATATTCCAGCTTGGACACCAGTTTGCTTTGAACCTTTTTGTATTTTCCAAAAAAAATCTTATGTAAATACATTGTGACGTGTTGGGAAAAATCTTATTTTTTTAACTGTGAAGCAAACAACTTGGTGCTGCTCGCAATAATGTCTGTATACAGAACTTTTGATACCACCTGGATTAGATAGAACCAATAAAAATAATGTAATTAAGCATTTTAGACCTTGAAGTCAAAGAACGCGAACAAATATTAACTTTCACATAACTTCCGAGAATATGATATACACTTTATTAAGCGTCGATAGCGAATGTGTCATTCTGAATAAATCAGAATCTGGATTGGAGGCTTCATTGATAATTCGAAAACAGACTTCCTTCAAAGGGACACTATATAGGGCAAACATTCCGGTCGTTACCCTTTTACTCCAATAAACCCAAACTCAATAACTGGAATGAACTTAACATTTCAATGATTTCGTACGTGTGCTTAATCACTCGCATTAAGGTCTGGTATTTCTTCCAGGAAGGCTCTAGGGCTGTTTATACGTGTCTCGATAGCCCCTTCGTAACCGTCCGCCAAAATGCCGAAGCCACCAGCGAACCAGGAGGATGAAGATCCCACCCCATACCTCTTCGTCTCCTTGGAACAGAAACGTATAGATCAGACCAAGCCCTACGATGCCAAAAAATCTTGCTGGGTCCCGGACGAGAAGGAGGGTTTCGTGCTGGGTGAAATCAGGGGCACCAAAGGTGACCTGGTTACGGTTGGCGTCCCCGGAGGAGAGGTAATACATTGTTAAGTAAATCATTGTTCTTACAAGAAAAACTCGTTCACACACACATATAAATGAGTTACCATAATCAATGGGGTTTGAGTAATCTAGGAAAAGCCATTCAAAAAAGACCAAGTGTACCAAGTGAATCCTCCCAAATACGAAAAAGTCGAAGATATGGCCGACTTGACTTATCTAAACGATGCGGCAGTATTGCACAACCTGAAACAGCGCTACTACGCTAGACTCATCTACGTAAGTACCTTTTTCTTCCTTACTAACTTCGGTTTTTCTCCGGCCGTCTAGGAAAAGAACTTCAAGAAAGAGCAGGTCTCCCAAGTAAACCCTCCCAAGTACGAAAAATGCGAGGATATGTCCAATTTGACATATCTCAATGACGCTTCCGTATTGCACAACTTGAAACAACGTTATTATGCCAAGCTTATTTACGTAAGTGCTCTTGTGTCCGGTCCGGGGACGTCCAGGACTTCTTGGAAACATCGGCAATACACCGACCAAGACTGATTGACTGTTTGATTTTTTTCTTGTGGCAATACCTTCACCATTTTGTCCATATACGTTAGTTAGTTATTGTCGTACTGTGCTAACAATTTCTCCAGTGTTAAACGGCACCATCTCGACCCATAAAACTTAGGAAGAAATGGTGCTCGATTGGTTTAGTTTACGGTCTATGTCGTTTCCAATTCTAACTCATTTTTCTTCAACTTATGTACCATTACCTTTAACGTTGTTGGTACCATTTTAGCTGCTTAACGTTCCGTTACTATCGACGTAACTGGCAACGTTGTTTTTATAAGAAAACTCTCCTGCAAGCGGCGATTTTAACCGTTGGTGAATATTCTTACAGACATACTCTGGACTCTTCTGTGTCGCCATTAACCCTTACAAGCGCTTCCCTGTATACACCAACCGTTGCGCCAAGCTGTACCGTGGTAAGAGGCGTAATGAGGTGCCACCCCATATCTTTGCCATTTCTGACGGTGCCTACGTGAACATGTTGACCAGTAAGTGCTGAGTTTGAGTGTTGAGACTCCTGCAGACTAAAGTGTTTTTTTTCTTTGCTCACAGACCACGAGAATCAATCTATGTTGATTACGTAAGTATCATTTCAACAGCGGTTTTCATTGGAAATCAGTATACAATGATTTTGTGCCACTCGGCATCTTCCCCCTTTATAAAACCGCTCTTTACTCCTTAGTGGTGAATCTGGTGCCGGAAAAACTGAAAACACGAAGAAGGTAATTGCCTACTTCGCCACCGTCGGTGCCTCCACCAAGAAACCAACCGAAGAGCAGCAGAAGAAGGGAACTCTGGAAGATCAAGTCGTCCAGACCAACCCCGTACTTGAAGCCTTCGGTAACGCCAAGACCGTGCGTAACGACAACTCTTCCCGTTTCGTAAGTTCCCTCACACCCTCATCACAAACCACTCAGTAAGCCTCACTCTGGTAAATAGGGTAAATTCATTCGTATCCACTTCGGCCCCACTGGAAAACTGGCTGGTGCTGATATCGAAACTTGTAAGTTCTCATTTTAATTGTACAAGCTTAGAATAACTAATGGATTGCTTAAATGACGCTAGATCTGCTGGAGAAGGCTCGTGTCATCTCCCAACAGTCCCTGGAGCGTTCTTACCACATTTTCTACCAGATCATGTCTGGAGCTGTTTCGGGACTTAAGGGTACGTTGTTTAAACCTTTCCTTACCTTATCATAGGCAGGCTAAATCTGGGTGACTCTGATCATGGGCAAGGAAGGACTGTGGGGATGTCGACTCACACCTTGAACTGTCTCAATTTAGCCTTCCGGTAGCACACAGGCCCAAGAAATAGTTCTTGTGAATTGTGCCCACTGGCAATAAGCCAGCTAAATATCAAACGTGCCGAAAATGCGTGTCCAATTCAAGAAGAATAAATATGGGGAGTTTTCGCGCTTCGACCCAAGACTTCCTAAATTCCTGAATTTAGCCCACTGCAGGTGTCGTTATTAATGATCCCATAAAGTTAAGGCGGAAGGCACATTAATCGCTTGATCAGCCTTCGTGTCTAATGCGAATTCTCTTGATTTGGCCTGCCTACCAGTCACCATGAACTACCATGAAATATCCCATGGCCTGAAAGCACCTGAAAGACTCTGAAGGTGTGAAATGAATTACAACCTCCACTGAAATCAGCCCCCGTCCCCTTTTTGTGACAATGTCAAATACCCAAAATCACCATGTGCTCGTGTTCTCTAGACATGTGTATTTTGTCCAATAACATCATGGATTACAACTTCGTCGCCCAGGGCAAAACTACCATCCCCAATGTAGATGATGCCGAAGAGTGTAGATTGACAGATGTAAGCGGGGATGAGTCAATCAGCCTACCCCCAAGCCCTTTTTTGGTGTTTGTGTATCTGATCCTTTGCGATTGCCCGCTACTGGATAGCTGCGATAGTCGCAAAGCTGACGACCCCTCCCCTAGTAAAATGGGTGCTTAGGCACATGACCCGTTGACATATACCCCCCAAGAATGAGCCTTAGAACTTAGACTCTCATCAAAGCCCTCTGTAGTGTGTATTGATCCTCTCCCTTTTTATTCTAGAACAATGTTTGTTATCAAATAACATTATGGATTACAACTTTGTGTCCCAGGGAAAAACTAAAATCCCATCTGTGGACGATGCGGAAGAATGTACCCTTACTGATGTAAGTTCTTTACTAACCCTCTTCACTCACTTAACAATGTGAGGTAACCTTAACAGGGTGATTTCATACGCTTTATGGCCGCTTCCATAAGTATTTGGGTGGTACTATTTAATCTTAGCTTAACTCGTTGGTTGTTTAGAAATTTCTGCTTTTAATGTGTAGCAACGGTACCACTTTCAGGTTTCTCAACAATACCTGTTTTGGGGGTTATCAAGAGGGATTTTGATAGTATCACGAGAGCGTAGCTACTGGGTGGCCAATGAACCTCCTGGAGTTAACTGCTATTTAGATATGCACTATGATTAGCTGTTCCTGAGATATGCCGGTCTCCTTGACTACCCAGTAGATTTTCCCTCTGTTATTGTTGAGCACCTATAGCGCAGATGTGCACAGCTGTAGCACCGGTCCATCATCGCACATCAGAGGAGACTTTTACCTTGAGAATCCTTCATATCACTCCATTCCGCATAAATCTATTCTCAGTAACTTAACGCAGTTTTCTCTTCTCCTCGACAGACATGTGCTTTTTGTCCAACGATATCTATGACTATAACAGCGTTTCTCAGGGTAAAATTACCATTAACGGGGTAGACGACGGTGAAGAAATTGGTTTAACTGACGTAAGTTCTGCTCGTCTTTGTTACGTTTTTGTACTCGTCCCATAAATGTGTGTAAAAGTCCAATTTTTCACCCAAATCTACCACTTGTTGTGACCGTCACGTAACGCTTGTAAAGTGCGTCGTCCACGTAACTTCCATGTAGCTGAGCTCAAGACCTTATCCGAATACACTAAAATGATCTTCCACTATATAGCAAGCTTTCGACATTTTGGGTTTCACCCAAGAGGAGAAGAACGATATTTACAAGATCACCGCTTCCGTCATGCACATGGGCACTCTGAAGTTCAAGCAGAGGGGTCGTGAAGAACAGGCTGAAGCCGATGGCACTGAGGTATGTTGAGCCATCACTCTGTGTTCTTCACTTAGAAAATTCGCTCGCAGGAAGGTGAAAAGGTGGCCAAACTGTTGGGCGTCGAAGCCCAAGCCTTGTACACTGCCCTGGTCAAGCCCAGGATCAAGGTCGGTAACGAGTTCGTGACCCAGGGTAGGAACGTCAACCAAGTAGCCTACTCCGTGGGTGCTATGTCCAAAGCCATGTTTGACAGGCTGTTCAAGTACCTGGTGAAGAAATGTAACGAGACTCTGGACACCAAGCAAAAGAGACAGCACTTCATTGGTGTACTGGATATCGCCGGCTTTGAAATCTTCGACGTAAGTTTTTTCGAACAGGGGTGAGAATCCCTCGATGGGATATGGTTAGATTGAATCTTCGATGATCCTGTACATGGTGGAAATTTATGGTTAGTTGCTTGGCGTTTAGCTCCAATGGACATTAATTCACGATCCAATTGGTCATGGAGCTAGATGCTTGGCCTGGATGTATTATACAATTTTTCTAATGATTCTCTTTAGCAGTTCATAGGTGGGGCCTTATTGTAAAGGATGAATGGATGTATAAAGGCGTGAATGGGGTTCATATTGAGGGCGCGAGTGTCTCTTTTTAATACTACAGCGGGAAGTTCTCCATTTCAATCACTTGTTTTTGAGAAAAACACCAAAAATGGCAACCGCGCAACAGTCTTTTGTCCGATCGCCATATTGAACTCTTTTAAGAGCCCAATAGGCGTGATGTCAGACTGGCGGCGGCCTGGATGCTCTGGTGTACAGTCAG
Source organism: Euwallacea similis (assembly GCF_039881205.1). Lineage (NCBI taxonomy): Eukaryota > Metazoa > Arthropoda > Insecta > Coleoptera > Curculionidae > Euwallacea > Euwallacea similis. The sequence goes on from NC_089609.1 coordinate 544,011, forward strand.
ACTTCAATATTTAACACCAAACTCTTCCGTTAAAAATTTAGATAAATGGAGGGTCTTCCCGAACGGCAAATCAAACCGCTAATTTTCACTTCTTCTGCTTAACTCAGTATAACGGCTTCGAGCAGCTTTGCATTAACTTTACTAACGAGAAGCTGCAGCAATTCTTCAACCACCACATGTTCGTCCTGGAACAGGAAGAATATACCAGGGAAGGTATCACATGGGTGTTCATCGATTTCGGCATGGACTTGGCCGCTTGCATCGAACTTATTGAGAAGGTTAGCTTGACTATCGCTTCTAACACTCACTCTTAATACTCTTTCTCTCTATGGCCGCATATCGCGAGGTAAGCCGGAATGCTAAATTTGATTTGAGCCCCTAACACCTCTGCGCCAAAAAGACACTAACTTTAAAACTCTCAGTACAACGGCTTCGAGCAGCTGTGCATTAACTTCACCAACGAGAAACTGCAGCAGTTCTTTAACCATCATATGTTCGTGCTCGAGCAGGAAGAGTACAAGATCGAGGGTATCGACTGGGTGTTCATAGATTTCGGTATGGATTTGGCCGCTTGCATTGAGCTAATCGAGAAGGTAACTCGCCCTGTGAATGTCTCATGCGTGTGTCTGAGCGTCTTGGTCCCGAATCACCCCCGGGATGTACCCCAGTCTCATGTGGGTTTTTGTGTGCGTAGTACAACGGTTTTGAGCAACTCTGTATCAACTTTACAAACGAGAAACTGCAACAATTCTTCAATCACCACATGTTCGTGCTCGAGCAAGAGGAGTACAAAGTCGAGGGCATTGAATGGGTGTTTATAGATTTTGGCATGGATTTGGCTGCTTGTATTGAGTTGATCGAAAAGGTAATCCATCCCCCGGAGGCTGTGGTTGTCGCTTTGTGGATAGAATCCCCCATTATTGGCCTTACAGGATACTTAGGCCAATCACTCTTAAATACTCTAATAGGTACACTTTCTGTAACTCCACCTACTGTACATGGATTGCGAGTTGCCTACACGTAGTTTAAATGTTTGTTTACACCACCAGTTCAACAGCTTTGAGCAACTTTGCATCAACTTTACCAACGAAAAGTTGCAACAATTCTTTAACCATCACATGTTCGTACTCGAACAAGAAGAATACCAACAAGAAGGTATTCAGTGGACTTTCATTGATTTCGGTCTTGATTTGGCCGCCTGCATTGAGTTGATTGAAAAGGTAATTGAGACGCCTAGCAAGCCGCGCAAGATCTCAATGTGCTTCCTGTTTGAGCCGCAGAAATTCTCGTGTCTATATGTTGTATTGCAGTAGTCAGGTTTCTTAGTTGCCTCCAGGGTCTGTGAGACCCGTGAGAACTAATGAGACCGCAGTAGTTACATGTACGCTCTCGCCGCAGTTCAACAGCTTTGAGTAGCTTTGCATCAACTTGACCAACGAAAAGTTGCCGCAGTTCTTTAACTGTCACGTGTTCGCACTCGAGCCAGAGGAATACCGACGCGAAGGTATTCAGTGGACATTCACTGATTCCGATCCCGATCGGCCGTTTGGGCTGAGTTGATTCAGATGGACGGTATTGCGCATAATCCACGTTCGATGACTAATCCGGTTTTGGACCTATCCAATTTACACCTTATTTGTAGTTATATGTATATGTTGCCATAAGTTTCCTAGTTGGCTCCACCCACTGTACAGGGCACACGAGCGCTACGGAACACCCGATTTTATATGTTTGTTTGTTTTACATGTATAGTTCAACAGCTTTGAGCAACTTTGCATCAACTTTACCAATGAAAAGTTACAACAATTCTTTAACCATCACATGTTCGTACTCGAACAAGAAGAATACCAACGGGAAGGTATCGAATGGGCTTTCATTGATTTTGGTATGGACTTGGCTGCCTGTATCGAACTTATAGAGAAGGTATTAGGGCACTACCTTCAGTGCTTCCTCTCAAAATACCGCAAAGTTCCACTTAAACAATCTCCAACTAAAACCCCCTTTTTCTCTAGTTTTTTGATAGTTTTTTTTTATTAATAGGCAGCCCCCCTTTATCTTACAGTCCCCGAGTTTTCTCACATTAATAATTTAACTGGAGCGGTACTGGTGGGTGGTTCATGACTGTCAAAACTAGAAGAGGCAACATTGCACCTGTCTTTTGTTTATATGACGTCATATTGAGCACTGGGTCGATGTTGCCATTCTTAATTTTTAGGCATTTTTGAGGGCATTTTTCCCCAACCCAGGTGAACCACCCTTTGAGTGCGTATACCGAACTGTAGCTCCATATTTATCGCTCCATAAACTAAATTTTGGACTTTTAGTCGCCCCCCCCCCCTCTCCCTGGTAAGCTACAAATTAGTGACTAACGTAGCCGATTAACTGTAACTAACCTTGGGATCTGAGGTTAATGCTGACGTCAGATCCTAATCGACGAACCAATAGACTAAAACCCTTGTGCTAACCGTCCATTTTCCAGTATAACGGCTTTAATCAACTGTGTATAAACTATTCGAACGAAAAGCTGCAACAGTTCTATAATCATCACATGTTCATCCTGGAACAAGAGCAATACCTCATTGAGGGCATTGGCTGGAAGTTCATAGATTTCGGCCTAGACCTTCAGCCTTGCATTGATTTGATTGAGAAGGTACCAATTGCTTGGACGTTTGAAGTACCTCTTTTCAGTAGTTTCGATAGTCAAAAAACAATTTGAGACACTGTTTAGTTATAATTATTCTAGTCTATGCACAGTGACACAAACTAGCGCAGCTTCAGCACCAAAGGTACTGTAAAATTTGCTTATTGCCTCACACTGTAATTTGCCTCTATGAAGACTGTCTTGAGGGCGAACGCCTGAGAGAAGCCTTCATAAGCGAGACAAGGCCTAACTGAATTCTCCCCCGATGTAGCCTATGGGCATCTTGTCCATTCTTGAAGAAGAATCTATGTTCCCCAAAGCCACCGATCAGACCTTCGTTGAGAAACTGAACACCAACCATTTGGGCAAGTCTCCCAACTTCCAGAAGCCCAAACCACCAAAGCCCGGCCAACAAGCCGCCCACTTCACCTTGGGCCATTACGCCGGTAATGTAAGTTCTGGATCGGAAGGTGTTTAAGCCCTCTAGAAACTGATCGAGTTTGATCGCAGGTACCATACAACATCACCGGTTGGTTGGAAAAGAACAAGGACCCTCTGAACGACACGGTTGTCGACTTATTCAAGAAGGGTAGCAACAAGCTTTTGGTGGAAATCTTCGCTGACCATCCTGGACAGTCCGGTGGCGGCGATGCCAAAGGTAAACGTCCTCCTTTATGACCGTTGTGTCTCAGGAAACTCTTTGTTGTATTAAACTTTATGATACTTAGGTGCCAAGAGAACCAAGGGTTCTGCCTTCCAGACCGTATCTGCTATGTACAGGGTAATTTCTCTGATATCTCTGCTGTCGCTGAGCTCAGAGCTATTCACCTAAATAACTTTACCTCTATTGCGAAGCAAAGTCCGCTCTTTTAGGGCTCAAGCGAGCCTTAAAAGGCGCGCTCGGTAGTTTCCTCCTTTTATAAGCGCTTAATAATAGTAGATGCTGTAACTCTTGCATGTGTTGTAGGTGGTCGTGGAAAGAAGGGTGGTGGCTTCGCCACTGTATCCTCAGCCTACAAGGTACGTTCCAACATTGATTTCCCCACATTCATACATGTAATACGAAATTGTTCCAAAATCTATACACAGGGGAACGGTTGGTTTTTAACTATCACTTGTTATGGTTATTTTCTAGGTTACCTTTGAAAAGTAATCGTTAATGTTTGATTGATTCACGTATCAACCCAAGGCGTAAAGGATACGTTCTGCCTTGTTTTGTGGTTGTTATCACATCAGTGAGTTATTTGTATGCAGGGATCTTTTTTTCTAACACCATCGGTTTACTCAAGAAAAAAAAATTACTTAAAAGCCAATAAAATGGTTTACGTTAACATAATACTGCAGACCACAATTTTCCTCATGTTTAATCATTAACTCAGATAGGTACTAAAGCTCCTTACTGCTTTAGCCGGCCAGTGCTAACTCAAAAAATTAAACAAATAACACCACTTACCCCTCTGGTTACAGGTTTGATGGAAATTGTTACTAACCGCAATGTTGCTATTTCAACATTAAATCCGTTTAGTCGGTGGTGATATCATAAACTTAAAAAATGGCAACGTCGCAACAGTCTTTTATTTGATCGCCATGATGATTGCGACAAAATGGTGAATAGAGGCGACGCAAGCATGGCGGTGCGCGCAGAGAAATCAACGTTGCGAAACTGAAAATCATATCTAAAGATGTGTTTTTGAGCATCAAGCTGATTTTTATAGAAACCACGAATCTGACCAACACTCAGATTTAATTTCAGCCACCGATTAAACTCCTCACAAATCTGTAACCAGCATACGCGCTCGTCAACTTTGGCGCACGAAATCTAACCAATCAACTCAATTCCTTAGGAACAATTGAACAACTTGATGTCCACCTTGAGGGCCACCCAACCTCACTTCGTCCGTTGTATCATTCCCAATGAATTGAAGCAACCTGGACTCATCGACTCTCACTTGGTCATGCACCAGCTGACCTGTAACGGTGTACTTGAAGGTATCCGTATCTGCAGGAAAGGTTTCCCCAACAGGATGGTCTACCCTGACTTTAAGCTCCGGTGAGTAAACTTTAGGTGCCCAATAGGTAGAGTACAGGTTAATTAGCCAGGAGCGTAGTCTTCCTGACGATACAGTTAACAGTACTTTGATCTGTTGGCCCTTAAAGGGTTTAAGGGTTTGTACCTACAACGATTCTCCGTGGTCTAGCTACATGATCTTAGCTCCGGCCACCATGGCCGCTGAAAAGGAGGCCAAGGAAGCAGCTAGGAAATGTTTGGAGGAGATTGGTTTAGACCCTGATAGCTACAGAGTTGGACACACCAAGGCAAGACTGTGCCCTCGTCTCTGTCTTGTGTCCAAACGTTGTAGTCGTTTATTGCTCCCTCCCAGTGTCAACCGTTAAGTTAATGTCGTGTTTGTCTCTGTCTAGTTATAAAATCTTGAACCCCACTGAAGCATCCAAAGAAAGCGACCCCAAGAAGTGCGCTGAAGTCATTTTGTCCGCCACCGGCCTTGATGCCGATTTGTACCGTCTCGGTCACACCAAGGTCCCGTCTATTATTTTTGTCTCTTTCTATAAGTGTTTGATTTTTTATCCTCTCTATATATCGCCATGACGACAGGCCATAGCTCACAGTAGTCTCAGTAATTTTGGACTGTCTTGGGACTACTGAAAATGTACCCCCTACAGTCCCGAACAGTACTGAAATCGGTGACTGTAGTCTTTGTAACTGTTTATATGTAAGTGTTCACTGTTGTTAATGTGCGACTCATCTTGCATGAATCAGATACAAAATTCTGGCTGCAAGTTTGGTCAAGGAAGCCCCCACACCCGAAAAAGCGGCCGAAGTTATCTTGGACCATATCGCTTTAGACAAAGAGCAATACCGTCTGGGTAAAACCAAGGTACAGTGGTCCAGCTGCTCTTAGGCCAACTTGAAAGGGATTGCCAATCAAAAGTTGACCTGATTTCCAAGCTAAAATTATGTTTTTACGAGGCCGATTTTCCTGGAAAAGCTCATTTTCAGAATGTGTAGCTGCGTGAAGCACTACGGAATTTTAATTGCGTGCGGGGAATTTTGGTAAATGAGAATGATGATGTGAAATTCATGTAAGCTCAGAAGGATTTTAACTTTTTCGATTTGAACTCACAGAAATTCAGGTCAAATCGATAAATTTGGCAATCTCCTTGGTTGGTCACGACATATACCGCAATCCCGTATTATCGATTGCTCTGCTGTTGCTTATCAACAACCTAATTTTGCCGCCTTTTTTCTTGTAACTTAACCCCCACTTTTTGCTTCAAAAAAGTATCATCAAGAAGCTCTAAATGAGACCACTGATGGGTTATCACAGTGGACCACAACTATCCAGTTTTCTTAGGATTAGGAACATTAACATCAGGAATAATCATGTTTGCCATGCACCAATTGATAGCCAAACGAGATGTCCTTCGTACTTAAGGACTGAATTACCAATGCAATGTTATCTTTAGTTCCCAGCAAGTTTCCTTAACAACCACAAGAATTTTTCGATTAAAAGCAGTAATTAGTCCTAAGTAACTTATGACATTTCGGAGACTTTTCAGGTGCACTCACATAGGGTCGGCGGACTCTATGGGACACCGTGTGTTGCTAACCATGGTAACTCGAGTATAATGAGAAAATCTGGATCAGTATAATCGACTGCTTGATCTCCAGTTAAGGCTCACGTAAGGCCTAAAAAACCTTCATATCTCTATGAAGCAATATTTCGATTTTGCGTATTTACGCACCTGGAAATTCGAGGAAAACATTTCAGAGCTTCTTGATTTTTTAAAATTTGGTACTGCTTCTTTGAGTACCCAACTAATGGTCGCGCCTAAAGCACTACCTCAAGATAAATCAAAGCCGCTTTAGACTTCCTCCAAAGTCAGCACTGACGTTCAAAACTGACAAGTTTCCTCCCTGAAAACCACAGGTGTTCTTCCGTGCCGGTGTCCTGGGTCAGATGGAAGAATTGCGTGACGAGCGTCTCGGCAAAATCGTCACCTGGATGCAATCCTGGGTTAGAGGTTACCTCTCCAGGAAGGAATTCAAGAAACTGCAGGAGCAACGTTTGGCCCTCCAAGTGTGCCAGAGGAACTTGAGGAAATACCTCAAGCTCAGGACCTGGCCATGGTACAAATTGTGGCAGAGAGTCAAGCCCCTCCTCAACGTCACCCGCATCGAAGATGAAATCGCTGTAAGTGGCTATTTGAGGTCATGCATATTGCAGTTCGCGGCTCAAAATAACTTCTTCTGACTAATCGTTGTGTCCCGCGTAAATCCGGCGTGAAATATCATCAGAATCGCGTTTCTTTGCAATGCTGCGATTGCGATTTTCCTAAAAATAAAAAAACGAAAACATTTGAGATTTAAATCGCTTCTCAGATGAAGATTTATTGGCGCCGTGACGCACTGAGCACCAAAGTTATGACTAATTTCGCATAATCATATTTCGCCTCTAAATTTATCCATTCTTAAGCTCCAATTTAGCCTTCTTTCTTTCGAATTCGGCCACTCAAATTTCGCATATTAAACTAAAAATAAGCCTAGTCAAGTGTGCGCATGCGACACTTACCGCGAACTTTTCCCGTCGGTCTCCTTGATCAGATATCGAGGTGTTTACGATACTCCAAACAACATTTTAACGGTCCCGATTAAATCACCTGTCCTACATTAAAGAACCTTCTAAATTTAAAATTGATCGCCCCCTGCCTGCTATTTCCGTCAACCATGCATATTTTCAAAATCTTTCATCTAGCCGTGGGCGTGGCCGATAATGTCTTGCCATAAGATCGTGTTAAATTCGCGAATCTCGGTCAGTCTTCCGTCGATCCCCGATCTTTCGCCTCCTCGTATTCCTTGGTCGGAACTTGATTGAAAACGAGATGGCTTCCGTGGCCGTAAACGAGAAATCCCTGCAAGAGAACCCCCCCGATGCCGAAGTCAAGCCTCAGAAGAAAAAGAGGCCGTCGAAAACTTTGGAGAGCGAACCTGACGCGCCGCGAACATCCCCCGCGAGGGATGCGTCCCCGAGAAAATCCCCCGAAATTGACTCGAGAATAGTCGCCCTGGAAAGGCAGATTTTAGAAAAGGAATCGGTTTTCCAGAAACTGGAAGAGAAGGCTGCCAAGGCCCAGGAAGCCTACGAACGCGAAGCCAAGGCCAAGAAGGAGTTGGAAGGGCTCTATGCCAAGTTGCTGACCGAAAAGACCGACCTTTTGGCCACCCTTGAGGGCGAGAAAGGTACTCTGTCGGAAACCACTGAAAGGGCCAACAAACTGCAGGCCCAGAAGAGCGATCTCGAGTCTCAACTGTCGGTAAGTCTGCTCAAACGAAGGAGCTCTCAGGAAATTTTTAAAAGCCGTAAATCTCAGCAATTTAAACAAATCAGCCAGACACACCAATTTTTAAATTTAGAAGCTTGTTTGTTCAGTTGGGAAACTTGCTCTCTTATGTATATTTTCCAATCCCAGCAAGACATAAACAGGCTTACATATTTATCCGACTTAAGCACCTTTGCTTTAGCCCTGTCAGTAATGTCTTTCATTAAACATTAATAATTTTTGGCAGCGCTTCAAATCCAGCGATTAGCAATCATTAAAACCCTTCAAAAACACCTTATTGGACCGCATCCAATAAAAATGCATTTAATTAACCCACATTAAGGCGATTCAATTACTGACCCCCTTTTTAGGAAACCCAAGACCGTCTCAGCCAAGAGGAAGACGCCCGTAACCAGCTGATGCAGCAGAAGAAGAAATTGGAACAGGAGATCTCCGGCTACAAAAAGGACATCGAGGACTTGGAACTGAACCTGCAGAAATCCGAGCAGGACAAGGCCACCAAAGACCACCAGATCAGGAACTTGAACGACGAGATCGCCCACCAGGACGAACTCATCAACAAGCTCAACAAAGAGAAGAAGATTGGAGGCGAGAACAACCAGAAGATCTCCGAGGAACTCCAGGCTGCCGAAGACAAGGTCAACCACTTGAACAAAGTTAAGGCTAAGTTGGAGCAAACCCTGGATGAGTTGGAAGACTCTCTGGAGCGCGAGAAGAAGTTGCGCGGAGATGTGGAAAAATCCAAGAGGAAGGTTGAGGGCGACTTGAAACTCACCCAGGAAGCCGTGGCTGACTTGGAAAGGAACAAGAAAGAACTGGAACAGACCATCCAACGCAAGGACAAGGAAATCTCCTCTCTGACCGCCAAACTCGAAGACGAACAATCCGTTGTAGGAAAGACCCAGAAACAGATTAAGGAATTGCAGGCCCGCATCGAGGAACTGGAAGAGGAAGTTGAGGCTGAGAGACAAGCTCGCGCCAAAGCTGAGAAACAACGCGCTGACCTGGCTCGCGAACTGGAAGAACTGGGAGAGCGTCTGGAAGAAGCTGGTGGAGCCACTTCTGCTCAGATTGAGCTAAACAAGAAAAGGGAAGCTGAGCTCGCCAAGCTGCGTCGCGACTTGGAAGAGGCCAACATCCAACACGAGGGAACTTTGGCCAACTTGCGTAAGAAGCACAACGATGCCGTATCCGAAATGGGTGAACAAATCGACCAGCTGAACAAGCTCAAAGCCAAGTAAGTGGTGTTCCAGAACGAAATTGTTTCCTAGATTCATGTTATTAATGGAAATTGAGTAAAATCTAGTGAATCGCCCGGTATTATTTCATTTCTTATCTTTCACAGTTTCCGAGATTTCCTATGAACGCTTCGAAATTGGTTCGTGCTGTATATACAGGGACCATCTGTATCTCGGAACTCATACAAAGATATCAGTTAACGAACCACTGTCCCATGCATCCGTCATTAGATCAATAGTATTAAATGAAGAATGCATGGGACAGTAGCCTTAAAATTCTGTTCCATGGGTCTGTCATGCGACTATGCTGTGAAATCAACTCATTTTCATTTTTTGAAAGCTTGACGGATGTGTGGAATCCCCATTTTAGTTTCTTACTGTGAATGTTTCTCCTGTTTGAGGATTTAATTTAAATAAAACATGGAATTTAGGGCTGAGAGAGACCGTGCCAGTATTTACCAGGAACTGCAGCAAACCAGGGCTGCGGTAGACCAAGTTGGACGCGAAAAGGTACCCAAATGGGTCTTTTTGGTGTCTCCTCATAGTCCCTCTCCCCCTGTTGTGTAATTGTCGTTTTACAGTCTGAGTCCAAATATTGTAGTCTAAGCCTGAATAACCAAAATGTGTGTGTCTGTCGGTTAAACGTGGTTTTCTGTCTTGTCCTCCAGGGCTGAGAAAGAAAAGGCTCAGTACTTCGGCGAACTTAACGACCTCCGCGCCTCTGTCGACCACTTGGCTAACGAAAAGGTACTATAAAGGGTCACCATCAGCAATTTGAGCTCAACATAACCACGAGGCCGCTTCTTTTCTCAGTTTTCCCGTTGTTAACTTTATTGCCTTTGCCACAGCTAATACCACTCTAATATCTCGCTTCATGTGCTCCCTTTAAATCTTCAAAACGCAGCTAATCACGAATGAAATTCTAGGCCGCCATTGAAAAGGTATCCAAACAACTAGGACAGCAGCTCAACGATGTCCAAGGCAAGCTCGACGAGACCAACCGCACCCTCAACGACTTCGACGCCGCGAAGAAGAAGCTTTCCATCGAGAACTCCGACTTGCTCAGGCAGTTGGAAGAGGCCGAGTCTCAAGTCTCTCAACTCAGCAAGATCAAGGTGTCCCTGACCACTCAATTGGAAGACACCAAGAGGTTGGCCGATGAAGAAAGCCGCGAACGCGCCACTTTATTGGGCAAATTCCGCAACTTGGAACACGACTTGGACAATATCCGCGAACAAGTTGAGGAAGAGGCCGAAGCCAAGGCTGACATTCAACGCCAGCTCAGCAAGGCTAACGCTGACGCTCAACTCTGGCGTCAGAAATACGAATCTGAGGGTGTAGCCCGCTCTGAGGAGCTTGAAGAGGCCAAGAGAAAGCTCCAGGCTCGTCTCGCTGAAGCTGAGGAAACCATCGAATCTCTTAACCAGAAAGTGGTAGCTCTCGAGAAGACCAAACAACGTCTGGCTACTGAAGTCGAGGACCTACAACTTGAAGTAGACCGTGCTAATGCCATCGCTAATGCCGCTGAAAAGAAACAGAAGGCTTTCGACAAGATCATCGGAGAGTGGAAACTCAAAGTTGATGACTTGGCTGCTGAATTGGATGCTAGTCAAAAGGAATGCCGCAACTACTCCACTGAGTTGTTCAGACTCAAGGGAGCTTACGAGGAAGGACAAGAGCAACTGGAAGCCGTCCGTCGTGAGAACAAAAACCTCGCTGATGAGGTCAAGGACCTCTTGGACCAAATCGGCGAAGGTGGCCGCAACATTCATGAAATCGAAAAGGCCAGGAAGCGCTTGGAAGCTGAGAAAGACGAGCTTCAAGCCGCCCTCGAGGAAGCTGAAGCCGCTCTCGAACAGGAAGAGAACAAGGTTCTCAGGAGCCAGTTGGAGCTGTCTCAAGTGCGCCAAGAAATCGACAGGCGCATCCAGGAGAAAGAGGAGGAATTCGAAAACACCAGGAAGAACCACCAACGCGCTTTGGACTCCATGCAAGCCTCCCTTGAGGCTGAGGCCAAGGGCAAAGCTGAGGCTCTTCGCATGAAGAAGAAGTTGGAAGCTGACATCAACGAATTGGAAATTGCTTTGGACCACGCTAACAAGGTTCGTTTTTACGTTAACATTAAGCGTTACATAAATCGTATTGTTTGTTTTTTCTTAGGCTAACGCCGAGGCCCAGAAGACCATCAAACGCTACCAACAACAGCTCAAGGATACTCAACAAGCCCTCGAAGAGGAACAGCGCGCCCGCGATGAGGCCCGCGAACAATTGGGCATCTCTGAACGTCGCGCCAACGCCCTCCAGAATGAACTGGAAGAATCGCGCACCCTCCTGGAACAAGCCGACCGTGCCCGTCGCCAAGCCGAACAAGAACTGGGAGACGCCCACGAACAGCTCAACGACCTGGCCGCCCAAAATGCCTCCATGTCCGCTGCCAAGAGGAAATTGGAGACCGAGCTGCAGACCCTGCATTCCGACCTTGACGAGCTCCTAAACGAGGCCAAGAACTCCGAAGAGAAGGCCAAGAAAGCCATGGTAGATGCTGCCCGTCTCGCTGACGAATTGCGTGCTGAACAGGACCACGCCCAGACCCAAGAGAAACTGCGCAAGGCCCTCGAAACCCAAATCAAAGACTTGCAAGTGCGTCTTGATGAGGCCGAAGCTAACGCCCTCAAGGGAGGCAAGAAGGCCATTGCCAAGCTCGAACAGAGGGTAAGGGAACTGGAGAACGAGTTGGACGGTGAGCAGAGAAGACACGCCGACGCGCAAAAGAACTTGAGGAAATCAGAGCGTCGTATCAAGGAGTTGAGCTTCCAGGCTGAAGAAGACAGGAAGAACCACGAGCGCATGCAAGACCTGGTTGATAAGCTGCAACAGAAGATCAAGACCTACAAGAGGCAGATCGAGGAGGCCGAAGAAATCGCCGCTTTGAACTTGGCCAAATTCCGTAAAGCGCAACAAGAGCTGGAGGAGGCCGAGGAACGCGCAGACCTTGCCGAACAGGCCATTGCCAAATTCCGCGCGAAGGGACGTGCCGGATCTTCAGCCAGGGGACAGAGCCCTGCGGTAAGTCAAATTCCATTTCCAAAACACTTATTATTACAAAGATTATGAAAACATCACAAAACTCAAAAATTGAATTCAAGAAACTCCTTAATTCCTAATGCTCACTCACTCCAAGAAAATGGTAACAACGCATCGTTTTCTTTTTTAATTCGGCATGGCCGCTTATGGAGCGATGTCAGCTCTAGAAGTACCATGTGTTACCAAACTGCAGAATATTTTCTAGATTGTACAGACTTTTTTGTTACACTCTTTAAGATCCACTTACACTCTCAATACTCTAAACACAATTGCGTAAATTGACCTTATCGCTGTTTTTCTTCTCAATTTAAGCCGCAAGCAAATAAGCCCCGCTTACCAGCTATATTGATGGAATAAGCGGTAACTAATCGCCGTAAGTGAGAGAGAGTTCACCCCCCTCACTAGTCTTTATGTCCTCTTTGTCTTTCTCTGTAATTTGTATTTTTTTAACGTATGAACGTCCCTCCAAAGTAACGTAATTGCTTCTGTCGAGAGCTCCGAAATACTTGAGCGAACCCTCGTGCCTTTGTTCCCCTGTTTGTCGGTGCTTTTCTCCTAAAGTCTGACTTGTTTTTCAGCCAAGACAGCGCCCACAGTTGGGAGATGGTGGTCTGTTCCCCCCAAGGTTCGACCTCGCCCCCGAGAGTGAGTTCTAAACTTAATAAGGCGCTGTGTTGTTAGATTTAAACAAAAACGAACTCTGAGCGCGGCAAATTCGACCGACATTCACTGGCCGCGAGTGTAATTTAATATGATAATTTTTAATTATTGTTACTTACCGTTATTTTTTATTTCTTTATTCTTTCCGTTTCGTTTCGCCTTTTTTTTCTCGATTTAAAAGTATGATTCCGTTGTTTCATTACATAGTGTTTTTTATATGGGAGAAGGCGGAGACGGGAGGTGGTAAAAGAGACACGTATTTCCATCACAAGAAGCCTTTGGTCTCCGTGATTCTCGGAAATGACACGTTAAATCCATGTATTTTGTAAAAAGTCCAGGTTATTTTAACTTATTGTATGTGTGGATATGTTGTATGATATAAGGCACCAAATAAACAAATTATATCGTTCTTTTATTTGGACTTTTATTCGCCGCTACAATCACAATTTGGACTGCTTTTTGGGCGGCTTCGGGTTGGGCACCACTCTAGCTAGCTGGGCATATTGTCCTTTTACCAAATCCAGCTGCGTGACCAGCCTCCAGTCCACTCCAAACTGTTCGCAAGTTTCCAGGAAAATCGGGTACAAATACTCCAAAAGGCCGTGATCTATACTGGGAAACAAGTGGTGCAGGGCGTGGTCGCCAAAATTCGTCAAAACCAAAAAATGAGAGCCAGTGATGTCCTTTCTGTCCATTACAGCGTCCAGCTGGAAGACGCCCCAATCCATTTCGTCCTTCGCCCTACAGGAGAACATTTGTACGAAAGGCAATACGGAAAATATTCGTTCAAGTCCAGTCAGTCCGGGTCAGTTCAACTCAGTTCGGACTTCCCAGAGGTCCCTTTCGAACATCTCAGGAGAATCCACAAATTCCATAACTGCAGACTTTCGGTCCGGCTTAAACTCACCTAGCGGCATCTCCATCATGAAATATGTCTGGATGGTGATGGGCCGCATTAAATCCAACGACTCCGAAATACGTGCTGGCCACCACGATTACCCAAGCGAACATCTTAAGACAAACTCCTGCAGTTTGCCCCGTAACCACCCACGACAGCAGTGGAATCGTCAAGGGCAGCAAGGCAGGCCATGGCACCGATAGCCGCTTGGAGGTGTATAGATGTATCCCTAGGCTAAGGGTCACAAATACCTCCCTGTTCTATTGAGGCAAACACAGCTTACCCTTTGAAGTACTGAGAAATAAATATTAGACCGTACAATACGGGGGAGTAAACCCAAGAGCCGTAGCGAAACAAGAGATTCTTCTGTCCAGGGAGGTACTGCAGGAATGGTTCTACCAAGGATATTTCCATATCGCTCACAGTGTTGGTATACATATGATGGCTGAACACGTGACTGATCCTCCATTCTCTGTGTAAAAGGAATATGTTATGTCGGATTCTGGAATGGCTCAAGTTACGGCGCAGATTGTGAGTCAAAGCGAATGCGACCTGCTACATAACATGTGTAGGGTGGGTCAAGGTCGATTAGGTAATCCCACATAGCCTTTCTGGTCGATTTTATTTTCAGCAATGCAACGTTGCGAAGCTGCATTTCTTCAAATAGAACACCCGGTACGGTCTGGACGCATTAGATTATTAGGACATATTTGCCGAAGGTGGCCTTGGACAGTTGGAAACTGAGCAATTGTTCAAACAATTTGACAGGTGGCGAGGTTAATGAGCGTCAACTGCATTCAGAGCCTGCTGTACCATTGAGCATAGCAGTGTTACGACGTTCAGAGATACGAATTCGCACGCGATGATATTTGAACTCCTTAAACCTTTTACTTACGTGGAGCTCAACATGGAGAAATCAAAATAAAACCTCCGGAAATTGTCCCGCTGATGGAAGAAGTTGTGAGCGGCCACTGCCAGCAATGCCAAAAACACTCCTGCAACCGTCCCAACCAAAAAGCTTTGAAAATGCACTGCCAAAAGGAAAGTGCTGATATAACAAGCGAAAATTGTATCTGTAAGTAATTTGCTCCGTTTTGATGGTTTAGCTGGCAGCTCCTCTAACTTTTTTGAAATTCTGCCTTTTAGAGTTTTGTAAAAGCCCCCTTCATGGAACGTGAAAGGGAAGTTTCTGGGAGACGAAGCTTTTTTAAGGAAGAATTTCGGGAGGAGGGTTTCCGCCTTGGAAGTGAGATGATGTGATTCGAAGGCTTCAGTTATGTCAGTGCCCTGAAAAGTGCCGAATTACATGTAGATGAATAAGGAGAGAAATGTTAATGGTGCCTTGCTGAGTTTGATCCAGTCCTGGCCTCCTGGGTGTGTTAGAATGAAGTCACTTAGGTCGTATAAGTTATCATGAATGCGCCAATAACTCTCGGCTCCATCATCGATATTTTTGCTATTCAACCAGTCCTGACCTGAAATGGAAGGAAATTCACGGGTTTATTCTCAAATTGTACTAAGATAAAACTCTTTATGAGAGACCACTTTTCCTCAACCATACGGGCGTTAAGTGATAAAAAAAAAATCTTTTCCCCATGGAATAGACAATTTTTTGCGGTGTCTCCCTACGAAATAAATACTTTACAGATGACTAATTTTCCTTAACCAGGCCTCTGCTGATGGAACATTAAATGCCCTTTTTGCTGCCAAAAAGATTCTTCCGTTAGAAAGGTTCATTTCTCAGAAATTTCTAGTTTCTAGTTAACGAAATTGCAATTCACCAAATTATCCAGATCCACCAAATTACCCTGATTTACCAAATTATCAACATTTCTACCTAATTTAGTGGTTGAAGTGCACACATTATTTAAATCTTAAGTAAGTAAACAAAAACTTACCGGAATGTAAAGGATGATCTCTCAACTTAGGATATTTTATTCCTATACTTGATGAAAATACTTTATTCATGTTCATTATTTATATGGTACAAGTTTGCTACCAATATAACCACTTGGACCTAATAAGTAAGTACCTTATTTAATTCCTTATTCATCATTTTACATTAACGTAAATAAATAAAATCACCAAACACGTATGAAACATTTAATCGAAGTCCAAATGTACTTACTTGAAATGTTTAAAATAGACTGATTACAGTTATCAAGCTCATTTGTTGAGGTCAAATGCGAAACATTGACTATTTGCTGTAATTATTATTGAAATATTGCATTCAGTATAATGGAAATTGAAGTTTTAATATGTCGAGTTCATTAATTAAATACGTAAAATTAAAAAAAAAAACATACTTCTAATATCTTATTTAAATAGATGAAACAGGTTTAATTGAATTAAAATTAAACACATAAATAGGTAGTAATTGAAATTGTTTTTTGAATTGGCCAGAAATGTACACTTTTCCACCAATGAGTACTCCATAATAAACTCTGAACAATAAATAGATACATTTATTACAAACGACAATTCACATAAGTACAGCGAAGACCAAACCATAGGTAGGTATGTACAACTCAATTTCATTAAGTACTTAGAAAGATACTTAACCAAACCTTAGTCGAAATAGAGAATACAATATTATATTAAGCATTAAAAATCTATTTACATTATTACAGATTTACAAAGACTCAAAACTCTACAAACTATTGGCACTTGCAAAAATGAATACCACAAAATCAGCAAACATTTATCATCGTAAGTTCACTCGGCCTGAGAGTTTTCGGCTGGTCAGATTAGAGCCTCAAAACCCAACGGCGATGAAGTCGCAAGACCTTTATTCACAATCCCGTCGCTTATATATAAATAAAATTGCCACTGTGGCTGCTACTAGCAGCTCTACGAGGCGAAAGGTGCCTTTTATCAAATGTTCAGCCAAGTGATTTTTCTATGATAAATATTTATTCGGTGACAAAACTGAAATATCACTGTTAGAATTTGTCCATTGAAGGCTTAGAGCTACCTCAATAAAACCATTAAAACACAAACGAGACAATTCACACTCAAAATACTCCTCATCGCTCCTGAGCCCTTAGTTTTGGTTTTATTAACCCCCAATCGGTCTTCAATCACCTGCATGATATCTGGGTTCTTAACCAACTTAGAAGCGCACGCAGTGCCCTTAATGGCATCCCCCACTTTGGCAGAAAGTATCCTAAAGTTGACGTCATTGTAGTCCAACGAAGAGTACATGAACTGAGGCAACCGATCCGAGAGGACCCACACGTTGCCCTCATTGTCCACTTTAACGTCATTGGCGAAGACCATAGTGACGTTGTCCATATAGACGCGACCCTGAGACTCCATGGTATACGACGGATTGGTGGTCCTCCAGCAAGCCACTGCGTTTAGTTGAACTAGAGCGTAGAACAATACTCCTGTCTTCTTATCCAAAAACGAGGCTCCACTTTGGCTTCGCGGGCCGCGATTACCGAGGTATTTGAATTCGTGGTAGTTGCTTTGGTTGGTTGCCAAGGATTCGTCTTGAAGGATCTGGAAAAGGGCGTTCTAAGATGCTCAACGAACTGAAAGGCTTAGTTACCTTAGTGCTCACGGCAAACTCATCAAAGCTGGTCATGGGATGGAAGAACAGAGTGCTATAACCACCTTTTTCGGGTCTTAATGCGAGCCCGAACAATCCATCTGACCACTGAAAGTTTATTCCTCCTACGGTCATATCACCGGCCAGAGGCTTAATGTGGAAATAGTTGTGCTTCACCTTCCAGCTTCTGTTCAATTTCCATGAGTACACTATCAAACCTGGTCCTCCTAAGTCTCCCAGATAAGCAAAAGTGTTCTACAAATCATAGCAGCTTTTAGCCCTTTGCAAATGTTGGATGGTAAATGACAAATTACTTAACCTACGCCCGGTGCTTACGATTGCCCGCCTACGGCGATGTTTTTAATGATGATTATAAGGATTTATTACCTCACAATTCTCATCTTCAACAGCGATATTGGCCAAAAACGAGTCTTCGGTAGTTTGTTCAAATGGTATTTCATAGCTTCTGGTCAGTTCGTCATTGTGGAGATCGTAGATCATGAGGGTGCTGTTTTTGTATATTAAGGGGGTGTTTTCGAGTAGGCCCTGAAAGGAGTTTTTGCATAAGCCCCGGACTTTTCCCCATAAACATTATTTTGTTTCTTTAAAACTGAAAATTCGAAAATCGTTGAAAATTGACAACCGCGCAACCATCTTTTGTTTAAACGCCATATTGGCCTTTGTAGAGTTGCCAGCAGGAAGGACGCCACAGTGGCAGCCCACAGGCACGACGCAGACGTGTCAAAATTTGATGTGTTTATTTGATTCGAGGGTAAGGCAAACCACTTATTGCTTAACTTATTAACCACCGGTGTTATTTATCACCGATTGTTTGCTTTTAATTTATGTACGTACGTACTTGATTATGTAAAAATGTATTGCGAAGTCGTTTTGATGTTGCTTTTGAAACCGCACATTCTTCAGAGTCACGACCACATGTCACTTGTTAAGTACAGAAAATTCTCATAAAACATACAATAATCATGTGTTTCCAAGTATTGTGAGCGTTTACATAATCGTACTTACCTCGATGCCGGTATCTATAACCCACAGCCTTCCGCACTGGTCAGCTCGGATCCTGAAGGGGGATACTATTTCTGGGAAGGAACCAAGGGGCCTGTGCGCGTCCCAGTTTGGATAGGGCTTTAGAATTGGGGAATCTACCGGATCTAATAAACAAAAGATTAGGCTTCCCAGCAACCAACAAAGAGGAACTAAGCAAATCTTCAAATTTAAAACAGGGGCAGGTAAATCAATCCAAAAGGCTGATTTCATAGATCGTAATTGCCGGGAGATCGTTTCAAAAGCCAACTTAACGGACTCGACCGGGAGCTAATTATCTCACTAACATCCGGAATTGCTGAAAATACCGAAATAACTGGTTGCTTGTATCCAGCACCTTGTAATGTCCGCCCAAACATTCTCGACTTTGAAAGTTTCCTAATTTTTGCTGTTTTTAAATCGACCCGTACTAGTTCTCTGTAGGACTGACCGCCTTCTTAAAGCTCGTTTTCCTTCTGGGTATTTACCTCACGTCTTCCTCCTGCAAATCTATGGTTTCGGGCAGATATTCGAAGGTTCCTACGAATTTAAATTGCTTCAGCCTGCTCGAACCTCGAACGCACGTGCGTCCTTAACACAAAACCCCAAATAAGGAAATTTCGTTCTTGTCCTCACACGTTCCAGCCATTGTCTCGCGTTTCTGCATTGTTATACATGTAATTAAAGCTATAATAATCAATTTATGTCGCTCCATCTCGTTCCGTGAACGGTGTTTACTATTTTTCTTAAATCGATCAGGCTAATTAACTAAGTCTTGCGATTTAGGACATTTTTGTAGGTCAGTGGATATTGATTTATGCGAGGCATAACAAGGTCTTGCGCGTATTTACCTATGTGAAAATTTTTCAATACGGGGAGGCCCAATTCCGTAGAGATCTCACCTGTTGTCCTGTCGATGTAAGCCAGAGAGGCGGGCACCCCAAACTTCCACCTGGGCACAGTGACGAAAATCCGGTTTTTGTAAACCTCCAACCCTAAGGGAAGGTTATTCTCTGGAATGAAGGACTGGTCCTCGATCGCCGCCTGTCTCCTGCTGGGGCTGCCAAATTCGAAATCCAAGATCTTCCATTGATAGAATATGTTGAGCTTGTTGCCCGTGGCCTGCCCCGAAAGGAGGGCGAACACAAGTGGCAGGAACAGCATTATTCTGCGAAAGATAATTTCGTGTGACCCTGTATGTGTGAGTACGAAAGTGAAGTGTGCAACAACAAAAACCGCACATTATCTTGAAAATAAATTTGACTTTGATAGTTTTAAATTGGCTAATAGGAGCAAGGTCAGGCTGGTCAGAAGGATTATCGCGGCTCGAAACTGGTCTCCCTTCTAATCTATGAAAATAGTAATGAATTCGAGATGAAGCTGCGTCTTACGTTAAAAATAATAAACAAATCAGTTCTAACGCTAATTAGCTTTTTATTAAAGCGTGAAACTCTTTATTTCTCGCCGCTCTCATTATTGTCCTAGAAGAACAAAGACTGGCAAAAATGCTAAGTTCTCGCACCTTAATTTTCGCTTGAAACAATTATGCAACCTTCGAATGTCGCATTTTCCTCGGCGTTTGAATGCTGAAGGTGTAGACAATGTCTTGAAACGCATTGTTTAACATTCGGCATCGTTACAAGAGCCATTACAGTGCGATGCTCGTTTTCTGCTAATCATTTAATGTCGTTTTGTGAAATCCGTGTAAAAACTGTTTGAAAGAACGAACAGTGGCAAATTTGGGCGAAGGCTGATGGGCCAGTGGGTCGTAAAATGCGACGTTGACCGCACTAAAGCAACGGTCGAATACCGTGAACAATCAGCCACTCTGAAACCTCCCTCAACGAAGAACGAACGAGAACATGAGCAATAGGCAAACCCCCCTTGAGGCTCATTCAAATTTTTCTTACTTACATGATGGTGATTACAAAACTAACACTTGCAGCGCTTACAGGGACTTTTGCAGAGAACAACTTCCCCACAAGTCCAATCACTCCCACACAACTCTCCCCGCAATCTCTTCCTATGGCCTCAATCGACCAAACTAGCGGACTACATATTATAGGCCTACGAACCTCCGTTTTTAGTCTATTTGTAATGAAGCAATAAGTGAGGTTTTTGGGTTGAGGCTCGTAATTTGGGTCAACATCGGCCCGCACAAAAGCGGGAGTATCGGTTCTAAGGGCCTCGTTATGAAAAGGGAGTAAATGATGGCATTGCAAAACGGGAGTTTGCAAGGAAATTCTGCTTTGAAATCGTTCCCATGGTGGCAGTTTATTATTATAGATAGAGGGAGAACGGATAGATTTGATTTTAGAAAGAGACTTTCTAGGTAACTGATTTTCTTCACATAGATCTCATTTAATAAAGAATTGAATAATCTTTGAGATGGTGAAAGGGTATTTCGTAGGAATTTCTATTTCTGAGAAATTTGAGAAGTACTTGAGAGTTCGCGTTTAGATCTAAAATTCGAGTTTTCTGCAAGATCTCCCCACGTAAACGACTCTCTTCAGATTACCAATTTTCTTTGACCAGGTCTTACTTAATAAAGAGTTGGGTGGTCTTTACAATAGGGAAGAGGTCGTTTTCGTAAGAATTTTCATTTCTGAGACATTTTGGAAAAACTTTATAGTACGTGTTTAGATCCAAAGTTCGAGTTTTTTCTAAGATTTACTAGGATTTCAAATGACCTATTTTCCTCGGCCTCAACTAGTAAAAAGCTTCATTCTTAAGCTCAAAAATCGTTTTTATCAAAAACGGTTCTCTATCAAGCGAAAAATTAAAAGAGCGAAAAATAACGTTGTAAATAGCCTTGGAAAAGGAAATTGTCTGTACCAAATACGCGCGTCACCCATGTTTACCTTCAACAAATATTATTATTCAATATACATAAATAATTAGTAATAATGGATTATTTTAAAAAGAATAAAATTACGAAGGCGAGGATCCTATTACATGTGAGACTATAGATAAGGAAAAACCATTGTGGGCGTCTTATGTGCACAACACTTCTTCATGTCACCTTGCGATTTCAAATAGTCCTCGATTTTACCTAATCGATCTAATAGAATTTTAGCTAATTTAGCTAAAAACAGCATAGAATAAAAGAATGTAAATTCCAAGTTATTAGTAAGCTTTAACAAATATTCTTAATGCCCCATTAAGTGACGATAATCTGCCTCGTAAAATAACTCCTGTTGGTGATTTTTATGACTTTCCGATTCGTAAAATTCCACTTTCATTCGTATTTTTATCTATTGATCATGACCACCTCTATCTCATTGCGACAAAACTTCATTTTAAACGAAAAAATGCTCAAAATTCCTCCAGTTTGCCCAACTAATTAACGCATTTGCCACTTTCTTTGAAAACGAACCTCGACCGCCTATATCGTGTGTTCCACCACACACAATCATTTTCAGCTTGTCATGCTTCTCTTAGGTTACCAATACTATCATAGCCCAACAAAATGTTCAACAGCCACATCTGGTTTTCTCTAAACACCTCGTCACGACCAACAAATAATCGCAATCTCACCCGTCCAATTAACCAACCAGCTTAACAAACCTAAACGGCCTATCCGCTCCCTAGTGTAGGTACCTATTGGTCAATTTAATTCAACGTGGTACCAATAAGTCCCGGTACTAATCGCGAAGAACTATTAGGCCGGAGCCGAAAACTACGCACATGTCACGAGGCACTAAGTCTGGTATGCGGCCCGGCTATGGGTACGGCTCTAACTGGACTGACCTTACCGAGTACCGGCCGATTCATGCTCGTGATGAGTGAAAGTAAGTAAACATTGCTAATAACTTTTGTCTTGTTTTCGATTGAGTTTTGGTGGTGCTTAGTACCTACCATGACGGCGTGAAGATTCTCGCATAAATCACAATCCCTACTGAATCCTCATAAATCCAGAATTTCTTGTTATTCCAAAAAAATGTTCCCCAGTACTATCTCCTCCCCTCTGCTTTTCCTTCTTGAAATAGAAAAATTCGTCTGCATGGTTGCACTTTACTTGTCGTGATGTCTAGTAGAATTTATTATTTAATGCAGCCGGATTCGCTCATTTTAAACTCCGCAAAGTTTAAAATTACCAAAAATTAAGCTTCGCCACAAAAAATCTTGACAATATGGTGAAAAAAAATGTCCCTATAATAACCCTATATACAATCTACATCTTGACATTATGGTGAACGAGACGTATTGACTTTGTAACTCAATTAAAACAAAAATTATGCAGTTTTAATAGAATTTTTACTGAAAAAACCAAAAAAATCCTCTTTAATGTGAAACATTGGCGTCACATTTTCTAAGTAAATAAATCTAATTTATACCACAATTTATGATAACAGTAAAATGAGACTGGTAATTCAAATATATACTTTTATAGTCCTTAAATACGAAATCTTTTTATTATAGCTCAAACAGGGGCTTTGTTGCCATAATATGAATATAAAGATACCAGAAAATAACTGTTTGTAATACTTTAATAGCTATTAAGAATTCTACAGGCAGTTGAATTGTAGTGGCATATAGATACAAGTAAAATGTCTCCCAACACGAATTCAATGGCATTATTGTCGCGCCCTCGGTAAGCCTCTTATCAACACTTTCAACCCCTACTTCTTCTCTCCATAATGATTAATATTAAAGCAGTAAGGCCCTTCACAGAAGGATGGTTATGAAAAATGGCCTATGCAACGTTGTCCAATCTCAATCCAACCGCCAACGTTTCGGCATTTTCAGCTACGAGAAACTGGTGGGCTCCAGCTGGGGCTTCACCTTTTCCATCTTTCTTTCAGTGCTCTTCCTTAGTTGGACGTGCTTCGCGGTCTTCTATTGGCTGATCTGTTTCGCCCATGGTGATTTCGAACCAAACCATCTGCCAGAATTCCAGCGTGAATACAATTTCAAGTATGTTGCTTCTTAACTACTGAACGAGCCATGATTTTTCAATTGAAATAAATTGTTTAGGCCCTGCATCTACGACATGAGGGATTTCTCTTCAGCCTTTTTGTTCAGCATGGAGGCGCAGCACACCGTGGGTTATGGAATAAAAGCTCCCACCAGTGAATGTGCTGAGGCATTATTTGTGAATACTATACATTGTATCATTGGGTTTGTGATGCAGGTAAAACCATATGAGTGATATAACTTTTCAATAATGTATCTCTTATTTAGGGGTTTATGGCAGCCATAATCTTTTCCAAAATGACAAAACCGAGAATGAGATCGCAAACCCTTATGTTCTCCAGGAAAATGGCAATTTCTATGAGAAATGGGAAATTGTGCCTCATGTTTAGGGTGGGGGATATTCGTCTCAGACATATCGTCGATAGCAAAGTCAGGGCTTTTGTTGTAAGTTTTGCGAAATTTAATTCAATACTTATTAGCAACAAATATAAAAATATAGGTGAAAACTATTAAGACCAAAGAGGAAGAAATTCTTCCATACACTCAAAAGGAACTAAACCTGTGCATGGATGACTGCAGTGACAGCATTTTCTTCAACTGGCCAATAATAATGCATCACACGATCGACGAAAATTCCCCTTTATACTATTTATCACCCAGCGATTTATGCCAGCAAAAGTACATGATGTCACGAGCAGCACAGAATTATGGTTTCGCTCTCATAAAACACCTTCTTACAGATTTGAAATAGTGGTAGTGATAGAAGGAACTGACGAGAATACAGGCCAGATGACTCAAGCAAAATCCAGTTACATGCCCAACGAAATTCTCTGGGGTTACCGCTTCGAAAACATGATAATATTCAATAATTATCGCGAGGAGTATGAAGTAGACTTTTCCAAGTTTGATGTAGTAGCACCAGTGAACACTCCTCTTTGCTCTGCTGTATATAACGAGCAGTATAACACCATGCAAAATTCTAAAGGTATCTAATTAAAACAGCATAAAAATGTTCATAAGGAAAGCTTTTGCAGTACATTCAACGCGCTTAACTCTTGATTTTACTCCAAGGCATAGCTTGGGGGATATACCCGAAAAACACTTAGCAATTTTCAAG
Source organism: Euwallacea similis (assembly GCF_039881205.1). Lineage (NCBI taxonomy): Eukaryota > Metazoa > Arthropoda > Insecta > Coleoptera > Curculionidae > Euwallacea > Euwallacea similis. The sequence continues at coordinate 568,521 of NC_089609.1, forward strand.
GAAGTTGCTGGGGAAATTTCAATAGATATTCGGTGAAATGTGGAGGAAAATAGAGAGTGAATAGCATTTAACAAGCAGGGTCTATACTGGAGTATTCAAGCTTTGCTGCAATAGGTTAATAAATAGTATATTACTTGCGTAATAGTGCTATTTTTTAGTAAAAATTGCATTCGCCAAACTATCAAGATTTTGTTACAGACAAATTTTTCTATGGATTTTTCACTTTACATGACATAGTTTGCATAATTCAGAGCTTTCTGTCTTATTATCTCATTACTTATTTTATTATTTATCTTTTTTTCCTAGCGCAACCTAAGCTTGAATTTTGATGAATAGGTTTACTTCAACAAATGAATGCTGAAAGTATGCTATCTAAGCAGAATTAAATTAAAATTATTTGAAAAAACGGTAATTTAATTTTACTCCTTCCCGCCATTAATACGATATAATAAAGTTAATCCACAGCTTCGTCATATTAGTCTCCTTTTTTATTTTATACCATTAGAAGCAGATGAATCATATAGGTTACGTCGATTGGTTATTCTGAGGGTAACACGTGATCGTGACGAACACATTTAAATTTGAGGTTAGAAAATTGTGTTTATTAATTTTACACGTCCCTTTACAAAAAACATTTAAAAAAAACTAATAAAACACATTTTTCTGCGTCAACGGATTTTATTTCGAACTCTTCTACTTGCACAAACCTTAAAGCACATAATAACATAACCATGGCCTCTGGGGAGGACAAAAGAAAGGTAAGTCTAACCTTTTAACTGAATTTTAAATTTCCCTTTTAATAAACTAACATGTAGTCTGCGAATGCCAGCCAAGACCAGAAGGAAAAAAAACGCAAAGAGTCCATTTTGGACTTGTCTAAGTACCTGGAGAAAACCATCAGAGTTAAATTTGCTGGAGGCAGAGAAGCCAGTGGCATACTCAAAGGCTATGACCCACTCCTGAATCTTGTCTTAGACAATACACTGGAGTATCTAAGGGATCCCGATGATCCTTTTAAGTTGACTGAAGATACCAGGGAATTGGGGCTTGTTGTCTGCCGAGGAACTAGTGTAGTGCTTATTTGTCCAATGGATGGAATGGAGTCTATTCCAAATCCATTTATTTCATAGAAATAATTTTGAGGGACTTTGAATGTTAATTTATAGGTATGTGGAGAAACCTGCTATATTTTTTTTTACTGCTCAGGAGTAAAATAAGTTTGGATGACTAATTTGTAAAGAATTACACATAATTTTAGAACAATAATTTTTATTAAGAGTCAAAACAGTCTGAAAGTATACAGTCTATTTTTCATTACATCATGAAAAAAATTACTGATGAACATTTCAGACTTATAACAACAAACCCCTTCCATTAGACCAGAAATGAAGGTGAGACACTAAAAATTAAGGAATAAGTACAGTCAGAAAAAAAATTAAAGACTAGAAATACAAAAATGAATACTTTTCTGCTGAGAAACATAGTCAAAACCCTTTTTGATTATTTAATTTGCTTGAACTTCCTTTTGTGTTAAACTCTCATTAAGTGTCCCACTTTCAATACACTTCCAAAGGCCATAGGTCTTCCCAACAGTAGTTTGCCATAATCTCAAAGTTCCATCCTCAGAACCTGAGGCATACAACTCACCATCTGGAGAGAATTTTATACAGTGCACTGGACCAAAGTGGCCTTTAAATGACTCTGAAATTTAAACATACAATATAAAGAAATTTCAAAGGAATCCAATGATTTTACCAATCTCTGAACCACTTTGATAATCATGTTTATAGACTTTCAAATCGTCACCTGCAGCTACAAAAATACTTTTATCTGGATGGAGGGAAGCAGAATTAACAGGTGATGGAATGGTGTATTCTCGGATTTTGTTTAAGGTTTCAGCATCAAAGAATGCTACTTTGTTGGAATAGGCAACTGTGAGCACTGTGCCATCTTTAGACACTTCCAGGCTGTTGGGGTTGAATGGGAATGTGACTTTGTGCACCTCCTATTGTTAATTTTTGCAATAACAATTTTTATTCACTTAGACAAATTTACCTGTTTATTAGCCCTATCCCATACTCTCAATGTTTTATCGTCAGCGCAAGACACTAGATGAGTGTCATTTCGAAAAAACAATACATGTCTTATGCCAGCTGTATGGCCAGGAAAAACGTCTGGAGCTATAATAAGAATTATACTAATATTTCCTTATTGTTAAATTATTAATTTTCTTACTAGCTTCTGGTTTGTTGAGATTGAAAATCCTAACCAGTTTCTCATTACTGCCAGTAACTAACAAAGCAGAATCTTTAGAGAAATTCACACTTTTTACTATGTGATTGTGCTGGAATGAGTGCAGTTCTTCCCCTGAGATGGCATCCCAAACTTTGCCTAAAAAATTGTTTGAATTAATAATGAAAGAAGAAATCCATTGTACTGAAAGAATACCTGTAAAATCAGCTGCGCCGCTCGCAGCTCGTGTAGCTTCAGAATTCAAAGCCACCCCCCAAACAGCCCCCTTGTGACCTTCGAAAGTTCCAATCCAATCTCCTGTATCACCTTGTCTAAGCATCGGTTTTCCATCTACAGCAATAAATGCACTTAAAATTTAAGTCTAAACTCCAAAGAAACTTTAAGTTGTCACTCAACAGTTGATTAAAAACAAAGTTAGGGCTTGTGAAAGCGACTTAACTGATAAGATAACAGGGGTCCCAGACTAAGCATAATTTGCAAACAAACAGAGGAAAAGAAAAGTTCATGGTTCTGGCCTTGCTCAAAGGACTCACACATCTAAAAAATTCAAGACCTTGTTTCCACAGGGTTTGTGGAAAAAATTGAGGCCAAGGTGTCCTACATGCCTGGCAGAAGGTTAAAAACTTGTTGAATACGTATCTCTACTAGGAAAATGGTACCTCTTTTACTTAAGTGGGAGATTACCTTTGCAAGCCGATATCAGGAAATAGCTACTTTCGGTGATGTCCGAGAAGTCCAAATGGACCACTGGCCGTGTGTGACCACTACATGTTAACGGTGTTTGGCGTAAATTGGCCATATTTCCATTAATTTTTCAACAATCACATACACCTCACACGAGTTCGAGAGACGAACTAAAAAGTAAAAAACCTAAATGAAAAAATGAAAATATTTCACCTGTCAAAAGAGAACGTCATTGAAACGCACGCACAAAAGTAAGATATTCCAACTTCTCAGGATATATCCTTCCTTTTCTATGAAGATATGACAAATAGGGACAGCATGCAGTGAACATCGACCCTGCCGATTGGCTGTCTATTAGAATATTTGGCAATACAAACATCACAAATTGGAGGAAGAATATTTGGCAACATTGTCAGGCATTCAGCATTTCCGCCAGTCGGCCATTTTGGTTTTCGACGTTTTTCTCTTTGTTTGTGCTTAGCGTCTTCTTGAAATTTTCCGGCAAAATATCGCGAGTTTATTCTAATATTTCAGTCTCCCGTTAACTGCAAATATTGGGGATCGACGCAAAATGAGCTACGGCCGCCCTCCGCCTCGTATTGACGGGATGGTGTCCCTTAAAGTGGACAACCTCACCTACCGCACCACCCCTGATGATCTACGCAGAGTTTTCGAGCGTTGCGGGGAAGTTGGAGATATTTACATTCCCCGGGATCGGTTCACGAGGGAAAGCAGAGGATTTGCTTTCGTCAGGTAAGTTTCAAGCTTTGAGGTTACTCCATAAATCCTAGGCCAGGTTAGTTCAGGTTAGGTAGGGGTACAGTGAGTGAAAGGTCAGTGAACCCCTTCTGACTGGTTCTTTCAACTTCTTGAGGTTGAAGGGCTTTTTCTATATCCATAAAAGATTGTCTTGAGAACCCATGGCATTGCCTTCCCATGGCACTTTTGTGAGCTTTATATATATGTTGCTGCTTCCTTGGCACAGAATCTCATTTATACCTAAAACTCTTGTGGTAAACTTGATAACATTTTTTAACCATCTCGCTTATCATATTTGTTTTTTGCCACTTTTAAGTTTGAGATGAGTAACTTGGGAGATCTTGTTTTTGCAATATCTGTGCACTATGCCCGAGTATATTTAAGAAAGCAAAATTTCAAAAAATAGCACATATACATATTAAAAAAACTATTGCTCTAAAAGGTTCTTCGACAAGAGAGATGCTGAGGACGCGCTGGACGCCATGGATGGTCGTATGCTTGATGGCAGGGAGTTGAGGGTGCAAATGGCCCGTTATGGAAGGCCCACCTCCCCTCATAGAAGGTTCCGAGGCGGCAGAAGAAGGTATCCATTTAATTTTTTTTTTAACAAAACTTAAAAAAATATGAAGAGAGGTTATAATTTATGATATTAGGTCTAGGTCTCGTGGCAGAAGAGAAAGCCGTTCCAGATCCCGAGGCAGGAGGTCTCCATCTAGAAGCAGGTCCAGGTCAGGCAGTAAAAGCTCCAGAGGAGCGTCAAGGTCTCCAGTGAGGGAGAGGGAAAACAATTCTCGATCAAGGAGCAGATCAAGGTCCAGATCTAGATCTTAAGTAAGAAATGTATTTCTTTGAAAGATTAATAATAATGAGCTCTAATTGTTTCAGGTTTTGTCTGGGTGGCAGTGCGGCGGTGTATTTTAGTAAGCAGCACCTGCGCTCTGGCAAGGTATTTGTCTAGATATAAGATTGCGTTTTCTTTACCTAAATTTAAAAAAAATGAAAAAAACCTTTTTTAGGGTAGCTTGCCTCTTGTTTAATTCAGTTTTTATTCAACTACCTGCATTTTATTTTGGCTTATTTTCCTAAAAGAATATTTTCACGCAGACTCTTGCAGTCAACACATGTTTGGTCTAATTGCTATAGAGTTATAGAGTGTTTAAGTATACTTATTTTGTATCTAAAGAGGTGATACTTCAAAAAAATTGACATAACATTTCATGTAACAGCATTTCTCTAGTAAATTTGGTTTTTGGCAGTGCGAATCTCTTTTTACGGTGTAGTTTTTTAGTTGGATCAGTTTTGATCTACTGTTTCACGCCTTTAAGAATTCTAGTTTAATCTCTTCTAATTACCAAAATCTCGTAGGGAACTTAAAGGGTTACATGAGATTGCATGTGACCCCATGTAACATTTAAACGCATCAGTTCCTTTTGACAATTTAATTGAACAAAAAGTGATTTGTGATTTCAGATTTGTTGTGTTATAAGTAATTTGTAGTCTTTTCGACTTACTGCTATCTTCGGCAGTGCAAGAACGATCGACAGGAGATTCACGTCTTCGACTCTAAAAAGTCGGATACTGACAGCACCCGAGTTCTCGCTCGATCCAGGTGATTGGTCGAAATTCGAGTGCTGAAATCTAATCTCTGACGAGAATAATCTATGGAACGATCGCGGAGCGAACTTAGCGCAGTAAACCGAAAACACTATTAAATTCTTGCAGTTGAAGTCATTTCAACTATGACACAATTACTTGGTTTTATTCCGTCAAAGTTTGATAGTTTAGGCTTAAATTTTAGGACATTTTTCTCTGCTAATATGACAATTCTTCATGCACACTAGAGTGACACAAATGTCGCCACTTAGTGCCTAACTACTTGACGGAACAAACCAAACCGTCTCACAATACCCCCACCAACGCCCCTGAAATGTACTAACGCCTCTTTTGTGTGGTAGCAGGCGCAGAGTTGGGGTTTTGCGGTAAGATGTTGGTGTTTGCGGAGCGAGATATGGTGGCGAGAGAGAGAGCAGCGGCAAAATAGAGCGGGAGCTGGCGTGACATTGGCTGGATGGAGCGGGCGCAGTCTGGCCAGCCAATCGAATCGCAGTGTTGCTGCCGCGTTCCTGATACATGCGCAGACGTTCGTGTGTTCCTGCTCTCGAGTCTCTAGCCTGCTGTCGGTCTAAATATGCATGCGCGATAACACTGGCTTGGTTGGGGTTCAAAGACGAGTTTTATGGTCATTTTGCAGGCCCAAAATGGCGAACTCTGCTTTTTTTTAAGTAAGAGGTTTCGTGATGTGCTTGCATCCGATTTTCGTGAAGTTGTTTTGTAACCGCATCTTGAATCCATTTTATCAAACGTATTAAAAACCTTGATAACCATCGACGTCTGTCTCAGGACAGGCTAACAAATGAATTTTGATTCAAGGCATGCCTCTGATATGTTAACTCTTACTTGAGAGTTTTCTTAATGATGACCCTTTATTTTGTGGACACTGAGTTCTCCATTACTGAAACTTTGTGATCCGCACTGTAGGTAGCGAGAAAAGAATTCTCTTGCAAAGCTGACTTGCTTTCAACTCGAACGAAACTTCGTCTCTTTGCCTTAAACAAGCCACGAAACCGTCAATTGAAGGTAAATGTTGCCAATGCCGCAAAGAATAAAGTATTGTTTTATAAGGGAAGAGTTCAGGTAGGTGTTATATCAGGTGAGATTTCTATGGTAAAGCCGTTGATTGACTGCGAAAACGTTACTGTTCTAGACATGTTTCTAGAACGTGTGTGGCAGATCGATTCGTCTGCATAGAAACTAGAATCCAGTGCATTTGAAGATGTCGTAGATTGGATTCCAGGGAAATTGTTTTTCAGGCTCCGGACATATTATTGAATATAGAGAAATAAAAATTATGTGTTTTCTTGTTAATCTAGTTTTATTAATCCCCACGTTTATGTAATATTTTTCTTGCAATGTCTCATACGAGCCCTACAAGTTATTTAGGTCAAGTGCTACGTATGTTATGCAATGAAATCTGGGAGTGTATAAGGATGCTGAAGCTCGGGAATGTCGTTTTGTGGGTTTTTCTAATCATGTGAGAAACGTAAATTGTAGAATCGAACTAACCATAGCTCCATCGGGAAATATCTTAGAATTCGCAAGAGCTGCATGTGAGCTTTGTGTATTTAGCAGTAGATATTGAATAAAATACTTAACACACCAAGTAAAACAGTTAAATCGTATATTTAAATGGATTATATTGATTGTTGTTACAAAGATTACACTGTCCTATATTAAAATACATAAAAATAAATTAATGTATTTTTCAATAGAGACGACATGAGGCGAGCAATGAACTTGGTACATGCCTAAGAAATTCATTAGATTCAAGAGTATATTTCACAGCAATACATTTTGAATGTAGGTTCATAATTTAACCACAGTTCTGTTCGAAAGGGGTTTGCCTTGCCCCCTGCTTCAGTGTGTGTATGCAAAACTAAAAAAAAATAAATGGAATAAAGGAACTTTTGAAATATAATTTTTTAATGCAGGAAATTTGAATGTCCCAATAAGAGAATATTTACATAACACAAACGAGCCATATTGCTATATAGAAAAATATATACATTAACACTAAAAAATAAACGTTAACACAGATTTTGGTAAAAAAACTAAACGTTAATAAATAAGTAAAACGCTTGCTCCGTCATATAAATACTAATGCGGCAATTAAACCAAAAAAGAAATTCCGAATGTTCTCACTACAACCGAGATAAAGGTAAAAACAACGTGAAATTTGATAGAAAACAACACAATAGGTTTTTAGCTGCCAAAGCAGCTTAAAATACTCATTACAATATTAGGGACGGCACTGGAACTGCCTCTTTTTAACCGACACTCATATATCCTCTATGCAACTACAACGGACATGGACTTTACAACATGTAAACAATTACACGACACCGAATAACGAAACACCCTGTGTGTTCTCTTATTTGCTAAAGTGATAAGTTGTACTCTTCTCAACAACATAAGAGATGGAAAGGAGCTAGTTCTTGTCCTGCCCTTGAGGTTCACCTTTGATATACGTCAAGTACAAGCCGCGCAAAAACAGAAAGTACGTGTATAGAGAGAGTAAAACGAACAGCGGGAAAATCCCCATTGAAAATATCTCGATCAGGATGTCCCGAATGCGGGCTCGAGGTCAGGAGATCGTGCAAGAGTTGCGGGGCACGCAGCTGCTCCTGCCGTCCACTCCAGCTGGAGTGCTGGGAATACTGGTAAACCTTAAAAGAAAACTCATATTCCCTCTGGATTTTGAAGGAAATCCCCGCACTTACCTTAATTTCCTTCCGCCGTGCTTCTTGTGATTGTTAGTATACTTAAACTGTTGCGTGTTAGTCGACGTTAAAGCGTAAGATTTCAGGTGTGACTTGACACAAGTCGGTAGAGGCAGTTGTTCAATGCTGTAGACGGTTGTTCGGGCCACGATGGCTCTACAGCACAACTCTTGCAAACTCAGTACCCTGTTGGACCTCCACAGTCGCTCCATGCCGTTGCGCTGCAGCGCCATTCTGGACAGTTCGCAAAAGCTCTCGTGTATGTTAAAGTTGCACAGCGGAGACACTTCGAAAAATGCCATACTATGCTTGTTGGCGTAAATTTGCGCGTCTCTTTGGCCCACCTTTCGCTTGAAGGCCAAATGCAGCCGGTTGCCCACCAATACTTTAGGTACCCCTGGGGCGTGGCTGTCCACCTCTTTTAGCCAACGATCCAGGCCATCAAATGACCATCTACAGACAAGAATAGTATGAAAATATTTATATGTGAATGGGCTCCTAACACTAACCTGTTGGTAATATCGTAGACTAGAAGAACTCCTTGGGCCCCTCTGGAGTAAGACCTGATAATAGTGCAAAATCTTCCCTGACCAGAAGTGTCCCACAGTTGCAATTTTACTCTTTTGCCATCAAGGAGGATTGTGGTGGTTTTGTAAGCTGTAATGGGCAAAATAGTTGTCAACATGCTATAATGGCACTTCAAGTTTGGATTTACTAAATACTTTTTGTCTAACTACTTGATTTTATAAGCAGCTATTAACTTGATCTCGTGAAAGATTACAAAAAGCAATCAAGGAATTCAAACTTTAAGAGCTGCAGAGTTTAACTCCTACAAATTAGGGCAATAAAAACTGCACAAATTTGATTGAACTTTTCAATACATAAACAAACTTTTAACAATATTATAACAACCAAAAAACCAATACGTACACTTACCACTACCACTGCAAAATGGGCTCTCTAGAGCACCATCATCCAAATCGGACAAGATCTCCTGTTTGCCAACATCACTGTCACCAACCAAAAGGAACTTTAAAAGGTAATCGTACTGTTTCTCGGGGGGTTTGCTAAGATCCCCAGCCATAGCAGTGGTGCAGGCCTATTTGCAACCATAATCAAATAAAATTGTGAAAGTATGAGCAGAGTTGTGGCTTAAACGAACTGAATGTGGCTTTTTCCCATAACAATCATTCGGTTTTTGCACATTGGGTACTAAACTGAGGTTGTTTAACGCTTAAGTAACCAGCAGCGAGACGTTAACAATCCCAGGAATGGGTCTAATGGGTAAAAATAACAAACTCTTCCTGCGACGGTTTATTTTTGTTTGGCAAGGTCGTTCCTTTCGTAAATAAACAGATGGTATTTGCAGCCCGATTTTCGCTGATTCGATAGCCCTTTTGGCACTAGTGAGTCTCCACTGAACTCTGATAGTGTACGCAATCGATAAACTAGAGATTTCTTGAAGAAAATCACTAGATTTCACTAAATTTTCGACAAAAATTCAGCAGGAAAATGGCCTTCCTCCTGTCACTTTCTCAAATTTTGACATTTGCGAACTTAAGAAGTGGGAGGTTACGACAATGGTGTCAAACTTACACTTAAATTCTCAGATCCTTTATGGTTCCACTTGCTCCCATTTGAGAAGTTTTTTTCCCTAGAAAATTTTTTCAAAACGATATTCCGTGTTAATTAAACATTAAAACTTATAATTTTTTCTGAATATTAAATTAGCAGATAAAACTAGGTACAAGGAGTAAAATCAAAAATGGGAAATAGTTTTAAGTGTAAATGAGAGTAGCTTGAAGAGAATTAACGATCTTCCCTCACATTTCATACAAATTGGCAACGTAGCAATGACCGCCATTTTCAAACAAGCGGTTAATGGCAATTTTGTCAAGTTTTAATTAATATTTTCTCAATAATTAACGTTTTTTCACGCCAAATTCCCGTTTAGTGCACCACCAAGAAGAATCTAAAATGAGTTCCAAGGAAGCCGAAGAGTTCCGGAATGCCCTGTTAGATATCTCCTCTCACATGGTCAAATTAGACTGTCCATTTGGTTTGTGTATTAATATACATCATTGCATATCATTTAATAATAACTTTAACAGACAGAGTAAGGTGTGCGGAATGGGCCAGAAAACTGGCTTCCATACCTGATGACTATCTAGAAACATCAAAAATCAAAAACGAATATGCCCAGTTGTTGAGAATTCAGGTGCGCAATAAGTGCGTTCATGGCCCCTTTGAACACCCTCCCCCTAGAGGCGCTTTAAGCCCCCTCGCAGAGTACCTAGGAAATATTGTTTGTAAAGAGGTACTTGCCGCTAAACAATGTTTTTCCGATAAAATTTATTTGTTAACGACTATTAACAGGTTTCGTTTTTGCCGAAAATGGGTCCAATTTCCCCGGTGCTACACCACAAATCCCCTGACGGAAGGGCGTATGTTAGCGTCAAACAGATCCCGGGAGGGGGGGTGCTATGTTATATGGCGGTAAGTCCTGATGGGTTGGAATCGTAAATTAAATACGTTAACCGTTTGTCTTTTTTATTGAATAATACACATCATAAACAAAAAATTATAATGGAATATAACAGAACTATCATAAGGTTAAAACATTTATTTAAATAACTGTATAATGATTCATAGCAAAAGCGACTTTTCAATCAAAGCTAATCAATTCCGCCGTTTGAGTCTGTTCTACAATTTGCGGTGCCTGCGCTTGCTGTTGAGAATTGGGGCCTTGTTGAGGAAATACCCTTTGCAGCTGACCTAAAACCATGAATTCTCTTCATCACTTTCCTATTGTAAAATACTAAAGAAATAACCTGCTGGTGGAGCTGGTTGCGATGGAGGCATACCAGGATGGGGCGGCACCCCTATCATTGGAGCGAAATTCGCCCCAGTTTGCTGAGGATGAGGCTGAAATGGTTGTCCTTGAGGGGCACCCATCTGCGGCATTGGGAGACAGCTCCCTCCTAGATACGCAAAACTTTAATATTGAGACTTACTAGTGCTTGATAGGTACCTTGAGGGGCAGAATTAGGAGGCTGTCCCATCATCTGCCCATATGGAGCGTAAAATCCACCCACAGAGTTTGGAGGAGGTGGGTTTGCAGGTTGGAATGGGACGGCATGCACTGGTGATCCAATATAACCTCCGAACTGCTGTGGCCCCATTAGATACTGTTGCTTTTGCTGCTCCTTGAAGAATTTCATGGTTAATTAATTTTAAAATAAGTAACTCGCTTTCTTACCTGTCTCATTTGCATCTCCCTCTCCTGCTCCTGAATCCTCTGCAATGCCAACTGTCTCTGATATTGCAAATATTCCTGCTTCTTTTTACGCATAATTTCCAGTTTGTGTGCCATTTGCATTTGTCGCTGCCGCTCCGCTTCTTCAGCTTCGCGTCGTAATCTTTCACGATGTTCTTCACGTAGCGCATCCAGGGCAGCCCGGGCATCTTTCACCTTAGAAAAACCAATTATTGTAAATCTTAAAATTCCTCTTGCTCCAAACCTGAGTAAGCTTATCTTGCAGCCCTTCGTAGTGCAGCCTGCGATCATCGTGGTCTTGAATATAACGCAACAACCTCGAGTGCAAGTTGGTAATGTTCATGAACAATGACTGGACACTAGTGTCGTTTGTAATTGAGCGTCCTCTGGGAATTATTAGTTGCCAATACAGAGAAAAGGGTGCAATTAATTGCTGAAACACCGCACCTGCTGGAGTTGCTTTTCATCCTATTAATAAAAATCTCCACTTGGCTCTTCAGGGTTTTAATAAACTCCTCTAGATCGTTGTCGGCAACTCCATTCTCTTTGATCTTGAATTTAGGTTCATTGCTGAGGATGGAGGAGGCTGGGGAAGGGGCAGATGGGCTCGTTGGTCTTAGCAAGGCTCCAAAATTAGTTGATTTTAATGATTCAAACGCAAAGATTACCTGATGATCTCTTTGGTATCATTGGACTGGATAGATTCCCAGTAAGACCGATTTAGATAACGGTCCAACTCAGAATTGCCGGTTTCCTCAGGCTGTGGTGAAGGACTTCTTCGAGTCACAGGTTCAGGCTCTAAAATAGGTTCTCATTATCTTTCAAGAAAGTTTAATGCAGTAATAAAACCTTTCTTGAAAGAATTGTTAAGCAGAGCATGTGTGGCCCTTAGTTTTTCTTTCTCTTTGGCTTCAGCCTCAGATTGGCTGAGAGCTAATGCCAATTGCAGTTCCTCTTCTTCCTTTAATTCATCTTCATTCTTCCTTGGAGGTTCCTAAAATGTATTATACACTTAAAATACTACCATGACAGGTGGGGGGTTTACCTGGCTTTGCTGTGCTAATGAACTATTCAAATATTCAGAAGGTAATTCACCATCTTGTTTAATCGATTTGGAAGCAGTGACAGGCTTGTTCACTTTATCATAGCAGGTATCGCAGACTCTGACCTAATAAATTTTGAAGAATATTACCCTACTAATGTTCGATTTCGTGACTCACTTCTTTTTCAATGCCGAATTTTGGTAAAGTTGTAATTTTGGAACTGCACTGAGCGCAAAAGACTTGGCCACAGTTTCTAAAATCCCATGAGATAGAAATAGCACAGATGTGAATTAATACAAAGAATAACATGCCTGCAATGGTGTTTTCTCTGCATGAGACTAAAGCTGGCTCTGCAGCGGTGGCAGGTGTTTCCATCAAGCCAATCAGGAGCAGTATCAGCAGCGAACATTGCGTCGCTTTCACGTAAAACTGGGAACTTGTAACCCTCCGCTTTCATGGCAGCCATCAAGTCCTGAAACCGCGTTAATCCTTTTAAGATATTAATCCAATTTAGGGGAAATAGGACCTTGTCAATTGCACCTTGAATTCAAGAAAAAGGGGATTATCTGTGCAGTGAATAGCGAGAAACTACGATACTTTATACCAGTTTCTCCCAAAGTTTAGGAACAATTCTACATACCCAACTACCTACACCAGCAATGAAATCCATGTGTATCAACCTACGAAGTATATACCTACTAATGTACTAACAGATTTGATTTAAAACGCACCTACGCAGCGATTAAACCAATGACTAATGCAAACAGAATGATAAATATCTCTATCATTGTTTGGGCTCAAGGTCACTATTTCACAACAAATCACAGATTAACCATCCCTGAACCAACTAAGTCATACCTTCAAATTGCCATGTTTTGGATTCTTTCTAAAGGCAAAACTCCAGACCTGAATCAGCTCCAATAATTTCTGCTTGACATTTTCATGGGGAGTGTTTTTGGCGAGGTCATGTAAGAAATCGCAGTTTGCTTTTGTTGTGAGTTCCTCAGCAATTAGAGCCCCTAAAAATTATTTCATGAAGACAAGTTTTAGAGTGATTCCATATACTTTCATCTTACCACAGTTCTTGATCATACTCTCAAGGCACAGCAGGGCATATAGTGAGGAATGAGGGTTTGCCACAAGTAACTTTTTTCGTACTGCATTTATTGCAACTTTAGGTCTACAAAATTAGAAAAAATGAGTGATGTACTTTGCCCTTAGGTTTTGGTGTTAAGCCAACAAGGCAGAGCTGGATACATACTGTATATCATTCTGTCTAATTAAATCGCAAATTTGTATTATCGATGGCCAGTCTGGTTCCATTAATAGGTGGCTTGTGGCTTTGTCTGTAAGTTAGAGAAACGAATTTGCTTGTGCTCCAATAATAAGAAAAAATTGAGCAGACATAACAGGCCCACAAACGGGATTGGGAAAGAAATATAAAATGTTTGTAAAGTGTGTTGCATTGATCTGCCTTAGGGACGGCTTTTTAGGAACCGTTTCAATAACAAAGATATTGAATCATGGCATGTTATGGATAACATAATCTCATAATTTATAAAAAGGCATGGGGGCGTTTTACAGCCAACAACCTACTTACCAAGCAGTTTATCGAAGTGTCCCGTGCGGAACATTTTTGGGCTTGATTGCACCAGAGAATTTCACTGAATTTTTTTTTTCTTGATTTAATGGTTTTTGGAGAGTTTCACCAAAAACTTAAGTTTTTGATGATGAATAATGTTATAATTTTTCTTTTAAGCTCAACTTCTCACTGAGTCAATCGAGTCAGCTGATTTTGACAGATACATATAGCTGATATTAATTGGTTAGATTCAGTCAGCAAGTATACAACGTAAAGTATATTGAACTCTTAAAATCTCAGCAGTTTTGTCACACAAATATGGCAATGGCTAGCATGTTGAAGTTTAAGGGTATTATTGCGATTTTATAGATGGCTTAAAATTATTTGAAGCCTGTTGGGTGTGCCGTAAACTCTTAAGCCATTATTATCATTTTTATTATTACAGCACTACTATAATACGCAAAAATTGACTGTTCTTGGCTATCCTGCAAATGCCATTGTCAGTTTTTTAGTTTTGTTGGCAGTACTGTATAAATCGACCCTCTGAGGCGATACGTTTGCAATTATCTCCCCAAAATTTGTTATCAACAATTCCAAAAAAATAGTGGTTTAATCGAGTTCTCAGTTTGTAAGTACCACCCTCTATAGTTCTGTTATGTGCACGCATATTCTTGTGTAAAAACCAAGGCACTGTGTAATCCAATAAGGCCTGATTATCGCGAGTGGAAAACCTCTGTATGTTCACAATCCTCCAGACTATGATTGTTTGTGCAATAAATAAAACCCAATTATTAAGCCAAATTAAGTCCTATTGCTCATATTATCGCCAATTTTGTAACACAGTGTTGATATAACGTCTTAAGCAGCGAATCTGAGCGTATTGCAGCTTGTAAATGACCCGTAAATCTGGTTCATATCTCGTACCTTTTACTACAATATCGTGTAAAATTTTCCTTTTGTGTTTGTCCTTTATGATTTATGTTATATTGAGCTACTTGTTTTTAAACTGCAACATCAGATGCATTGCAAACATAAAGTTCAAACTTCACACACGAGTTTCTGCCCTAGAGATCCAGCGGAACTATCTGCAAATTGTGCTATTTGATTTCAAGCAAGTGTGGCCTTTCATTGGTTGCTATTTTCAAAATAACAGGATCACTCAAGGTTATCACAATAATAAATATTTATAACAACATTTTGATGTAATGGCAAGTCAAGTACATAAAGATGAGGGTCTCTAGGGTTACCACCAATTTATGACCCTTTATAAGGGCAGTATCTCAATTTAGTGTGATAATTAGTTGCGGTTTTAGTCGTGTTAGCAAATGTTCAATTTCTTGAAACAGAATCACTAACATAGCAATATAACTATAAATAGTCAATTAGGTTGAAAAGCTTTTCTAAGAAAAATGTTCTTCATAGGGAGTCACAAATCCAAAGCAGCTCCAATTAGGACAATTTATTGTCTTATTTTGTTGTTTATTGACCTTTTTTAAGCCTTTAGACAGACACAGAATCCAATTTTTTTTACCCCAACTAAAGAGTATTAAGCTTGAAGTTCAATCAACAGTATGACTAGCAACCACTGTGTGAATATGCCTTTTCTATGGGAAAGACAAGGTCTCAACATTATGTAGATCACTTAGAAATAATTCTACTTAATGATTATTTTTAATAATTGAAAATTCACATATGTGAATCACAAGAAGTTTTGAAAACTTTATCAGGCTCACTTAAAATAATTCCATGTTTCTTTGTAGAGTAACACTATATTAAGTAGTGTTAATTGCTGCAGTATCTTGTTCTGGCCTGCTCATTATATTCCCATTTTACATCATTAACCTTTCTATTGATTGATAATTTTCAAGACATTTTTTCTGCAGAATGTTCAATATGCGCCTCAAGCTAGGCTCTGCAGGCAAGAATGAATGGAGGGCCTGCTTCTGTCTCCATGTGAAGACAGCCACCATTGTTTTTGGGGTATATCATTTAGTAAGTTTGGCTTCTTATGTCTTATTTGTGTCATTTTCCTTTGTTAAAGCTCCATTCTTCCTTAATTTGTGTGAATGCTCTTTAATTGTTTTGTCCATAGCTTCTCCATGTGTTGGCTCTCACGGTTGTATCACTGGTGATGCGAAACCAGAGCTATATCAACCAAAAAAATGAGTTTATTAAGAATGATTACTTAGAAGGGGACTTTCTACCTACACCATTGAGTAAAGTCAAGGATGATGATAATCCTTATTACTTGCCCACAACCCAAGATGGAAGGACTGTCTTGCCCTGTAAATATCTCAATTTTTACGTGATTTCATGTTTCTATGCCCATTATTTGTTTCAGCTGATGTAGATATGGGAGCAATTATCACCATCTGCACGCTCTCGATTACACTGTTAATGGTCTATGGGGCCATTAAAGGCAAACCTAAGCATATCCTACCCTTCTTCTTTTTGCAATTGTTTGATTTTGCTATAACCACGTAAGACTTAAAACTACTGTGTTTTTGTGCGGTTTAATGAATTATTTAATCGTTAGATTAACTGCAACTGGATACTTTTGCTATCTTCGGTCAGTGCACCGGCTCGTAGCTGAACATTGGCACAACATGCCTTTCCATCAAGAACTCCTCTCTCTCAGTCCTCAGACTTTGTCTCTTCTCGTCTTGTTGTCCTTTTTGGTCTCTATGATCTGGAAGGTATAATGTGTTTAATGTAATAGCTATGTGGAGCAACAAGCGATAAATTTTATTAGGCCTACTGGATTGGGGTCGTTTGGCGCTGCTACAAATACCTGACCCTCAAGAAGCAGGCTACTCATAACACTATCCATTACATCCTGCCCAATGATGGACTGGATAGAAGCGAACCTGACTACGCAGCCATGTTCAGAGATAATGAAGCTGCGTTATTCGGGCCTATGAAGCAAACTGCCCCCCCTTCGTATCAGGTGAGTAATATTGAAGTGTGGAAATTGGTCTATAAAACTTGTTGAGAAGTTTAGTGCTTGATTCAATGGATTTTCTAGGACGTCATGGATGACCAGCCGCCACCGTATCCTGCCGCAACTGCTGAGGAGTCTCCAATAACAACCACGACCACCTGTGTAGTCCAAGAAGTCCCCATACGCAGATTTTTGGTTACTTACTCTCCGGACAATCCTCAGGAGGTTCATCCAGAAGACGGAGCTTCTAGTTCCGAAGAAACAATCACTCCACGGTAATTCTATTACTTTTTTGCTAGGTAATTGAAATTAAAAAGGAAATCTTCCTTTGATTTATGCAGTGAAATGGAACATTCTTGTGACTATTGAAAATGAGTCTTTAAAATTCCTTTGTTTGTTTAAGCGGCACCTTGTATGAATAACAAGACATATCCATTGGTAGATAATCCAAATTTTTGTCATCTTAACATTGAATAAAATTTCAGTTCAGCAACTTCGCCAATTTATTGTGAACTTTCATGAATTTCTCATGTAAATTTAAATTCTTTCTGTATAGAACTGCAATCCATTAATATCTTATCATTTTATCCCAACAGCAACCTTGTCTCTCCTGTCGCTTCAGCCTCCAACGTGGCATCCCCCAAGAAAGAACTCGACAATAAACAGGAAGAACATGTCCTTCAAGTCAATGAAGACCCAGAGTACTGCTACTTGGATGTAGAAGCTTTGAAACGCAACGCCAATGAGGAGAAGCCTGAAAAATGAAAAATGTTTCTTGAGGAAGTTTTAAATTGTTGAGTGAATATTAATTTTATTATTGACAGAATCGTCTTCATAGATCTGGCTTATTTTTTTGCTATAAATTTCTACGTCAGGGAACTATAAGTCCAGATGGATATTCCCGACTTCTGGAAAGGGTTTTTCCGTGCCAACAAACTGGAAATATGTCGTCGGGTTTAGGAAATTTTAATTTTTTATGTGTTAATATTGAAAAAGGGCGAATCAAAATTAAACTAGGTGTATGAGGAGGGAGAGTTCTAGATGTTTTTATTATTGCCGTAGGCGTTATTTAGGGATATTAGTCATAACATAGGCATAGGTTAATGCAACGACAAGTATTAAGTAAATAATAGAATTCAGTGTAGATGAAAAGGTAGATAGTCATTGTCGTTCGATTTTTCTTGAAAATCCTCTCGTTATTATGGTTTTTAATAAAGATTTTAAGTATGCTAAATACTCACAAAAAGATTTTAAGATTGAACGAACCCGACAAAAGAACCAGCAGCATCTGGGGTACAATTTGTGAACTGCTTTCTGTAGGGCAGGCGATTGGGGAACTCTTTGCCAGAGCTGTTAGAGCCTTTAAGTGACGAATATGGAAACTAAGCCATTCAATAGCGTTTCACAAATAATTCTTTTGGACAGGTTGTGCAACTACAGAATCGGCTAACGTGCTCATGGCGTAATGATGGGCTCTTATTTACAGGATTTATTTAATTCAAATGCACATAACTATGTTTTTTTTGGCAAAGTGATTTCAACTAAATGGATTCTGGCCCTGTTTTTATGAGTTTTTAAATCTGTTAAAAAGCTTCATCTTAAAATTCAATTATACAAAAACTGTTGTTTATCATCATCATTATTTATTAAAAAAATATATATATTTCACTTCTTAACAACTTGAATAACGTCCTCGTCTGCCATGACGTGTGAGAGCCCCACCCGCTGTGGAGAGTATTTTGTACTTGTACCCCAAACCAGGCCATATTTGAACTGGGCTGCTAGAGTCCTAGAAACCCAATTTAAACAAAAACTTTTTTACTTTTCATTATTAAATTACCTGTGGATGGCATGGCAGACATGCTCTGCAGTAACACCTTTCCTTAAAATCAACCCATCAGAGAAATCTGGGGGTTGACCAGGTTTTTTCGTATACACCCGGATTAAGCTTAAATATTCCCACAGCACTTCAAGCAAATAGTCCAAATTGAGCTTCATATTACAGCTGGAAGGAAGTATATTTTATTTTTACTGAAAAAGTGATGTTGAGGAAATTTACCTTACAACCACACTGTTGGGCTGCCTAGCAATTCTGTCAACTTCCTCAATGGAAATTTGATCAATTTTATTATACACATAGAGGCAAGGTAGGTAAACTCTATTTGCACATATAACATCAATGAGTTCATCTGCAGTGCAATCATCACGGAAAAGTACCTCTGCATTGAATATTTTATATTCATGCAATATCATTTGCACTAGTTTTTCATCCACTTTTGTCAATGGGCATGTGGAGTTGAAGGACAAGCCTCCACCTTTTTTGACCTAGCAAATTTATGCTCTGGTCAAAATCATAAGGGTGATTGCCTGAAAGGATATATTCTCCTCACCTTAAAATAAATATTGGGCTTCTTCTTATTCAATCTAATACCAACACTCTCCAATTCCTTCTCTAACAACTCCCTGTGAACATCCTTTTTTGTAGCATCAAGCATCATCAACACCAAATCAGCAGTTCGTGCTACAGCAATGACTTGTCGACCTCTACCCTTGCCTTGAGCAGCCCCCTCGATGATACCTGGCAAATCAAGCAGCTGAATATTTGCCCCATTGTAGTCGATAACTCCAGGAATACACGTCAAGGTGGTGAACTCATATGAAGCAGCTTCACTCTCAGTTTTTGTTAAAGTTGAGAGTAATGTGGATTTTCCTACTGAAGGAAAGCCGATGAGAGCCACTCGTGCGTCGCCGCTTTTAAGAACGTCGAAGCCTTCGCCCTTTTCGGATTTTTTCGAAGGTTCCAGGAGCTGGGACCGGTATTTCGCTAGTTTCGCTTTGAGGAGGCCCAAGTGGTATTCCGTGGCTGCAAAGGGATGGTAAATTAGAAGGGAGGAGGGTGTCGTGTAGTGATTTGTACCTTTGTTTTTTTGAGTTCGAGAGATTTCCTTCTCAATTTCCGATATTTTCTCTAATATACCCATGTTGTTCAGTTAACGACACGGCAGCATAAATTAAAATTAAAAATAATAAATTGCAATTTGAAAAATGGTAAGATGACAACTCAACGTCTGGGCTTTGAATAGGCTTAAAATAATTTATTCGAATATAAGATGTGACAACACTGTGAGTGGTGCTATCACACATACTTCCTGATAATCTATAGTGTATCTTAGATGTGGTAAAAAAATATAACACGAATACCAATTAAAACCTCGCAAGAACTTATAAAAAATCTAACATTTTTCTTTCAGCTTAAAAGCAGGTGATACCTCACTTGTCAGGCACTATTGCCAAATTATTCTTTTCAGTACCATAACCTGCAAGGTTATCGTTGAATTTTTGCTTCAATTGTCACTTGATAAACCTAACCTCACTCTTCTCTTTCTTAATAGTATTTTCCGGGAGAGAGATAGTTTTACACACTCTCTCCATTTTTCTCCTTTTGCAAAGTTATTTAAAAAGCATGTCTCAAGCGGAAAAACCCGTGAAAATATCGAAATTCTTGCGGCAAAAAGCCCAAGAGTTCCTCAGCTACCCGGAAAATCCAGCTGGATTGATGCAAATCGTCAAACATTTTGAATCTGGGGCGGACACAGCCTCCTGTTTATTAGCGCTGGACTTGGTTTTTTCCAGTTTAATTAGGGACCGGAAAATAGGGTTCGAAGTGGCCCCATTGAAAACAATAGAGAGAAATGCGGAGAATGACAAGAGAAAGTGGCTCATTGATAGGTATGAGGAATGTTATGGAAAAGTAGTGAATTGCATGGAGCATGACAATCCAAAAGTTTCCATGCAAGGTAAGGAACTTATATACAGCAAATTGATGTAAGACATGGCATCTGCCAATTCTGAATCTAACAATATATTTTACAGCTTATACTAAATAAACTTTACATGGAATTCATAAACTTGGTAACTTCAGTTGCTCTAGGCATTTTCAAATTTTTGGTACTTCAATAAGTCCAGAGTTTATAAATCCATATTTTATGTCTATTTTTGTGTTTATATTGCATAAAATTAAACTTTCACAGCTATCTCTACTGCAATGAATCTCCTGGCAATTGAAGGGAGATGTCCCTTAGTCCACTACACATCTGAAGTTGACAATTACTTCCCAGTAAATAAACTAAAATCCATCCTAATGAAACTACTTTCGGATAAAAAGAGCAACACATATCTGATAAATAAGCAAACAGAATATTTTTTATTTGATGATGTTTTGTTCTATACATGGAAATTGCTGCCCTCACTCACTGCCAAAACAAATCCTAATGAGCACTACATTGTGAACTATTTGTCACTGCTAGAGAGACTTCAAGTCCACCCCAATACTGAGACTAAATATTTGGGCAGTAATGAGTCAAGCTCCTCTATAGTATTTGAGGAGACTTTAGTTAAAAAGAATCTCAACAAAGTTTGGCAATGTTTGATGCTTTGGGAGCACACTCCTCAAACACATAGACAATTGCTAGTAGTCCTTCTGGAGAAGGTTTTGGTGCACCTAGACAAACCCCTGCTCCTTACTGACTTTTTAATGGACTCCCTGGATGTGGGGGGTCCAGTAAGCCTATTGGCTTTACAAGGAATTTTCACCATGATTCAAGTGCACAACTTAGACTATCCAAACATATTTGCCAAGCTGTACTCAATGTTTGAGCCAGAGATATTCCACACCAAATACAAAGCCCGGCTGTTTTATTTGTCAGACTTGTTCTTGAGTTCCACATATTTGCCTGAAATATTGGTAGCTGCTTTTGCTAAGAGGCTGGCCCGCTTAGCCTTGTTAGCTCCCTCTGAGGACATCATCATTATCTGCCAGTTTATAGGGAATCTTATTTTGAGGTAATTTATTGGTAGATATGGAGTTTATTTAAGGATTTTATTAATTTAATTTTCATAGACATCCAGGGCTTAAACGTCTGCTCCACAACGGTAGTGGCATAAGTGCCAGCATGGACCCCTATATAATGGAGGAAAGAGATCCTCTTAAGTCATATGCAATCAACAGTTCCTTATGGGAGTTGCAAACTCTACAAAGCCACGTTCAACCTTCAGTTGCAAATGCTGCTAGATTTATTGCCTCCCCTCTCCCTTCAGTTGAATGGGATATCGGGAAAGTTCTGGAAGATACTGGAGATGATGTTTTTGATAGGGAAGTGAAAAAGATGAGTAAGTTAATAGTCCTGCAGTTTGAGCAGCCAAATGATGGCTTTTCTTTGGAGAGAGGTGAGAAAGTTAATCAATTTTGGGAGTTTTCTTAAATGTTTAAAAAGAGAATGTGATTCGATTTGATATGGTATATCAGGCGCAGTTTTACTTTTCAAGGCGTTAAATTAAAATTTAGACGTAGTAATTGCCTTTAATGAACTACTAGACAGTCTTATCTAAAGAAATACAGGTTGATGTGCATGGTGTGTTCTATATTAAATTTATCCATACGAGTTATTAAATTTGCCATAAAGCTCCCTTCAGCATTCCTACACTCTTATCACTGTCTGTTTCAAATTTTTTTACTGTTTCCTATCAGTTTTAAGTTTGTTAATACATCTTTGTTTATGTGATATTGAATAATCTAAAATTTAATTACCATTTAGAGCCTAAATAAATTGTCTTTAATGGTTTATGTGTTTTTCGCACAAGGGTTTATATGAAATATGTTCCGATTCAGACGGGCCAAAGGATTCTTTACTTTGCAATAAAAGCGGAAAGCGCGAAAACCTATTGTCAGCACTGGAGGTATTGTTCAATATTGCGCTCCCCGATGTAATGATCAACTTGCTGGATGAAATATATATATACAGGATGGTCCTTACGTAATAGGCCAAAAATATTACGATTTAACGATACGAAAGTTGACAGTTTTTAGGGCGCTACTGATTAACGCTATAACTAATCCGAAAAATCGAATTAGTTTTGAAGGCAACTTCGTATCTCTCGCCATTCTCTCAACTGTCCACAACTGTTTTAATATTTATTTTCTTACTAAAATATAAACTTCCAATATACAACAAAAATCACTTAGGATTAGCGCATAACAAGAAAGACTAAACATATAACATTTTTCCCCGCACTATATATTTCCCACTCTCTAAATTATTTATCATGAAACTCCTCATTTATCAAGCGTTTTTATGGGTATCCGCTTCTGCAGCAGCGCCCACGCTTTGTGCACTTGTAGTTTTGTATACTCGACCTCCCACAAGGGACAGAACACCACATTCGCCTTGCTTATGTATTCATTATTGGACTGTTGTGCTGCCAGTCTTTCTTTTGCTTGATCTTCGCTCAGGTTATTCCTGGTTTTCAGGCGGTTTATAGCCTCGGCTGGAGGTACTAGCGTTACCCAAATCTACAGAAAAAGACATGAGTCAACTGTTGAGTTTATGCACAAGAAAAGCAGTTAAGGATATTGAGAGGTGGTTCAAATGTGTTTTTCATAGACTGAAAAGTCATCTTAAGGCCTTTGACGGACACAAGCTTATGACTATTGTCCTCGTGAAATCGTCTCTTAACTTTTTTCTTTATGTACTCTTTAATAAAAACTACCTCATGGCAAAACTGGTCCCAACCGGCCTGGCACAAAACGGCTGCTTCCACGCAGACTATATCAGTGTTTAAGTTGCTCACCATCTTTTGAATCTCTTTCCCCATTGCAGGCCATAGAATATTAGTTAACTTTTTTAGTTCATCCTATAATTATCGAGTAATAACAAAAATTTGATACAGACAATTTAATCCACCTACAGGATTTTTAAAAACCAGATTCCCCAAAATTTTACGGTCAATTTCAGCCTTGTCATCCAACAATTTCCGCCCAAACAAGTCGACCACTTTATTGTAGCAAGGCCCGTCTTTCTTGTACATTTGGTGACCCAATTTATCACAGTCGATGATGGGGACTCCCAGATTTTGTAAGTGACTTATAACCCCCGATTTTCCACTGGCAATTCCACCTAAAATGCCCTTTTACACTTGATAGTAATGTCAAAGATCAAGTACCTGTTAGGCCTATAATGTAAGGTTTATTAGGAATGTTCTTCTTTTCCACAGGTTTCAGTAAAGTGCCCAGAAGTCTCAGTCTTAAATTGCTGGAACTTACTTTTGCTTCTTCTCTCCCTTGAGGGTTTAGCTCAGCAATAAAAGGGATAGGGATTATTTTTAGTTCTCCTAAGCCTTTTTCCTTTCTGACTAAAAGGACAATTATTACTTGACAAGAAATGTTAAAATACCCACCCATACTTTCATTAATCTTTTCTGCACCCCTTATAGTCTCCTCACTAACAATGATCGCCTCTATGCTAGGATCTACAATAGCAGGTCCACAGGGATCCGCAATTTTGCAAATATTATAAATCAAATCTGGGAATATATCTACTACAAAATCCTGAATGTTCTTCATTCTTGCTTCGACATCTTCAATTAACTCCCACAAAACTTTATCTAAAATCATGTGTAGTGAAAATTCCTTTTTGAAGAAATAACTTGAGACTCACTGTGAGTCATATTCTCTTCAGTTATGCCCACTGTGACTTTCTCTGAGGCTCGCAGTATTGAATCACTTAAGAGCAACTTATGAGCAACATGTAGACGATCAAAAGTGCCTGAATTGATTAAAAATTTCATTAGTGAGCTTAATGAGTTTCAAGTTAAATACCTCCAAGACAAACATGTTTATACACCCGGTTATCTAGGTTGTCAATTTCTGCTAAGATTTTATCTCCCTCTCCACAGTCAATGGTTACAACATTATACTCAGTAGAAATATTTCCAATTTTATTACTTATGAATCTATCAATCTCGCTTTTACCATATTTCCTGTCAAATATGACTACATCTATTGGTTGGAGAGTTTTTATGTGGACTAGAGCATTGCTTTTGAGACCGGTAAGCAATACACGTACATCTAGATTATTGCAAAGCACTGAAGCCTATAAAAAGCTGCTCATAAAAGAATTATGTTTGAACAATGAAGGTTACCTGAGAATAAATGCCGAAAATGGTTCTGCTAAGCTTTGGAGGAGTGTTAAATATGTTGGGATGAAAATTGCCCAAAGGGTCGTTCAAAGCTGATAACAGCTGAATGTATAGTGTGTTTTTGACGCTTTTCTGTACGTCTGTGAGGAGACGGTTTATGTGCTTTGGATTCGAAACCACAAGAAGACCTGTCTTCACTAGCATCTTTAGTAAATCCGTTGTGGCGTTATTGGTGAGCTGATGCAGACGAAAGCTTCATAGAAACGTGGAATTATATTAGTTTTTAAGAGATTATGGAATTTTGCAGTCTTGATAAGGGAATAAATATAAGTTGTAGAAATATGACCTTTAAACTTTTAATGTATTCAAGGAGAAAATGAAAGATTAGAGGTGATTAAACGGGCAAAGAGATTACAAAATTTTCCTTTTAGTTCAATGGGAGGGATGTTTCCAGAGACTTTTTTAAGTTTCACTCGAAATGGGAGATTAATTAAAAATTCTGGAATGGAAACATAACCTTGAAAATTGGGGTAAAAATGTAAACAAAAATTAAGTGACATTACTGACAGAACAAAAGTGACTCGAGCTGTACAATGAGCTTGAACTTTCATTCTTTTTTAATTCCAAAAATTCGAGGTTCCAAGAGCATGTTCGGAATCGCCTTTCTTGTTAATTATCTCAAAAAATATGAACTATCATTTTTGTTAAGCCCCCGCCCTTAATGAATAAAATAAATCCTGAAAAAAAAAGGATCAGTTTACCGTCGCTTATGACGTTACACCATTTTATCCAGACTAGTGGCGCGACTTAAACTCCACGCGTGGTATTACTTGCGCGATGGAAAAGATTTCTTCTATCACACAAAGCTTGTTTTTTTTCACTTCCCCTAGATGACACCACGGACAACTACGGGAGATATTTGGCGTAGTGACGTATAAGTAGCACTATATGAAGTTTTAGGCAACCCACAATACAAATGAGCGTTTCCCACTTGGCTTTTCAGAGGCTGATTCAAAAACTATCAGGAGCTAAATATATCTCCTCGCACTTCTGCGTTCCTGGTACCAAATGTTAAATTTCGTATGCGAATGCAGCAAATTGATTTGTCAACGGTCTTGTGCAAGAACTATCAGGAGCTAAACGTACCTCCTTGCAATTCTATGTTCGTGAGACCAAATGTTTTAAAATTTTAGTGGAATAAACACCATGGGCACAAAATCAGTGGCGTGCAGGGCAATTGTGCTCAAAAAAATCAATGGAAATTGAGTGTTCCGAAAAATCCATCTCTAAGAGCAGAGGGAGGGACTCAATAAAGAATTTTTTGATATATATATATATATATCAATAAATATTTTTTGAGATAATCGACAAGAAAGGCCATTCCGAACAAACTTAAGATCTTGGATGTCATAGAACAGTGCGAATACGGATTTTTTAATCGTCTTTTTAAGGGCAAAGAAAATGGTGCAGCAACAAAACCAAGATGTGAATAAAACAAGAAATCTGTAGGTAATCTTCAGACTACATTTGAAGTTCATTTTATTTCTCTTTTCTTTACACAACTTACGCCCTAATTGCTACTTACAAAACTAAAATCACAATTTTACCTCCTCCTTTGAGCACCGCTTTTCAACATCTGGAATATCTTGTGGAATACCTTGGTGGGAACCTTTCTGGGGTTCGATAGACCACACTTATCCTTCAGCAGATTGTACCGATCTCTTACCGCCTTCGTTAAACTTACTAAATACCTATACAGCCAAAATTAGATTTAAAGCGGTCAAAGTTAACCGTGGCTCACCTATAAGCAGTTCGGTCGACTACAGAGGAAGTTTTAATACAGTCGTTGCCCCCGAACTCGCAAATCCTGTAGTGATGCAGTATGGCCGCGTCTGCAGGAACATTTAAAGTACCTGAAAATCGCCAGAAATGTTTAAATGGTGATTTTCCTAAACTCGGAACTTCGCACCATGGCCTGGAATGAACTCCCACACAAAGTGATTCCCAGCCTCGATGACCAATTCAGGTCTACAGATGTATTTTGATCTCTGTTTATGCGGGTGTAGCTTTGTTTTTCGGCGGGTCTTCTTCAGGGTAACTAAGTTCGAGGAAATGGGGTCGTCAAATTGCTCCACCTCAGAGTCATCATTCCATTGAAGGTAGAAAAACGCATTTTGAAAGGAAAATGAACCAGTGCTTCGGGTGTTCAATCGATGGTTCAAGTAGCTGATATCACAACGAATTTAGATTTTATAAGTTACCAAGGGATAGGAGACTTACTCGATCATCTGGGGTAGGGTCTCATTGTAATTGGGAATAATGTACTCGTCCAAGTCAATTAGGAGAGTGTGTGAAAACTTGTACATCGATCTATAGAGGCAGTCGTTGAGGGCCGCAAACAGCCCTTCAGTGCGTATCTCCTTCTGGGAAATCATTTGCAGCTTCCAGGGTAGCAGGGTGACCAAGCCTTGCTGCCGATAATGCTCCAAGATGCATCCCACTTGGGGTCCGATTGTGTGGTTGTAGAAGGTGAAATGATCCACTCCCATCAGGCGATTCAGTTCGATGAATTCCATTATTTGCAGTTCCTAATTTTAGATCAGTTAGAGCTCCTTTCAACTGAAGGTGGTTATTATGGAGCTTACTTTGTTGTAGTCGAAGTGTAGGGGTTTAACGCAAACACCGAATTTTCCTATGAAGCTGGGTTTGATCAATGTGCTTTCGTTGAAATTGTTGATTACGTTGAGGACGTTGGTGGGGACGTCCTTTAGTCGTGCTACGACGCTCACAGCTGTAGGCACTGACATGTTGAGTTTGAGGGGGCACATGACGAAGCAGGCGCTGTAACGCAAATTCCAATTCTCTCTTATCACCTAAAAAGAATAAGATGCTAGTGGATTCTCTATTAAAGGAAGTGCCCGGGAAGACAATCCCCTGCGACGTATTGGGTCAACATAAGCCCACGGCGGACGGGGGAGTTGAGTGCGAAAAGAAACGGTAAGAGCAGTTCTTACCTTAATTTTGGCGGGCACAGTTCTGGAGACATTGAACGTGCTCGAATTATCATTCATCCTATACCAAAGTCTACACCAAACCCTTTCCGGACCTCTGGTTTTGGTCGCCGCGATAACTCTAATACTGCGCTGGTTCTTTCTCTGATCAAAGTATGCGGAAAAGACGAAAAATTTGTATCTGCTGCCGTTGACTGTTTGCCAAGACCCATCTGATATGCTTAGGTTTTCTGGGTATGAGGGTAACTGTCCTTCAGGGAAAATCTAGGAAATTCCGTTTATGTAGTTTTGTACGAGAGTTTTTGGTGGGTTTACTTTGGACATGTACTGAGGAGAATTGTCGAAACTGGCAGCTATGCGAGCGTGTGATTTTCCAAGCAAAAAAGCCCCAATTTCAGCAGTGTCCATCATAGCTTGGCCGACTCTTATGGATATGTAGTCATCGGCCTGGAAGAGAATAATGGAAGAAGGTGAACATGTACTCGGGCTTTTTTTACTCGCTCTGTACAATTCGATAAAGTGCCCCCCCAAGCCTAAAATATTTCTGTTAAATTCGCTTAACCCAGCGGAGACTGATTTAAATAACAAATTAATTCCGCCAAATTGTCAAGATTATAACAGGGGTAATATCAGTTAATAGGAGTTTTCTTACCGGGAAGTCGTTATCGTAGTCCGGCCTATCCTCTTTACTGTGGAACCCTAAAGAACCATGCCTCACCAGCACCCCTGGTTATCATAAAAGAAAGTGATGGAGTTGAACACGATTCCAATACCCGATACTTACCAGTGGCCTTTTCTTTGTCGTCAATGAAAAATATCTCAGTGAACACAATGACCCCGAAAACCGCAAAAAACATCACCACAATGAAGAAGCTCATGTTGGCCCTTTGGCGGTTCCTGAAGCTCAGGTATTTCTTTTTGCCGCCACTGGAGGAACCCATGACTTCTGTAATCTACAGGAGGATCAAGACATATACGAGTAATTAACCCACACCTCAAACAATGTTTTATGCATCCCCAGAGAGAGTATGGGTTGGGTTCAATTTCAATTTACCTTGCACTAGTCACGGTAACACCATAATATAGACCCGAATGTAGGTCTCAAACAGTCAGCTGTTTCGTCCATTGTGGGGGTGCTTTATAGCTCCATCACTTCGCGCTCTTTAATTTTGGATTTTCTGAGGAACATTTCGCGGTACTCAATACCGAATGAGTGTTTGGATAATTAGTTTTTGTTTACAAATAAGAAAAATTATTTATTCCGACTACGAGCATTGTCCTCCGTCTAAATGCACAGGAGATGGGGGTTGGCTTGAGTCTGCGTTACAGTCCGCTTTGTCGCCTATCGATTCCAGCTTCAGCGCTCACGCGCTAAAACAGGAATTTCAGGATTTCAGAAAATGTGAATCTCAGTTTTATTAGCCGAAAGTAATAGAAAGTGACAAAAATGCATGTAAAAATAGAATATCACAGTTGGAACTTGAATGGACGCGAACAGGATCGCAAATGCGGGCAATAAGGTAAAGATAAAATAATGGGCAAAAATGGGTTAACATGTCCTCCTGGCCACTTCGTATTGGTACCGAACGGGCAGGCGAGCGTAATGGGCACCGAAGCACTCAAACTCCATATACAGCTGGCTCTCACCTAAGCACAGAAGCGGGGCTTTAATCGCTCTTTCAAACTCCTCAGTTCTTTACCTTTGACCAAGGCCTTTCCCTTCAGTTTACCGAGCTCATCGTCGCCCAAAGTCCTCAGGTAGCTTAACGGCGCGTAGGCTAGGGGGCACCGAATTGATAGATCCACCTTGAAGCCTGATTATCCAGAGATGGACTAACTCTCAAAAACAACCTAAATGGGACTTTAACCTAAGTAGGGAAGCCTGAAGAGCACATCGTCGTCGAAATTGAACAGGTCCGGCTCCACGGCCGGATTATTCAGCATCTCGTTCGGGTCGTTCTCCTCGTCCTGCTCGTCGTTGTCTTCCGGTGAGTGGAACTTCGAGAGGTACGCCCCTAAATCACTCGTTAGTGACTGCGCAAGTCAAACACAGCTTCACGTCACCATCATTCATTACTCCGTAATAGAAGAACTTGTCCTCAACGTCTCCATAGCCAGTGTAAACGTTGTTGCCTGGCTTCTTGATGGCGGTGGGAGCACTGGGGCGCAGCAGGACTTCCCTTTTGTACTGCTCCTGCTGTAACTAAAGCTGCAGAGTCGTTGACGGTTTATCATCGAATCCTTACTTGTAAATACATGTCGTTGTGCGCTAGAACTATCCGGCGAAGCCTCATGTGCATCATCCGTTGCTGCTGGGGCCAGTCCATCTCCTTGCTAGGCGGAATGGGCATGGCCACAAACCAGGAGTTCTTGAAGTAGTAGCTGAACTGAAAAACACGTGCGATATGTCATTAATTATCCTCCTCATCGATGAGAACCCCGACTTTTGCTAGGAAAAAATTGGAAACCCTTTTCTCGTAGTGCACGTGCTTGTGAGCGAATTTGGCTGAATCTAGAATATCCACAATCTTGCATCCACTGAGGATGCAGCAACTGTTCATTACTTCCTCGTTGGTTTTGTCGAAGTGTATGCAAAAGGCCTTGGTCAGTTGAATTATCTTGGAAAGCTCCAGGGGCAGAGACTGGAAAATTCTTCAATTAGCCCTTGGAAGACCTCCATCGCTCCTCCACTTGCATAATCTTTTATCACCGCTGGCGAGTAAAGCTGATTGGGACAATGCAGGAACTTCCACATGAAGATGTCGTAGATGTCGATAATCAGTCCTCCATACATACAGGTGCTGCGGGTTTTGTAGAAATCGTTGTAGACGTACCTCCAAATGGTGGAGACTATTATTGAATACTGGGAAATTAGGATTTCCAAGAGGCAAAGCAGCTTGGAAATGCACTTGATCTCCATGTCGTCTTGGGTGTATCCCACGGCTAAATTTGTAGTGCTGACCAGGGATTTCAGCCTTTTCTCGATTCGCTTGAAACCGAAGTTTAGGAGGTCTTCGGCGATAGTTTTGAACCGCCGGT
This sequence comes from Euwallacea similis, assembly GCF_039881205.1. Lineage (NCBI taxonomy): Eukaryota > Metazoa > Arthropoda > Insecta > Coleoptera > Curculionidae > Euwallacea > Euwallacea similis. The sequence goes on from NC_089609.1 coordinate 599,421, forward strand.
TAACCAACCTGAGCGTAGAGCCTGCAAGGTTATCACGGATTAACCGCTGGCGGAAAAGCCTGCCGCAAACTCCCTACTCAATTCATGGTACGAAACGTACGCGAAAATTCTCTGCAGGACTTCAGTAGGTACAAACATTATTAGATTTTTCCGCTTTTTCCTTTCAGGCTGTGCACACAAGTTCGAGAACGAATCCTCCGTGTCTTGATATTTCCCACATAACTTCCTGCGCTTCGCCCTCGTGTAATACCCCTTCGGGTTGTCCGGCTCGTAGTCACTTTCATTGTTTATTTCCTCGAGTTGATCCATTGGTTTCAGTGCTGCTAATGCTCGAGTAATGTAAAAAAAAATGTAAATTTTACACTGGCATTGTCATGACTTTATCATGGTACCGACCATTGATCTTGTCAAACGGCACCTTGTGCTTCAGCCCACAAGTTAAGTAACCTGTCCGTTTTTTAATTCACCAGCTAAAAGCGGCTTCAGAGACGAGTCCTGCAAGCCGATGGCGTGGAAGGTCGGAAAGCGTAAGAGATTGCTTAAAAGCATTTTGAAATTGTGATCAACAGTACCTGCCAAAGTGTGTGCAGAAGATCAGTTTTCGAATTTCGCTTCTAGCGTGACGTTTAAAAATCACAGCTCCCTTACTGACGTTTCGAAAGCTACAAGGAGTGTTTCAGGAGTATGCAGGCATACGATTAAGGGATTTGCAACAAAGGGCACTTCCAGAAAGTTCAAGTAAAATTCTCAATAAGATTTGATTTTCAGCTTGAAGTACATTTTTGGGCCACTGAGCGCTCGTTTTGTCGCAAATGCAGTTCAATACATGGGTGAACTTTCTTATGTTCTTTGGTACATTGTGATGCCCTGCGGATCGAGCATATCTGGGATATGCAACCAGGTATACATTAAAATGTCTTTTTTGAAAGCTTGTAGCATTTTTTCAGATTTGGGGAGGATGGGTTCCGCGGGCATCCGTTCAGAAATTCCCCTAAGTGGCTATACGGAGTCTGAGTGCGATGATGAGGAAAGGGCGAGGTAAGAGGGCCTGTGGAGTTTTTCAGAAGTTTAGGCAGTTTAACGTCAACTCTCTATGAGACATTTTAAGGAGCTTCCTGTGAGGATTCCTGCTAAGAATGCAGGGGAACAAATGAAGTGATTCTCCTGTTACATTATGTTGACGCAAATAAAAATGAATTATTTTTATTAAACGTCTGTTTCTATAAGCGCGTAAACAGGGGAATACGGCGCAATACCGAGGAGACAGGGAAGAGCTCAGAGCGCTGCTTTAAAGCTTATAAAATATCGATTTCTGGCTTCAGTTACATATCACTGCATCAAGCAGAGCACAGCGTTAAATCCAAAATGCCATAATTTCACAAACGACTAGAAAGATAATGAAGGTCATGACCGTGTTACCTGACCTTCCCCTCATTGTCCAAGGTTGATAAGAATTTTTATCAAGTTCGTTCTGTCCTGTTGATCGCAGTAAACATCTCTGAGATATTGACGTGCAGTTTCCTTCAGTTTGAATATTGTTGCTGACACGAATAAAGCGACTCTTTAACCTCGGACGTGCCTGAATTAGGTTGTTATTTAGTGATAATTCAATCCTTTTTGCATATTCATTTTTATCAATTTGGTACATAAGTTGCTGTTAGCGAATATTTTTAGCCATGTCGAGAAGCGTTAAAATAAAGTACAACAAGGTGAGGATCTCGAATATGCCGACTCCATGTCGAGTTTTCAGTAGCACTTTGAACGGTTTTTATGCAGTGGATGGGTATAGTCATGAGTATACTTAATGAGATATCCCATCAAGTCCAAGTCCGGCAAACTTTAATGCAATTGTCCCTTTCAGCTCTTTATAAACAACACGTTTGTGGACTCGGTCACCAAGAAGACCTTTCCCACCTTTAATCCCGCGACTGAGGAGAAAATTGCCGACGTAGCCGAAGCGCAAAAGGTACGGGATCATCAACAATCGAAAAGTGAAATTCTTCATCTTTAAAGTTTTTTTGTAGGAAGATGTGAATGTGGCGGTGGCCGCCGCCAAAAAAGCCTTCTCTCGAGGGTCCCCATGGCGCAACATGGATGCCTCCGATAAGGGCAAGCTCATAAACAAAGTAACCAACCTTTAACTATAAAATAGTAACTTATAGTACCGCACGCAACTCATCGTGGCATATATTTTAGCTAGCAGACCTGATTGATCGGGACACCGAATATTTATCCGAACTGGAAACTCTTAATTCTGGCAAGCCCTTGGACGCTGTCGTAAAAGAATTGGCAGTGTACTCGAACACCCTGAGATACTACGCAGGGCTCTGTGACAAAATCCATGGGAACACCATACCAGTTGGTTAGCACTTATTACTACGGGTGACAAGCTTAACAGTAGGCGACGAAACGCAGGGCAGAGATTAGGTCATTTGCTATTTACCATCGAACATTTTCCGAATAGATAATAGCTAATGAACTTGATGAGCTTTCGACATTTTAGCGCCTGCTCAAGGGTTTTTGTAAATCACCCTTTATATATTAACACCAAAATGAATTAGAGCTTTGCAGACGGCCCTGGTTTTGCCATGACTAGGAAGGAACCAGTGGGGGTGGTTGCCCAAATAATTCCCTGGAACTATCCCATTGGAATGGCGATTTGGAAACTTGGGCCTGCTTTATGTACTGGATGCACACTCATTTTGAAACCCGCAGAGCAAACTCCGTTAACAGCGCTGGTTTTGGCGGCCCTTACCAAGGAAGCAGGGTTTCCGGATGGGGTTATCAATATTTTGCCTGGATACGGTCCTGTCGCTGGGGAAACTTTGTGCTTGCATCAAGACGTGCGCAAAGTTGCCTTTACAGGGTCTACTGATGTAAAATGAAATTGTTTAGTACAGAGTCTTTGTTAAATTTAATCAACCTACTAGAAGCTAGTTAAAGTAAACGAAAAATTCCGCCAAATTGTCAAGATTGAAACCTGGAAATCGTCTTCAATTTCGTACTGTTTGGCGGTATATTTTGTAGCACTTGTATATTATTTCCTTTTGCAACTACTTTAACTAACTTTATACAATATAAATCATTAAAAATTGTCAACATTTTGGATTTTAGATTGGTCATAAAATCCTGGAATATTCGGCCCAATCGAACCTAAAACGAGTGTCCCTCGAGCTGGGAGGCAAAAGTCCTTTGGTGATTTTCAATGACGCTGATCGTGAGTTTTATTATTTTCTCCTTGAATTTCCTTTGAATTCAACCTTTATTAGTTGATGATGCTGTCGACATAGCCCATGGAGCGATTTTCGAAAATCACGGCCAGAACTGCTGCGCTGGTTCTAGAACGTTCGTCCAATCTGAAATCTATCAGGAGTTTGTCAAGAAAGCAGTAGAGAAGGCCAAGTCTAGGAAAGTGGGAAATCCCTTCGAAAACGGAGTTCTTCAAGGACCACAAGTATATTCAATAAACTCATGGTATTGAATTTTATTAATAAACGCTTTTTCTTTGCAGATCGACCAACCTTCCCTGGATAAAATTTTGAGAATCGTAGAGGAGAGCAAGAAACAAGGAGCTAAACTAGAAACCGGTGGTAGGAGAATAGGGGAGAAAGGCTATTTCGTTGAACCCACCGTGTTTTCTGATGTCAGAGATGATATGTCGTGTGCGCTCAATGAGGTATGTTGACACTGAAACACCCTGTAAAGCTCAAATCGAATTATTTTCAAAGATTTTCGGGCCTGTGCAAACAATTCTGAAATTCGACACTTTGGACGAAGTGATCGAGAGAGCCAATAACACTGCCTACGGACTGGCAGCTGGGGTTATTACCAAAAATGTCAATAATGCCCTCGTGTTTGCCAATGCTGTGGAAGCTGGTTCAGTATGGTAAGAAAGTTATTCAGTGTTTGACTTCTGGCTCCAACAAACTTGTTTATTCTAGGGTAAATTGCTACGATTATATCACACCTCAAACCCCATTTGGGGGCGTTAAGAAATCCGGCTTCGGAAAGGATTTGTGAGTATTTTTACTTGGTTTGAATATTCCACTATGAAAACTTTCATGGCCGGTCCGTGAAAACTTCTTCTTGAGTGTGTTCCATGTCAGCAAACGTGAGCAGGAAGAAATTTTCTTGCGCTACAGCTTGAAAACCTGGAAATCATTTTAGGATATACATATTTTGACTGTTTATAAAGTATTGAATTTCCAGGGGGGTTGATTCGGTGGACGACTACCTAGAAACAAAGACAGTCACTATTATGTTGCCAGTTAAAAATTGAGAGCCCTATGGTACGCTGCACCTTCCTCAGGCCCAGTTAGAGCTATAATTTTTGTTATACATATTTTTTATTGATATATTAATGGTAATTTGTAAAGGTACTACTTTTTCACAGAAAACTGATATTTCTTATACACGTAATCATAACGACTAACTTAATATCACTATTAATAAAACATAATTATAAAGAAAACACTACAGTAACCCAGATCCCAGGCAAATAATGCCCACACAACACCTAATCATTGTCGAAATGTTATTTATAATAGAGAAGATCCTAAACCAGAACCTTATCAAGACTAAACAAATTTAATTATTGATAACGACGGGCCTAAACTAATACTTGGAACATAAATCTGGTTACATACGCCAACACAGACTTAAATCGAGGCTTATTGATCTTTCAAAGGTAATTCCATATCAGAGACAATAAGGCCACAATTCAACTACATGTTATTCCGCAAACAAATCTTCGGATACACACCTCTAAAGCGAGGAAAACATTTTTTTAATTAAAATTTCGTTAATATTAAGCAAATTCGTGTGTTAAGCCTTAATGGAGATCAGTGGCGAATATATAGCCTTGTTGTTGAAGCACGTACAGCCGCTTTTCCACCGCATCTTTATCTGTGGAAACACCCAATATTATAACATTTTTGCTGCCATAGAATGGGCTGCTTACATTTAGTTAGAAGCATTCGATCTTGAGGGTTGTGCACTTGCTGTGACAGGCTATGAAGCAGGATCTGGGCCGTTTGGTAGCGTTGGAAGCACTCCTCTGGGTTGCCAAAGAGCTCGTCTAAAGCTGCCGACTGGCACTGAAACGCGCGCGTTTGAAAATTTTCGACATTAAAAAGAAAGAGTCTTTACCATTTGAATAGCGTGATTGTAGATTATTTTGTCCGCAGTAACGTCGGTTGTTCCGATTTTGTTCAGCAATCCAGAACTATTCAGTTGCTTACACTCTACGAGGGTGGAGCGGAATTTCGAGTTCAGACTAGACACCACTGCAAAAACTCCATGATTAATTTGCTGGTTGAAAATTCGAGATTTACCGTTTTTGACGGTGGTACTAGGTCTCAACTGTCCGCTCTTGAGCTGCTTGGTGGCCAAGGCCAAGCCGCTGCTCAGCAGTTGTAAGGCGCGCACCAAAAGCACCATTTGCTCGGTGCGTCTCTCCACTTCCGTGGCGGGGGCAGTCGCCTCAGTCGAAGAGCATCTATTGACTAACGCATTAATCGGAGTAGCCCGTTGAGCGGCCAGTTCGATAACGCAAGTACTCAACGCCAAAACAAAGTTGATTTTTGCTAACGTCTCGTTGTGCTCCTTCTACAAATAAGTTATATCAACAATTTTTTTTTAAATCTAAGCCACCAACCTCCAAAAGAGTTTCTTCAGGCAACTCCGGAGCGAAGGCAATGGGTTGCGCGTCACAGTTGCTAGCTACAGTTTCAGCGTTCTGGAAGAAGTGATGGTAGTTACCCATCTCGGAGATTTCGGGCAGGGTCACGGCCCTGGTGCAGAAAGGTAGCACTGGGCTGCGTCCCAAGTTGTTGTTGTCGCTCAGATTGGGACTGCTTAGAATAGAGACTCGGGCCAAGGGACCGCTCAACATGGGGGGGGAATTTCCAGGCATGGTTTTGGCACTAGTGGGACTTATAGTCCATATGTTCGGAGGCGGAGGAGTTTCGCAGAGAGAACTAGAGGTGGAGCGGCGTCTGCCACCTCCAGGCGGAGTTCCTATCACGAACTGAACCTAAAAACCAACCATTCAATGGAATTGTTCACGTGAAAACTCTGAAAAAAGAGTTACAGATGGGGGCGACAACGATGCTATGTCAATATCAGTGCTGCGCTGCCGATCTGGAGGCCTCTTCACTGAAATCGGCTGAGAGCGCGGCACAGAACTGTTGGTGACCTGACATTAAACAGAAATTCGTCATTATCCACAGAGTCCATTAATAATCACGAACGTTCTTTACCTCCACGGGTGACGCAGGAGGTTGCGCCTCCTCTCCGCCCTTTTTGGCGTCGCTTCTTCGGCTGTGCATCCGCTCGAAAGCGGCACGCTGGGTGGGCACCGGAATCGGTTCGGAAATGGGCAGAAAATTGGGTCGAGTCGGGCTTAAACCCTCCGTCAAAATCGGAGTCGGCGGCGAAGCGCGAATTGGCAATTTAAAGCTATAATCAGTTAAGGCGTTCTTCTTTTGTCGCAGGTTTGCACGATTAACGCTGGAACGTGGCAACGTCGCACTTGGTAGTTTTTTTTATCAACGTCAAACATTCCCAAAATTCATGACTCATGTTGCCATGCGCAAAACCGATCTTGGGCTCACAAAACAAACTGCGCAACTCGCTATTGTCGCTTCTTTTATGTGAAATGCATCGTTGCCACTCCAAAATGATAAAGAGGAATTTTTCGTACGAACAACAATAAAATACACTTACTTGACAGGTTTTTCCTTTTCTTTGTCCTTCTCCAAGCTCATATCGAACGAGGGATTTGACCCGGTGGAGGGGATGTGCGGAGGAACTATAACATAATCGTCCTCAGGACTAGAGCTGAGAGCGGTCCTTGCAGAACGCGGCGATTCTACAAGATGTTATTAGTAGAAGCGGTTTCCCAAACCAATGCAAAAGGTCACAGTTTTAAGCGAATGTCCCAAAAACCAGAGCCAATCCGTGAATTGTAAAACGTGGCAAAAGTACTGTTATATGTCGGTTTTCTTACTTACCAGGCTGCGATCGGGGCGGTGTCGCCACTCTAATGGGCGTGGAAGGCTTCAGGGGCATCTTCGCCAAAGGAGAGGTTCCAAAGATTGGCATAGACAAATCTGAGCAACAAATGATCTCTTGAGTTATACGAGAATTTAACGGTCAAATAATCAGTTTTTAGAGTTGGGCATACATTTTTGTAAACATGTACAAAGTGAATATGTACCTCCTTGGTTGGTTGTCACACTCTGAGGAGGATCCCTCTGCAAGAACTTATGATTGAAGAACAACTCAAAGTTCATTCGCTCCTTCGGGCTACGCTTGAGCAACCCCATGAGCAGATCGTGCAGTTCTGGCGAGGTACTTGCAGGCAAGCTGTTTAAAACACATTTGAAGTCTTTTCGAAGCAGCTACTTTAAACACACATACTTAGGAGTCAAATTAATGTTCTTCTCATAGATACTTCTCAGTTCCTGCGGACTCCGGGCCTGGAAGGGGGCTTTGCCGGTCAGGCACTGGAAAACTATAGTGCCCAAGCTCCACAAGTCCGCTTTGGCGTCGTACTGTAGGGACATGATCACTTCAGGTGCCTGAAACGTACGAAATTGGAGTTTTGAATGGAATGGGGAGAATGGGGATGCTAACCATGTACATGGGGCTCCCGCAGAGGGTGGCCGCCATCACGCCGTCTTGGAGGAATCGGGCGAAGCCAAAATCAGCTAAAGGTAAAGATAATGGTATATTGAATTTTTAATTATTGAGAAGTCTAAAAGGACTTTTCTTTAATTAAAAATTACAAGAGCGAAAGCCCCTGCCTGGACGCTCAATCCTTTATTTTAAAAGCACAAAAAAGTAAATTTTACCGATTTTTAGTTTTATTTCTGAGGGCTGAGGGTGTGGCTTTGAACCGGTGTGGGACAGCAATATATTCTGCGGCTTGAGGTCCCGATGAACGATCCCCTTGGCGTGAAGGGCTTTCATGGCTCCGGCTAGAACACTTCTTTTAGAACAAGAGTTCTAATCACTGGCAAGCAATATCTACTTACCCAATTGGTTCAAAAACAGCCGGATAGTGTCCTCGCTCAAGCTCCCTTTAGCTGGTAAATAAAGCCTCATTAGTGGTACAGAAAGAGAACGACCTTTTTGGACTATAAACCTCACCTGTTAGATAGTCTGCCAAGTCGCCACCATTACAGTACTGCAACAAGGAAAACGATGTTATAAAACATAGCAAAAGATGGTTCAAAATACAGGGATGAAGTTTCATATACAAGGTGTTTTTATAGCTCATTTAAAATAAAGCGAAACCATATGACGCCGCCTGTTAACAAACCGTTTTAAATGGGGTTGCTTCACACGTAAAGCTCTTTTTAGCGATTAGAATTGACACTACTCAATATAGAGAGCTCTAATGAGAATTTGGGCATTTTTAGTAGTTTTTCTAGCTTTTAGTTATAGATAGATTAGTTAAAACTTCATTGATATGATAAATCCAAAAAGCACCTCTTCAAGCCTTTGGTTGCATAAAGGTCATTTTCCATGGCGCAATCAGGGCGTTCTTCGCCCTTTTTAAACTGACGCATCTTCCGCTGTAGTTGCCGCGATCAAATCATACGATAAATAATTGTACTCAGTGGGAGATTTCGGAAGTGAATTTATGGGTTATTCCGTGATCAAATAATTGGCACATCTAAATTCCCATAAAAAACTTTTTCTAATAATTCGAAATTCTATTAATCATCAAAAATACCGAAGCGGAGTCTAAAGAGCGAATTTCCTCACTATAAAGAAAACGAGAGCAACCCCACATAAGGCATTTTATTCATCAACGCGCCATTATAAGACATGAATGGGAGTGGGGGGGAGCCCCCATTGGCATGCTGAACATTCTTCCGGACGTCCATGGTGTTTCGGAAATCGGGCCTTCCTAGCCGAAACGAGCCTGAACAAACAAAATGCTTCGGTGGTGCCGCCCCGTAATCCGCGAATCACAAAGCAAACGATCCTAGGCAGGTAAACCGTATAAAGGCAAATGCCCGTATCTTATCTTATCTCGACAAGGTTCAACTTTTCTGTCATAATAATTTTCTCGCCTATTACGCTACCTCTTAATCGTTGGAAGTTGTCCTCACCGGGTCACGTGGCTAATTTTGCACCTCCAAACCGCGATTAAAAAATTGTAACGCACAAGACAAGCTCTAGTTGGGTCTGAGCCTACAGAAAGCCTACATCGTCCATGCACATGTAGTGTTGTTTTAACGATTGTAGCTCGTAGATTTTTAGTGCCATATGATAGGAACAAGAATGGAGCGAAGATGCTGCCTTGGACTATTAGTTCTTCTTGGATTCATGTAAGTGAGTTAGTCTAGTCTGTGGGGAAAATCGCCCTCTCTGGTCCGAAATTTGAGGGGCGAACGATTCGATCGGCTGACCGGATGCCGCGTTCATGCCTATCTTCTTGGCTATTATAATAACATCTCTTTATCTGTAGAAACCTAACACTTTAACGATACATTAGCTCCATGAATCGATAATCGTGCTCCTCGTAAACAAGAAAACGCTTTGAAATCATCGCATGAATCACATTTCTCAACATTGGGATTTCGCGTGAACTCTCCCAAGAGAACCTGCACTCGAAACGGCCTCTCCACTGAATCCCAATAATAACTCGTTGGTCATGGAAAAATTAACGTCGGTATATCGTCCATTCACGTCACCATAATTTATTAATGCACTCGATGGAGAGGTGCTAAAAAGTACGATGTTTGATCAGCGATTTTTATCGGGGCTTCTAGTACTGGATCGACCTATGAGACAATGCAATAAATAAGGAAAGATGATGCAATCTAAAGGGTATTAATTTTAAAACTGTGTTTTGCTGTGGTCTGGGTGGTCCCTGAGGGGCAGGTGATCCGTCAACCTCATCAACAATGACTTAACTAAGCTCAACTTGGCCCAAGCGAAATCCACATACAGGTCGAGAAAATAAACCTAATTTTGCCTTAAAAATCTTCTGTTAGGCCCAAATTGAAGCGATTTCGAATGTAAACGCTTGAGGACACACAGCAGATAAGGAGATTACTTGGGAACCGACTTATCGAAATCGTTGTGTAACTGTGACGTAGCTTTCCCAGACGCTCGGTTTTGGGTAAATTTGACTAATTGTAAGATGTTTTTCCCTTTATAGGTTTGCCACAATTCCAGCCTTAAGCACGGAACATGATGTAAGTATAGAAATTCTCCACAATATAATACCCATCAATCATGTAAACGGTTAAAAATATAGCTGCACGAAACTTATCGGGTATTTGCTCAGAGATTACAATGCTCCGATAGGAATGAACAACTTCGCAATGTGCAAACCTTATTCTAACACACATCCGTATAAAAAAAAAACAGAATATCATTCACAACTGCACGTAGGAATGATCAATAAAAGCGGACTGGCAAATATTTGCTTTAATGATGCCGGCAAAGGAGTGGAAGGCAAGACTTATTGACGCTTATGCATCTTAATGCAGGATCTGGGAATCTGGGAGGGACCAGAAGAACACCCCCAAAACTTCTTGTTGTCCCTGTGCGAGAACTACGATCTGTACATTTACGATGAGAAAATTGATTGTTACGCCACTCAACTCGTCCCTAAATCTTCGTTGTGGAACATGGACGACGACTTGATAACTGGCCACGTACTTTGGAAGAGGGAAGTGGATGATCAGCTCGAAGGATCAGGCAGTTTGTCAAAACCGCTACCTGTGGAAGCTCCTGAAGAAAATGAAGAACAAATTAATAATGGTGAGATGTTAATCATATATTGTACTTCCGAACTAATACTAATTTTAAGAAGCGAGTGAGACTAAAAACGTGGGCGAAGAAACACCTATTGATGCATCCGAGGACGCAGAAAAACTAGCAGAGGCAGATCCGCAACTCCCTGATTGCGAGGAGGATGCAAATGAACTCCTAGTAGATGAAAAGGTGGAAGAAGATCCAGTCGATAAAGCTCCAATAAATAAGGCAGATGAAAATCCCGTTGCTGTGCCATCAGATGAGATTCAGGCCCCAGATACAAGAGAACAACGTCTGAAAGGTGATACTGTTTCTGAACCTAAAGAGAATAGTGTTGAAGAAGGTCAACCTCAAGAAACTGATGCTGAAATAGATACTGAAGCTGAAAGCTCCGTTGTTGCCACAGGTGACGATCAGGTTTCTGAAGACGTGAAAAACCCTAAAGAAGATACTGAAGCTGAAAGCTCCGTTGTTGCCACAGGTGACAATCAGGTTTTGGAAGACGTGAAAGACTCTAAAGAAGATACTGAAGCTGAAAGCTCCGTTGTTGCCACAGGTGACGATCAGGTTTCGGAAGACGTGAAAGAACCTGCAGTAAATGAAACAGCTCAGGTAGATAATCAAGATGTTCCTGCAGCTGAAGTAGACAAACCTGTAGAAGAAAAACCTACAATAGAAGCACCTCTATCACCTTTTGCAATGGCGTCTCTCGACACTTCCAATAAAGAAGCAGCAGGTGACAAGAAACTCTCTCCTTTGGAACATGAGACTCCTAAGTCTGAAACCACACTCCCCCCTCAAATCAACATAGCTAACACAATTAGTGCAGCTCCTGAAAAAGAATCAGAATTGTTGGACAATAAGCAATCCGGCAGTGCAGTCCTAGATAAGGAACCTCAAGTGGCTAATCCCTCTCCAGTTGAAGGGAGCGATACTGAGAAACATCTCTCAGCTCTATCTGCCAGCAGCTCCAGCAACAGTAAATGATTGTTACAGTTTTATAACATTGATTTACTAATTTTTTGTTTGTAGATGAACCAAGCGCGGGAGAAAGCGCCGAAAACGTATCGAATCGAAGCAAAGACGCTACAATCCTGGTAGTCCTCTTTGTGGTAGTTTTGGTAATTGGAGCAGCAGCTTTCACTCATCATTTTATCAAAAAGCGCAAACAAAAGAATGAAGAGGTGAAAACACTAAGAAATGGTGACATGGAGACTGCGAAGCAGTCAGGAGACGTGGAGAAAGGAGTCGAAATGAAGCCGCTTTTGAACAGCAACGACAAGCCTGTTATTGTTAAAGAGTTCTCAGATACAAAGAAAGCAGTTGAGGCTTAAAACGAAATGTGTTTTAGACTTTTTTTGTGATAATTTTCAGAGTTTTATGTGTACAAAAAAAACTCTGTTTTCTGGTCTATTTTTAATTTAGTACTTAAGTATTTCACAAAAATCTTGGAAAAGGAAGTCGCAAAATGAAGCACGTTAAAAGGGAGCTTATGCGGTGTTAACTTTTATTTAATTTAAAATCTAATGCATTAAATATTTATGAAAAATAATTATTTACAATAAAATTTTTTCTTAATGCAGAGTTTTTTTGACCAAATGATCAAAGAATCATTGCGATTGTAGAGGATCAATATTTAATAAAATATACTAATTTGCTTACCTCCATGACCAAAAACACATGATTCATTGTCTCTTTGCAGTCCAGTAAAGCCACTACATGTTCATGGTGTAGTTCAGTCAGTTCCTAAAAGACACATTTAGGATATTAAAGTCAAGTCAAGTCAAGGTAAATGAAACAGACCTTAAGGATTTTAATTTCTTTTCCTAGTAAATTTTGTGACTTGTTTAAACTCTTTTTCGCAATACTCTTTATGGCGACAGGAAAGTGGTCCTAAAAATAATGTTACATTAAGTAGTGATGGATTAAAGCTAATGAGATTTCTTCTTAAAGTTCTAGGGCTAAGTATCTAGTCGTCTCTTCTTGTTGTAAGGACCATCATGACTGACCTTGAGCCTATTTTTCAAGGCTCAATCAGATCCTTAGCAATCTAAAACTTCAATCACAGCATCTTACCTTCTTACTACATCCCTTAAATACCACTGCAAAGGCCCCATGCCCCAATATATCTTTGGGGGCATACTCATAGTCGCCCACCGAGTCCATGTTATTGGGGATATGATATGAACAAATTCAAAACTAATTTGTACCTGAAATCCTTCAAGAGTATAGAAAGTGAGAAATCCGTACTTCCAAAAGTAAGTTTTTCCACTAACAATATTCCTTAATTTTCCTTATTAACTTGAATTTTATTCCTCCTTATTAAAATTAATCGTACCTAGTTTAAAATGAACTTAAACTGAATATGTATGTTTGTATGTGGTTCAGGAAATTCCTTTGTATGTTTCCAAACAAACGTGGTTAGATTTTAGAATAGAGGTGCTAAAAATACATTGTTCCTAAACACTGACACGAATTTTGACTGGACTTTCGTTGGGGGCGAAAAACGCGCTACGTCTTAAAGTTCACATGTTGAATTTTGCTAATTACGTGCTGTTATCCAATTAACTGCGGATTTAGGTGAAAAAGGCACGCATGTTTGGAGAAAATCAGAAAATAAACAGGAAAAACTAACACTGATAAGAGAAAGCGGACATTTTTTTATTGATTATTTTGTACGTCAGCTGATTGTCAGAGGTGACAGGCAAATATGACAAGACAAAGCTTCATGGTTTTAGGTGAATTAATTAAAAGATTCGTCATCAAGATGTTCTACAGGCACTGAAATTTTTATATATATCTATAAAATATATTCTCAATACTGTTTAGCGTTCCAGTTATTATATATAGAATAGACTGGACAAACGATTGCTAATTGTAATTAATTACAGGAATATTGATTCAGTACATTATGAATTATCAAAACACGATTGTTTTCCTTCCATCCAAGATCAAATCCGTTCTCTGAAACATATTTAAAATATTTCTAAATTTAAGGCGCACGGAGGATGGCGTCTCATTCAAGATTAAAAAATCACTTACCTATATGTCAAAGAGGAATGGACTCGACACTGCTGAAAAGATGTAAGTTTGCCATTAGATAGAGATGCCGCTAGTCCGGTAAACATATTTTAGCTCTGATGCGCGGTTCTTTTAATACTTAATTATGTTGGTGATTTGAGTATGCAATTCGATTTAAAACGGATTATAAAAGAAGATAAAACGTTTCTATAATTTATTTTAAGGGTAATAAAGCCATTGGCCTATTCATTCTTTTAAAATATGTGGATCTTACTTTTATGATATTTACAATAAATGATGTATCTTGACGACAGTACTTTTAAATATTTCTTTGAATCGATAATAAAACGAATTCCTATGCGAAAACCGTGCTTTCATAAAATTCCCGAATACCGCCTCCCTAGATGCATCTTCTAGTAAATAATTAGTGTCCGCTAAAATTAGGTAAGTTTAGGATATATTAGAATGGTGATTCACTGGTAGGCATTTTTCTAGGAGATGTGCATATTTTATTTTATACAGAAATTAGTCACTACTCAGTTGTCTGGACACTTCGTGCGAAAATAATGGTATAAACAAACATTCTCGCTGTCAAAGCAAATCACCAGCGTGTTTAACAGTAAAGAGTTAGTTATGTGCGTTTACAATAATAACAGGGAAACCATCAATTAAACTACCATATTAACTAGCGACCGTCAGCAAATCGGGCCAATAAATCTTTGCATAGCTCGATGGTTTCGATTTCGGTACTGCCAGAGGCCCCAGCTTCAATGACTTAGCTCTAATTTGAATTAACGTTGAAGTAAACATTAAAGCTTCTTGATCATTGTGCAAACACACATTGTTTAATGAGTAAAGCTGCACGTGAAAGCCCATAACAATTACTCTAGATAAGTATACCTAGGTCTCATTGTAGGCATCATCATCACGCCAATCACGAGGTTGATTTTATGAGGATAAATATTGTTTTTGCATATTAGGAAATCAGAGCGCACCCATTTTTGTTTGCCTTCTAATGCTCGTATTTTTCCTCAGCATTCAAACCGATGTCTTAATCCTTGACGACTGGTACTTCTGGCGTCTCGCATCTCATTCCCCCAAAAATCTATTACCAGTAGTGACGAAATCCTGCAAAAAAAAACCGGACTTGAAATCAACGTATCGGGGAAGGCAGAGAGAGTTCGCAAAAATCTCTGATGGTACTTCGTCAACCAATATGATTCTGAAAGTACTCGAAGCAAGGTTGCAACATCTCCCCCTACCCTACCAAAATTCGCAGACAGTACTATCAGGCCGACGGTTATCACCATTCACCACAGTAGAAACGTTTTAACATGTCGACCACGTTTCGGAATTAGTACTCGCGTACCACCGAGCAGAGCAGTACGGTCACCGTTGGTCGACAGTTTGAATCACACGTTGCTCGTTCGTCTTCGATTTCACCCAACATTCAAAATGTGTTTTTTAATAAGAGTGTTAAAAAGTGGTTGCAACCAGTACAAGGAGACTTGAGGGCTGCGGTTCCTCCATATCTTATAGCAGTGTTCTTCCCTTTACGATACTTAGTAATTTCTTCACTTTTTGGATTAAAAATTGTTTTTGATTCGGTAAGTGTCGGTGCCTGCATCCTCTGATATTTGCATTTGGTTTGCTAATCATTGTTAACTTGTATAACAGTTTTTACCTGCGATGTGTACGTAACCATCAGGGTCACATAGGTGTTATTTATAGCTAAATGTCCTTTTGCTTCTACAATTAACACCTAAAAGCCACTGCCATGTCAGATTCAAAACTTCCAGTTGGATTTCAATGGATTTTCCATTCTGCCTTGAGGCCCTGCTGTTGCTGCCGCAGCGCGGTGTCATCGACTTTAACATTTGTTGAGTTTGTGTTAAATTTAGATAGTTTTTATTGTACTTTGTTCTCGTTTGAGGCACTTCATGGTTGATTGTTTTTAGAACGTGTCGGTTGGTAACTTAAAGTATTGTGTGATGAAGTGCCGCTAAGCTAAACAATTAGATTTACGCATCTGGACGGGCGTTCTTGATTTCCGGATTTCATCAATATTATCGAGTCAGAGAATTTGCCACAAGAAAGCTTCATTTCAATGTTATTTACCTCTCGATTGATTCCCCCATGAATCGATTTTAGTTGCTGGGAAACTACAGCGAAGAAAACATTACGCATCTTCATGTTTCATTCAAGTGCAGAGCTGTCTGCACCTGCATCAAATTGAATTGA
This sequence comes from Euwallacea similis, assembly GCF_039881205.1. Lineage (NCBI taxonomy): Eukaryota > Metazoa > Arthropoda > Insecta > Coleoptera > Curculionidae > Euwallacea > Euwallacea similis. Next base: position 615,465 of record NC_089609.1, read on the forward strand.
TCTGCTTCTAGCTGACTTTAACCCAATTCTTCAGGGTCTTTCTACGTAGCTTCCGGCTTTTCCATATCTTTATTCTCTCAATAAATTCATCCAGGGCCGTTTCTCGCACGTCTGTTGTCAGTTTCAGCTGGGAATGTGACTGAAAACGTCCCTTAAAGGGTCACGAATTCATATATTTTTTACTTAGTTTCCACTTGTCGCCATTACATAACCAGAATGGTAAAATTCCCACGTGGCGGCCGGCATTTGTTGTCAATCAAGATGGCCTCCGCATGACTGCATCCAGGGAAGCGCCGTTGACATCACCATCTGGCTTGAACACAACGTTGTTACGACTTTTTCGTCTTACAATCGTTTTGCATTGAAAGGTTATCAACTTCGCGTTTCCTGTACACCCTGTAGAGGAAATGCATTTTTGCAGGAAACGCAATTCCATCTAAGCAAATGCTATCGACTACATCTCTGAAACTATAGAAGTTTTAGACGACGCAACTCGGCAAAAAAATGTAGAATTATCGTCGCGAATATCAAATATGGCTGCCGGGGGACGCTCCATTGAGTCCCATACTTGCATTGATGATACAAGCGCTGTTACCAAATTGTGTAAACCGCAAAGTTCTTTCTTGAACTCTTACCGAATCGCACATTACGAAAATGTAAAAAAAATTAAATTGAAGAAATTTGGAATTTACTGTGAAATGACTTTGCAGTTGTGGCGCACCTATGATACTATAATACATAAGCTTAAGCGGTCAAATGGCAACGCAGCGATAGGCATTTGTTGTCACCCAAGATGGCTGCGCCATAAGACTCCTTTGCGAGATACGTAGCTGACACCACCATCGGGCTTCAAGCACCGTTGCCACGTCCCTCAGATTGTCCCAACATTAAGTAAATAATTATGATCTCCGGAGATGTTGATGAACTGCATAGTTTCATCCACGAATAATTTTATTGGATTTTCTATTGATAAAATTAAACTTACTCCTGGTTGTTTACACCGCCACAAAACTGGGTAACGTGCAGGTGTATATTTCAAAGCTACAGCACTGAAAATAATGGCCGTTCAAACAATATCCGACAGGAAAATACCTCATAATTCGAGTGGTCTTAACTAACTCTTATAAATCAAATATTTACGTTGATCGACTCCAAAAATCGCAACATGCCGCTGAAACTGATTTATGTTAGCAGTGGGAAAAATCGTAACATTATTATTAAGGAAAAAGATCTGCAAGGTGATTAATGAAGATCGAGAGAACAAAACGCCTGGCATGAAGACGTATAAAGGGGAATTCCGGCAATTATGAAGACTTCTTGAAAAGCTGATTATTGCGATTTTTGGTTTACTATTCAAAGGAATCGGATATTCGTCATGGCCGTTTCTTGGCGCATCAATAAATTACCATGCAGAATGTTAAACTAAATTTGTTCAAAGACAAATCCCGGTGGGTTAGTCATCGACGGTAGAAATGTATGTTGTGTGTGGCATTTTTATTCGCGGCAACGACCTTCGGTAACCTACGTAACTTGATAAGGCATAACACTGCTAAGTACTTAAGTCAGCCCAATCTTTATGTTCAAATCAATCAAGTTAGATTTTTTTGCCTGAGATTTCTAAGGGATTTGCGCGAAAACTCAGAGTGGAGGGATTATTTTCGATTCTCTATTTGTTTAATGTACAATGTCTGTTTATTGAAACGTGCGTGCTGCTTACGTATTTTCCTACCTAAACCTCCACCTTGATGAATTGCATTCCATGCGGACAGATTAGATCCTTTAAAGCCTTCAATTCCCCGCAAACTAGCATCCTGTTTACCGAATTGCTGATTTAATTGTTACTAAATTTCGGCACTTTCATCGACTGAAAACTTTCCCTCAGGCCTAACGTTTGGCTCCCATCAACTCGCCGCAATTAATATTTATATACATATTGGCTAGCCAAATCTTATGGGAATAATGGCGAATATTTACTTAGTTAAATGCTTTGAAAAAAAAACCATCCAGTGTCGTAACTTTTTCCAAGAAAAATAAGCCAACCGAAAGTCGACGCGGCCTTCGGGAATTTGTGGCGCTTTTCTACGCAAAATTGTGCTTATGCAAATAATATTAATGCAAATATTTAAAAAGGTTTCTATGTGTAGCACACATATCTATGTACTTCGGCCTGGGATTACCAAGAACGCCTAAACACCAAAACGAATTTATCTTGCCAAAAGCGACGACAATAAATGCGAGTGTTAGTGACCTACACAAACCCGAATATCAACAATTCAAAGATAATCAAATTAATACTAATTCGGAAATTGCTCTTAACGAAATAATGGTCGTATTTTCAAGTGGGTTGCGCGCCAAAATGGCGCCCCGCTACTGGCACCAATTGTCTTAATAATAATAATAATAACTGTCATATTTGTTTGACTTGCGAATTCTAAACAGCAAAAGAAGAAAGCAGTGTGTTTACCTCCGCATATCAACACATTTAATAGAAAAAAGCGGGCGACTTTCTCGGACCGCAAATAAACCCAACCAGAAAACGGCAACTTGGCGTTTGGCAGTTGTTCTAAACCAAAATGGCCGCCCCCATAAAGTACTGCAACGCAAAATCTGCCACTGACGTCACCCTCGTTGTTCCCAGCTCCGAGCAGGGTTGCCACGTTGCTTTTTAATTCTTTGTAAAATATGCCGATTTTTTCTGGAAATGTTGCATGTATATTCAATCGAAATTGCGGAAGCCGGTCTACGAACGTGTGGTAATAGCTTTTATAAGAACAAAGTAAAAGTGGATTTCAATAAATTTGCAATTAAATTATTATTTATTGCTGAATTAATAGTTGTTGCATTATTCAATGAATTGTGACGACGGTCATTGCCATGCATGGGAAAATATGGTGTGTGTGTGTATGCTTAGGTGTGATAAATTGTAGGCGTTTAGGGCGGCGATATACACCAGAGATGTTTGGTTTAAATTTCAAAACTTTTTTCTCTTTAAGTCACGAAAGCCCAATTTTTCCCCATTGAATATCCTGTATATTAGTACAAATTATCAACTTATCAGAACCAGGAGCAATTACTTAATACACCTTTCTATAGTCATGTTCATCGGCTTTCAAACAATTTCAGCAACTGAACTTCGAGCTCCCCTCAGGTTTTCCTCCGCTGTTTGCAGACATGTGATTTCGATAACGGTTGTTTGTCACGGATTGATTTGCGTATGTACAATTTAAGGTTATTTTGTGCGTTATTTTTGATGGCCATTAAAAAACTAGGTCTTCCGTTTAATATATCAGGCTAATAATAACATGTTGCGGCGCGGCTAGAACAGAACGTGAGAACATTCCTTTCAGCACCAATAAATCTCACCAACCCACATTCAACTTTCACGGAACTATTTACTTTTGTTTTCAGACACCTCATCCAAATACTCAAAAGTTCCTAAATCCACCTCTACCGCCAAGACCAAGAAGCAAATCTGTGATATTTCAACCAAGCAACAAGCGCTTATCCCTCACCTGTGATCTTTATGAAGAATATACTATAGTAGATCAATAAGCTTTATACTATAAGGACCTGGAATATGACCAATAGCAGCGGCAATATGATGCAGGACCGCAATCAAGAAATATTGGGTCATCAGAAGCTGATGGACGATGTGAAAATTGAACACGAAACTCCTGGGCAAGTTCGAAATGGCTGTCAGAGGCAGAGGTTGCTAGGTGAGTTAAGGCCTTATGAGGGGGTTGAGAGTAATTTTATATATATATATATATATATACATATATTTGACAGGAAATCGGTCAGCTCCCACTCTGGTTTTACCGACTCACCAAATCAATGCTCCTAGTAAGTTAGACAGGAGACGGTCCTATAATAGTCTGGTGGGGTCTTTTAATAAATTTCGGATGTCCATAGGGAATGGCTCTAAGGATTTGCCCAATCACGTTTGGAATAGGTAAATAATTTCTATGAGTAAAACTGCCGTTACTGGCAACGTCGCGTTTGTCATTTATTCGCAACTACAACTACACACGCAACTAACAACAACCAAGGCGGCTGCTGTCATAAGGCCCTGCACAAACTGCTGTTACTGGCGCCTCTCTTAACAGCTTAGCGATGTTGCCACGTCTGCTCCAACTTCCTAATATATCAGGAGTATTTGTTTACAAAACTAAAATTAGCTTTGAGGTTTATTTTGAAGCCAATTAGTTCGGGAGAGCTTGGCACGGGGCACAAAGATTTATTAATTATTTTTAAGCGATTTTCGAGTGCTTAAACGAGTTTTTAATTGCCGAAGTATAAAATGCACCCGGTTTGACGCAACTTTATGATATTTTTCCTTCAATTTCTATCAACAAACAACAAGTTTTGATGCCAGTTTTGAGCCGCCACGCGATTAAAAAGCGATTATTAACGGCTCCGCTACGCCCAACCTAGTTTATTATACAATAAATTGGTAATCACAGCTTTCATTATTGCATTTCGGCTAGTGATTATTGATTGAAGAAATTCTCAGAAATCCTTCATCATCTGTAGGATAATCGCTAATTAGCTTTTTTTCGTTCTGAGGATAATGGAGAGTACGGCGGTTTCAGTTTCAGGTCAAGTGCGCACCGGAATAATCTTGATGACAAGGTTGTCCAGGTGGTTTTTTAGAATCTCAGTTCCTTCATTATGTGTAACATGGTCAAGTGCGTTAGGTGCTAAGTACATAAATCACCGTCCAGCAACGCAACTGCGCAGACTTGTTTTTATCTCAGAAACTTATCAAAGGTTTTCGCTGGCTTTTGCGGGTGTACAGTGATCAGTCTTTGGTAACTGCTGGTGGCCATTTGTACCTGAGCACTAGTGAATTCACGTTTTGCGACACAAACCGTATCTTGCCTAGGGCACCATTGCGCTTGACTACAATTAAAATCCCATTTCCGTGATTAGCGATGGTACTCGGTAATAACTGTTATTATTAGTTGAAATGCAAATTTGATGACTGCGCAATTTTGCATTAAGAACGAGGCGATTTTGACCGCAGACCTGTAAGTCAATTGTTGAGGACGAACGAAAATAACCAACTTCGATGCCGAAATGGATAACGCCCTTATGGGACCCCATCATGCAGTGACCCCGAACAGCCCGAATTGCCCGGCTAATGGAAAACCCATGATGTGACCTAGACGTAAACACGTCTTATCTCTAAAATAGCATACGGAACTTGGCCAAAAATTCTTTTTGGAATCTACTTTACTACATAGTCCAGACACTACGACATTTTATATTAGTCGTGTGATGGTTTCGCTGAATGTCTCACATCTAACAGTGTGTCGTGCGGGATTTTTGGAGGATTTTTACGATGCTGGAACGCGTCGCAGCACTCTCCCTCAACGGTTGTGGAACTGTAGCTATCAAATCTGTGCTTTTGCTCAGTAATGCGGCCCCACTGATAGTCTAGCGAGACCAATTTCGTGTTTGCACGAATGCCGTGTTATCTATGATTTTTCGGATTTCGCAGCGAGACCTATTAATAACTTTTTGTATCGACTACCGACTGCTACTGAGAAGACTCTTAAGCTGCTTAATCCGACTCAAGGCTGTCACATCCTGATAACAACCCTAATTGTTTGTTCCATCGTTATCTTTGCGCTGAAATCCGCATTTATATGCTGGGTATTGGGATATTAATGGAATTTACCAGGATTAACAAAAACTATAACTACTACTGCATCAGACAGGGACTGACCTAATAAAGTGATGTGCGTGCTGGCATGTAAACTGAAAAATTGACCATGTTAACTGTGGAGTCGATGAATGCTGGACTCAAGAAATGCTTGTCTCAAGTGTCAATTTTGGCTAGTAAAGCCACGTATTCTGGGGAGGAAGCCTGGGCCCATACTTGGTCGAGGTACGTTTACCAATTAAGACTGCAGGAGTTTAGCAAGCAGCTCAACTTGTCGTCAATTACATTACACAGTTTCTTTCACCGATTATTTCATTTTATCTCTTTTTTGTCTTAAATTTAATTTCTTTCTTCTTCTACGTCTTTCTCCCAAAGATATTATTTACCAGAAAAAGTATCTATCTCTTCTTTCACCTCCCCTCTCTCTCGCTCTCGCCATCCCTCCTACCCTTCCTCCACCTCTCTTTGATTCATCCTTTTCATATCTGTTATTCCCATATGTCTTTTCATTCTAAGTTCTCACGCTCTAACTTTCTGCGTGCAGGTTAAATAGGCCTTTTTGGGTAGGACAACTCATTAAAAACATTTGTTTCTTTTTTATCAGTGTCGAGAATTTCCATATTTTGACGAATTCTGATACTCTGCATTTTTCCACATCAAAAAGATGATTTGCAAAAAAATCGTATCTCCAACGGTTTTTGATATAGGTTCAATTAACATCATCATAAAACTTAATTTCTCAACTACGTCACTGTCATTTTTAGTGCCGCCCGGAGACCTTTGACACGACGGCAAACGAACATTCACGAGTGCACGAACGATTGCATTTTTTCTATTATTATGGCGTTCCACGGCCACCTTCAGCAAAAACACCAAAATATTTCTGTGTTTAGACGATACACAAAACCGCATTTGTTTGCGAATTGTAACGTTTCAGGGATGGAAGCGTAGTTCATGGTTTTAAAGGAAATTTACATGATTAAAAAACGCACTTTAGCCGGCTTTCGGGTCTAACCGTAAAGGCGTTGACTTTGCGCCACAATTTCACGATAAAAAATTATAGACTGCTAGAAGTATTAGCCGAAACGGTCAAGCTCAAAACATGAGAGAACGATCCAGGTGTCGGCAGTTAACGCGTACTTTGTTTAACGAAATCGACATATCCTTAGATGAGCGAAGAAACTTAGCTGCGTCTTGAAAATGAAAGAAAATTGACAATTTTCTGCACCAACACATTTTCAAAGTCTTGAACCTCTCTCTCCCTCTTTCCCCCCACCCTCACCTTTTGTCACCGGCTTCCTCCCCCTGTCAAGTTTTCTGCTTCTCAGAATTCCTTACTATTGCATTTCTCTCTATTTCATTCTCAATTTCTGAGTGTTTCTTCCTCACTCTCCTATCCACTCTTTTTGCGAACCAATCTCCCTTTGAGCTAGCATCCTGCTCCCCTGAGACCGAATGGGTGAATAAGTGTTATTTTACGTTTCAGCCAATTGCTTAGTGTTTTTCTCAATTCCTGATTTTGGTGAATTGAAAGATATGCTGAAACTTTCCGCAGACTTCAGCGTAGGCATCATCGGCATAGGAGTTTATTTGTTCAAGTTACAAAGTGTGCTTATTCACCACTGATTTTCAAGCTTAAAGCTTATATGAGCGATACTGATTTCTCATTAACCGAGTATTCTCACTGGCGGGTAACATGCGCGTGTAGACACATATTTATGTCCACGAGTTATTTATTATATGTATGCAGGTTATTTTAGCATGTTTTGTCCAATTTTTAGTGGGAAATTCGAATTGGAGCGCGCATTTATCTACTTACGTCAGTGGCATTGGTGATAGCCATTTTTGTAAATGAATGACAGCCGCTCTACTTACTGTAATTTCGGGAACATTTCACTAAACAAACGATTATTTTATTGTTAAATTGGGAAATTTCTGGGCAAATAGTGACTAGACCGAAAACCACATGAGAATTATAGAAAGCCGCAGAACTTCTTTAACCTTGAACATTTCACTAGGCTGGGCTTCCCTCAACTCTTGTTTTACATGACGAAACAATATGGCCGCGGAACCGTTACTATGGAAACCTGCCGTGAACTGACAGATTCCAGGTCCGTCTACGTAAACGTTTTTCCGGGAGGTTTCTTCCTGCTCGGTGACGTATTTTACGTCAATTGTTTAACTGTTTTGAAATCAATTGTTTTTAGTCCGCATTATGTGAATCCGGGAGACACACACTTAAATAATTTACATTAACATCTCATTATCAAATAAACAATTAAAATATATCCCCACATAGAGAGGTTTTAGTCACGAATTGATCATTTGTTGCTTAACGTCGTCAAAACAAGCTCGCAAAAATCCCAGTTCTATAATGAAATATGGTGTAAATCATTATCAGGAAGTGCTTTTGCATCAATTTCGTGTATTTATTTTTGTTAACAATGAGGTACAGTGTTATAACGCAAAATCCGCCTTCGAAGTGCAACTGCTCCTATTGCGACCGTCAGAAGCTGATGAAACTGAACGATGAGAGGAAATTCGCGGAGTTTCAGTGAGTTTATGTGGAAAATTGGTCGATGATTATTCTTAGTAAATTAGTTTTATTGCGATTTATTCCGTCGACGCCAAGGATTTATCCCCGATAACCGGCTATTTAAAAATAATTCCATGATTAACTGCAATTATTATGTATTTACACAGTCATTAATTCAATTTTTCTCAACAAAAGATTAAACACGCGTTCGCCAATAAGTGATTTGATGAAAGTTCGCGGTAAAAGCCGCAAAAGAAACGCCATTCTGTTGCAAGACCAAATAGCGGTGAATTTAAATGATAATAATCGTTAGCCAGCTTTCGCTTCAAAGTCTGATCGTTGAAAAATCCATTTCAGATACAGACAAAGCAGGTTCAACGCGCGCAGGATCCGCAAAAGAGTAGTGTTCAAGCATGGCGACTGTAATGTAGTGCAGGGCAATGTTGCCAAACGGAGGCGGAAGTATCTGCAGGTGAGAAACTATGCGGCGATGCCCCTAAGAAAAGAGGAAACCTCTTTCCGTCCATGCGACAGTTGTCCGAAGCAATCTGTCACTCGTCAATTCATCTATCGCTCTAGATGTGATGTATGTCATGAAATTGTCAAATTTCAGGACATATTTACGACCTTAGTGGACGCTCAGTGGAGATGGACCCTTCTAGTATTCGCCATGAACTTCCTCCTGTCATGGTTGCTCTTCGGCCTCATATGGTGGCTCATCGTTTTCACCCACGGGGACCTGACCATAGACGAGCAGACTCTGGTGAGTGCTGAAGGGGGTTCCTCCTCTTGGTTTCTAAGAGGAGTTTTCTTGCAGAATGGCACAGCCCCCGCGACTCCCTGTCTCATTGGCGTTCATAGTTTCATGACCGCGTTCCTCTTCAGCGTGGAGACGCAACATACGATCGGTTTCGGGACACGAGCCACCACTGAAGAGTGCCCGGAGGCCATCTTTATTTTGTGTATTCAAGCTATTGTCGGTAAGGAATTACACCCGCGGTGGAAATAGTTTCGTCGGGCGGAATTTCGGTAACAGCTGTAGCGGGATAGTGTCGTCCAACTTCGTCATGACAGCTGAAATGACTCGAGATTATTTTTGTTTGTGGCGTATTTCCGTCTCTTTTGATTGAATGGCAACAAATGAGATGAAATACTTTTGCTCTGGAGGTTAATTTTACGTAGGAATGTATAGAGTGTTGCCTACCGTGAACACCAAAACGGTAATTTGAATTTATGAGTTTTAAACCTTGAGGCAATAAAACTCCCTCAAAGGGACATTTTACTGCTTCCGGAGGCTTCAATTTGCTTCGTGCTCAAGTTCAATGTTTAATTCGTAAAGGTCAAAAGTTTTTCCGGATGAATTCCCAGAAATAGTTACATACTGAATCGGTGCTAAAAAAACACATTAATTTAACTTTTTCTCAGTTTGATATTTAATTTCCCTTCTTTCACTCCCTTAAAGGTCACTTTGCGTCCTCAACAGCGGCTTAACAAATTTAGGAACTCACATTTATAGAACCGAAAGACGTCATAGTGATGAAGCATTTTTTCTATTCGGCCTTAGATTTGTTTGTTACTAAAGGCGCAATGTGGGTTTATCTATTATTGGTAGAATTTCCATAAGCAAATGATCGAATGCCATTTTTTTTTTTTTAGGTGTAATGATTCAAGCCTTCATGGTGGGCGTGGTGTTCGCCAAACTCTCCCGTCCGAAAAAGCGAACGCAAACTTTGCTATTTTCAAGAAACGCTGTGATTAGTCATAGAGACGGTGTACCTTGTCTCATGTTCAGGTAGGTTACTCTACAATTAGTCACGCGTAAAGAATGCAACCTTTGTGATTCACCAGAGTGGGCGATATGCGGAAGAGCCACATCATTGAAGCCCACGTGCGGGCGCAGCTCATCAAGCACAAAGTTACCAAAGAGGGGGAGCACTTGCCCTTTTTCCAGACTGAATTGAAGGTAAAGGTAACTGAACTTTTTCACATCCCCGTATCTGGCACATCATGCAGTCATGCGCTTTAAATGAATTCGCTCTGTACCTCATTTATTAGGTTGGAGGGGATGGAGATGAGGACAAAATCTTCTTCATTTGGCCCACGACTATTGTCCATAAAATCGACAGTAAGTCTCCTTTACATAACATGTCAGCCACAGATTTGCTGAGAGAGCGGTTCGAGATCGTTGTCATATTAGGTATTAAGTAATGTCTCGTTAATCAACTTAACAAATCAACAAAAATCTTGCAGAGGGAGTAATAGAATCTACGGGAATGACCACTCAAGCTAGATCCAGCTATTTGCCCTCGGAAATCTTGTGGGGGCACAGATTCGAGTCTCTAATCTCGTTCAGGAAGGATTCAGGAGAGTACGAAGTGGATTATGCCGTCTTTAACAACACTATAGCGGTGGACACTCCGCTTTGCAGTGCCAGGGAGTTGGACGAACATAGAGCTATGTTCAGTGCCGATGGATCAGGTGAGGAAGGTGCTTATTTCTCAGCGGTTTTAGACCCAAATTGCTTGTTTTTCGACAATAAATAACGAGAAAAGGGATTAGTCACTGGGCAGGTACCATTAGAGAGTGAATACGTCATAAAATCAGCAGACGGTAAACTGAAACCCACGGTGGAAAGAATTTTGTTAGAGGAGAAATAAGATTGAAGCGTGGTGAAAATAATTTCGCCAAATGCCGTCATGACAACCTTAATCATAATGTTGTTCGTCATTGTTTTTCCTTCGACATTGTCGTTCCTTTGACATGTATGAAGTGTTGCCTACCCAAGAGGTTTCCAAATTATTGTCATTTTTGTGGGCCTAAAATCGCTGATGATTTTCTTGATTCCGTTCTTATGTTGCGTCCTACAATGAACTGATCATATGTTTTCAGAAAATTCCAAATTACTAACAGTTAAAACGGCCGGTAAGAGAGAAATTCATGAGAACATTTGTTGTGGCTTTAAACTTAGCTTAACACCTAATAGAACAGCGTTTAGGGCTTATTAATCTTTAGGCTAATTCATGCAGCTTTCGCTTAAAAAAACAGACAGAGTGTAGGTAGTTTTGATTACATAGCTATGACGATTAAAAAATGATGGGAAGGACTAGAAGTGACAGAGGTAGACTAGGCCAGAGGTGTTCCCATGACATCACAATTCTAGATGGCTTTTAAACGGAGGCTTGTTATGACGTCCGTTTTTAACGATCTTGACTCGGCCTCTCTCCATGTGCCTTCCCTATCCTCCCGTCACTTGAATCTATCTTTTGCTTTCCAGATCACGTTCGATCCAGCCTCTTCCCCTCTTTGCGCACCCAATCCAGTGACAGCCTGTCTAGCCTGGACTCGATGTTCATCGATGACGGACACATCGAAATGAAGATCCCCCAGCGCGTGGATAGTCATCAGGACATGAAGTATTTTTCCAACAAGGCGGAATTCTCCCGTATCGAAAGCCATCCTAACATGAAATTTGCCGGCAAAAATGGCGTGAAAAAGGATTGCGTCATCAATATGGCGGATGGGATCAAGAGTGACAGCGGCCATTTTAGCCGCATCGACAGCCATCTTGACATGAAAACGATGCCCAACATTCACGAAGACGAGGCAGAGAGCTGCCATAGCAGTTATTTGGAGATGAAGGTGCCGGTGCCTAGTATCAATGTTACCATTTCGGAACCTGACGAAGGCGTCGCCCTCCTGGGCGATGAGGGGAAGCTTCAGATTGAGGTCGTTTGAGGTACTTAGATCTGTAGATGTAATAGTATTATTTTTACCAAATGAGAAAATAATGGGTATTTTTGTTGTCGTTATTTTAGTAATGTTAGACGAAAAGCGTTTTAGCTGTGGCTGTAATATAATAGGTTTTATTGTGCATTGATGGAGAGTGTGACGGTTTGTGGAGCAAAAGTGATTGTTGATAAATAAGCCGCGAGTATTTATTTTTCACTGTAATGTTATTTATTATACATGAATTGAAGGAAAAGGAAGAGTACATGGTTTTTTTTCACAAAAATCTGAGATCTAACTTTGAGCGTTGAAGTTCGCAGAAATTCGTTGGTCCACGAGTTCCAAAGTTGGACAACGAGTTTGTTCATTTGTCATGGCGAGCTTGAAGCGATTTATCGTCATTTTTTAAGTTAGCTGAGTGTCCCATGTTTACTGCGCCTTACTGTCCCTGTCTTTAATTTCTTACCTTGAATTAATATGACTTAATACACATTACCAGATCGACATAAAAGTTATGGGCGGAGTATGATTTGTCACTTTTTATCAAGAATCAGACACGTTCGTACAGCGAACGGATTTTAGGACCGAGGAACCGTAAATCTTGCACAAAATTTAATCAATGCCTAATTTTTAAAAATGTTTTTGCCAATCTGAGACACGTTACGCTACTGATTTCCCACGTGTCAATGCTTAATTGCTTCAAAAGAGCACTGAACATTTATAGCTTATGGTTACCTTAAAGCCAGGACGGTACTCAGAAATTTTACAACTGAGACACTGCAGATATTTAAGGAAATTTTCAACCTGAGCTAATTCATTTTCAAAAAATTGTTCACACGTCTAGAGAGGTGCTACGCAACTGATGAAAAAATGCTCACAAAATGCTGGGAAGGGAGCTTCTGAGACAATGAATTGAATTATTCCCGGTGGCCGATTGCAATTGGCGTTAGTTAAAGATTAATTCGAAGAGTTCATATCTATTCACACAAACAACTGTTTTAAAAAAATTATCATACAACTTATAATAGGTATAATGGCGACAAAAATGTGTTTTTACATTGTGTATGGACATTCATTCAATAATTTAACTAAGACAATAAATTGTAGGAATTCACATCATACAAATTGAATAACTAATAAAAATAATAGATAATAAAATAGCTGTACGCGCCATTTTTCTTGCCCTGCAGCTTCATTAAAAATATTAATAAACAAATTATCCATGACTCCATCTATATATTAAGTAGAAATGGCAACGTCGCGCATAGCATTTGTTCTTAAGCATGACTGTAATATATATTTCTTACGTCCAAGCTTAAAAACAAATGCTACGCCCGACGTTGCCATTTCTGCTAAATAATAAAAATCGTACAGTCCTCTTAAACAGAAAACCCAGCAAAAATACCATTCCTATTTCCTATTGATGTGCCTCTTGTTTTTGTTACGATTGAACTCTATTGTCGATGGCAGAAAGTTACTTTGCACGAATTGCCAAGTATCATTGAGGGTCTTTTTCAGGTCTCTAGACCACACACAAAAGCTTCCCTGTTCCACTGAGATGTTGTTGCGGCTATCATTAATCCAGCGATATTCTAGACATGTCTGCATACTTTTTGAAAATCCTGAAATAAAGGGGAAAGAGTAAGATGGTTGACGCACGTTCCAATTTCCTATACAATTGTTGATTGCGGTGCTTTTTGAATTTCTAATGCTAACATTTAGGCCAGCACAGTGTTTATGTACCTGATCGATTGAATATCTCTTATCACAACCGTCATAAAATTATCGAGGATTAGCAAATCATAAAAATTGTTTTAACAAAAAAGGAGATGTTGTAAAAGTTTCGTTTTTACAAATAAGGAGATGTTCTTTTTTGAACGGGACGGAATTTGGAATAATTCATTTTTAGAGAAACGTCCAATACAAATCATATTGTTGGTTCTCCCTTAGAGGAAGACAGCGTAGACATACGTTTTTGTCCTGTTCTCTATAGAAATGATATAATTTGATATTATAGATACATAAAGCAACATAAAGCACACAAAGTCCTGATAGAATGGCAGCTGTGCGGCTAGCAACAACGCGCTACTCTTTTGTTAGTTGTTGTCCAAACATGATACTGACAGTTACGCGGGACTTTACCAAGGCGGTGTTGTCAATATCGTTTAATTTTCCTTCAATAACGATTTTAAACAAAGTGAAAGGCTCAAGGTGTTAGTGAGTGTGAATAATTTTTGCAGTGACAAATTGCACTTTTAACGAAAACGGCGTTATAAGCAGTTACTTATTAAAAAAGGGGAAAGTAGGTATTACCAGTAGCCTTTAGGCCGAGTTGTACAATTGATATGATCGCTGAGTTTGCTCCTTTGGATTCTACATAAAAAAATAAGGAAAATGATCTATGTAAAATTAAAAAAACAATAGTGTTTTCGGGGCCAGAAATTAATTTCGGGCTCTTTGAGCATTACGGAAAATAAGCACGAACAGGCAAAATTACTCACCCACTAGGGAAGCAATGCTAAAATACAAAAGAAAAATGAGCCTCATAATAAATACACTACAAACAGTAGTTTTTCTGCCAACAAACCCGTTTAAATAAGACGGCATTATCAGACGGGCGATTCATTTATATGGGAAAGAAGCCCTTAATCCTTCATAGTGACGCATCGAATCGCATCTTCCCCTATACCACTTTTTAAAGGATTTTGCGTGTTCGTTGTGCTATGTTACTTATAATTAAAATTATTACTTATTAAAAAAAAATTACCGTTTCTATGGATTATTTGTATTCCTGCGAATGGATCTGAATTTGTCACTTCATGTCCTGATGAATAAAGAAATAAAAAAATTCAATGCGAATACGTAGTATCTTGCAACTTACCGGCTACAGCGCACAAAACAGTAGACAAGACTAAAGTAATCTTCATACTGCACAGTTTATTTATTTGTTAATAATTGTTCATGTAAAGACGAATTATTGTTTATGCCTCAACAAGACCTTTTGAATATGATTACATTAAGAGAAGAACGAATCATTTATATGTTGAAAAAAAAGCCGTTAATCTTTATGACGCATGCATCATTGCAGGGAGTAGTGACTATTTCCTCATTCATCCTTTAATGTCACTTGTTTTCTCGAGTACTTATTAATTTGGTTGGGTATTTGCTTTGCATATACCAAGGGCTTTATCAAAAGTTGGAATGTTCCACAATAAAATATTAAAGGTAGATATTTAAGTGAAATGAGCCAAATTTTCTTGGCATAATGGTGAAAACAACATGTATGCATTTAAGGTGGATTGTTCATTTTTTCTTTCTTTTACATGTTCAAGCTATAGCACTAGCGATGTCGCAACAGCAACTAACGTTTATAAGGTAACATCATTTATGAAAGCTACCCTTATCGCGACAAAAATTATTATCATCAACACAAGCGTTTAAGCGGAAAAATCTAAACTTGATTTTTTGACATAATGGTGAACATGTTTAACGTATAGCTTCAATATTAACCCCATCTGGCAGTGTTTTTTTTTACAAAAATTATTTCCCTCTATTCTCAAATAACCAAACTCGCCCACTCTCGTGGATCTAGAACTTTTTCTTCCTCCCATGTATTTGTACGCAATAGTGAATACATGGCATGTTTGCCACATCCGCAGATACTAACGACATTCTAAGTATTTGCGAAAATTAATGAAACGAAATCCTATTATAGAATACGTCGAAATGATCACTATGATAAGATGTGAATGCTATTCATGATCACGTTGAACATCATGATCGCACGTCCTAGGACAGTATGAATAGGATACGGCGAGTCCTTTGAGGTTCTTCTGCGAATGAAGTCACGTGAAATAGTCCTACTGAAAGGTGGGCAAAAAGGAAATCCTTTTCGTGTTAGTAAGCCTTTTATTTGCTTAAAAAAACATGCAGCCATGAATGCTTTACATCTGGTACAGTACCGGCAAAGCTATCTACTGCAGTGCGCATAAAACTCGTTTTCTTTGGCAAATCAAATTCGTTAAATATTTATTGTCAGACTCTTAAAATACGTTCCCATAAAAATATTATACAAAACTAAACATTGATGTAAATTATCTCTATTATTGTATAATCTATCGGCTCATACACGCACACTTCTGTTGTGATTATACCGGTCATTTAAATGATTTCGCGTCCAATTAATCGTTACTTCCTCGTCAAGGTGGATATTCTTCAGGTGTTGGAAAACGTGGCGAATCATCTTTTGCGTGCCATTTTTCCTTACGCATAGGACGCCATCGGACACAACGACGCCTACTATCCATTGCATTTCTATGCAAAGTTCGGTACCTAGAGAAAAATGGAATTATAAGCTGTTATTGAAAACATTTAAATATTATGTGATAGCAGTTAACATTAAGTAATTGTTACTAAAGTACTTTTACTTACTTACAGAGCTAGTGAAATATTATTCCTTTTACTTACCAAACGCGTTACTAATAATGCAAACGGAACAATGCATTAAAAAAATTATAAGGGGCACCAAATTAATGAAGCGCATCTTTAATTCAAACCTTTTTTCTTTGAATAAACGTATTTTATGTTAGTTAAAGCGTTTAGCTATTACTTTTAACGCTTCTTCAGTTGTGCGAGATAATTTATGAGACTTGTAATTTCTAATGTTTTGACCTGGTCCAAGATTGTAGTTTTATACCCACACATCCCATCTGTTACTATCAAAAATCCCCCCAGCTTATCAGTGCTCAGATAGATTGACTACGGATTATCAAATCGTAAAAATTACATGATTTTATCAAAAAAGGAAATATAGAGAATTCGACTTCCGTTTTTGTCGGTATTCTGAATTATATTTGCAGAACGCCGAAATTTAATGAAGTTGAATCATTTATTAAGTGGAAGCTCGTTGAGTCGATAGCGTACAACAACGATAATGAGCTATATCAATAGGAACAGTAGAAAATTTTGAAGCAAATAAGTATTAGTTTGCTCGATAACCGGAACTAACGTGTAATTTCCGAGAATAATATTCATATAATATAAACAAAAAATGATATAATTCATATAAGGATAGGTGACTTTTCCTCGCGTTTCCGATGTACATGTGCTGAAATAAAACGTTATTTTATAATCATATCTGTCATTATTTGATGCAGCGGGTATTTTTAAATAGAAAATTTTAATTATTGAAAAGTTTTATTTTAAAAATTGCGCCAAAACTCAACAAGAGGGAATCACATTGCAATAACCCCGACGAGGGGGACATAATTTGTCACCTTTGTGTCAAGAAAAAATGACTTTCCGCAGGTTTATACATTTTTATAGTGACTCTGTGATGAAAGAGGAAATACGGCAATGTCGCGTTTAAGCGACGCTCTTCGTAGCCATTTTGATCCCATGTTTGTTTATTAATTTGACGATTGTGTCTTAAAACAAATTCAATTCAAATTCGTGTGGACCATGAGTTATTTCTTTCTCCTATTTATGGCATTATTAGTTAAGTAATATTTAAAATTCAACCGTGTGTCAAGGCATATCATGCAGGCGTAAACGGGAAAGGTCATTGTCAAGAGTGTCAAAGGAAGCCATGTTTTTTGTTTGTTTCTGTATCTCGATTTTATTTATAAATATCCGTCAAACTTGTTGATTCAAAATCCATGTAGAGAAACAGGAAAATCATCTGTTGCGTATTGTTTATGATTAATCGTCTTTGACACATCCGACTTCCAGTTTTAGTCTCTTTAATTTTGCATTTTACACTAATTCTATAAACCCCAATTTCAAAGTTATTTTTACAACTTTTTCAGACGGCCATAAATCTCAAAGGAATTAGATTAAAAACACCGTCAAGGTTTCAAATATTCGTGCATTTGACAACTGCACAAAAACCAAAAAATTAATTAATTTGCAGCTTTGAAGGCCCAAAATGGACAAACTGAAGCGGGTGTTGAGTGGCAACGACACTCCTGATGAGGAGAGCGGAATCATGTCACAAGTTAGTATTACTGTAGTCCTATAGAACACACATCAACTCCTCCCAAAATAATTGCAGTTAAATGATGCCTCGACCCTAAGCTGGTCAACCAGAATTAAAGCGTTCATTGCTTGTTTCATTATTGGCATCCTTCTGTCCTTACTAGGCTCATTCGCCTTATTCTTCAGCAGAGGCTTGAAAATATTTGCAGTATTCTACACTTTAGGTTTGTGCAACATAAATCTCCTTAAAAACACCATTAAACAATCATTGTATCAGGTAATATAGTTTCCCTGTTAAGCACCTGCTTCCTCATGGGGCCCTGGAATCAAATACAGAAGATGTTTCATTCCACCAGAGCTATTGCAACCTGCTTGGTTCTTGGAAGTATCATTATAACCCTGTTGGCAGCGTTGCTGGTATGTACTGAAAATCGAGGTATCAAGAAGGTTAATGAGTCTTTTTATTTAGTGGCATAATGCAGGGCTGGCACTCTTATTCATTATAATCCAGTCACTGTCAATGACATGGTACTCACTTTCTTATATTCCATATGCAAGAGATGCAGTAAAGAAAACTGTATCTACATGCATAGGTTGAGCAAGGTGAATCAAGTAATTATCTGGGATTGATTTAGACAATAATAAGGAAAGTTGAAGTTGGAGTCGTAATCCCAATAATATGTATTTTATGTATGTACTTATTTAATGTATAATCTTGTGCACATTGAAGAGTTGCAAGTCATGAGTCTGTAGTCATTCACATATTACGAAGGATAAAA
This sequence comes from Euwallacea similis, assembly GCF_039881205.1. Lineage (NCBI taxonomy): Eukaryota > Metazoa > Arthropoda > Insecta > Coleoptera > Curculionidae > Euwallacea > Euwallacea similis. Next base: position 634,150 of record NC_089609.1, read on the forward strand.
ACAGGAAGTCAAGATAAATTTCAGTAGTATTTGCCTCCTCAATCTGGGTTTGACCAAGATTATTTACAAGTGTTTCAATCTCACAGCACAAAGTAATCAACATATAAAATAAGAACCTAATTTTTACTTTTACAGAAGCATTTACAAGCAAAGTATTTTTGTAATGATATTAAGGTAAATTTGTATTGGTCAATTAAGTAAAATTCAGGGTCCAAAATCGGATATTTTTAAAGCTTAGTGCATGTATGAATGGACTGATACTCTTCAAAGACTGTAAATTTACTTGTCAATGATTTGAATAAATGTTAAGGTATTTTTTGTCATTTTCAAGCTCCTTTCACTAGTAGTAGGATAGCTATATCAAGCTACCTACTAACCTGAACTAGAGTTTTAATATACAACTCCTTCACCATTTTTTTTTTCAACTGCGTTATCTATTTGGGCTTCATGCCGACCAGCAAAAATCCTAAGTGTACCCACACATTTGCCAAGCTGCATTTGTGTTTTTTTTGACGTGTTGAGTAACTAGGATTGATACATTATTAATCTGGGTATTACTAATAACATACAAAAATCTACGTATATTTTCAAAAAATATAGATGCATATTTAAGTTAAAATAACTAAGACTTATTGAAATAAAACTTCCTATTTACAGGGTCATAATATGTAAATTCTCTTAATTTTTTGGTCATAAATTACTAATCTTGAAGACTGCATCTCTGGAAACAAAATCACATATCTTCTGAGATCAGTAGTTCCTCCACGCCCATCCGTCCTAAATGCTTCCACATCCTGTATCTGGCTAGATCCTTCCTGGTCACCATACCTATCACCTCGTTAGTGTCGTTCACTATTGGTAAGTGCCTCAAACCTAAACCTCTAAACAATCGAAACATCCTTTGCAATGATGTAGACTGAAAGAAACCAGGAACGACTTATACAAATTTGTGCAAAGAAAAATCGACCTACATGCAGCACTGTATAAGGAGAAGGGTTCATGAAAGGACGTAGGTCTATTGAAAAGGTTTTCTCCATCTCAGTGATTGTTAATTGCTGCAATTGAGAATTTTCTTTCAAAATGTCTAAGGTTGGAAATGACTTTACCTCTATACTGGGATACCTGGGATATTGGTCCCTGAACAAACTACCTCCAACTTCATCCCACATATCACAAGTTTCATTGAAGAGCTTCTTTTGCAGGATGACGATCAATTGAGAACGCAGTATTACGCCTCTAATTCTCCCGTAAATAGTCACCTCATTCTAAGATTTTTGTCGTTAAAACCCTCAAATAATTATGTCACAGCACAATACAAACTTCGTCGGATAAGGGAGGATCTACCACCGGGAAGCCGTTGTAAGAAGTTAATTTGAGCAGCTCCACTATATGACCCACATTTTCCACGCATTTTAATGTGACCACTGGGTGGGACATCACTTCGCTAGCGTAAATGTTGTTGACAACCGGTGGCGGTTCCCAAGGGAGCAATGGAACTCCGGTTAGTTGAATTAGGGTATCATAAATACCCTAAAAATGCCTTGTTAAGCACGAGAAACATTGGCAAAATCATCATACTTCATTGAAATAATCTCCAGTCCATTTAGCCGCTATAACAGTAATAATCAGCGGCAAAGCGAAGGTAATATTCCCAGTACATTCCATTAAAATCACAGTCAAACTTATGGTCATTCTAACGACTCCCCCCAATTGGGCTGCAGCTCCAATTAGGGCATATTTGCCAGGATGGACTATGGCCTGTAACTCGTTTCCCAAAAGCTCTGGATGAGGTGGAAGAATTACTTACAGCGTCTGGAAAAATGTAGTAAACTCCAATGGAGAATAGCCGTCCCCAAGCTGCCCCGGTAAGTAAAGTAGGGATAAATAAGCCGTTGGAGGAGGCCAATCCGAAGGTCCAGACGGCAAGAAAGAAATACATCACCACGAAGGAGGCGAGGGAAAACGCGTTGTGGGTATTGGGTGGATCGTGGAACAGTGAACGCACTGAAGCTTCGGGAGTTTGGAACCATATAGAAGCCAAAACATTGTATTGGCCATCGGTGCAATATAACTAAAAAAAAGCTTCAACAGGTTTATAGAAACGAATATTTGCCTATGTTGGCAGCCATATTAGTTTATCAGACGTTGTTTTTTTTTGGAATTCTTAGAGCAACGGTCTATCTCATTTCTACCCATTGCAAAGCATTGAAACAGGAAAAAAGGAATGGTACTCCGACCTTCAAATTAAACATGCGTCGTGAGTCCTCGTCAACCAATCACAATTAAGCGTTCCTTAAATTTTGTTTCAAAATGAAGTCTCTATGTCAAGATTACCCCTCATTAAATGCTCAAATAATTTAAAAACTGAAATTATAATGAACAAACTTGATGCTCAAGATCTTTTCGCTGAAGATGAGCGCTTGGAGCAGACATTTCTCGAGAAAATGGCTTTGCGTGAACATATTTTTACGTTAAAAAGCGAGATTGGGGTAATGGAAAAACAGTTAAAAGTCCATAGGGCTGAAATTGAAAAAATAGACTCTTTGTTATTCAGTGCGTCGGCTGACGTCCCGGTGTTGGAAAGGCAGGTGCAAGAACTAACTAAGGATACCCGTAAAAGACTTGAAATTGTGCTTAAGAAGGAGGAGAAATTAAAGAACCTTAGAGTAAGTATGGATTATTGAAAGCTGCTCTTTAACCCTTATCTTTCGTAGAATATGACGCAAAGCCAATTACGGGAAATGATCCAAAAGGGGAAACTTTGCTTAACGGTTCAAGGTACAGAAGAAGGTAAATTACACCCCCATGATGATCAAACTCAAGAAGAAATTCAACAGCAACAAAAACGAGTGTGGGCTTTGCAAGGCGAAATTGAGGCTTTGGAAATTATCCTTGAATATCAGACTAAAAAGATACAAGAAGTAAACTCCATAAAGCAACTAATTGTGGAAAACTTCCCTGAGCCACAAATTCCAAAACATCAATAGAACTATTAGATAAATGTTAAAATAATAAATTACTACTCACCTGCGTTGGATATTTCGTTGGGTCCTGCCCTCGAGGCCTGCAGTCATCAATTGAAACCATCATTAAAAATCCCACTGTCGCTGTTACTGCTGCCACTATACAAGATTCAATCACTTTCATCCACCTACGCCTTATGTACCTAAAATATCAAAATTCATCTCAAACACATCAAATAATCGTTCCAATGCACCTCATTCGAAACACGGTAATTTTATAATTTATGTGATTCCACAAGGCTCCAAGCAGGCCTCCAATTGAACCCATAATAATGAAGAAAGGAATCTCATATATTTTATAGGTAAATGATTCAAATTCGCCCAAATTAAGCAAGCCTGGATAGGACAAATTGCCCGGCACTCCGTGGTATGCTGATAAAACTAAATTGAGGGTAAATGTTGACACAATAGAAGCGAAAAAGGTCTTCCATGTGAGGCTTTGGTTCCAGAAACTAGTTCCCTCTTCCAAAGAAAATAAAACACCCCCTGTAAATATTCATTTAAAGTGATATTCCTCAAACGGATTTTAATATTATAGTCTTACCTACAGGAGCGCCGAAAGCGGCAGCAACTCCTGCAGCAGCTCCTCCTGAGACGAAATCTCGCTTCTCATGATCCTCGCGGAAGTATTTAAAAATTCCAAAGTCCTTCTTGAAAGTGGTGCTTTTGCCTTGCGATATTCCTGCAGCTATAACTGCCCCACTGTGTATCATCGGACCTTCCTATGCTATACATTACTTCCAATTTCACCTTCAAATATAAATAAACTAACCTTCCCTCCTGCCAATCCCCCAACCACTGAACAGATTACTCCAATGCTTTTCACAAAAAGTGTTTTAAAGCGAACAACTCGAGGTATGTTAACCCCATTCAAGTAGCACTTGACTTGTGGAATTCCACTACCTGCTGCTATGGGCTCTACATAGGCCACCAGAATTGAGCCTATTAGTACTGGTGTGACGTTGAATAGGATCCAATAAAAGTATGGTATATAGAGTGAGCCTTCTGTGACATATTTATCGACATCTGTATAAAGGTTTTGTTACATAGAGATTTTGTCATGTTGATGGAAAGGGATACCTGAGCTTAATTTGGCGTATTTAATTTCGCTTAATTCTTCAATGGAAATGTCTATAATACAGGCTAACAAGGCAGTACACATGCCAATTAACAGGAAGACAAACCATCTGGCAATGTTTTTCCGCACCAGGAATTTGAAGCCCTTTTTACGCTCTTCCTCCAGCAACAAATAATTCTCACAAGGGTCATAATCTAAACTCTTTACATCAGATTAATGGTTATGAAGGCTTTTCACAGGTCTTGGTCATCATACCTCATATTTAGCAGATAAAATATTAAGAGAACCTATGTTAATCTTTTCCTTGCTAATTTCCACTCTTCGTCTAACAGACTGAAGTAAGTGGAGCTCCTCATTGCTGTGGACCTGTGTAACAATTGTGTCAGCGCCTACAGATTCTAGAAAGTTACTGGCGGCCGAAGGAACATTCTGGGAATAATTATTTAACATAATGACTTAATCAGAAAAATAGCGTTTTTTGATAAGTAAAGTTCTGAGTCAGCCAATATCAAAGGTTGACGTCTTGTAAGAATGCTACTACTCTAACTAATAAGTCTGTGGGGGTCTTTAAAGATTAATGCTCATTACATACCCTAAATCGTATAGGCCTGACTATATCCCCATTCTCCCCATATTCCCTTGAATAAATCGAATTGATACTGTCTTGCATCTTCTTCCAAATAAAATAAAAGGATGAAAATCTCCTATTTTGGGGAGTATCCCTGTCATGGGCCGAATCTGCCCCCTTTTCAGGCACTATTACCTGCGTGCTATCATATGACACATAATGATTAATGGTTTTCCTTATTTATCGAACAATTGTTGGGTTCTTGGGTTGGAATAATATAAATAACAGAGTTGTTTTAGAGATAATTCGCAACAATTAATTATTAAAGTTAAAATAATAACAAAGAGATTTTAGGTTATGTTAACTGTCACTTATGACATCGGCGTTATTGTCCTTACAATTTTGCTTCTTTTACTAATTTACTAATTAAACAGGGATGTAGTTATGTTTTTTCATTGTAGCACCATCTGGTGGCACTTATAAAACTACCCTGACAGTGAAATATTTATTTTCGCTTCGCATTATTTGTTTTGATCCTGGCTCTGATTCACAATAATAATAATCGGTAATATTAAGAATCAATTAATTCGGTTTTGCTTTATCAGGACTTAGACACGAATTTACTATGCCGACGTTAACACAACAAATCCCCAATTTTAATGTTAAAGTAAGCTTGCATCTTCCCGAAAACTCCGGAAGTCTAATTTTTATGTAACATTTCAGATCGTATTTCTAGCCCACTTTTTATTCATTTCCCTTAGTTGCATGGGCTTCTGGGCTAGCAACGCGTATTTATTCTACAACTGTATATTAGTATTTCTCCTCTTATGGAGCATTTTCCATGGACAGGTTCAGGAACCCCTCCAATTGGTAATCTTTACTTTTCCAATAGAACTCCTTGTTCACTAGTTAATTTATAGGCAATAGTAGTAAACGGAGTGTCCATACTCTTGGACATCTTGCTACTGATCATGAACTTTCCTTCACATAACAGTGGTAAGCACTTCATTGTAGCAGCTATGGTCACGTAAATGATACGATTTCAGGTGCAGCAGCCAAGTTTTCGGCTGCAATGGCTATTTTACATTTACTTGCCAGGCCCTTTTCTACATTTGTTTTAATCAGAAACTTGGAAGAAAGAGGTGGGGCTCCAGGTTAGTTTGACCAAAAAGGTCTTTTGAATATAGTCATGTGTTTGATGTGTTTTGAAGCAAATATTCCCAATATGTTTACTGGGACTAGAACTGAGTCTTATGAGGACATCGATAGGACTTCTGTACCTCAAAGCTCTGCTCAGAGTGGAGGATATAATTTTGCCACTGCCCAACCGATATAATTGGTGGAGATTACTTTATTATAAATATCTCGAATTTAAGGACGTAATGATTTATATATTATATGTAATAGAATTTATTACTTATGTAGGTGATAGCAGTAAAAGAGATTTAATTATTAATTTATGAAGATATTGGTTCTATACTCACTTATTTTATTGTCTTGTAAATGTGTAATTAAATCTAATGATCTGTGTACATACAAAATAGTTAAGTAATAACTTAATTGGTTTTTGACTTACTGAAAGAGCCACGCATCAAAACTATATTCTTCCTTAAAAACTTTTAATGATTAGAACAGTAAAACAAAGAACTAACTAAACCTATAATAGTCCTGTTAAAATAATCATGTTTGTGGTTCAATTCTCAGTCATGTTGGAAATCGAACTAAAAAGTTGACTAGAATAATTAGGGTTACCCCCCATACTCCACTGCGGAGCTTTTAAACTTCTTGGCCAGCAATATCCTCTCTTTTTCCATCTCAACCTGTTGATCTCCGATTTCAAAAAAGCGCTGGACGACACACTGAGGCCCCAGCAACTCCTCGTTATAGTCGACTCGAGCCACTTTTCGTCGCAGACGTCTCCACTCCCTGTACTTAGTGTTGTAAAAAATATATTTGTCTACACTAGACAGTTTTGAATAAACGTGTATCAAACCCCGATAATCATATTCTAATCCGGAGTAAGCGGGACCAAAGAGCCTGATGTTGATTTCAATAGAGCGCAAATACAGCTCTTCAGCAGCTGAGTATTTTTTCATGTGGTAGTTGTAGAGAGAGGCCAAATGACCTACGCTGAGACCCACTTCATAGTCGTGCAACCCCAGGATATCTTCTTTGATCTTTATTGCCTTTTGATGCATCTGTTCTGCTTTGTCAAATTGCTTCATGCTTTGATACAACCTATTATAAAGGGATTTGCTGAGAAAAATGACTGAGAAGAAATTGAAGAACATACCTTCCTAAATTACCATAATGTTTCGCAGTTTGGACGTTGGCTTCGCCAAAAGTTTCTTGGCTCAGTTTCAAGGCACTTAAGTGTAATTTTTCAGCAGTGGCCAGCAGCTGCTTCTGCTCATTCTCGGACGACACGCTAGATAATCCTTAAAGTATAAAAGAAACGGTTTTCTAGTAAAAACTTACTTATAACCAAGAGCCATTTCCTCAAGTATTAATGCTTTAACACGCTTGGCTGATGCCAGCAGAATGTGATCAGGTGGCAGTACCTCTTTCATCATTAATATTGACGTTTCTGCATGGCACCTGTAAATTGCAATGCCATTTTCATTAACAGAACTCTCATTCCTAAGGGCACAAACGTGCTTTACCTTGCCAACTGAAAATTCCCTGAATTATACTCGTTCACATACAAGGAATAAGCAAGATCCTCATGAGCTAAGGCTATTTGAATGTTCCGAGTCTCAAAGATGAACAACTTATGATCCAAGGCTAATTGGTAAGCTTCCACACTTTCAACAACAGCATCAGAATTTAGCAAGTAAAATGCATAATCCATTAATAGGTCTGAGAAAATTGGATGATGCCGTTTTATGTCCATTTGCACCCCTAAGTTCATGGCCTGTTTTATCAAGAGGCCTGCCTGAGCAAATTTGCGTTTCATCACACAAGCTTTCGACGTTTGCCTGAGGATATCCAATACAGTTCTGTTGGTTAGTCCTTGGGGAAGAAGGGTAAAAGCTTTTAAAGCGCAGCGATAGGACTGTAACAATGAAGATTATGAAAATAATACCAAATTAATGAAGAGAAAATGATGTACCTCATCGAAATTGCTTTGGACAAAAAAATATGTAGAGAGAGTGCAATAACAGCTGGCAAATACTGAGGTCAATGTTGTATTCCTTTCTAAGAACTTCATTATTTCTATGAAGCAAAGATATGTCTCCCGGGCTCTCATGAAATTGCAGTGCAGAGACTCGGCAAGTAATTTCCTGTAAATGTTGCTGTAATGTTTTAAACCTTTTCAACAAATCAACTCACAATCTATCACACTCCATCAGTTTTAATTGCACGTCAAGACACAGATGTTTCTTTGCCAATAGAGCTTTGGCCCTATCAAGAAACTGAACACTGTAGTCATACCATCCTCCCTCATTTAGGAAGCTCCCCATTCTCATCCCAACATCAATTAGATCCAAGTTGCTTTCTCCAACAATGAGTTGAGTATAGCTATCAAACAAAGCTTTTGAGACAAGTTCACCATGCTCATAATTTAATACTGCTTGATAGCAGGTGATGAGGCAGTGTCTTTTTTTTCTTGTGCGAAGCAGTTTGTAAAAGATCAGCATGTTGCCAAAGTCTTGTCTAAGTAGATATAGCCGGCTGTTATAATAAAGCTGAAAGTAGATATGGGGCTCTGATATCTTCTTGTTTGAGACAGTTGCATTTGTCTGCTTACCGTTTCGTAGAAGTCCAGCAGGGCACAATTCGGCAATAATAAGAGGTCTTCCCTCTGGAACCACCACCTTTTTGATTGATACTGCTTGGCAGCTGCATTTATGCACAAATCGTACAATTTGTTTGGGGAATAATTTATTGCACCACACATATTCTCCATTGGTTCGTCTAAGAAAACATTACATTAAACCAGCTATTTCTTGCAAGGAGAAACCTTAAATAAAGAAAGGGAACTCGGTTCCGCAAACACAATGATAAATAGAACCATCCCAACCCTTAATATTCTCAATAAAAAGCTGCTCATAAATCATTAGAGCCTCAGCAATCAACTGATATATGTCATTCTCAAATGAAGTATGACGTCATTGAGTTGCGACACGCTCCAAGCATGATCTGTCTCAAGGTCAGGCATTGACAATAACTGAGAGAAGTGCAATAGAAAATCAACGAGCAATTCGGAATTATTTTGACAGTGACATATGTCAGTTCAATTTTGTAACTGTAAACAAACCGCAAATGCGATGTGTATCAAATTATTAAAAAATGTATTCAAGTTTTAACAAAACGAACAATTAAAAACTCAATAAAATTACATGGTGAAACCCTCCCATTTCTAGTTAAACTCTGGTTCTTGCCATTACAGCAAGTCTTTCGTTTAAACTGCGCTTTAACATATGTGTAAACCTGACGTGGCCTAACAAGTTGCATACTACTCTCCATTATTACCCTCAAAAATGGAGCGAAAAAACCGGAAAAATGACTCAGACACAGCATTCCTCTTGGAGAATGGACAATCGTCCTCAACTCTTCGCACCAGAAGCGATATCAAAGAGGACAAATGGAACATTTTGCTATTGCTGTTTCTTTACACACTTCAAGGTATACCCTTAGGGCTCAGTGCCGCAATCCCTATGATTTTGCAGAATCGAGGAGTTAGCTACAAGCAGCAGGTACTCACAATTATGTACTTCATGCCAATGTGCTAAAACTGAAAAAATTCTAGGCAGAATTTAGCTTTGTAACATGGCCCTTTAGTTTAAAGCTACTGTGGGCTCCTTTAGTGGATGCAATATTCTCGCGCCGAATAGGCCGTAGGAAGACGTGGCTTATTCCCACTCAGTATTTGATAGGAATCTTTATGTTAATTCTATCAAGCCATATGGAGCAATGGCTAGGAGATCAACATCATTCACCAAACATCGGAGTTTTAACTGTAATGTTCTTTGGCTTAAACTTCCTAGCTGCCACCCAAGATATCACAGTAGATGGCTGGGCTTTAACCATGCTAAAAAAGCACAATGTAGCCCATGCAAGCACTTGTAACAGTGTGGGTCAATCAGCAGGCTATTTTCTGAGTTATGTGGTGTTTATGGCTTTGGAATCTCCAAGTTTCTGCAACAATTACCTTAGGAGTGAACCTCAGGATGTAGGTGAGAAATTCTCAAGTGGAATTTTTGAACTGTCCAGTAACAAATGGTTTTTTAAGGTATTGTAACCCTACCCACCTTTTTCTTCTTTTGGGGAATATTTTTTATAATCTCTACCACAGCAGTAGGGCTAATCAAAAAGGAGGTAGAACCTCATGATTCAGAGCATGTGGTGATGCATGAGAAAGATGTTAAAACTGCCTATTTGTGTCTCAAAGACATTTTAACCCTACCTGCAGTTCAAAGCTTGGTTATCATTCTTTTGACTTGCAAAGTAAGCACTTGATAAGGGAATAATAAAGCCATAGCCAGAATACTCTGTTGTAGATAGGATTTTCTACAACTGATAGTGTAATGACCTTAAAACTGGTGGAGGCAGGTATCCCTAAAGAAAAACTAGGGCTTATAGCAATTCCTCTTATACCAGTACAGTTGGTACTGCCTCTCATTCTAGCAAGATACACAGTGGGCCCTAAACCTCTTGATATATATATAAAGGCAATGCCTTACAGATTAATATTCGGCTTAATAGCAGCAGGCCTGGTTTGGATTACACCTCATTTAGTGCCTGATTCATCACTGGGCCTTCCAGTCTCATATGTGGCCCTGCTACTTATTTGTTATGGCTTACACCAGGTAATTTTTAAGTTTCAATTTTTCTATCTGATGTTATCTTCAGCATATTATTAGGTTTGTGTCTACTCAATGTATGTCTCAATAATGGCGTTTTTTGCGAAAGTAAGTGACTCCTCAGTGGGTGGTACTTACATGACATTGCTTAACACTGTGACCAACCTAGGGGGCAATTTGCCCTCCATGCTAGCACTTTACTTCGTTGACCCCTTAACCTGGAAAGAGTGTCAAGGTGGGCAGAACAATGTTGGGAACTTATGCGAAAATCTGTTGCAGAAAGAGGTACCAAAACCAATAAACTATGAAGGGTTTATTTAATGGAAGTTTTAGAACTGCCTGAAAAATGGAGGTCACTGTGTAACTCAAGTTGATGGATACTACATTGAAACGGTTCTATGTACAGTCATAGGGTTTCTGTGGCTATTATGGGGCATGCAGAAAGTCAGGTCAATTCAGAGCCTGGAGGAAAGTGCTTGGAAGCTGAGGCATAACAAGAGGGTAGTGAGGTTGAGGTAGTTGAGTATTGTGTGAGGAGAACTTAAAGTTTGACTAGATTCTCAAATTTAAAATTGGTTTGGAACTATTGCGGAATTTTTGTAAATAAGTAAGAGAATTTATTTTATTTAATTAGGCCTTATGGGGTAAGAAGGCTTTTAATGTGAAATGAGTTATGGACTCTGTTTCCTGAGAAATCTTCCTTTGTTTAATTGTGGATTGTGATCTATTAGATAAGTTTTCACATGTTTCAGTATTGAATATTTGAGAAAGTTAGAGTGGTTTTTGGTAGCTGTATCTGGAGAGGAAATTACTAAAGACTCTTTGAGATATTGTTATATCATTCCAGGGTTGTACCAATTTTTAAAAATAAAGTGGCATTTTTAATAATAATTGGCATTGTACAAGTATGTGTTTTAATGCTTTGTTTAAGTTTTCAAATATAGTTTTTTGAAAGTTATCTTATTTTTGAATTTGTATTGTTTCTAGTTTGTATTTTCACATCCTTAAAGAAGCAACTTTTCTCACTAGGACACAAAATAGACCTTTAATATCACGTTCACACGTAGTTGCTAATTTCAAGAAAATGAACTTGGATAACGGAGTCAGAAAAGTAAAAAATATATATTGACGACTTTTAAAAAGTGAAATAATCAAGGAAATATTTAAAAAATACTGAAATACTCGTATTGGGTTAAATGTCTGAAAAAAAACTTATAATAACCAATATTATGTTAAATAGAGATCTTACTAACATGGAATGTGGAACGATACTGATACTTTGCACGTTTTATTAGTATCATACTCATTACGTCACTATTGCTGCAAAATGTAATCTCAATTCAGTACCCCCACTTTGTTTGTTTTTTTGTCTAAATCTATGGAAGAGACAGAAATAGAAAATATGGGGGTAAGTCATAAGTGACAGTTTGGTTTGACAGTTATGACATGTATTCAGATTTTATTTGTTTGTTTTTTAGTAAAATTGCTCCCTTTTTTCGTAAGTTTTTGTTTTCTTCATATACCGGATCTATTAACATTTAACAAATTTAATTAATACACTGCCTCAATATATGAATATATTCATACCTCTCCCGTAGCTGTAAATAGACAAATATGAGCTCAAAGGAGAAAGACAGTAAAAATTTCCCAGCACGTCTAAAAGAGTTCTTCAAGAAAGGAGCTCTGGGTAAGCCTCATTTAAGCCCCTTCTATTCCTGCCCCCTGTTATCCTGAGTAACATCCAAAATTTGCATTTTGGAGTCCTACTGTCACTATAACTATAACACATTCATGCTGTATTAAAAAACCCTTCATATGAAACTTTCCAAAAGATATCTTGTGATGGTGCTTGATTTGAATTAAAATATTATATGGTGTGTGTTCTGCTTCAAATCATTTTGTATCTGTGTAGTGGCCAGGGCTGGACTTCTTCTCATTTTATATCTACAATAGTCAATAGTGTTAAATTAATAATAGCCTTATTTAGCCTAAGAACACCTATGTTTGCATCATGTATCTCTTTGTAATAAAGTAACATATTAATAAATCATTCATTTGTTCAAAAACATTCCACAGGAAGCCAACCAGGAAAACTCGACTATTACCCATCTCAAGAGATTATTCGAGACATAAGTAAGGAGACTCCTCTGCCAATTAGGCTTAAAGCCCTTAAAGACTTAACAGTGACTGTGGAGTATGAAAAATTAGGCAATGTAAGTAAACCACTATCACCAAATGTGCAAAACCTTTACAGTTGATCATACAGTATGTGGTAGAGAAACTATGGAGCTGCACAGAAGATTTGTTTGCAAAAGAAAATCCTGCTGAGGCCCGTCACATGGTCTTTTCCTTTATGCAAGCCCTGGTTAAAGGGCAGATGGAAAGGCTGTCTCTTATGAGAGCACAGTTTTTTAGGTTAATCAAACATCATGATCATCCTGAGGATGTTTTACAAAAGTTGGATTTGTTGATTGCTCTAACACAAAATGGTAAGGGAATTTTTAGCTTAGGTGTGATGTTGTAAATAGTTTTATCCTTATTGCCAACTACTTCTCTACAAACAGTTATTAAGTCATGTTTTGATCCCATATTGTGATAGTTTCATTTGTGATTACATTTTCTTCATATATTACAGGAAAGGTAATCTTATTCTTTGAAGAAGAAATTGGAAGATTCCTCTTGAACTGGCTCCCTGAAATATCTCGAGTAGGAGGCATTGAAAAGTACTTGACAATGATTGACAACACAATTCGTTTCAATGCTGCCTATTTAGACGAGGAAATCATTAATGGTTTTATTGAGTAAAGGCAATTGTCTGCTAATAAAACCATGGATTAAAACTACCATATTATAGACACATGTGTGTATTATGCACCCGAGGCAGCCCACCCACCACCATAATCAGCTGTCTTCAGATAATGTCCAGTATTGTTGCCTATAGCAACATGTCACCAGATGCCTTGCCAAAATTCATTGGTGGTCTTTGCCGCACCGTCATGGACCAGAGATTTTGTGAAAAGAGCTGGCATGTAAGGCATCTTCTAAACCAGGGTTGTGAGGATTTAAAGCAGCTTTAAGTTTTTTGCTGATTCAAAAAAATCACTGTAACATATGCAGTGATCTTTTTAAAAAACTTGAGTGTAACACTATAGGGTAACTTATTTTTAATGCACTTCTGCAAGTTAACACCTTGTTCACAGATTATGAAAAACCTCTTAGGGACCCACATGGGGCATTCCACAATCTACACAATGTGTAGGATCCTGCAAGAGCCAGTGTTGAGGCTCCACATTGATTTACTCAGAGGTGCAGTGTTTTTTACTCGCATGGGCTTGTGGACTGTAGATCCATTTCCAAATTTGCGCTGTCCACCAAGTTCGATTTTGCCTTCTTTTGTGCAGGTAAAAATTACCATTAGATCGTTTGGAGAGGGTTAAAATTCCGCATTTAGGCCTTAACAACTAACCACCCGGCTGTTGCTTATGAAGTCGCCTTTGCCATTCAGCAGCTGGTAAATCGGCATGGAATGGAGCTTCTGGATTCTTCCTGGTCTGCTATTTTACAGATCATATCTCAGTCTCTTCACATAGCGAACACTGGTTAGTTATCCCATTCACTGAACATCGATATGTACTGTTAACTTCCAATTTTGTAGTACCTTATAAGCTCGAATATAAATCTATCCTGATGTCCACGATGAACACCATGGAATGGTATATAGAGCACAACAAATATCATGGCAATCTTAAGAGCTATTATGATTTGGTGGAGGAATGTGCCATTGATAGGCCGGATGATAGTTTGACAAAACTATTGGAGTACTTGTCGATGAACATCAGCCCCGTTCACCATTGGTGGTTAAACAGTTTGCACAATTTGGTTCATCGATACTTTAGGAGTGACATGCGCAGCAATATAAGAATTAAGGTGCTTTGGACTTTGACTCACGTATACAAAATCAATAGGTATTAAAGTTGACCATTAAAATTTGTCATGCAATATAATGGAAATGTCAGGGAACCATATGAAGAGGATTTGATGGAGCGCATAATCATCCCTTACATGACTCCAGCAGTAAACGACAACGATGTTTCTATTAGGATTTCCGTAATTAAAATGCTCTTAGACTTTTGCAGAGTAAGCGACTCGAAACGTTGCCTGGACCTCTTAGACATTTTGGAAAAAGTATGTTATTGAATGATAATTTGCAATGTAGCCTTAACAGGGAATTTCAGTTCTTATTTAGGCCCTTCGAAGCACCGGCTCACGATAATTACGATGACATAGTGTGTCTGGTACATGGATTAAACTCGCTGTTTATCAGGAAGCTTTACAATTTGCCTTCAAGTCATGCAATCCGTGTTTTCACCATATTGGTCACATTCTTGGAGAAACATTATGAGATGCCCTTGTGCTTTCAGGGATGCAGTCAAGTCAGATATGCGGTAAGTAGGTTTTTTTGCTTGTATTATTTATATATTTTTAGTATATGTGCAGATATTCGATTGCTTCCTGAAAATGCGCGCAGACTCGATATTCCATCTCGGCTACCCAAACGATAACCGCATAGTGTTTAGCCAATATTTGAGTGTGGTTTATCGCAACAGCTTAAATTCGCCTCCACCACAATCACCAGCAGTTACGTCGCAGTCTGCGTGCACCGTCACTAACATGCCCCTTCGGAAGGCTTTTAGGGTCATCATTACTTGCTTGAGATCGGAGAAAGGTAGACGAATATCACTATAAAAGGAGCAGCACCCGCTCCAATGTGCACACAAATTTCTATGCACGTTGTATTTCCTGACCAATTTACTAAAGTGATTTTTCTAGATTGGGACGTTTTGAACTTGGTCCTTACGGGGATTTCCAAGGGTCTGCAGAACAAGTCCCTGGTTCTAGGGAAAGGCAACAATGAGCTTGATTTGCTGGTCGGTGTCTTGTGCGCTATGGTGAGTTCTCATCTGAGTTGCGTTGTTGCTTCATCGGGATTTTTTTAGGTTTCAGACCGGAGTCTTAACTTGCCGGAATCGCTCAATGTTAAAGTACACAAGCCCGACTTCCATACGATTATTTCATTGGTTTTGGTTAATCTGGCATCGTATCATGCATACCTCGATAATCCTAGTCAGACAAAGATGATACGGTAACTCCAAGAAACTAAACTATTGGTCAATATTTTCGTTTTATTTCTCTTTGATCAGCTGCATAATGAAGTGCATTATAAGCGCCCCTAAAAGTTCGAAACCATGCATATCTGCTCTCATGGTATGCACCCTCGAAATGAAGGAAGTGATGGTGAAAATCCTCCCGTCGGTTTTGCTGGATTTGTCGAAGATGTCTCCTACGAACCACGTGGCGGTGCCAGTTTTGGAGTTTTTATCCAGTAATCCTCTTTATAATCTCTCACTCCCCCTCACTAAGCTTTTCACCTTTCTCCAGCCATGACTCAATTACCTTCGATTTTCGCCAACTTCGTAGCAGACCAGTACATGGCAGTGTTCGCTGTTGCCTTGGCCTATAGCAACCCCTTCAAATTCAACCATTACATCGTGTCTTTGGCACATCACGTGATCGCCCTCTGGTTCCTTAAGTGTCGGCTTACTTTCCGCAGGGATTTTGTTAGCTTTATAATTACGGTGAGTTACCAATTTCGCCTGCTTTAGGTCCAGAAATACCGCCCAGTTTTAAGGGCCTCAAAGCGAACCTCCAGCCGTACGAGGAGACCATTTTTCATAAACTAGATCTGACTAGCGCGAATCAGGACAGCTCTGATCGGAAACGGTCATCTAGTTTAACGGAACAAGGTTGTCGTTGCTTTAGTTATATGTTAAAGATGTGGAATTGAAGATTTGTATAGGATCGCGACGACGGGATGAGAGGACGTGGTCCGTTAGAATGGACAAAGGCGCGATTAAGAAAAGCCACATTCCCAGTAAACTTGTAGGAACGTTTTATGAGGAGCTAAATGAAACTTGCGTGGACTTGATGGTTCGATATGTCTTCTCGCCTTGCACCGCTCTACCTAGAAGGTAAATTACTGTTATTGTAAGATGTTTGCATCTAGAAGATCTAGTGTTGGAGGAATTGGCCATATATCGTACTGTTTTTCTTTTAACACTTCATCTATCAAATTAGCCCTATTTTGATGTGCAGGGTAGGCGCTTCGACACAATACCAATACCTCCAACCATACCCATTTTTAACCCAGCATTTAACACCCTTCTCTGTATTTAGAACACCTTTATCTGAATTTCTTCTAAGAGATGGCCAGTCGATGACCTGGCTGGTAGGAAACAAGCTGGTAAGAGTCACCACCAGCGGCTGTTCGCAAAAGGTGTTGCGGCGGGGTTTGTGCGAGGACTGTTGGAGCAGGTGCAACGCCATGAAGGACAATAACTTGCTTGCAGCCGGTAAGTTTAACGCCTTCAATGAAGTTTTTTATTAGCCGCAAATTAGGTAGTAGCAGTACGGAAACTAGCCGGCAAAATTCCAATGAAAAATCTAACAATTCGGCCAGTTCTCCGCAAGAAGAGGCAACGAAAGGATTTGGTCAAACTGAGGAAGGCAAGGAAGAGTACCTGTGTCCGTGTTGGTTGCAAGGCTTTGCCGAGATCCATATCCGCAGACCCACTGGTACTGTTATTATACTTTTCCAGACGCAGAAGGTTTATTGTGGTTTTGTAGGAGACATGTCATGGATAATGCGAATTCAGAATGATTTAGCTCACTCGTACATGCCTTTTGACTTTCCCTTGAAAGAGGTCGCTAATTTGTATAAGCGCTCGACCCAAGAGGAGCCACCAAGGCCCTCATTGGTGCGCCAAGATACATTTGACGAAAACCAGAGTAATTGCGATGATGATTTAGCTAGCGGCCAAGGTTGGTTATTAAAGGCCTAATTGTTGTTTTTTTTAATCATCGATAATTGATTTTTGAACTGTATATTTTAGGTTCTCCGCGACAAACGCCATCAAGACAAAACTCCCAGGACAGCATCGAAGAGGAGAACGATGAAATCATTTACGAAGACGGTAGTCGATCCAGAAATCCGGTGCGTAGGTCCAATTCCAGCCCAGAAATGTCTGCCGGTAAGTTCAACACCTCTAATATCAATTAATAATGAATAATTGATTAATAATCAAAAAAGGAATTGATTTCATTCTTTAGGCTGGAAAAATCCGTTTCACAAAATGGGCTCATCCTCTGGATCGTCGGAGGGCGATAGCAGCGAAGAGAAAAAAGGCAAAATGTATTCCAAAGATATGCGGGTCAGCTGTGAGGCCATACCCGAAGAGATAGCAGGTAAAATTAGTCTAACCTAAAGGCTGCTTTACAGGTGGCCATTTTTCCTATTAGAGAATGACTGCTAAACATTTTAGGGCATACAAATTGCCAATTTAAGATATTTTTTCCTATCAAATCTCCTGTCACAGGTACCAGTCCCCCACAGGCTGATCCAGTACAATCGTCGCACCCCTCTTTGCAGAGTTACTACAGTTTTCCTGGATCGGCGGCTCCTAACGAAGCCGCTTTAGCCACTGGGAAAATGTGTCAAACAGTGCCTCCATCTCCAGGGTTACAAACCAATATTTCGCCCTTAGAATTCCCCGGTCGGCCCACCGCTATCGGTGGATTGCAGCCACTAACCGGAAAGCCACCGCAAAGTCCCACTCAGACCAGTCCAAGATTAGCGAGACATATTAATAAAGGTAAATCTTGCTTGGGTGCGTGGTATCTTTCCGTGTCAAAAGAACAGCACAAGATATATTCCAATTATTGTTCCGGGCCTGTAGTGTGCGGGAAATGCATGGAACACTGCGATACTCTTTAACTGCATCACAAACGATCGATTATTCTGTATTTTAGAAATGTCTGATATGTCACCAAATTGTTAAGAACTAAATAAACAATCATTTTGTCATTGATAGGTGGCCAAGAGCTGCAGAAGAGCTCCTCGTCTTCGGTGGTCCTGGACAGAACCAGCCATTTGAGCCAATTAAATTTAAAAGAGCGTAAGAGTAGTGGCAGTACCGAACGGCTTGACTCCGTGAGTTACATTAGACGTGATAGACTAAACACCATTTCAGTTATGAGCAGACCCAAGTAAGTTGATCGATGTGGAATATTATGTAGAAAATTATTTTCTTTTCGAACTACACTAGACCGGAACCGAACAAACACCCCAACCGTTCCAAAGAGCCTCCCAAAAGTGGGGTGCACCCGAGTTTCGTCTTTCTACAGCTCTACCATAACTTCTGCTCCCTAGACCAGCAAAAATATGACAGACCGCTACTCATTGGCACCAGCGATGTTGTTACCAGGTGCATCTCTCATTATTTCCTTTACAGACTGAAAAATAGATTTGTAAATATCTGCAGGGCGGTAAAGAATTTAGACAAAATCCCGCCGTACGAGACTCACACAGTCGGAGTCCTATATATTGGCGAAGGACAAGTTAACAACGAGGTGGAGATATTAAAGAATTGTTTCGGCTCGATGAGGTACATCCAATTTCTGAACAATCTGGGGACTTTAGCTAGGATAGCTGACACTGAACCCCATATATTGGGTAAATTGGTTCTTCAAGAAAAGGTTTGGCAGAACCATTTGGGTTTTTGCAGGCGGCTTAGATCAACAAGGAGGCGACGGTAAATACGTCTACATTTGGGAGGACGACGTGGTTCGTATGACTTACCACGTGGCTACCCTCATGCCCAATAAAGAGACGGACCCAAATTGCAACAACAAAAAAATGCACATTGGAAACGACTACGTTAATATCATTTATAACGAGAGCGGGGAAGAGTTTGATATGAAGACCATTAAGGTTTACCTTCAAACAAGGGATGTTTTTTATATTTATAGTCCGCTTAAATGCTTTTAGAGCCAGTTTAACTTCGCCAGTATTATTATTCAGCCTCTCGACCACAGCATAAACAGGGTGACGGTCAAAATTAAAGACGAACTCAAGGATTTGGCGGTGGTGGGCAACGACCCCAAAGTAGTCTCCGATGATAACGTTGCCATTTTAGCCAGGCAGTTGGCCCTGCATGCGAATGTATGTTTCTCTTACAACAGGACTTTTTGTACATATTCTAATTTTTTGGTGCAGTTGGCCTCTTTGGTGGCCAGATCTTTGCAGAGTAGTCCGAACGACCCGTATGCGTCGAATTGGCTGGAAAGGTTGAGACAGATCAAAAACGTGCGTAAGAAAGTGCTAGACGAGCAGAAAAACGAAGACCAGAATATTTATCCTTCAGAGGAGAGCAAGCGCTACAAGCCCATTGAGGATTTCACCGATTATTCTTAAATCGTTAGGTTAAAGTTATGTATTGTTGATTTCATGTGTTAAAGTCGTATATTGTTTCATTAATTTTCTTTAGTGTGGCTTAAGTAATAGAAAACTATTGACATTTTATTGAAGTGTTAGAGGGTTTCACGGAAATTTCTTTTTGTACCATAGCGCCTCGTTAAATCACCCATTCTCCTCATGATAATGAAATGTTAAGTATGGCACTAGACTGAAAAAGGAACTGTTATATTAATTGATTGTAATTAAGCTTAATGAATAATTTTATTTTATAAGATATGTAATTCTTTTTTCTACGCTGTAAGTAAGAATAAATGATCAAGCTGCAGTTCGTGTTACTCACCCATTTCAGGTGAATTAAAACCTTTGTGTTTTGGGCGAAGGCGGTAGTTTTGACGCTTTGACTTCCTGGCTGCATCTTTTCCAAATACTGTAGAATAATGACAAACCTCATTTATCCATTCGATGCGCAGAAATACCATGCAATACCTCATTTAATAAATTACTGCTATTTACACACAAAAGCTGTACAAAAAGGCGAATATCAGTCAATTTTTTTCTTAATATCGTCATATCTCTCGTGTAAATCCCTATTTCTTGCATCATCTGAAATTTCCTCAATCTCAGTTGCCACTTTAGGGGCAAACTGTTGGAGTAAAACTAGCGCAAACAAAAACGTAAGCATGTAATTTATGCGGTAAACCGAAACAGCCGCATACAGGAAACATATAGGAATCAGCGTCAAAGTAATCAGTCGTAAGATGGAGTTGAACCTCCTGGAACACATTGCAATTATTATTTAATCCAATGATATCGGGAAGTCTACCTACCTGTCCACTCTAGGAAGATCAAACTGCCATAAAAAGAAGGCTCCTATGCTGAAGACGAGGCCTGGCAATAGGGATTCATCAGGCGATAAATTTCTGCTATACCTGAGTAAATTCGACAAATAGTTCAAGCTGAAATTAAGTTTGGCACAGATAGCTTAAAGACTCACTTAAAATTATGAGCCCACGTTATAACCGTAGGCACATTCAAGGCGGCAACAAAGGCCCAAATAATGAACATGGAAGAGTGGAAAAAAATTGAATTATTTGATTTAGTTATGTCCCTTAAAGGTCCTATATCGACTTTTTTCTTTTCGACTTCAGTCCCTTTTATGGCACCTTCATGGCTGTCTGCAGAAGGCTCTAAATCGCTGCTTTTAACTCTTTCATCAGGAGAAGTATTATTACGTTCTGATTTTAAGGTGCTTTCTGACGATTCTTCCTTCAGTTCTTTTTTCTTCGTCGCCTCTTTAACTTCTTCATTTCGCTTTGAAAGCAGCTTCCGAATTTTTTTCGCCAAGCTCTTCAAAATAAACCAGGCCACTTGTTCCACATATTCTTGGGACATCTGAGTGAGCTGAAAATTTTCTTCAAAATAAATCCTGCGTCAAAGTGAATTTGTACCTTTAAGAAGTAGAACAGTAGTCCCACGCACAGAGCCAAACCCCCGCAGGCGGAGAAACACAGGGCTATTAGGGCTGCAGTTACCAGAAAGGGCATTTTGTGTAGGAACGTTACGAAGTAGTCGGAGAAGCGAAAAGTTAAAGTTACGCTCTTAGCTAGAAGTCTGAAACTCTTTAGTTCGTCATTTTATTAAGAAATCGCAAGAGGCACGTACTTCAAGGTGAGTTTGTGCACTGTAGACTCTAAGGCAAATAGCGATAGGCAGTATGCGGCCAATAAAATGAAAATCAGACTATATGAAACCATAATGATTATTGTCATGGCTATTACCGTGTAAATGGCATTTTCAGAGATGTAAAATTCCGGTTCTGGCAAGTATTTCTTACTAAAAACAAATCCAGGTAAATCAGCAATCAATTTAAGCGTTTGTTTGAACATACCATGCCAAAGATACCAGAAAAACGGCGGCGACAAGCCACATCTCCTTTAAACCGACAGCCAAAGAGGAGAAAAATATGGGCACTCTCTTGGTGCGTCCCATAACATCCACTTGACTTTGGAACACTAAAAGAAACACTGTGGCACATGTGGATATTATGAAGGTGGAATAGTAGCGAGCCAATTGGCCAAAAACTCCTATGATATGGAGTCTCACACTAAAAACCTCTCAATAAAATACTTTTCTCTTTAAAGGCTTAATGCTACCTTATTTCATAAACGCAGGAAGGCTCTAGTATTAGTCGCACCCTAGCGCTACCTCCGCCCAAAGGTTTGGGGTTCTGTACCCTTAAAATGAATGGCTTATTCAAAAGCTCCCTGGAAGTAATTTATCCTTAAAACCGCTCTTGTGACATAGAAATATCTTACGTGAAATGCATGTGAACACTCTCATTTGCCCATGGAGTTATGAGACTGGCAGTTGAGTGGTGCTCTTTAGTGCCACATTGCACAGGCTCTAAATACAGCTGGTAAATTTGCAATGGGTCTTCTAATTCTGGGAATATCAGGTTAAATACTACAGCTTTCTCTGGCGTTCGTTGCAGCAAACGTTTTTGAAAGCTAAATTTGGGCAGAGACACTGTGGTCTCTCGTTCATGTTTGCTGTAAGTATCCACATGGAAAGTTAACTGAAAATTTTGGGTATATGGTTTGATTTGATTGTAGCTTTAGTCTATTACATGCTCATCTGTGGGTAAAGCTCTAAACACCACATGAGTAAACTCCCTATTACGCCGTTTGATCTCATGTAAATCGAGCGTCAGCAGCCTTCTTTTGTGTCTGCTTGAAGGAGCTATTTCTGAGTGCTGAGTCAAGTGTTCAACATCAACACTAAAAATATGCAGATAAACTTAAAATTCTCAGTACTAAGAAAGGCAAAGCACCTACCAAACCCTACTCGCCTTGTTGGGGTAAGCAGCATTGCAGGCAAACACCCAATCAGTGACCTCTAAATTTATGGCAAGTACTGAGAGCTTTTGATAGGTAGTTTGCAAAGTAAGCCCCACCATGTACCAATGGGGCTGCTTCAGTCCCTTCTTCAAGTCTACTGTGTACTGGCGCTGTATGTTTTCAATCCATTCTCCTTTATAGTCTATTTTTATCAGCTTCTCTGTAGCTCCATTTAAGTCGACATATGAACCACTGTTCTAAATAATTATGAGGAAAGAAGTGAAGTGCTAATAATGGAAGCTTTTCAAACATACATGAGTAAGATGGTGCTGAAAGACTTTGTGAACAAAGCTGGAGTCCGCTGATATTTGGTTTGAACTTCTATTAACACTGTCAAATAATGCTCGATTAATTGCTAACACCAATTGCTTGCACCATAGAATCTGAACATGGTTGGACTCCACCCAGCATTTAGCAACATTAGTGGCCTACAAGAAACCCCTTAGAAGGTCAAATACCAAACTAATTATTAGTTAGTACCACCAAATTAATACTGTTTTGGTCAGTGGTTAAATAAGCAGGAACCAAAATATCACTGTATCCTCCTGCAATGCTGACTGAAGTAACATTGGTTTGATTGAAGAAACTGCTGGCATAAAAACTGCGTACATATCTGTCAAAGTAAATAGGCTCTCGAGCAAGGGGCGAGGCGAGGGCAATAAAAATTGACACAAAGTGTTTATTGTGTTTAACCAAAGTGGCTATTGCCTTTTTAGCTACAATCCCACCCTAAAATTACCATTTTATGAAGCAGCCAATGCAGTCATCTAATAAAACTACCACTGAGTGACCAATTAGTACCACTTGCTGGGGCCTCCTAGAGCTATTCTTGTATAACTCCAAAACCCTTTCAATGGAGCTTAAAACATACTGCAGTTGCT
This sequence comes from Euwallacea similis, assembly GCF_039881205.1. NCBI lineage: Eukaryota > Metazoa > Arthropoda > Insecta > Coleoptera > Curculionidae > Euwallacea > Euwallacea similis. The sequence continues at coordinate 657,717 of NC_089609.1, forward strand.
CATAGAGGATTGGGCCATAAAGGGCGCTAAACTCTGAATTTAAATCTATAGTAAAATAATCAAAATGAAATGAAGTTCCTGAATTTAAGGCTTTGCGTAAGGCCACTGAAGCCAGAGAGCGTACTAGAATGTAAGTTATTTAATGTTTAGTGTTTTCTTTTAATGCTGCACTGAACCTTGGTGGTGTGATCCTGCATTCCCAGGCAAAAACACGACAGGAATGCCATTAAACTGCATGTTCCTGGCTTTTTTCGTTGTTCTGCCTTCTCCATAAGCATAGAGACCATATTTTGGGTATTGCTCATCAAGTTCATGATGAATTCTCTGAGAAAACAAATTATCATTACCATTTAGCTTGGTATTGAGTTTGAATCATTGTTAAAAAAAAATTGGCTGTGTTTCACGTTAAATTTGCTAAAGTTTTTGGCAACAGTATAGAGCTAATATGAGGTCTTCATAAGAAAAATTTTGTGAATGATCTAATTTTAATTTTAGCAGGTACTGAGGCCTGAAGTTCGTATTGTTAGGTGTGAGTCACATAAAGACAATTACTTATTGAGAAAGCCTGCAAAATTGCAAAATTACTTACCACGTACTGGGGATATTCAAACATGTAAGTCATTTCGCATTTGTCGTTAGGTTCGTGGTCTGTTAAGAAGAACGCGAGGCCTGCAATATAGAACAAGGTGGCAAAAACAGTCAGTAGAAAGTACACGATAATATTCTTCATGTTTAATTCAATATTTTATTTTTTATCCAGAGATATATACGAATAAACTTGAATAATATTAATGCCGCGCCTTCATCGTCACCATATTTGTTTACTTTCTTGCCAATGACAATGCTGTCATATACAGTGACGGATTGAAAGATCAGCTAAGGCTGAAAGTTTATCGTTCACTATATATGACTTGTTATGTGTTTATAAAGTATAATTATTTTGGATATATTTCCATTATTATCGTTCGTTTTCACTAGGAAACAACAAAGGAAACATTTGTAGTAAAGCAACTTATAGTAATGTAGCAGTGGCCAACACCATGCACATATAATTTGAAAAATCAGACAGAAATTGACAGTCTTCAGCTGTCTCTGTCACTAGTCTTACTTGTCATTTTTATTCACATCGCTTTGCTTTTTATTTTTGGCAGAACTTTTGTGGTTGAGTAGCGGTCGGTTTCGTTTATACTGTTTTCCATTGAACTCCTCACTAAAACTCAAAATGCCGCGAATTATGATAAAAGGAGGCGTGTGGCGCAACACCGAGGATGAAATCCTCAAAGCCGCCGTGATGAAATATGGCAAAAACCAATGGTCTCGAATAGCCTCATTGCTGCACCGAAAATCAGCGAAACAGTGCAAAGCCCGGTGGTTCGAGTGGCTGGACCCCAGTATTAAAAAGACAGAATGGTCCCGAGAGGAAGACGAAAAGCTCTTGCATTTAGCCAAACTAATGCCAACGCAGTGGAGGACCATTGCTCCTATTATTGGTCGAACAGCTGCTCAATGCTTGGAACGTTACGAATACCTACTGGATCAAGCTCAGAGGAAAGAGGAAGGCGATGATGGGGACGATCCTAGAAAATTAAAACCTGGGGAAATTGATCCGAACCCTGAAACTAAGCCTGCTAGACCTGATCCGAAAGACATGGATGAAGACGAATTAGAAATGCTTTCAGAGGCTCGTGCCCGGTTGGCCAACACTCAAGGCAAGAAAGCTAAGCGTAAGGCTCGAGAGAAGCAGCTGGAGGAAGCCAGGAGACTTGCTGCACTCCAAAAAAGACGAGAACTGCGAGCTGCAGGCATTGAGGTAGCTCCGCGACGCAGAAAGAAGCGTGGAGTTGACTACAATGCGGAGATCCCATTTGAGAAAAGACCTGCAATTGGATTTTATGACACCTCCCAAGAAGCCTTAGACCCTATGGCCCCAGATTTTTCAAGAATGACCCGAGAAAACATGGAGGGAGAGCTGAGAAGTGAGCAAGAAGAACGTGAAAGAAAAAAGGATAAACAAAAACTGAAACAGAGGAAGGAAAATGATATTCCTGAGGCGATGCTACAGAACCAGGAACCTGCAAGGAAAAGGTCAAAATTAGTGCTTCCAACCCCTCAAATTACAGACCAAGAGATGCATCAAGTTGTTAAGCTTGGGAAGGCTAGTGAGGTGGCTAGAGAAGTTGTATTAGACAGTGGAGTAGACTCCACAAATGCTCTGCTGAATGATTATACAGTTACCCCACATGCTGCAGCCACTCCTAGAACCCCAGCTCCTCAAACTGACAGAATCTTGCAGGAGGCCCAAAATGTAATGGCATTGACTCAAGTTGACACTCCTTTAAAAGGAGGTTTAAACACAGTAATTAACAACACAAGTTTCACTAGTGTAACACCACAAACTCAAACCATTTTAACTCCCAACACAGTGTTGACAACACCTTACAGATCTTCAAGAAGTGAGAGTGGAGCCACCCCTGGAAGTACTGGATTCATGACTCCTAGGAGTGGGGCAGTAGTCCCAGTAGGAGGAGGATCAACTGAATATATCACTCCCTCAGTGAGAGATAAGCTCAACATTAATCTTGAAGAACATTTGACAGTTGCTAGTACACCTGCAGAAAATCTAAATTATCGAACATCTCTAAACCAACAATTGAAAATGGGGCTAAGCAGCCTGCCTCAACCAAAAAATGACTATGAAATTGTTGTTCCTGATAATGAGGATCAAGCAATGCCAGAGCAAGCACAGGAGAGCATGGTTGAGGACCAAGCTGATGTTGATAGCAGACATCAAGAGGAAATGAGAGCCAAAGCTGTGAGGGAATTAGCACTGAGATCACAAGTCATTCAGAGAGATTTACCAAGGCCACAAGATGTAAATTTGTCAGTTTTGAGACCTCTCAATGAGAGTTACCAGTTGACAGAACTTCAGAAAGCCGAGGAGCTGATAAAATTGGAGATGGCCACCATGCTACAATATGACAATTTGAAGAACCCACTACCAACACAAAACAAGCAGTCAAACAAAGCACAGGCTCAACAATTGGCTTTCATGGAAGAGAATCCTTATGAAAATTTCCAAAGTGAGGAGCTTGAGGTGGCAAAACAACTATTGAAGAAGGAGATGGAGGTAGTTAAAAAGGGCATGAATCACGGAGATTTGCCCATGGAGGCCTACACCCAAGTGTGGGAAGAATGTCTTGGACAAGTATTGTTTTTGCCCAATCAAAACCGTTACACTCGTGCCAATTTAGCGAGCAAGAAGGACAGACTAGAATCTGCGGAAAAACGTCTGGAGCAGAACCGCGCCCACATGGCTAAGGAGGCGAAAAAAGCCGCTCGGATGGAAAAGAAGCTAAAAATCCTCACAGGAGGTTATCAGTCACGAGCACAAGCACTCATCAAACAGCTCAATGATACTTATGAAAATATTGACATCGCTAACTTGGAGTTGAAAACTTTCAAATTCTTGCAAGAACAGGAAATGAACGCCCTTCCTAGGAGACTGCAGTCTTTGACTGAGGATGTAAATCAGCAGGTTGAAAGGGAGAAAGCGTTACAAATGAGGTATGGGGAGCTGCAGAATGAAATCGGAGAGTTGCAGGAGCAGTATGCTCATGTGCAGAACAATGGAGTGGAGAAAGACGAACAGATGGATAGTTAAGAATTTATAATGAAATTCTTTAGTTGATTTCTTTCAGTTATTATTTTTATGAATATTAGATTGGATTAAGCGTGAAATTAAGAATGGAATCTGTTCTATGAATGGTATAAATACGTGTATGGGACATTGTTTCAGTCACATAAGTTGATGTACCAAATTGTGTTGTAGAAAAATGATAAATATGAAATTATTAAAAAATACTTAGTGTTTTATTTTATTCACCTTTTTCAAAATTCTGTTTAACTCTTTCAAGATTAGAAATTCCATGTTTCCTCTCATTTTTACTGTACTTAGTTCAAAGTTTTTGTCTTCTTCCCGATGAATTATACTGCAAGAAAAAGGGTTCTACTGGATTAATTAGTGACTGCAACTCTATAATATTCATACATCTGTGAAATAGTGGATGCGCCAGACCTGGTAAAAAATCTACAGCCAAATAGTTAAAGGATTTGATAATAAAAAGAGGAGAAAAAACTTCGCCCTTACCATAAAAAATTATCTAATATCTGACAAAACCCCTTTAAATGTTAATAAGTTTAGATATTCGTATAAAATTTAACCTTTAGAACAATTGGTACCATAAAAATAGATTCCGGTACAAAATCCAAATATTGAATTATGTAGTACCTAGACTCTACGTGATTAAACATCAATTGCACTGTTTATCGATTTCTCCTTAATATACAATTCATATGAAATACATCAGATTTAATTACACCGTTTAGTATTGCTTTCACGTGATTCTTCTTTAAATTATAGTAAAAGTGTCATAGACCCTCAGTTCTCGATTAATTTCACTTCGTAGATATTGATAATAATGCACTGATACTTATTACAACTTAGATTTAAGGCTGGACATAAGTTTCTCTAGTTTCATGGCCTGCTGCAGATTACCCTTGACCTTGAGCTTCCCCATCATATAGGCAGTCGCCGGCTTCATTTTGCCGGAAAATAGACTGAAAAAATTTTTGGTGTCCATAGTTAATGTAGCGTCAGGGCTTGAGGGAGGTTCTCCTTGCCCTACGGCACCTGCTCCAGTCTTCAAGTCTATATACCTTTAACGAGTCGACAAGAAACTTTATTACGAAGTTTAAGATTTTCGGAAAATTATACCATTTTCCAGCTTCATCACCAGTAACAACAAAAGCAAAAACTGCCTGGGTTTTACTGACAACTTCCGGAGACAAAGTTCCTTCGATGGCCTTGAACAGCTTTCCCACTTCTCCAACAGCCTCAAAACTACCCTGCGATGGCTTCTCAGCTGACTTTATGTTTTTATGAAAAACAATGTTTGTGTCCGACGGGGACTGAGGATCAATGAATGCATCGAGCAGTAAATTATTTGCATTGCTAGGGTCAACAGCATATTGCACTAAGTCAGTAATGCCTTCGGCATGCAGCACCTATTTCCAATATTAATTAAAAAAATTTTAATGCGTCTCAAAATGTATTGTACCTCATCATCCATGAAAAAATTCCCAGTAACACTTTTCGCATCTTTAGTGAGGATCGCATAAGCAGCATCCGCGCAGATTTCAGGCTTCCGGCATTGTTTCGCAGCCTCAGAACCTCCAAGCATTTGCATAGCTGCAGTGGCAATGGCTGTTAGTAAATACAATTAAAAAGGATTTTGGTAACCTTTAAGACCAATTAACCTGTTCTGGGCCATAGAGCATTAACTGCAATTCCTAGGGATTTAAACTCTTCATGCATTCCTAAAACGCACATTGACATGCCGTATTTGGCCATAGTATACGCCACATGGTTGCTAAACCAGTGGGGTTTCATGTTTAATGGTGGAGATAGGTTTAAAATATGAGCATTTTTGCTCTTTTTGAGGTATGGTAAACACTCCTTTGAACTAAAATATGTGAGTATTTTTGTTGAAGAAAGTATGAGGTGTAATAAGCCACTCACACAAGGAATGTTCCTCTAGCATTAATATTCTGCATTAAGTCATATTTTTTCATATCAGTTTCTGAAGTCCCAGTAAGAGAAATGGCAGAAGCATTATTGACTAAAATATCAATACCACCAAATTTTTTTACCGTATCTTCTACAGCTTTCCTCACTTGTGATTCATCACGAATATCTACCACACAAGCCAGACTTTTTCCTCCAGCTTTTTCCACTAGAATTTTCACATAAATCAAAATAATATATTAAGAAACTTGTAATCTCATAAGGCAGCTCATTGCAAAGAAGTTTAATTCCAATACTATTTTGATGTCAAATCAGTACAGTAAATAAAATATATCAAAATAAAAAAAATTATATTCCAACTGTTCTGTAATATTTATATACCTTCTTCAGCAGCTGTATAAATTGTACCAGGCAATTTAGGATGTGGAGTGGAAGTTTTTGCTGCAATCACTATATTGGCCCCATCCTGAGCAGCCTTTAAGGCAATGGCTTTGCCAATACCTCGACTGGCACCAGTGATGAACAATGTTTGTCCAGCTAGTTTACTGAAAGAAGGCAACAATTCATTTACAAGCTAAGTTTCATTTGTATGTCGAATTTTGCAGCTGCCTGGAACACATAGTTCAGCTCTGAAGACTCAGATTTATAAATTTACAATGTAGAAAGAGGTCAATGAATATGAAGTGTTGACGCCAAAGTGGAATGTCCAGTTTGGAGTGAGCCTACTTAAGAAATAATGCATCTCATTTATGTCTAATAAATTGTTAATGCCCCTTTTCAAAAACTAAGGATCTAGGCCAAAACCCAATATTATTGCACTTACCCTGTATTTATCATGGTAAAAGTGAATAAACAACCACTTTAAAAGTCGGAAAAAGCCACCTATCCTCACTAATGACTACTGAGAATTGCACTTTACGATTCTTTCTTAATTTCTAGTTAAATACCTGATATGAAACCGTACATATGCATCCAAAGTCCAAAGTTCTGTGTACTATTTAGAGAAGCAAGTAGAGATTCGGCCACGGTGCGGTTATTTAAACGATTTTAAACTTAAATACAAATCGGAATAAGTCCAATGCATTAATTTGATGACGTCCTGTTTGTTTACGTAGAGAGTTGCCAGTGTCAAGTAGCACGTGATCGATACGGTGTTGTTTGATTGGTCAGATCTGGTCAAACATCTACCTAGTTACATGTAACTGTATTAGGTAAAATGTGTTACGTCATAAGATTACTAATTTTATGAAGGTATAAAATATTTAAAAAATAAATAATAGTATGGTAACGATGTATTGTTTATTGTTTTAATTTAAGATAAAAATTCATTATGTAAATTATTTTTTTGTCATCTAGTAAATCCGAAACTTTTAGCGTTCATTAAGGTTAGATAAACAGTCTAAATCAAGGACAGTGGCTGTAACTTATTTGAGGTTAGATCGTCGTTTTTTTAAATTAATTTCTCATAAATTAAATTACTTCTATTTGAATTAAAACCCTATCCTTAATAAACAATCATAGCCTTTCCTAACGCATTAATAGTAGCCGGTAAGTGCAAAGTAACTTGCCACAAAATCCTCATGATTTTAACCGGCAAAAGTATTTTTGTCTCCGCTTTGCTTTTGGGGTAGGTTTCGCCCCCTTTCTCATCCCTCCATTGCATGTACAAACTCTAAGTCTAGCAATAACAATACTAGGGTGTCTCGTCGAGCTGCGACTATGAGCGCTTCAATGTCAGTAGAAACCTGCCAATCCAATCAGACTTCCCAAACAATGAGCCACTATTCTATTGTCTATGTTACAACCCCTACCGAGGAAGTAGCTAGAATGCTTGCCCGTGAATTGGTAAAACACCCTTAAGTATTAAAAATATAGGGGCAGATTGCTGAGGGATTTTGGTACACAGAATGGTGCCTTTTCGATGAATGTACAAAAACTTCTTAATTCAAAATATTGTTATTATTTAATAAAGTGATGTAAGCATAAAATGACTTATTTCATATCATTAGGAGTAAGAATCTATCAAATTCAAATTTTAGTTGAGATATCACTTTTTCAAACTTGAATTGTCTATCAATATCCCTACTTTTCTTCTTTTCCCACATATTTTAATGATTTCTCAACGGTTAGTGCAATAAGCAATTCAATTAAACTTGACAGAACATTTATAATTTATACTCTCAGGTGTTTGGCAAACTGGCAGCTTGTGCCAACATCGTCCCCAAAGTGATTTCAATTTATGAATGGGAAAACAAAATCCAAGAAGATTCTGAAGCTTTGATGATGCTTAAGACTCGAACTTCGAAACTGGACCAGCTCACTGCTTATGTTAAAGCCAAGCATCCTTATAAAGTTTGCGAGGTGATTGCAGTCCCCATTACAGGGGGAAATGACATGTATTTTAAGTGGATGGAGGGAGTCATTCCAGAGAAGTGAGGAAAGAAATGTTGATTAAAGTTTTGTTGATCTTGAGAGAGAATATTGTTGATTGTTTGAGAATTTCGGAGAAGTTTTTAGTTTTCAATAAATGATTGTTTTGGTGGTGTTTTCATTTATGTGTAAACAGTACAATGCAGGATTGGGGATCAATGGAAAAATTATACTTAATATAGAATGCAGTTTAAATGAGGTTTATTTGGGTAATTTAGAAGTGAAATTGGTGGAATTTTGACGTTTTCAATAGGATAAATGATATTTTGTGAAAAATTTACGTCTTTCTTGACAATATGTTGAAGGTAATATGTGCATGCGGGGATACCGTCTCGGTGCGAGTTGTTTTCATTTCGCTTCATTTTTATAAAAAAAATAACTTATATCTGACATAACCCTGAAGTTAAATAAACCTTTTTCTTGGTAAACTGGTTATAGTGGCGTAAAATAAAAAAAGTATTTCAAGGGTAAAAAATTCTCGCCCTAACAGATGCTGATTGTTTTCGTATATGTTTGGTTGCCTATAATCACTCATACAAAAACATATGCGAGGATAGACTAGATTTTTAGATATTATATAAACTCCTATTCAACGCAATCAGGTCTAGGTATATTGACTTAATTCTAAATGGCTCCCAAGGCAGCACTGACTACGACCTCAGGAATGTCCGCTGATCGGACGCCATATTTTTCAAAGGATTACGCGAGAACAATACGGGGCTGTCACAGTGACATTTCTCCTCTGGCCCAGTACACGATCCAACAAAAGACCGATGATCAGACAATGTATATGGCTAAAATGCGCACAATAGGAACCCACGACTTGTAGTTTGGTACCGATGGTGCCTGGTCAAGCGCACCAACAGAAAAATCAATTTCACCGCCTTAAAACTCATCGAAATCTCATCGACATTCATTTTATTACATCTCAAAAGCGAGCCAGTACTATTTCTGTATGACCAATTTAATGAGATTACAGCAGTTTATAGCGGTTCCTCAGGTCCTTTGGTGCGGATTTCGTTTTGTTGGTGGTTCGTAGTGACATCAAAGAGTACCGTGAATAATTTCCCATCAACAGTACTCAACTGTTGTTAATGCAAGAATGTTTTATTCCCAGCCAATCGCGTTGCGAGGCGTGATTCAGCCAAGCTCTGCCTACTGAGTACCACTTAGTTATTGCGGCGGGTGTGCGTCTTCGGTACTGCACAAGAAATACCTTAATAAAATGCTGATCAGAGAGCTGGATTTGGAATAGAGTTTATAGAGCTGCTGCATATTATGATATTGATTGTGACTCTATCTATTGATGGCCATCACGAAGATTATTTGTTGCTAAGTGAAGACAGTTAATACTGCACAGAGAAGTTCCGAATCGTTGACGTAGACGTGGTTGCCAGAGACCATATTTCATTATTATTTGTTTCGATATTGTTTGAGAAAAGCTCTTCCAGAATCCCCCCCTTAGAAAGAGCCATTTTTCGCTTTTCAAAAAAAACCTAAAACTTACTTTTAACGCGTCGATATAGACGAACGATGCACGATGGGTTTCTGAACGTGTTCTCTTGTACATAAAACAACCACCATTTCTAATTTGGTCATCAGGGAGTTCCAAAAATTGATGCTATTTGCGCAAGAAGAGGAGCTACAAAAAGGAATAACCCCTCGATATGTAAAGTTATAATTAGGTGCTGGTTCTGTTTGAGTCTCGCAGCGGCCTCACCAGCAACTTTAGGCTACATTTGAATTGAAAAAATAGCCTCCGTTAGTTCAGGTTAATTCAGGTTAGTTCAGGTTAGTACGATCAACAACCCAGATTAAATCGATGAATTATGCAGACACCTCGGGTCTACGCTAATTCGAATTATTTTACGTTATCGTTGTGAAACGTAATTCTCCTTAGAAATTAAGGTCAAGAGATGTTACCAAAGCGCTAATGAACGTCTGTTTTAACTAAAAACATTAAATTTTGCTATTATTATGCTAAAACGTATTTGAGGTAAAACGAATCGCGGATGCGCTATAAAAACGAAGATTGCTCATTTGCGAGGTGTTGAAATAACGAATTACGCCACGTACCGTTAATTTGTGCACTTGATTAAGTTTCAGCAACGTGTGAAAGATTAAGTAATGTCTCTTCGCTCTTCGTTATGACGGGCGAACGTTTTATAGTTGCAATCCGGCTCATTTGCTAAGTCTATTTAGTTTTAATGTCGCATAAAAAAGTTTGCTCATTTTAGTCCATCATTGTTGGAAATAATAATTAACTCAGAGGCGTAGAGCAAGGCCTTTTTCCGGCTCAATTTACCATTATATTTGTCCGGTAAAATTACAAAGCAGCGGTGTGAAAGCGAAGATTATTTGCCAGGATATTTCTATTTGTTGATAGGTGCCGCCAAGATATATTACACCGGATATTTCGGGCAAATATTGGAAAGAGCCATTTTACCTGTTGTTTACTTAAAGGAACCGCGGATATGACCTCAGGTTTTTACAACTGCGAATGGTTCTACTAAAATTAAGTGGTCTTATCAATGGATTTTTACGACAGTCCTGTCGCTTCTCGTCTGTAGTTTATAATGATGTTGAATCATACTTCAACAGCTCTGATAAGTCCGGTGTGGCCCTACCGGCCCGTCGACGGTGTGAATTTTAGAGGTTGTAACAAAACAACATTATTTTTTGGGATTAGATTTGCCGCACCCTGCATTGTCCCCGAATTTAGGACTAAAACAGCAAGATAACGTTGCGTACTAGCACTATTTCTAATGAAATTCCGAGCTTATGCAATTTATCTTTTTTTTCAAAAGCCAAGATGTCGTAGCAAACGTAACAACACTGTAACATAAAATCGCCAGAAGTGAGCGTATTTTTCCATTCCATTAAAAAAGAGATTGCCTGCTATCAAGAAAGGTGCCATCCAAGTGACGTCACAAAGATTCTCTCCATTTAAAAAAGAACGAAAATTGTGACGTCGCACCGGGTCTCTGTTCCGACAAAGTTAACCTTTATCTGTTTAAATTAGGGTCAGATTTTTAATGCGCTGTCAACTTTAATTGCAATTTAATTTCTACAGAAAGTAATCTCGGTTTAGTTTGCAAAAGCGAGCGATCTCGGGATCACCCCAATAACTTAATGGAAATATTCAGATTAGCTGTGCGGCACATTCTAGTTCTGGGTGGAGGAAATTGTGGCTCATTGTGGATTATATCTTTGTGCATGCATAGAAAATATTATGGGGGACGCTCTGTGTGGGTTCAGGTTGAAGAAATGGCGTGAAGTCCCCTTTAAATAATAACTATATTTGAAGGGCAGCATCTAGCGGAAATCCGAACAGACGGACAACTGTTGGTTCTGCTGAATGGGCCCATCTTTCGAGCTTAAATACATTTCCCTCAAAACTTAGACCAAAGCAGTTATTCCGACATTTGAAATCGGCCATTTTTCGCTCCGCCTGTCATTTGTTACTTGTCAAGATCCAGGCGTCTAATGCCTCGGTCGGGTTTATTTTATTCATGTTAAATGAATGTGCACGGATGCGTATACCGCAATATGCGCTCGCATCGTTATCGGAGCGAAGTGGAGCGCACGCGACTCGTCAGCCAATGCCCGGAAGCCAAAGCCCGGTAGCCAATCCGGGGCTACTGGAAACCGCCGCGCTACAGTTGGCTCTCTTCGGCGACGACACATCCGGTATAGGCGGAGTGTGCGTGTTAATGCAACCAAGAGTGAGTGCATGTTTCAAATTGTAACCAATTTTGATCCAATGACCAGTTTGCCGTACCAAATTCCAGTGGAGATTGAGTATAAAAACTAATTTATGTATGCGCCGATTCGGTCAATTACACGCGAAAAATTCCCAGGCATCGGCCGCCATCGCGATTCTGGCTACTATCCCACGGCGGCGGGGGACAAAACAAAAAGCCCGAAATCACGTAAACGGTCAATTGCCCACCGTGCACCAATCAAAGCAATCGAAAAAACAAAAGAAATTGACCGAGCTCGCACGAAGACCACTTGTAATCAAAGGGGGCGCAGTATTGCACCACACACAGTGGCGGACCAACCATTGAACCGTAGATTTATAATAGCATCATTTACAGTCGAAAATAGAATTTAGGTTTCTTATTTGTTGCATAAATTTAACTAACAGTCAACATATGAATGGCCTGATATCTATGCGAAGGGGATAATTTGGTCCCGGACTAATTGGCAAAGTGACACACAAATGTACGCATGTCTCAATTAAAGCAAATTTAAGATTTAGTTGTCGGGTGTTTGAAAACATCAATTTTGTTGCGTTACCTATATCGATATTAATTAAGACTGACAGATGAGTCTACGGAGTTCTCGCAATAAAAACCGATTTTCCTCTTTCTCTCTTATTGTTGTTGCTCTTTCATACAATAAATAAACAATAAATTTCTTGAACAAAAAAGCGCGGTCCTTCATTAAAAATCCATTAGCGGTAGGCAAGGGGGCTTCCGATGGACGGGCGCCACTGGCCGGCAGTGCTTGGGAGTCCCCCCGGGGCAGTCGAGGAGTAGGTGGAAGGCCTGGGAAGAGCCCGGGGGCCCAGTAGCGGAGCCCCTGCTCCCCTGCCGATGGTTGCCAAACGGAATGCTCGCCGTTCTTCGGCATTTAATAACCGTGTGCACGTCTGAAGGATGGCCGCAATTATTCTTTGAACCCCATATTTATGGCCGTTTATTTTTCCTCATTCCGATGATCATTTCTAACAAATATCAAAACGTGTAATGAGTTAATGAGAAGATGAAAAATTATTTATGTACACCTGAATTTTGTAGACGAAGTCAAGTTCTCTTCACGCACATGAAATAACGTCAAAAGTCACATACTTCTGTATATTGTGGAATTCTTTACATTTATCTCCTGATTTATTTGATTTCAAGAATTTAGAAAAATAGAAGAACTTTAACGCCTCACACACTAGTAGGGGTTGTTGGAATAACATGAACCCTTCATCAAGGGTCGGACGGACATCCTTGTGTTCGTCAACACGGGTGTTATTACAATCGCTTCGATCTTACAGCTACACTACCTTAGACTAATTCACTCTTAACAATAGCTTTCTTATGGTATAGCTAAAGGTCCTATGACTAGATGTTTCCACAATTTTCTTACAAATATGCAAACATTAACATAAACAAATATGCCAGAATATTCGCCGTACATATGTTATATGTATAAGATGCAATAAGTCATTTATCGAGAGCCCAGGAAAATTTATTTTTCTGTCTTTTACCTGCGACGGACGTCCGCTAGCCTTAACAATACAGTTTTTATTAAAGATCTCTGAAATGCTGTTGAGTATGCAAATTTTTCCTTATTTCTTAAAATCCTTTGATCTTACTGGAAAAATGCCAAAAGAAACAACTCAGAGGAACTTAAAAAAAGCACTTGAAAAAAGGAAAGAGAAAATAACTTCAGTTGTTACTAAGAAAAAAGCAAACTGCCTTAATAAGTGATCTATTAAACAAGTATTTGATGAACTCTTTTAAAAAAAATTTTATTGACACTTTTAGGGCCGATAAATCAAACTCCTGACAACTTTACCCACAGCAAATAATGTTCATAGAAATCAATTAATAAATTAAATATATAAATTAAATAATAAATAATTAAATAAAACAATTAAAAAAACATTTAGTTACGTAGAACACTCTGACGCAAGAAAATTTACATAGAAACTATTAAATCAAAGCAGAATATTATCATTAATATCGAAATTGACGTAATAATAAAATTTAATTAAAAATTAATGTATATTTGGTAACGCTGGACACATGTCTGCCGCTGACATTTTTTGTACTGAAACAGAAACTTCTACATAAATTTAAATCAGCCTTTTTGAATGATATCAGAAAAACAGTATTTTCTCACTCACTGAGAAAAGGAATTTCAGTTACTGCTTATTTTTGACACAGTATGCACTGTACTGCCAGGCTTTGCGTCCGCCTATGATTTTTTTCTTCTGAACGACCGAAACTTTTGCTCGGTGATCGTGGGACATCGGAAACTCGAGCATAGATAAGACGATAATCTCGGTATTGTTAAATAAAATCGCATTTTAAACGTACAATTTTTACGTATTTTTGACCGGGCTTAATTCCGCATGAAAGCACATTATGTTTCTCTTTAATTAATCCTCAAGTCCTCACAAATTTTCCAAAACTCCATATTTTCAGTCGAGATTCGAAATTTTTCACGAGCGACGCAAAAGGAAATTCGGAGACGCCATTAATACAGACAACAGAAGCGTTATTGTTTTGTTTCCAGAGCTTCCTTGAAGAAAAACGTCGTTGTCACATGACGAATTTTTGTAAACCTGTGTGTGAGTCTGCAATGCTTACCTTACTTTTGGGTAAGGCATTATATCCAAATATAATAAAATAAAAAAGAATATTCGGTGGTGATTTAGGCACACACAGTATATTACGTGTTACTTTCCTTGTACTTAATTCTTCGTTGCATCCTGATGTTAACTACATTACCTAACTCATTTTCTCCGCTAGTTTTACTACGTATAATGTATGTTTTGTTAGATGAAGAATGTGGTATTTTGCAGGATTTTGAAATTATTCAGGATCTAAGATATTATTAAATATATCCACATTTCTCCGTATTTTCGCAAGCGAAACGGGAGGAACTGAAAAAAAATTAATTCGAACCTGCTTATTTGCACGTGATGCGCTGTTGAAGTGCGCCGCAAGTAGATTAACACAATTCAATTAAAATTTCATTTAAAACACATTTCTGCAACTTTCCTCACATCGAATCGTGAATTTCTGTGAATCGTGAAATAAAGATGGGACAACCATTAAAAGAAAATCGCCATTAATTTCCATGGAGGCATAGTTGTGGCAGTAAGTACCGGAAAGCGGCAGTGCTGTTGTCATCGGGTGGGGCCCGAGCGCGCCGTGGGAAATGCACGGTAGTATCGGAGCGCGACCGGGGCCCCCTCGGCCCCCGCTTGATCTGGATCCGCGACGACACGGTCGGGGCTCCACGGGGAGTGCACCGTCGCGATATATGGTACCGCAGGAATGCCATTCTTGTGCGTTTCTCTCTATCTCGCTCTCTTTCCCATTAATTCCTTGGGATTTGGGGGCTGGTAGCGGCTCTGTTTGGTGAGAACAGAGACTACTTATAGATGCTTTGACTAGATGTGGAATTACGAAAAAACTAGGGGGAAGCAATGGATGTTTAGTGGAGCATTTCACGCAGAGATCGCAGAGGGTTATAGGAATACATAAAAACAAGTTTAAAATAGTGAAAAAACCAGGGAATATGTTGAAATTTTTAGAAGTTCATGAAACCTCTGATGATGAGCATTCTTAGTAGTACCGCGGCAGTGAAAAAGCAAAAAATGGGGAAAATCTGTAAGATTGTTATCCCGGTTTTCATAGTCCATAAACGAGACACAAGAAGGTCTAAAATACTTTATGATTTGAATGTAAATAACCTCATTTTGATCGATTTGTAAATGTAACATTTGAGACATGTGTAACATGACACAAGTATAATTACATATTACTAATTATGTTGTTACAACTGTCTAACAGAATAACCACTCAAAGGATGATGGAGATGCGAGGGGCTACCAGGGTGATGGAGTCGAGGTAGGAGCAGGGAAGTGTAATAGGGGTTGTCAGGGGTATGATCTAAGAGGCCATACACTTTCATGAATTTATTTGTGACCAACTGGAAATTTTAGAGCTTGAAGACGAGACTTAAGCCTGGCAACGTTTACGAATGTCGTAAATGCGCTATGGCCGGCAAACGCAAAAATGACACACGCTGTTGGTAAAGGACACATATTCCTCAAAATTTCTTTGGAGTATCACCTGAGGAAATCCTTTCCTAGAGGTGTGTCTCAGATATCAAGATATTCAGTTTTGTGTGACAGAAATAAGAGCGAAGTGCGCCGCGACCCGCCCGACCTGATTTTTCCTAGTATTCTCGGAAGGAGACATTTTGACAAATTCCATTTCTCTGACGCTTTTAAAACCGAATAAAAAACAGAACGTCTTTAAAAGTTGAACCTATAACAGCGATTTCGCCGTTTTGATTGACTTCGAGATTTGAGGGCGTGCGAGACAAGCATCGAAGTATTTCATGGGTGTGACCGTTAATTCCTATCGCAATTAACGAAATTAATTCGAAAACGAAAAGGAAGAACATGCATAAGCATTAGTCCTCGCCCGTGATGTCAGCCTCGGAAGAAGAAACCCATTGTGCGAGCCTACGCGCCGGGTTGAGCCTCGCTTTATTGCCAAGAAGAAGAATTACGTTCTGCGGATGTTCATTGATTTTTAAGTAAATCACCAAGGAGGATGAGCGCGATGGGCCTGCCCACGCACGCCCGGCCAGCTGGGGACACAAAAATGCCGAAACTGCGCCCGTAAATCTTCCGTCAACGCGGTCCAAGTAAAGAAGGTTTCGAGAAGAAAGTGCGAAGAGAAGCCCTTTATGCAAGAGAATTCTCAGCCTAAATCCAGGGCGATTATTTAATAGGTAGAGCTATTTTAATTAAAAGAGCCGTGTGCGCGCCATTACCGACACAGTCGCACATTTCGCTTTTTGTTTTTGAATTCCTGAGATATTGACATTTTTTTTATGTGATCGTGCCTACTCTACTGATTCCGTAAACAACGGCCTTCCAGCTCCAATTCCAATGAGTTTCGGATATCCGAAAAGAATTGAAATTTTCAAAAAAATCATTTTAAGTTTTTCTCAGCTTATTTGGAGAGGAAGTACAAAATAAATGACATTTCATCGTAGGAACTTTTTTTCTTCTTGAACATGGCGTTGTTACATCTCAAACACCGCGTGTCGATTCTCGGCAAACCACCATCGACCCCGTTTTTTCTCAGGGGCGCGATATTGGATTTTCACATTTTTGACTTCGGCCTTTCTTCTGATTGCGACGACGCAGCACACGTCAAGCTTTAACGGACATACTCGAAAACAATCGGATATTTTTTCATTTTAATGCAGCGTTGTAATCTTGAAATTCAAATTGTACAGTTGCGCTGCAACTCAACCGGCCTCGAGCTCCCCATGGCTGGGCCGCAGGAGCGGACGCCCTCTACAAAGGGCGTCCCAAAATGACACATGAAATTATCAATTTTCATTGTTTTTTTTTGTCGTTGCCGCCGGCAGATAACGCCACCAGACGACTTGATTAAGGACGAGTCGAGGGTTATTAATGTCAAGGACGGAATCTTTGGCGCGTTAAACAATCTACTTTGTTGTTTGTTTAAACAAGCACCGGGGTCACAAAAACCCCGAAATCCGCACTGGTCGGAGCCCGCACATTATTGTGACACAAAGGACCGCCTACCGAGAAAAATTTATCTAGCAAACGTTTGTGTTGTTGATAGCAGCTTTACGAGTTACAAGGAAAAAACTATTACGTGAGGTTTTAAAGAAAGGCATTTTAATTATCCCCATTTGTTTGCTTGCATTTCAGATACGCCGCTGTCATGTAATTATGGCCACGTCTTTTATATAAACGTCACCAGTTTCACTTGAATCATTGACGAGAGTGATAAAATTCGAATTGATGCGCGATCTCCATTACAGAGGGGAACATTAAATCAAGGAGAGCAGAACGCGACGCTGTAAAACTGAGGAATTCCATTAACCTGGAGGTGAACTAATTGCGGGCTTCTTCAGGTGCGAGCGAAATTGCCAATTACCGCGGGTTTTCAATGAAATCACCATGAAATGTAAAACGACTCTATGGAGGGTAAATGGGATGTTGGCATAAAGACGATCACAGCAATCGTCAATCGGTACCGAATCGTGAATAATCGCCGGCTATTATGAGAAAAGTAATGGATTCACGCTGCGTTTGGCGGATGTGAAACAATGCTCTGTTTTCGTGGACGTGAATCGTTTCAGATTCTTATCGGCCATGATGAGAACTAGCAGGACTCTTTTGACGTCATTATAATTAGAGGAAAACTACCTGAAGCCGATGCGCAATAGGAGTTTATTGGACGGCTGAAATGGACCTTTTTGGTGACGTTTCGGGAAGGAACTACGGCCATTATTGTTTTTATGGTCGCACCTTAATAAAAGCTTTTATGTGAGGAAATGATTGATAATAAGGTGGCGATTTTGGCGCCCCGACAGGTAGAAGCCAAATAAAAAGTGTAAAAGAGCATTGAAGGAAGTTTGAGGCAACGTCAAAGGAGATAAAAAAAAAAAAGATCTCTTTTTATGCGTCCTGTGCGAGTAAAAAGTTTCTGCTTCTCCCATATTTATTTAAGTAGAGTTTGCCGCTAGTACAGGTTAGTTCAGAGTCTGGGAGTGAATATTGATGAGGGAACAATGGCAAAGCGTCGCAGCAAAATGTTCCATTCAACCCTCTCTCCCCTTGAAACAGGACTGGCCTTAGCAAATTTGACGCGTAAATATTTAATTACCACCCTCCTACTCCCATAAAAAACCACAGGCCAGGAAAGTTCGCCGCCCTTCCTGGTCTACCGCTCTCGGCCGTCGCCTAATTTCGCCCACCATAAGGCTGGTACTGTCTTGAAGTAGTACTCAATTTGTAAGGAGAGTCCCCAGGGTGGATCCCACACTATTCGGTCGCCAGAAGAGATAATAATCAATTTAAAATAATTAGAATTAATCTAGTTCTCCCTTAGGTGCGTCTCTGACCAAACCCCAAATGAATAACATATCTGAATTTCCATATCAAGGACTCAAAATATGTTTAAGTCAGCGGCTCATGCCAGTTTTAAAGTTTTTATGATTTTTTAATGCGAAGCAAAGAAATCTTCAATAAGCTTTTCACCTTTTTCATTCTCCTTTAGGTACGACCCTGGTTTAGAGCAAATTCATGTAAAATTGGTCCAAAAACGCTTAAAATCGAACCAAAAAGTTGAACTAAAAGTCAATTTTATCCATATTGTGCAAATGATGAGTTTTAGCACGAGTCTTAATAAAAGCATATCACAGGACTGACACAGAGACAGTTTTGAAGTGGGGCCTCTGCTGAGTAAACAGTTTATCTTTGATGGTTATACATCTCTACTGTATGGAAAGGCTTTCGCAAACAGTTGGGCTCTAAAATCTTTAAAGTTTACGCCTATTTATGTCTATAAAGTGATGTGCTAAAGGTCTCAAAACAACAAGATTTTTTTCAAAAATCATACTGAACTTATGATCATAATATGAATATTTCCCCATTGCACTGAATAATTCTACAATCATCACAATTTCTCATAATATTACTTGACTGACTTTACCATAAAATTCGAAAATTTCGAAACCTGCTCTAACACAATCATCGTAGCACTCATCGCCGATAAATCCCCGAAACCAACACCGGTAGCTCCCCTTGGGTACTAACATCCTCCCTCTCTCTCCCTTTCGCCAGCGTCTTCCTCTAATTAGCGCAAACATCACCACACCAATGGTGGCACCGGAAAACCAGTGGTAAAACGACTCATTTTAAAAACTTAATCAATAGCCGGTACCACATTCCCGGACAACCTCTCGGTACCACCGCCATTAGTGCCAGAATCGCTCGCCGGCCAAACGGCTTCCCGTGTTGACCATCCGTCCAAACTCGCCCTTATATCCCCCCTACTTTAGGCCTACGCCGGCGGTAGGCAGTGCCGAATGGTACCCCGAGGGGGACGAGGGGCGCACGGCGGTACCGTGTTGTAGCGACTTCTTAAGTGAACCATTGAACTACCATTTGTGGATAGGCACAGAAGCTTTTTAGAGCTAAGATCAGTAGTTTTGTAGCTCTCGCTGCGAGATAGAAGTTGCTGTTGCAGTTTTTGAGATATTTTTTTTGGGTTGGTGCGTTCGTTGGGTTAAGGTGGAGAGAGATTCGAACAGTTCAAAGGGTAAGTGTCTGTTATTGTTTTTTTTTGGCGTTTGAGAGGAACATTTTTGAGTTGTAATGTGCGGTTGTTAAAGAGAATTTATGCATTGTTGGTTGTGATATGGAATGTGATGTTTGTTGCTGTTTCTCGTAGGGAAGTACAGTTGTTGCTTTGCAGCACAGAAACGGACCAGGACGTGCCGTAGATAATTTTTTTAATAATCCGATAAAACCGTCTCGCAGTTCTTGCTTTTAAGTGTACTAAAGTATTTGCATAGTTTTGAATTCTTATTAAGGCAGTTCAAACGCACATATAACTAAGTTTTATTAAGGAAGTTGTATGCAAAAATTAGTTACTTTGTGCATGGCTGTATTATAATTTTACTGATAAGAAAAGTGCACGTTTTCCAGGATTTTTCCCAGATCATTAACACGACCCATTAACATATTTAAAAGAAACGATCTATTTCTGTGCACACTTCCACTATACAGGGAGATATACAGAGAAAACCTACAGAGATTTGTTCGGGCGTTTTAAGCAATCAGAATACCAATTTTCTGTTAATTATCGACGAAGAGCGACTTTTCTGTATGAACATAAAAAGCGAAACATTTTTATTTTTCAAGCAATAATCATTGCGCATATTCCAGTAGAGTCTCAATAAGCTTTAAATTTTCGGGAACTTTCCCATCCCACGTGACCGGGTTTTCATTAATTAAGTTACAAATTTATTGCATTTTAGTGGAGTCCCAAAGCCTCGAACTTATTGCATGTTAATGTTAATTTCCTATTTGAAGTAAATATTACTTGAATCCTTACATTTGATTTTGGTTGGTTAAAAACTGCGTTCTGGCGCCTCTATTTCACTGGCTTCAAAAGCGTGTTTTTCAAATTACCCAAAACCTTTACCAGATGCTCAATAAACAGTGTTATTGCCGTTACAAATTCCATTAAAATACGACGCGTATTTGGTTTTTCAGGATTTCTATAATTTGTTAAAATTTAGAGGCACGAAGTATGCTTTTCTCTTTGATATTCAGATCATTTTGAACTGCATGTGGGTGCGCGTATAGTTTTTCTAAAGTCTATTTACAAAACCAGAAATTATGATCTTTCAATATGAGAATAAGTGGCGTGTTCGGTTTCTCAGGGCTTTCTCACAATTTTCAAATTTAACAATACTTCTGAAGATCTAAATGTGCTACTGCATTTCAGAGCTGCCAATTTTATGAAGGTATTATCGCCAACAGGATCGTACTCAGAAGATTTTGACAAAAAAATCACTGACCCTTAGGTTTAAGGAGGTATATAAATACTCGAAAACGCCGTCGTCTTTTATAACTCATGGGAGGTTATAGAAATAACAATTTCCATAAAATCTCTTGATTTTACGGTGATGTTATCAGGGTCGTACCGAGGAGTGCTAGAATTCGGAAAAATTATCAGTACTAATTTCCTGCTTTTGGCAAAGTCCTAACAACCTATATATGTCACTGTGTTTCTGACGCTATGAAACTCATAAAATTTTCTATCAAATCTGCAAATTTTGTGGTAATGATGCCTCGTAAACGTATCCAGGATGATTTGAAAAATAGACTCAAAATTAAGAAGGTAAAAAATTCAATAAAAATTCGACTTTATTATTTTGTCATTCGGTTCATGATACTACCCTAATTTTCGCCTACGGTATTGCTAAATGAAGATATGAGGTAGCAGTGTCAGTAACGATCAGTAACGTACTGCGATTTTCGCAACTTCTGCGAATTTTGAATGGTGAATGATTATTTTTTCCAGGGTGTTTTTACCTCTTGTATCATCTGTGGTATCTTATTATTTTGCTTCGCTTTTTTAATTTTGCATTTTTACCGTTTTAACCCCATTTTCAGTATTGTTGAAAGTGACGTACTACATGTCTGAGAGCTTCTACGAATTTTCAAAATTTTGATTGATATCGCGACCCTGATTTTTTAACGAATTCTTGTGTGAAATTATTTATGCCCTATTTACCAGAGAACCTAAACTCGAGTGTCCGCACTCGACAGCACCCATGAAGGACAACGATGTTCTGCAACTCTTTAGGAACACATAGGCCCTGTTATTGCTAGTATTTTTCTCCTGATTATTCTCTTTCTTTCGTATTCTTTTTAAGTCCTTTCAAATTCTCTCATAATCTATACAGGGGCAATGTGGCGCTATTCGGTGTACTCATCTAATAAAATCCCGCACTGATTGCTTTCATACTCTACGGATAATTAAACCGAAAACACACAGTGTTAATGACTTCTAATAACATTTCAGATTGATATTCCCGCATACACCGAAACACGAAAGACAGCCAAACCCATGAATAATACATGACTGTAGAAAAAATCACAGCGGCGATATACAGGTTGTGTCAAAAGAGAGGTGCGTGGGCCGTCATTAATGCAACTTCCACATTTAGTGAACCATTACATAATTCCACCGAAAACAGCTCCTAATGGACGTTAAAAGATAATTTATGGGCCGATTTTACGAAACTGCTCTTTGCATAAAATAGTAATAATAGTTTAATTGGCCCCGTGATGGAGTTAAGTACAGTTCGAACCATAAAATGGCTATTCGGTAGTGGCTGTGCGTGGGATTCGATTTGAATAAATTTAATAATTTTTCCATTTGTAATGCGAGAAACTGGCTGTCACTTGCGATGATTGACAGCTCGTTTGATTGAATTTTCCTCAGTGTGAAACGCCAGAAAACGGACCGCGTTCGACCGCTCTTAATACACCTAGTGTAACACTGGTGGCAACCAGCTTAGACTGCTTAGTCGTTTTCCTTCTTCTCTGGGGCACCTCCTATCTCTCTCACACCCATATGGTAGACCTTGTCGCACACTCGGCCATTCTTGGAAATTCCCAAAGCTCGAGAGGTACCAACAAAGAGGCGTGTAACACCGGTAGTGCAAAGGCGTAAGCTTTGGGGCTTTGAACAGTTCGAGAACAGGTGCCGATGATGGTGATGACCGAAACCGCAAGGGACTATTTAGTTATTAGATAGATATATGCGGAGTTCGGAGCAGAATAATGAAACCGATCGCAGGTTTTTACCAGTTATCCTCTGACCGGAATTTCATTATTGTCGAGTATTACGCGAAAATTAAGAGAGCTGAACTTTATGGGTTAATTGATCTAAGTGCCATTATCGATGTCAGTATATCGAGCCGTTGAATGCAGGACCCGAATGGTCAGTTAACGCCAATTCCTGGCTAAGCGGAGCCGCACATTCAGTTTTCATTGACGATGCAGTAATATTATTAGCAACATGTATGAGCTCCGGAAAATTGTAGTTGCTACGCATATTCCCAGCAGGTGCAATTGTCTCATTGTCCTTGCAACGACCTACGTAGCAACAATACGTCCCGTTCGTATACTATGTACAGAGTGTGCGTTAAAAAAGCTCAAGTAGCCGTGGAAATACCAGGGGCATGTCTTTGATAAATTCAGCATCAGCTGTTATCGGTTTGGCAGATGTTTGATGGTAAATAGCAAATTGCTCAATCGACGCCCTACGTTCACGGTTCACCGCCTACTGGGAGGTTTCTTTCGGTGATCATCTATTACATGCGATTTTAGCGATTATATGCGTTTGTAGCACGTACCTAATCTGAGCTATACAGGGTGTCCGACGATAAAGTTTGCAATAAATATCTCACAACCTTTTAGAAATTAAGAAAAAGATTTTAATAGAAACATAGTAGGGTTGTGTCGAGGTTAAAAATTGAAGTGACAATAAAATATACAGGGTGGCTCGTAAAGTTGTAACGAAAGAAACGTGCAATTTTTTAAATGGTATATGTATTTTTACATATTTGAACACCTGGCCGAAATTTTGGCACATTTGATATAGCGTATCCAATAGTTAAAATAAAAAAACTGTAAATGAATCACACACATTAGAATTGAGTATACAAAAATCCAGCTTCACACTTATAAAAAATAAGACCCAGTTAGAAAATAAATATTTATTATTATATTAAGAAAGCGATATTTAAAGCCGTTCATATTGTGTTCTTTGAGATTTTAAACATGCTTCAAATCGTCAAAGTAGTTCCCTAGTACAAGCATTTCTTATCGTATTGGGCGTGACTGCACGGTAAGCCTCTCGAATGTGATCTTTCATGTCTTCTAAATTAATTTGGCGGGTGTAATAAACAATTCCTTTCAGATAATCCCACAGGAAGAAATCCGGTGGAGTGAAATCGGATAATCGAGCCGGCAAACGAATAAGTTTTCTATTCCCAATCCACTCACGTAGAAACGTAAAGAATTGCGGGCAATCTCTCTCGGATTCATAGAGAATGCATGAAAATAATATGACAAGTTTCTATAAAAAATTTTTCTACAGACCCTCCCTACGGAGACATAAGCTCCTAAAAAAACGCCCTGAAACGCCCTAAAAAACCTCTGAAAATCTCCTTTTTTTTTTAATAAGTTGTAAAATCCTTAAGGTAATTAAATAATTTTTTAGTATGATAGATGTTAGATGGGATTTCTTAAAATTATACTATTTAAACACATTTTACTTGTTTAGTTTGCTAGGAACGGACCAGCTCTAACACAAAAATCATAATTTTTCTACATCCTGTATCAATAAAGGCATAAAAATAATATTTTTGCATAATCTCTACCTTAGACTAAAAGAAGGTATTCTTTCTTATTATCGCAAAAATGAACTGTTTTAGAGGAAAAGTAATTTTTATAGAATATGGTTTTCATTCTATTCTGGGACACCTTGTAGACATTTTTGCTACGTAAGTCGTCCTATTCAGAGGTACACAACTCGGGTCTTTCGGGCTGCCACACTGGGGTCTCCTGAACGACAAATTTGAATCTCACAAAATCAATCTCTACCGCTTTTCGAGATACGGGAGAATTTACGGAAAATCGAAGTTAAAATATCTATAGTCTTGTGGCAGTAGTCCTGCAGCATAGCCCTAGTGGCAGGTATGAAACGAGGGCTTTTGAAAGGAGACGCCTTGTATATTTTCGAACTTTTAAACCACGACATTCTAGATTTATTTATTTGGCCAAACTATGCATCTTTCCAACTGATTCTCTCAGTTACACTCTGGCTGTCCGACACGGAGTCCGATGGCCAACCATTACGCCCTGTTTCCAAGCGAACTCGCTGAATATTTGAATGCTCACGATTTCTAGCCTTATTTACACTTCTGGCAGCAAAGACAAACAAAATGATTATCTACAATCTATAGTAAAACAGCCGAATCATCCACTTTTCGTAATCGACATAAATTTGCATGCAACGCGCCTTCATGGCAGTGGCAACACAAGGCTGCCATGCACGCATCGCAATTAGTCTTATATGAAATTATTGCTCATTTTAATTGTTATGCAAACACGTAGACGGTAATTTGTTGATGCGAGCGGGATATATAATTTTATTGTTGATTCAATGCGCAATTAAAGTGTTGCTAAATTGACTGGGGAATGATGATTTTTGTCCGGTGAATTCCCCATATTTCGCCATACTAATTTCCATCGCTTGTTTGCCGAAGCATAAAATCGTCATGTAACCCAAAGTTAAACAAAAAGATTTCTGACATTCCAGCAAGATCTCGTATATGTGCTCATGAAAGCACATTATCAGCGGGCAAATATTTGAAGAACCCAAAAATAAAGCTTGAGTACATAACGTCGGAAAAAGCAAAAGTCTGGCATTATCTTGGACAAACACCTGAAATGCAGAACCCATAGACAAAAGGACAAGTCGGATGATTTATGGCCGGTCGTAACGCGTCATCAGTCAGTGATAAGTCATCATTTTTCGTCAAATAAGTCAAACTGTTATTACACCGTAAAGTTGCCACACATCACGACCTGACAAACTGCGATTCAACTGGTGATGCTTATCTTTACGATCAGACTAATCTGACAGCTATTAAACGATGCTGTTTGGATGTGTAAATGTGTCTTTACTTAACTTTATTGTGATTTATGTTGAAGGGTTTTAGCACTCAGGCGCGATTTTTTCCCCATTAGTATGCGACAATCAGAAAGCGCCTTCTTCGTGTGACACTCATCATTCCCATAAGTAGCAATTTTCAAAATCGAATTCCCGTCATCGGACCTCCCATAAGTCCGAGTTGCCCGTCATCAGTGACATTATATTATTTTTTATCGTGCTATAATAATAGGCGACCATCATCGACGAAGTCGAAGGTGATGTGTGCTAATGGTGGGCGTCTGGTCTCTGTCTATACCTTTGAAATAAACTAATTAAAAATAGTCCTCAAAGAAAGGGGAAAAAAAGAGAAGAAAAGTTCTCAGGTCGCCGATTGAAAGATATTTAAATTTTCATCAAAACAGTGTGTCATGTTCCCACTCCTAAAGTACCACATTGCGCAAATAAATGCAGTTTTGTGTATGCTGTCGACGCATTGGATTATTTGTAACTCAGTATCGCCATGACAACTATAAGCAAACAATTGTGAATCACTTGCGCATGGTACCGAAGGTGGCTGGGCCAAGCTAAAAATGATGGTCGAAGTGCAATACCGAATTCAGTGTGAAAATTACAGTGACCCACATGGTAGTGACACGGTTAATAGATTAAGTTTTATATTGGTGTTGTTAGTTAAACAAATGTGTTAACCAACGTTGTTATGCAACAATTGGCTCTTGTTCCTTTTGTTCTATTTAAGAAAGTGAGGGTTTTAGAAAAAAAATTAGTGTTCTCTGTATTATTTCAAGCGGGAAGCAGGGGGAGGGGGGTTGAGTATTGCTGGAAATTGATTATTGCCTGTTTAGATGATTTTGTGTGTATTTGACTGGTTGCAATAAAGTCGTACATTTGCGAAGCCGAACGTGTTCGAGTGTAATTAGCAATAAATCCCCATAAAAGCTATCCTCTCAATGATAGAAATTCTATTTTTTTCACTCGTTCAGCAATGTACTATTTTCTTAATTTTAGCGTTTTCCCGCACCTTTTTTCTTCATTGATTCGGCTGTGTCTCTTTTTTCTTCAAATTGTTACTTGTCGAACTAACGTTTTTCCCTGTTCTTTGCTGCACTTGTAAGACCAGCACCCCGGCAACTAATAAACGCCGGAACCCAAAGTACCGAGAAATGACTCACCAGCCAATTTACTGCATTTTTTGTTTAGGCTAATGTCGGACTTTTCTTGCTTCAACTCTCTGGCTTCCTTCCTATTGAATGTATTTAATTCTTTGTCTATCGTTTCTTCCGCATCAGTTTCCGAAAATTTTTCTGACAGTTTTGGTTGTAAGGCTTAAATGATTGGACAATTGGAGGCAAATTCTGGGGGAATTTGTCACCGAATATTAACCCCAATATATTACCAACGATCGGGGATCTTCCCCAAGAGCCGGAGAAAACCACAAGAACTCGAAAGACGAGGATGCCGACCAACTCAGTCATATCTCTCAGAATTTAAGTTCATTTCTTTTTGGCAGAGAAATTTTGATTGTTGCGACTTCATCCTCCCTATGTGCTTTTTGTTAAAAAAGCCTTTAAGTAATAGCCGTCAATACTAACACGGTCACTTCTAGAGTACACAAAACATGGGTGCAGTAATTTAAAAGGTAGAGGAAGTACCATCTGGGAGGTACTATATGTAGTAGTATATGTATAGTAGTATATAGTAAGTATATATTATATATACTATACTGTATAGTATTGTAATAATAGGCGACCATCATCGACGAAATCGAAGGTGATGTGTGCTAATGGTGGGCGTCTGGTCTCTGTCTATACCTACGAAATAAACTAATTAAAAAAATCATCCTCAAAAAAAAGACGTGGAAACATGGCGATGGTCCGTTGTTTGTCCGTTCTTCTTCGAGGAATTTTTATTGACACCATTATTATTAGTCGTCGTGAACGACCAGACTTGTCGGTGTCTTTGTCTAACCTTTTTATTCAGGATTGAAACGGTAGGAAACACGTTATACCTCTAGTTTGTAATGTTTTTATATGAGTCCCAAAGCTCTTACGAAAAATGCACCATGAAACTCGGCCAAAAAAACTTTGTTTAATGGACATTTATTTATTTTTTTATGGTTTTTTAATATCTCTCAGTACGATTGAAAATCTCGTTTTTCCAGTTAGTAGAAATCTATTGAAAATACGTTTCTCTGAACGTTCATAGTGGCAACTCCTAAGGCGACAGCCTCTGAAAAGTACTTATTTATGCTTATTATATGCGAGTTCTTTTTCTTTGTGACAGCCAAAAGGTAAACGTTTATTGATGTAAATTATTCCGCTTCTTTTTTAGGATGTTTCCAATTTCCGAAATAAATTGCTTTCGATTTAACCCTTTTATTTACGGCTTTCGAATGGGAAAGGGATGGTATCGCATTAACAACCAATTTTTCGTGCGCTCATCTTCAAGTTCGACAATTAACCAGCTCAAAAGCTGCAAAAGAGACATTCTCAAGCAAGTGGAATATTTTGAATCTGATTAGAGTTGAGGTTTTTTTATTTTCGTCGGTTAAAAGTAGATGAAAATGAGATGGCTCACTCGCGAGTTTGGCATAAAACTAAATAAGAAATGCTGGCGAAAAACGTTAATTTTGGGCGAAAGATATGATTAACTGACTCGAAAACAGCTAAGGGCCTCAATCCCTGGTTTGAAGCAAAAAAAGTGGGTTGAAAGTTACTGAAAATTACCCGTAAATGGTTTTTGGTTTTCTCTGTAGATTTACATGAAGCAAAAATAGATTTCCTACGTCACCAATCGAAAGTACTACCTGCCTATATACCAATAAAACTCGTGGCTACCGCGCTACGCGTTGCTACTGGTTACGCGACGGTTTGGGGTGGGGATGAACCGCGATTGTATTGGTGAAACAATTGGCCGCGAGCTACCGGGTACCGCCGATACCAATTAAACGACCACATGTGGTTGGCGTATGCGTGGTGGCCCTCGGCCGTTTAGTACCAATGCACGGTGGTGTTGCCGCACTGCGATGGTGATCCAATTAAGTAGGATGAGCCTGGGGTTTAATAGGGGGAGTTGTGGTGGTACCCAGTGCCCAGCTTCTTGGGGTAGGAAATTTGTATCTGTGTACACTATACTGTCTCGCTACATAGCTTTGTGCAAGGTATACCCTATTTTATATAGTACACAACTTTTTTTAATTTTAGGTATAAATGGTACTACAATACTGAATGGTCTCCTTACAAGGCGAATTTAAATAAATTCAATTAAATCAGTAGGCCGTGGTCCAATAAAGAATGTGTAGCATCACCGTGTACCCCGCCCTATGGCGATGGGAAGCAACATTTCATCTCGCAAAGGGCAAAGTACCATTGGCCGCACCCCATATAACATCGCGGTAATGTCACCGGGCGAAATAACATATATTTATGCTAATAAAGCCCCGGTTCGATGGTACGCCTCTCCATTGTATACGGCCCATTGATATTCACTATTGTTTAAATATCGCGCGTTTCGATCGTCTTTTTTTCGCCGCGGTACTGCCGTGTATACGGCGTCGTAGGAGGCGACGCGAAATGTAATTATTATTGTATATACAGGGTCGTTGCATAATTTTGACCTCTGATGAGGCGACTCGAGGGCGTGGTTAGTACACAATGCCGGAGCTTCGGGTTTTGCGTGCGACGGTACCATCGCCGACATTTTTACTTTCACTTTTCGACATTGTCATCAGTGAGTGAGAAAAGTGAAATGAATTTTTTTTTGTGGCTCGAGGCATGGTTTCGGTAGTACTACATACACATACACACACACATAACGCTTCTCTGTAATATTCATCTGCATCATGGCGATTGCTTAATTCCTCCGGTTTACTTTGGTTTCATCTTGAATCCAGTCTTGTTCAATTTATTTTTTTCCTTGTTGGATCTTCCATCAACTGTCTGTCCTTGCTGCGCTTGTCGGATCAATACTCCAACAACCGGCAAGCACCGAAGCCGAGAGTACAGAAAGATGACTCAACAGCCAATTTGACTCTCTGGCTTTCTCTCTGTTGAATTATTTGTCGATAGTTTCTTCCTCATCAGTTATCGAGTATTTTTTATTAAAAGAGGTCAATTGGAGGAAAACTGGGGGAATTTGCTACTTTCGAATATTACCCCGACTAATGCCAACGATCGGAGGTCTTCGGAAACCTTCGCCGAAAGCCGGAGAAAACAAGAAAAAGCAGAATGACGCGGACACCAACGACTCAGCCAAATCTCCTATTACTTAATTTTATTTTTTTGTGACAGTGAAGTTCCGATTGTTCCAGTTTCATAAAATACATACAATTAAATTTCAAGCCAGAAAATCATCATAATTCAAGTCAAACAACGTCAAGTCCAAAATCGATTATAATATACATAAATCGAGATAAGATTTTACTCAAATTTAGCAGTTTTCGATGACCGAAATGACTCCATTTGAGAGACGGAAGTTACTGCCAACATTATGATATCACATGAAGGCTACGAGAAGAGATAGAAGAAATTTTTCTAGATTTTTGTGGGAGCTTCTCACAGTTGACACATACGCGATTAACCAGAAAATAACCCAACTACACCCACATCTATTCCTCTTCAGTCTCGTCGAACAATTAATCAATACTGTGTATCATTGCGAGATAAATTTCAAATAATAACTTAGCATAATGACATTTAGGCCGCATTTAAACGAATCCATTTATTACCGCAACCAGAAGCCCCACGAATATGGTAAAGGTCAGCGCGGGATTGTTGCCAGTGGCGTAGCCGCGACAATCTACCAAAGGGGCGAAATTCCTTTCTCGAAAAAGGCCCCGGCAACAAGCAGAAAAATCGTGTTGCCACGTCAAAATTGACAACAATTATTACATTATGCTAATAGGACGATGACTGGGCACTCTCCGCGAGAAGGACAAAGGACGCATTGAAATCTCGATCCGATATCACGATTATTCTCGCCTTCTTCAACAAACGGATTTAGACAGGATTTGGACAGGGACAAAAGAGTGCCCAGATTTGGGTAGATAGGTTCTGACGTGAATGGATCTGAGTCGGAGGTGTTGACTGTGAGATTTGATAAATCGAAGAAGATTTTCCTAATATAAATCGGTGTATAATAATGTGATTCAGATAACGATGGTTAAAACATGATTTGACCTCAATAAACCAACGATCATTAGTATTTATTAATATCATCAAGACTGCATAATAATGGTCGGATTTTTGCTGCTGCACACTCCCATTTTATTGAAAACAAGACGCTCCTTCAGTTGTGTTAGAAACTGCGGTGTTAGTGCATGCTTTTAAGTATCTTTATCGACGATTAATTCGAAAATTTTATAGCAACTTTCACGATTTTGAGAGGATTTTAAGGTTATTTTTATAGTCCCATAAAGACTCGGGTTCTTAAATTATTCTTTTTTCAAATTTTCATGCGGTTTTAAACCTAATGTGAGACTATTCTTAATCTAAATGGCAACAGGGCGACGGTCGTTTATGTCAAAACCCTTCGAAGCAATGCGAAAAGAAGACAAAACTGTCAACAGTCATTGATGATTATATGCAACGTTGCCACTTTCCAGATCTTATATCCTAAAGAGAGATTTAGAAAATTTCCCCATAGTTAAATCTGGAAAATCGTTTAATATCATTGAAAACCCACAATATGAAATTCTCGAAATCATTTCGGGACTCAAAAATGGTCAAAAAACTTATGAACATTATTGCTCAGTGTAACCACTACTTAACCGAACATATAATCCTGAAGAGACATTGTGGTAACTGTGCGTCTGACGTTAATACGAATCATGTTCAATGACATATCATTTTGTGCCAAAAGAATGGCGCGATGTTGCCAATGTCACTAATTAATCCTCGCAGAAGCAACATCTAGGAGTTTTCTTGGTCATTTTTCAAAATCAAAGCGGCGACCTTGCGCTATTTTGCTCCTGATCGAACTGTTGAGACATGATTTAATGGGATTAAAAGAACCTATAGATCCTTCAAGAACCATTCAAAAAAATGACGACTTCACTATTGCGCTGACAGGAAAATTCGAAAAAATGCAAAGTTAAATGGGCCTTAGGGTCAATTTGGGTTCGCACGAGCTCTCGTACTATAAAGGGGAACAATGATGGTCGTACGTTGCGGTACTCCCAAACAAATGCAAAACGGACCGTTTCGCGAGAGTAGGGAAATAATTCATCTTTTCGCGATATTCCGCGATCGGCCAGTCCATATTTGCCACTTGAAAATAACGGCTCCCTCACTGTCATTTCGGTGGTCAACAAATCGGTGCAACCGGTTCTGTCTAGTGTGTGCGCGTGTGTGCGAGAAAAGTGCAATTATTCACAATGAACTGCAAGAAAAAATAAGCCTTCAGGTGAGGAAAAGCCTTAGGATTACCAGTTCCGCAACAGCTATGTGGTTCACATTTTCACGACCGCATGAAATTTTTTTAATACCGCTAAATCCGCTTTTAAATATCACTGAAAAACCCAACGGCCATTGTCCAGAGTTCAACCAGGAAGGAAATTTCACCTTTGAGCTCGGACCCTAATCCCCGGTAATGACCATTGAACACCTTATAACGTCACAGATGATCTGAGACCGTTTATGACGCACGAGTTGTCCATAAATTACACACACCGCGCAAATTGAAAACCCATTTTATTTATTTGTTATTATTGTTGTGCTCTTTTGAACATGTTCAAGTGAGTTATTGTTTTGGCGTGCACACTCATATTCGCTCATTGTTTAAAGAGTGAATGTGCGGGCATGATTATTATATCGATTGCTAATATTAAATAATTACTTATTAGACGATGATTCGTGCTTTATGGCGGAATTTTGCTGTCTGACTGCGATTTAGTAGCGAGAACATGATCTAATCATTCGAGATGATCATCAAGGAGGAAGTCTCAGGAATTTTAACTCTGTGAGATCAGTCAGAACGCTCATTTTTTGCAGCTATTATAGTCGAAGATGGTACGACTATCTTCTATTTCCGGGAAAGTTCCGCCTTAAAAACGCAATACTCCCCTTTGAAAAACTGCAAGTTTCTCCCATTAAAATATTCTGGAATAATCCAGATTTAAAAGTGGCAACGTTGCATTTGAGGCTCATATGCTTTACGTGCTATGATACATGGGCTTTGTGATAAAAGAACGTCGCTATGCTGTCAGTGTCACTGGCTAATCGATAAAAAGCCTTATACTGTTAAAGCTCATGGCCGGGATTATCCAAAAATTTTCATTTTCATTTAAAGAGCAATTCTTTGGGTCTAAATCTATTGATCTGGATCGTATGTCCACTCTGAATAAGTTAGTTGAGGTTGTAATAAACTAAAATGAGTATGGAAACGTCTTTACCCGTAACCCATATCTATAACCTGAATTAGCCTAAAATGAAAAATATTCTTCGTAAATTTAACACAATATTAATTATGCCTACAATCCACAATTTTGAAGTTTGTCGCGTAATCAATTTAGACTATCGACCACTATAAGATTGGGAAGTTTGCAGCGCTTTTCACGTAATGTAGAACTATAGTGCAGCGAGGTACTGCTTTATTCACATCTATCTCATCGAAAGTGAGCAAGAATAAAAACCCCTACTTTTTGCCTCATGTCTCCCAATAACAAAAGCTACCACCGGGTATTTGTTTATTAAAGTTTTTTATCGATGTCGAGTCAGAACCGGCTCGTTTCTTCGCATTTAGTATATGGCTGGGCGTCGCCTTCAATTCCGGAGCGCCCAACAGATGTCGCAACTCAACTCTTACGCTAAAATCCACTAGAGGGCGCTACAGTAACGGCCACTTAAACACCGCTTATTTGCAGAATTAATTAAACATAATGTTAAAGACCCATAAAAGTTAATTAACCGTAATTTATGTATCAATACACAAGGTAAAGCGAAGGTGGAACGTTCGCATCTCCGTCTAACGAATAATATTACTTTGCATATTACGGCGACTATTAATTACAGGCAAGAACACGCTACTGTAAAAAAGATTTAAATAATTGGAATCGTGATCGGCTCCGCTCGATTCGAACAAGGATATAAACAATTAAATAAACGATTGCTTTTTATATGCAAAAAGGCCAATATTGTTCGGATTACAAGCCATAAAATTGCTAAATTACCGCGGTTATTATGTACTCTGTGTGTATGGGAACATGTTTGTGCGTGCTCAAGGTGCGGGTTATTAAGGCTATTTGGGGAGAACCTTGAGGTTAATTATCAGCATTAAACTCTCCTTTGCTTGTAAGTATATTGAGGACTAATTCAGATTTTTCAATTGCAGATTCGCATAAAAGAGAAAGCAGGTCCACACAGACTCACCGTTCTTGACTCATTGGCGCGAGAATTCCGAGAAATCCGAGAAATTTTTGTTCGAATCGGTTAAGCAGGATCTCCTAGGCAGCATACCTAGACAGGAAAACCCGGTGAATCTTGAGATAGAGAGATAAGTCGAATAAAACCGGCACCGAGATGTTCGCCATAATGCAAATAGATAACGACGTGTCCCGCGACCAGTTCCGGAGAAAGATGAGGGCCAAGTGCGAGTTCGTCTGCAAGTACTGCCAGAGGAGGTTCACCAAACCGTACAACCTCATGATACACGAGAGGACTCACAAGAGCCCGGAGCTCACGTTCAGTTGCGAGGTGTGCGGGAAGAGCTTCAAGAGGCAGGACAATTTGAAACAGCACAGGTTAGTACTCACTTTGGTACTCACAGTACCGCCATTTGGTTGAAATTTTTGGTGAAAAAGAAGAGTTTATGGGGAGGATTGGTGTGTTTTTGTGGCGTTTGGTAACAATCCGTTCAAAAGGATTTTTTGTGATTTACTCAAAAGCTTTTTTTCCATCAAACACCCTGTATAGCACTGAGTATTTCGCATCTATCGACCACAATGAACATTTCTTTCTTATACATTTTGTAGCTACACCTCTTAGTTGTCGAGTAATACGGGGATTAATAAGGTCATCTTTCCAATGCTTTTTTGGGATTTTTTTACGACTCCCTCTATATTATTTAATATTGTGAACCTAGCGAGCAGAAGATGTTCCTGAATACACTCTCCTATAGCTCTTTCTATCGGGGACTAAACAAAGATTAAAAATTCATATTTCCTGACTGGAAAGTGTCACGTCCATGGAAGTTTTAGCAGTTTTAGATCTGCCACAGGGGTTTTCGAGGAGTTACAAAGTTTCAGGTTTTTAATGCCGAAGTGAACAGCAAGTTTTGCTTTGATTTTTCATGATTCTCTCGTAATGTGATAGAAAGGAAAAATGCGTGAATTAATGTTTTTCCTTTTCCTCTGCCTGTGTTTTTAAATGTGATCAATTTTACTAGTTTCCGTCGCGTTTTCCTTGCTTTCCCCAAAAGTTTCCCTTAATACATCTGCCACCTCCACTTGTCTAAACCACCAGAAATCAACCTTGACAAAATTACATCCGTTTCCCTCCTCAAACAGCCCGGATTAAAGTCTTATCCTAATCTGTGCACGCGGCCCGCGTGCGGCAATGAGCAGCATTACCTTCGACAAACATTATTCCGAATCCTCGTAAATCCAAATTGAGCGTTATAAAGTATGTAAATTAGGAAATGAGGCTCTTTAATTGGTATTTCAGTGGTGTGGAAAATCTCGAAGAATTTGCCACGGGACATTAAAACTGGCGTACAGGCCTTATTGCCAAAAATACGATTCTCGCATATATTACCTTATAGATAGGCGGTAGACCTCGACGAATTTGGTTTATTGCCTTTTGGAAACGAGCTGTTAAAAGTTGCCTTTTAAACGGCTTAAAATTTAGTACTTGAGATTAAAGATTACCCACAAAAGCACACAATTTCTTGCTATAACTTCTACGAAGGCCCAGTTTTCTGGGACCTTTTCGAGACCAAAATACTGGATAATAAATTATGATATTGCATGGCACGAACACTTTCCTCCTAACCACAAAATTCACTCTTTAGTTTTAAGCGTTGCTCTTCCCTTACTAAAAATGGTCTTTCATTAACTCACTTTCGATGGTTCGGTGGTTATGGAAAATCGTCTAATGCTGTGAAATATTGTAGATTTATTGCCGTATTATTTTCAGTTTCAGCGAAATGTACATAAACATTTATACTAATTGAGCAATCCTATATTTTAGATGTAATCAGTGTGTGTGGCGATAAGGTGGTGAAAACCTCTATGGTGAAAAATGGCTAAAGGGGGCTCTTCCTCTATATTTCATAATGTAAGACCCGTCTTTTAACATCGTTTTAAGTAGTTGCCAATAACCCTCGTTGCTTTTGTTTGGCGGTTGATGAGGCCCAGGTACTGACCGAAACGTTGCTTTATTGGTTTCAGGACAATACACTATCCCTGCTCCAGCCCCACATTTACGCACTGCAATAGGTACTAAGACCGACAACCCCGTTTGACTTCACGCAAAACAGTATTTTCGTAATA
The DNA here is from genome assembly GCF_039881205.1 of Euwallacea similis. Taxonomy (NCBI): domain Eukaryota; kingdom Metazoa; phylum Arthropoda; class Insecta; order Coleoptera; family Curculionidae; genus Euwallacea; species Euwallacea similis. Next base: position 694,048 of record NC_089609.1, read on the forward strand.
GTAAGGAAATGGTCGTGGAAGCGTGCTGGCCTATCGATATTCCTTTTTTCGACTAGTAATGGGCAGCGGTATCGATAATGGCAACCAATCGCGTGGCTCCCCGACTGCTTAATAAATACGTCATTTTCACCTTTATTTATTTCCTCCTCCTAGCTATGTATTGTGTATGTATATAGGTTATTTTATGTAATTTCCGAAGCTTATTTATGTCAAAAATTTCTATTAAGTGTAACTTTCAAGGGACTAATAACGTCTAGTCTAAAATTTACTTTATACTTTACGATTAACCTTATTTAACCTAGTAAGTAAGCGACAATTTGAAGTGTAAAAACAGCTTGTTTAAAGACTAAAAAATGCCAGTTTTATATCGTATTTGTATGTTTAGTTTGTGATTTAGACCTTAAGTAATAGTGTGTGCAATCCAGTGGATCTTATCCGTTATAGAAGAACTTATATTTGGCCGAGAACGTCCTAGCAAGTCTTCTTGACTATACTTATCGCTTGAAATAATTGTGTCATTTTTGCAACAAAGCAAAAATGTATTTCAATTATGTATTGCTTGACAAAGCTTATGAATTGTGTAAATTTTCCTTTAAGTGTTTATAAGGCCGTTCCTACAATAGCGGCCTTTTAGATCATAATTCGATATTATTTATACGGCTAATTCTTGAATTATTGCCTTTATAGAAATAAACCAGTCAAAAAATATCCTGTTGCTCGTTTCATTTTCAAATCCACAACCTCTAGGCGTTGCTGAGATATCAGCAATCACTTTTGCAGGAAAATAGAAAATTATCGACCCTCGGCAAATTATCGATTTCAATAAAATCGATATCTCCACATTATTTTTTGGTCCTTTTTCAAGGCGTATATATTTTCTTTGCCAAATAAAGCCAGATCATCCCAGATTAAAGAGAAAACAACTTTCGAAAGCCGAAGCAACGAAATATGCCAATCTGTTTTGCCTCTGAATATGTATACGTTAATAAAAGTTCGACTTTATAGTTTTCATCTATACTGAGCTGTGCGAAAGCAAGAGCTGCAATGCTCCTGAAAGGATGATGGTAATTTTTAGATATGTGACTATCATCCTACACTTTCCGTTAACAATTCCGTTTTAAGAAGCCATTGTCGTTTGCTTCTAACGCAAAAGAGTAGTTTTGTGATCGTGTTTCTAGGCAACTAATCTAATGATTTTAGCCAATGTTTATGGTTAACAATTTGGCTCATAAATTAGAAAATTTCCAGCCATTTTCTCAAAGAAGCAGCGTCGTACTAAGGGCAATTTCTAGGGCATAGGAATCTGGCGAAAACAGTTTTTTTTATTAAAGAAATTCTTGACCCGTGAAAATGCGCCATTGATTTTAACCAACATTCATGCTCAACAAATTGACTCAGAAATCAGGAATTTTCTATTAATGTTCTGAAAAAAGTAGCATCGTAACAACAATTATTTTGTTTTAATACACATTACGCCACTGACTTTTTACTGCTCGAAAATTGCAAATTTCATTTTCACTTATTAGACAAACGAAAAAAGACCCTGGAGAGACCTCAGAGGCGTATATTGCCATATGAAATAAAGCACAAACTGAAATGAGTTCTAATCGAGTGGTGCAGCCATGGACGCACGTATATATAACACCGAGATCCGCAAATATTCAAGGTATTATTGCACCGACAACGAATCACAAGTCGATGGGCAAAATTTTCCCGTAATTAAGAAGTGAAAAGGTCACCAAAATCGTGATTTCGGTAGGCTGGGAAGTAGAACGAACCCAGCTCAGCCCTGCAGCCGGTCCTAAAGCGCGATTTTTTAGGCCACTTGTTGCCGGACGAACCCACAAGTACCTGCAATTTCAGCAATTTGATTGACTCGCGCTAATTGCCACGGAACCACCTTAAAAACGCGACAGCATCAGAGATGTCGTGATGGTCGCACCCTTTGATCCTCTATTGTTTCGCCGCCTACTGTGGCACCATTGTATGCGATCTTCGATTGTTCCCCGAAAGAATCTATCATCGATTCGAACCGCCATCTCTAGGTTTTTGATTAAAACTTATTGCATTTACTGCTGCCTGACGGATGAATGATCAAGGATGGACCTCGCAAGAAATTTTCCTGAGGGCACTGCTGCTTGTAGGAACCGCTACTACATTTACATAAGAAATGAAAAAATGCCAGGTTCCCAGATCTACACGGTTGCGCCTCCAAGGTCGTGACTCACCCCCTGGTGGTACCAGTTATCAGCATGTGCGTTCCAAATTGTCTTAAATGGGTACATAAAAAGGACGTTTTCTGTGAGAGCTTAAGCGAATTGGGAACGCAGTTGTTTGCCTAAAGGGCGATTCACACAAGAACTGACCTGCAACAAAGAACGGTAACTGTCGATAATAAGGCCTAAACATGAGAAAGACTACTGGAGCGACTACCATGTTTCGCATGGTGCGTTGACGGGCAATTAATGGTACGAAATTGGTACCGAGGGCGTTTGCGTGTGATCGCCACGGCCTTGGTTTTATTGCTACCATAATCACCGTTTTTTCCACCACCAAATGGTGGTACTACGTATATTAATGTGGATACTACCTACGTCCATAGATCACGGCAGCCCCAATAAAACAGCATGAGCCGCAAAACCAAAACGTGCTGTAATCCTTGGGAGTGAATTACAGCGACCAAGAACCACTACTGGTATTATAATTCTTGGTCGGTGTGATAAATCAGGGTTAAGCTTTCCAATAACATTTCCATTGCGTTATTTATTGTTAATGGTTTTGTTTAAAAACGGATCTGTTTATCACGATTCGGTGCTGGGGATTAATGGCGGCTCGACGTGAGAAAATCGCTCGGACCAGAAAAAGGCGAGAACGAGTGATATCGATACTATTGCTGCATTCCTATTCTTATACTGGGTGTCATCCTGGGAATGCCAGAATGCCAAGGCCTGGAAAATGGCAATAGCTCGCTTCTGAGACGTAATATGGAGGTGGTATTTTTTAAATCGTTTTTGTGCATTCTTTTCTTGTGTTTCTCTTCTTCATTCTTTTCTTCATATATGTTTGCCTGCGATGCTCTCCTTTTATTCTCCCTTGTTTTACCAAACTTCAGAAAATCTAACATTTTTGCCGCCAAACCGCTTTCTAGTTTTTCCAGTTAGAAGTCTGGTTAATTCGGGGTTCTTCTTTCACAGAAAGGCCACTAAGGCCCTCAAACCGCGACACTGCAGATTTCTTCATCTCTCTCTTCAATATCAGATCTTCGAATAGAAGAACTCGCAATGAAGACTCGTGCGGGTGTGAGAAAAGATCGCGCACCAGGTTCACAACAGATTTTGCAGCCGCAGGCATTGCACAAATAGCGTCCTGCAAGCGACGTTGCCAGATTTCTGTAGGAAATTTCCCCAGAAATAATAAGAAAACTGCTACACCCCTATGACAATTTGTTCTAAATCCTTCTCATTGTTAGGAGATTCCGGGCGACAGTGTTGCGTTTAATGACCAATGTCTTGTTAGGAGCTCAGGATTTTACCCTAGACGTGACAACTCCGCGAGCCGCCATTCATCTCCTGCTACGGATGACTTGATCCGAAGACGCGCTTGCCCCTCTGCGTGCTCACTAAAATACTTAATGACGATGTTAAATATCTTTTGATGTGCCCATAGGAATTTTCCTCGTCTCGATCGGAAGTGAGCGGATTCCTGCAGATTTCGGTGCCTGCGGCAGCCACCTAATCGTGTTGAGGTCGAAGGGCAACCGTAGACAGTTAACTTAACTGTATTATCGCTCTCCATTGCCGTAAAAAAAAACAACCTAAAGAAAAGAAGTGAAAGTGTGAGCTTTAAATCCGTGAAAAATTCATTGACAGCAGTGGCTGAGAACTTGCAGCGCCATCTTTCAATATTTACACATATTCATGGACCAATTTTTACCGTCACTGCCAGATGGAGCTTGAACGCGTTATGGGCTTGATGTGATCTTAATAGGATTGAGCTAGATGACCTTAGAGCTGCCTAATGACCCTTCAAAGTGCAAAAATCTCTCACAAGCGACGTATATAATGTAGTCAGCCTATTTTCAATTACGAACCGTCAGTTTCGGGCTACTTTAGGGGGCGTGCCGATGCCTTAATGACCCGGACCAGAGAGTGGTTATAGAAAATTACCTTTCGGTAATTTATTAACTTTTGATGATGGGAGAAACTACCGTAAAAATGCAGGTAATTCGGTTGTGCTGCCGTCATTAGCAGCAACAATGTCGATGCAAAGCGAACGATGTAGTTTCACATAAAAATATACAGGGTGGTTTTAGGAGTCACGCCTTTAGAGTGCCAATTGCTTGCACTTAAAGCCCCAATTTTGAATAAATTTTCATTGAATTTGAGACTACGAAATCCCGCACAAAAGTTACTTATAGAGACCTATTAAATAGGAATAATCTCTGTTATTTTTTACTTTTAAATGAACAATAATATATAAGGTGTCGTGTTTGGGTTAGTGGAAATAAGGGATGCAACCAATATATTCGAAAATATATAGGGTGATGTATTTGGAGAAGTTCACTTTTGGGTCGACAGACATGGAAGAATACGGAACGTTAAAATATGCACACTCGGTATCAATAGATGATTAATAAATTTCAAAGGTCCGATGCAGCCGAGATGTTAGAAACGGCTGCTTGCGAGGCGACCCAAACGAGCCCCCGAAAGAGCCCTAATTTCCTTTTGTGGCCAAACATCAATTACCGCTAAATACGTATTAATTAACGAAAAAACGCACAGTCACCCGGTGATATATCAATTAAGGGGGCCCACGGCATGATTGGGCCCCTTTCGGGCATTAGAGCCCACCACAGTTCGGGAGACGATTATCAATCGACGTTCAGCTGCCGAAATACCGATTCCCTTTTGTTATTAATTATGTTATTTGTACAAAAAATAATTTAGATCGATCTCGTCTACCTGACCGCTAATGAATCTATTGATGCTGCTATAGACATAAAATGCTCAAGACCGGCGACTAATTGACCGAAGTATGATGGGAGAATGGTCATAGATGTCAAATTTTGAGGTTAGGTGGAAAGTTCGCATAGTGCAATGTTGCCGCTCCGATCGGTCAGGCCTTCACACGAACCATCAACTTTGATTAAACTCTTCACAGTCATCACACAGTCGAGTCTAATTAACCAACAAAGGGGGTGTTCTTTACCGATCGCAATGCCCCCCATGGGGAAATCTACGATTTATCAAACATTCCCCGTTTACACGGGACGAGGACTGAAAGCCGGGCGCACATTATTCGGACACCCACGCGTTGGTCCATGTCAATCCGCATTTTATAAATGGTGTTAGACAATGTCGAGGCGTACGGCAGAATAGACAATCAGAAATTAATGATGTTAACACCTTTACGATACAATGAGCGAGCCGCATGGAATTTTAATCAATCAAAGAATTCCGCGCCACCTGCCAACCGAAACGTTTAATCAAACACCCATTGTCAGTGACGCGGAATAGCGTTAGAAGGAAAAATCCGCATCAAATCGGAAGTGGCAACGCTGCGATTTTCGTTTTTTTTTTTTCAAAGAAACACAACGAGGCGTAGCTGTCATTTGTGCAGTTTCATGCGATGTTGACATTTTGCGACCATCTGCTCGACATGAACTAAGTTCCCTTCCAATTGACGAGCCGCCTTTGTGCAGGTATACAGGTACCATTTCAACGTTAACTTGACAACAATACGTGGTATTTAAAATCGAAGTCGTCTCCGATTTTTACATTGATAGTTAATAGGCAGACTTCACACTGTTTTAAAAATGTGCCCATTCATTTTCGATACAGCTGAATTGATGAACTTTGAAAATCCATTCAGTCGCTCTGAAATTTCTATAGGGAAATGGCAATGCCGCAATTTTCACTCGTATCGCTGAGCAACCTGAGAGCTGTCATTTTTAGACCTAGTGCTGCGTTCTTGCTTTGCCCTCAGTGCATCGGAGTCGGGATAAATAGTCGTTTTTCCGGTGTTTCTGAGCGAGTGTTTATAAGCGGAATTGGTTCAATGATACAAGAATAATATTTTAGTTCTGTTATCTCACGTTCAATTGAGGTGGATTTGGTCGGCGGGTGGCAGTCGGCCCATGACTGGACGGTTCTTCCTGTTGTCCGAATGTTGGTTAATTGTAGGGAGAAGAATGCGGTTGCATCAAAGTTCTAGAAAGATTCTCGATTTTTCACTGATTCCGTTTGTAAACACTCACAAAAAGCAAAATAAACTATTTCTTTTGTCCATGCAAAAACGGCTGTTGTCAGCTGACTCCGCGGAACAAATGAAAATCGCGGCATTGCCATTTTCGTGCCAATGTCGAATTTTCAAGGCGACTGCCTAAATTTTCTTAAATCTGCCTTTCAGCTGTGCCTAAAATGAACGGGAACGCTTTGAAAATGGGGCGAAGCCTGCACCATTGGCTGTCACAGTCAATATGGCAGATTAGAAATTTAATCTTCGTGAGCTTCTGTATAAAAATGTCGTAAAATATATGGTGTTTGAGGCACTCTGAACCTATACAAGGAACCCAAAAAAACGCATTTTTTTACGCACGTGCTTAGAGAGCATTTGATAGACAGAGTATTGTGCCGAGGAACCAAAAACTGACACAATTATTTATGCGTTCACTGAGAAATAAGAATAACTGATATTAGCAGAATCTTTGAAGGGTCTCAAGAGGACAAATTGGCGACTCCAAATTGTCCGGCCCAAGACACCGATAAATTACCGGACAACGAATCGGGGAACCTTATGGGTTCGGCTGACGACGACCACTCTCCGGATTATCTTAATATATACAAGGAATTTCAATAAATGTGTTGAAAATTAATCAGGGGACGATACCAGAGGTGTAAAGAATGCTGTTCTGCCCAAAATGCAAATTCGGACGCTGCATCTCCTCGGCTATTTATTATATCTCGGATCGGGTGCCCGGTTATCGTTTCGAAACGGGGTTTTTATCCTAAAAGAGCGGCAGGGTGACTAATGAATCGGGTACCCGATGATGGTTTTTTGGCACTTTCTCTGAAAATCGGTTTAAAACCCATTAACTGGCCTTTTATCCCCGAGAAACCTCACACACACAAACATTCCTTTTGTTGCCCAGATCCATTCGGACAGATAATATTCCTAATCCCGATGCTACCGAAAATTGAAGCCGTCAAAAAGCGACTTTAAGACACCGTATCAAATGCATAATAAAAGTCTTCTCGGGTCCGACTTTTGTGTAAAGCGCCACGCCCACTGTCAGCCGGACAATGGACGGCCTCTAAATTGGATAAAACCCTGTATAAAAAGGATTCGATCGAGGCACAAAAGGAGTTTTATTCTCCGAATGTAAATATTTCTGGTCGGGCACAATGGTATGTGTCGGCTTACGGATAGCGCCGCCTATCTATTAACACTGACAATAACACTAGGAATGTCCGTCTGTTTTCGAATTCTCAGATGACCACCAGAAGAGATGATTGCTGTCCGAGGTGTAATGCGCTTGTCAGGGATGCCACTTGTCAGAATGGCAGTCAACGCCACTAGTCAAAAAGCAATTTAGTCATTAGTCTTACTCTAGGGGAATCACCTGGTCGTTGCCCCATCCTTGTGGTAGATGTTCGAAGCATTTGCATTTAGTTTCAGCGTTGAAACTCGCCAAATCGCAAATATCGATAATCGTGACGAACTTCGGAGTATCGCGAGCCTCTAGAGGTCTGTAGCACTTCCTGACAGAACTACTTGGTTGAGCTAAAGCACGCAAAACTGCGGTGTTGCCTCTGATCTCTGTTGAATTTCCAAAAGGTTTTTGTGCCGAATTTAAAGACCAAATTATCTTATTAAAGTTCGGAATGTGCCCTCTTATGGGAGTGTGCCTCTGCCCGGTGCGTTCCGACCCTCCAAAAAAGCTTGAAAGTTAGTTTTACTCACTCCACATACTCTATTTCCTCCGTCTGAAATTGACAACCTCAGTAAATGACAGATTCCGATCCCGCGAGAAGTATACATCGTTCTACGATTGATTGAATCTCATTAACGCATAAGAAATCATGCATTAATGAGGAGCATTAATGAATGATTTTGTAGTAAGAAAACGTGCTGATAATCAGTTTACCGCGAAAAACAGTTATTTCAACTTCAAACCAAGGCCGCCCTATCCCATTTTTCCTCGTTTCTGGATCATTAATCGAAGTCTCCGCATGACGTGGAATGCGAGCAGAAGAACAAACACTCGCTGATCGTTCTAAATTAGTTTCATATCAAAAGTAATTTATGTAGAGCAGAATCGGGCCCTGTAAATGGCTTGTAGTTCGCAGCAAGAAGTCCGACCTTATTTATGTTACAGTACGAGCTGCTACTTTATAAACGGCATGGGTTAATGATACGTCCGAGGTGTGGTCTAAATTGAAAATTTCGCCCTCTGAAACTTCAGTAGTTATGCCCCGACGAGTTCGAATGCGGCCATACATCTTCGATGTCGCCATTTATCAAAATTCGAAGTTCAAAGAGGCCGCAGAGGCGACAGTTTCACAAAGAATTGAGCTGAGGCACAATTTGAGTAATTTTGGAACATCTACCTGACGGTTTTGCTACCTATGTTTCGTTTGTTCTACAGGGAAAGTTATCTTTTGGGGGTTATTAATGATTGCTGCAAAAAAGCAGCATTGTGGTAGCACCAGCAAGCAGAAATTGAAATAATTGAAAAATACGTTCTTCAGTTAACTAAGGCGATGGCAAAAAAGCCCGCGTCCACCTATCTAATGCATCTACAGAAAAAGACAACTGAGCCATTCTCATAAAATTTATGGACAAAAACATGGAAACAAACGCCCGTCCGAAACGCACAACACATGCATATTTAGCAAGTTCGCACCTTGGCAAATACTTTCATAAATCAATTCGAAATAAATCCAAACAAATCGCCAACGCGGGATAATAAAATTCCGAAATTATCTTCCATCTTCTGTGTGATGTATACACTGCTAGAAGCCTGAGATGAACCCCCGGTTTCCTATTTGAAAAAATTGAAATCTCAATTCACACGAGCCCAGACCTGAACTGGTTAAGGCAAACGCTGTGAGCCAAATTGGCAGCACCCAATCTCCATTCCAAGGCACTCAAAAGGGGGCCGGGTTTAGTTTAACAGCAGTGTATCTTGGGCAATAAAATTCCGAAATAATCTCGCATCTCCGAGACATTTATACCGAGTTAGACAAATAAGCTGAGCCGTTGGCAGGTCGGTGAGAATTACATCGGCCGATAATATCTCGGAAACTGGCGAGAAGTCTTCATTTCATATGCGGGTGCTCGCCGTGAAATATTCCGACGTTGTCCACGTACGCTGGGCAAAATATGAGCGTTAAATTATGAAAAACGACTTAACTATCAATGGGATTTTTACACGAGAAATGAGCAAATAAAAGACTTCTGGGAGTTCCAATCCGGCTGAATGAAAAATGTCCATTGATTAGTCCGTTCGAGGGGAATCAACACAATGATAAAGAAGTCGAAAACCTGACCAATTAGCCGTTGAAATTTGATTCCACTTTATCAGGGGACAAATAAAAAGCGTCGGCTCTGCATTGCTGACATTACTCTGTTTGGACAGGTTACAAGGATGTTAAGGATTTTAAGTGCAGGACCGGATTTTAAACCGCGTCACTATCTAATTCCAATTTTTTCTGGCGCATTTTAAAATATTTTCCTTGAGGAACATTCGCGACGTTACCTCTCTGCTGCAGGTTGTTAATGGCGTGTTCTTTAATCTTTGAACGTTCACGCGATTGGGAAATTTGATGTAATGATTTGAGCTCCAGACGGTCCTGGAATTTCAAATGTTGTCACATGTTCATAAAGCATAAATTGAAAAGAAAATAAAGTTGTTAAAATATCTTGATTTCAAGTTCAAAAAATATCTGAAAATGAGGGTGGTGACATCCTGAGGATCCCATGGACAAATCTGAAATGATGTAAAAAAGTTGGAGAACGAGCCATTCTTTAAGGAAACTGGCAGTTTTAACGCAGGGACGGTCTAGGCAATGCTTTTAGCAATGTTCTTGGCTTGAAAAATCGCTCGTAGCAATGCACTAAACGAAAACATTAAAATTAGGTACGCTACTGTCTTTGTTAAAAAAAATGATAAAATAGCTTTTCAGACATCAGTGTCGTGATAATCGGGGTATCAAAGGAGATCTTGAATCGTAACGTCATCCATGACGTTTGATTTCCATGGCAACTAAAAAAACAGCAACACAGATCACGACGTTATGGCTGTTACTCTATGGTTGTTGCACCACGATTTGGGAAAGTTATCATCGATTTGCCCTTTTCGGCAAATGAGGCGTTAATCCATGACAGCGAAACAGAAGGAAATAATATCATCATCACTCCTTATGTCGCATAGGCAGCGCCTGTCCCGGCGCGTGACATCACAGGGTCACTAATACGGCACCATGGCGACATTTTTTCGCAACGTATACTCTGTTCTCGGCCACTACTTGAGTCACTATTTGAGAAGTGGGCCGCATTCAGCAGAGGTACCCAGCAATATTGCAACTGTGAACTCCCATATTTAACTCTATGTGAAGAGTGGCTTGTCATTGAACAGAGTCTTAACAGTTGCACAACTGTTGACTCTGCGCACTGCGGCCGCTGGCGGTAACACACGTTTAATTCGATTACGGTTCTGGATGATTGAATAATTTGACAGCTCTCAGGGCGCAACACTGGCAATTACGGACCCGGTTTCCGCGTCACAGAATAATGTTAGCCATGAAGACAGCGACCATCGGGCAACGTTATTTTTATGTGTCCTCGCGTGTGGTCACGATGGTGACGCGTTTACGACCTCAGCCGCACGTCTTTATCACCACTCGGTCATGACTAATTGGCGATCGGGAGATAACATTTCGGCCCTCTCGTTTTCGGTCCTTCTTCAAACCGGTCACCGGAGGTGTCACGTAGAACGCGCCCTTTATTAATCTCTTGATACATGTTTAATCATCTTTTGCGCTTTTTTTATCACGGAAAATACACGTGATGTATTAATTGGGCAAATTTTAGCTTGAAACAAAAGAGGTTGTGGAAACTGACACTTTTTTGAGATTTACCGGTTGTAATTTCCCAGAAACGGTCGGGCTCGGGTTCGGCTCATAACTCTCGATGGATGGTTCTGTCTAGGCTTCCACTTTGTAATATAATAATTACGGTTAAATGCCGGTTACCCAGGGGTTTTGGGGATTATTTTGTTGCGACCATTTGATATTTCCTGCTTTAGACCGGGAAAAAACAGCGTTTCCTTGTCACAAATAATGACATTCCATGCACTATCTGTTGGTCTTTATGCTATAAAACGTGACAAATACTCAAACTTCTTATCGGTTGCAGTTTCGTGTAAATTTAAAACGGATAGAATTTCGCATGTCTACCTGTAGTTGTAGGGTAAAAATATTGGAAACAGAGTATATCTCCAGCGCGACGCTTATGGGGAAACCAAATTTCTATATGTTGAGAAATCAAGTCAGTGAGCCGGTTTAATTTCTTTGAATTTTAATTTTTTTCTATCCCCTACATATACGCCATCGATTAAAACTGTCGAAATCATGGGTAGCTAACACATAATTATTATAAATCTCCATCTTATTCCGGACTACAGCTCTGCGTTGGATCTGCAGTTAGAAAAAAAACTGATCTTGTGTCAAGAGAACATTAAATGCTTCTTAATGATACAGAAGCAAAATTCGGTTGTTTGTTAATTATAGGTTTTGTAGCATTTTTTTGTAAACCCGACTTAACCAGAAATCTATTTCGGCACTTAATGATAGTGTCCGTGGTCGGGCGGCGGATCGGAAAGGAAAATAGCTTTGGGGATTTCTTCTACTGGTATTCATTCGATTGCTCATATACCTGCGACCTTCTAAATGAATGTAAATTTAATGTAAATAAAGGCTTATTCATGTCTTGACTCAATTTTTAAGCCGCTTGAAGTGACTTGAAACCAACTTTTCCTGTAACCCGGTCGAGTATTGCTGCGCCGAACGGCACCCGTCCTAACTGGGGCAATTGGAAAAACAACTGAAAGTGAAATTTTTCACAAAACAAAGAAACGTCGCCCTTGGCAACTGTGATCCTACGGAGACGAGTGCGACGACAATCGACGATCGTTCCTTGGCCGACAAAAATGCAGAAACAAGCGAGTGCCGTCGTAAATAAGCGTCGGGCGAAGATGGCAACGCGTGGGCAAAACATAAAAGCATCGCGGCCCTAAATCATGGCACTCTCGCCATAAAGCACCGGGCACGGTACCACACAGGACGGTGCGGAAATATGAGGCTGTTTAGCGACGTGTTGCTATACGTTACACATCGCATTATTGTGCTGTTTCTCATTGTAAGACGTTTGTCGATGATGTAACAACGTTAGAGTTGACCATTTCGATTCTTCGATTAGTGATGTTGGCGCATGCACGATCAATCACAGACCGGGGGCCTCCAGCTTATTAGATTAAGTTAATCTGTTCTTGTCCGCGGGTTCTTTGGCTGCGATACCATCTTTAGCTCTTTACCAATTACGCTCCTACTGAGTTCGCACGCATCTGCATACCGGGGGGAACCTTATGGGAATCGCCCCGGATTCTGAAAAATCCCACTCTGAGACGGTGGGAAATGCTCAACTCGTCTTGCACAATGATTCATTCCGAACGGTTCTGGTACCGGCGTCATAAATTACGCGATCATAGAAGGATTATTGCCGTTTCATTCTAGCTCGCTTGTGGACGTGATTGATTTAGTCGCACTTAAAGGTTTGACGATTTTATTGCAGCACCGAACGACCATCACGTCTAAGAGACCAAAGGGACCTTTTGAGCATCGCACTACCTACTGCATTTCGGAGATGAATACTTATTAGACTGAAATAATGATTCTTGGTGGTAGATAACCTCTGAACTTGAACTACCAGGAATGGTTCAGCCAAGATGAAGAAGCCACAGTGGTTTCGGCACATTTGATGATACAATCGCAGCCAGACGGTGTGTGTAACGTTACAGACCTGCACTCGAGGTTTTCTTGTCGTTCAGACAACAAAGGCAAGATTACAATTTATGTAAATTCCCATGTTCTGAAGAAACTTTGGAGTTTTAGAAAGAGGCAACTCTGCCTTTGGAGCTTTGCTTGATTTGGAAACTTGCCATACTTGAGGTGACATCAAGTCACTCAAGCTTTCCGCATGAAATATCATGCGAGACTCGAATAAGCAGCAAGGATTTGTGTTGAGGGATACATCGAACAATTTCCTAGAAGAGGTCATGATTGTGGTCATTCACTAATACGATCAAACTATCAGTACTTGGGCGAAATGCCTCCAAAAATCGGGTCAACCTTCATCCCATCGTACAGGAAGCATTCAGCAGCTCCCATCTACTTCGTTAGCGCGCGTTCAACTATCCAAGCAAATTGAATAAAATATCAAATTAATTGATAAATTTGATCGTTAGCTCGGGTACCAACTCGGAGGTAATTACATTAATAACGTGTTTTAAGTCCAATATCCGAGCGGTACATAGCGTAAACATGTGCAAGCGCTAGGTGGCCGCTAGGTTCGATTACATGCTGCTTACCAGGGCTTTTCAGAAAGAGAGAAGTCCGTTAACGAGCAACAAGCAAATAAGGAAATCTTTGCCCATTTTCTGTGGTTTGTCTCAGTTCAGCTCCTGGCCTAGCGAGACTGCCCAGGAACAGAAAGTTTCTCATCATGAATGAAGTTAATCCGACGTTTCTTAAAGTCACCGGTCGCCTTCAGCGCAGTTAACAGTTGCGTAAAATGCGTGTATTATAGATTAAAGGATTTTTTTGTTACATAACTTCGACTTCATCTTCCGGCAACGGTCCTCGTCCCCCGAATTTCCGGCTTCCCTACTACAAAACTATTTTTGGGGCACTCCCTCGTAAGAATGATAATCGATAAATTGATCACCAAAGCATCGATTCCGCGGGAAATAAATAAGGCAGTTTTACTGCAGAAGACAGTCTAGACGCCATCAGGGTCTTATGGAGTTTTATGCTAATAAGACGAGTTGCCAATTACCGCTTCTCCCAGCATCGGTGGGCAGCGAGGCCCATAAAGGCACGACGTCTCTTTAGCTCTGGCAGCTCATCTATCAATTGTCGATTTTTACCTCAAACGAGGCGCGTATATAAATCCTCTCGGGCCAATTAACCTTAACGAAAATATTGAATTTCACTCGATAAGGAAAGTTTGAGCCGCAGGGGATCTCCGCAATCGGTTCCCGAGATCTGTAAGGAGACCTAGATTCGAACGGTAGCGGTATCTGGTGGCATCATCTGGTGTCACATAAAGTTGGCAAAGAAGGGCAATTTTGTGGTGGAGAGGATCACAGGGCGACGCCCCAGTTGAGTGAAATCAACCGCAGATAAGGTTTTTCAGCTTCGGGTTTCGATAAGTTCGTCGAATTATGAGGTTTTAGGAATGCAATGGGGATCGAATATCTTCAAATCTGTAAAAAGTAGCTACAGGACTAGGCAGTAGAAAATAGTTCCTCGCGTAGGGCGCAATTTAAAAACATTAAAATATACCGAACGTTCAGTTGGGAAAAGTCGATTTTCTGGCCTTAAAATGTAACGGAACTTTTTTTGAATCGCTTATGGCTGTGCTGCCGTAAATATTTCGAAATCTATATCGAATCGAATACGGTACTATTTGAAACCATAAAAATATACAGGATGCATCATTTAAAAAAGTTGAATCTCGCGCTTTGTAGTGAATTCCCTACGGCCGTAAGGTCCCCGTAACTAGTCTTAAAGACATTCGGGCCTTAATACCATGTTATTACTGAGATAATGTATATTGAAAATCATATTAGTTCCGGTCAAGTTTTCTAAATTTTTAATACATAGTAAGCATGGATAATATATAGTTTCTTATGCTTGCGGACGAGATGAACCGAGGACATGTAAAAAGATGTACATAGAGAATAAACATTAAAAAGGAGAGAGGCTAAATTACAGACAATAAACAAACTCCAGTCATTTGCCTCAGGTCGATTTTCTGGAACCATCAAAAAGACCGTCATTTTGAAGCAAATTAATAAAAGAATAGTTGCACACTAACCTGTCTCAATGCCGCCTTTGACTTGTCTCTCCTCACTTGCCGAAGCTTTCACTTCCATTCAATTTGAATCCTATCCTGGAGTGCACTCGGTGATCGTGCGACTTCGGAGAACCGAACGCGACGGACGCGATATTCCCGGTATTGTCAAATAAAATCGAATATTAAACGTGCGATTTTTTCCTGTTTTCAATCAAACACGATCCCGTACGAAGGCTCATTACGTTTCTACTTAATTACCCTTCGAGTGTGCACAAACTTTTCTAATTTTTCTCAACATTTTCAGGCAAAATTTGATGGTTTTCCCGAGCGAAGTGGAAAGGGACGCGGCGACGTCATTAACACTGACAACTGAAGCGTTATTGTTTTGTTTCCAAAGCCTTCTTAACCATATTAAATAGGCGCCTCCTGTTTATTTTAGCTTCCCGCTTATTTTCAGTTTTTTACTCATTTTACGTCATTTCTAATACTACGTGCTGCATAAACACGATTTGTTCCCTCCTCATACATGACCCAATGTTCAATGCATTATCACACGTAACGTGCTTAAAGCCTGATTGCTCCCAGTCTTTAACGAACAAAGCGATGGATCAAGGCAGCCACCATGGAACTGAAATCATCACATTAAGCCAGTTTTCCTTCGGAGGCATTTACGAAGGTATCTCGACATCGGCCGCTTTTTAATCACGTGCATAATAAAGCTCATAAAAACTAAATCATAATATCGTATAAATTATGAAATTTTTAATTGTGCGCACAGTAGGTGAGCCGCCATATATCTTCCGCTTTGAATGAATTTGGGGCCCGCTCCGGAATTTATAATGAGCCCTATTATTTCGGCTTATTATTATTTCGAATCTGACAACCACTGAATGGGCTATGAGCTTCCATAAAAATGCTCTGAGTAACAATGACCATCATGTCTGAGTTGTTTCCACACCATAACCGTTGAACACACCAATAAAATTTTCGAAAAAAACGAAATTTACGATTCACTATGAGGCACGCATATCCATAGAGAGTGATTTGCAATGCGGTTTTGTACCCGTTTGTTTGGATGTGGTTTGATTCGGTTTTATTGTCGCCAGACAAAGGGGCTACTGCCATTAAAAACTCTTTATTAGGCTCGTTTTTAACTGATTCATTATGTGCCGAGGTGGGTATTTGTTTAAGGGCCATAAATCGGCGACAGTTCACCGAACGGGGATTATGGCTTCTGAAAATCACCACCGGCTTTATGGCTAGTTTATTCGAGTTTGATCTAATGATTCCTCAACTTTCTGGACAAAAGACGTACCACCTGTTCGTCCATAAAGCACCAGAGGTCAAGCTTTCGGTGAATGGAGCTTGACTTAGATTGATGGTGATCGCATATTGAATAATCCGTTACCAGAGTTACGGTATCCCGAGGAGATGAAAGGAGTTGTTACGAAAAGAAATAAAAATAAATAAGGCAGAATAATCGCTTCCATAAACCCGATAAACAGTTAAACGAAGAGTGACGATATTTTTCTGTTAGCGCGTCTATCGTCCACGCCTACGAGGTCTCGCGCTTTACAACTACTTAGTTCAGATTACATCATACACGGTGGGTTAAAAAGGGCCTTTGTACACTACCCATCTCGAAAACCCAGCAAGAACCCCCCTGAAAAAGCCCTGCGCACCAGAGGCGCCTTGGGCCCGGCCGCTCCCCATGCACCCCCTGCCCGAACTTGAAGGCGAAACGATCTTGAGGCTGCACCAACACACTCTGTAGACTGAATAAAACAAGACATTGTAAAAGCCAATGTCAACCACAAGAGTAGCAGCAGACATAAAATAATTTTATTGATCTCGGGTTTCGACTTGGTAGGTCCATACCAACCGACCACGATTATCTATAAAACTTTTCCCGTCCCGTACATGGACAGAATGGTTTTTCGGAATGACGTTCGGTTTTATTATTTCCTCTTTCCTCGCCTTACAAAGAGCTTTTAAGCATGTGGCAGAACGGCCGAATGACGATACGGAACTGGTTCTGAAAAATGGAGACGACTAGGGTGTCGCAATCGCGATCAACTGCAGGAGAAGTTGCCATAAAACTGAAAATATAGATAAGGGGGACGAAGCGTGAATATAAAGATAGCAGAAGCACCTGTGGGTGGCTGTGAAATGGATGTTTGCGAAGGGAGAAGCTGGGCCCTTTCGAGGAGCCGATTGCCCTACATATAGGGGCATGTCACTCTCAACATTCTCAGAGTGTTCGAAAACCTTTCGGGATACGACTGAAAGGCAGTCAAGTTATGCCCTTATCGGAAAAGCATCTTAATTAAAGAAACCCCCATCAGTTTTGGAAATATCTAGAAAAAAGACCGGTGTCTACCTCTTTTAGATTTCGAGACACACGAGGACTTGAAATAACCGCCATTCCGTTTTGAGCTCAGAAACTCGCCTTTTCACAGCGGGACACCCTGTATATTTACTTTCCTCCTACATACATCCATAACCTGCAGTTGCCGAGTTACTGGAGCCGTTGAGAAGACGAGGTCGATTTCTCAGAGGAATGGCCCATTCCTCCATGTAGGGCTGGCCTCAACAAGGTTGGCGCCCTGGTGAAGCTTTTAATCACCCTACCCCCAAAAAAACCACCGACCAGGGAACTCCGCCGCCCTTCCTGGTCTGTCGCCCTAGTCAGTACGACCTCCAAGGAAATTACTTCTTTCAGGTTAAGTGGAACCTCCAAATAGATAACGCATAACTTAAGACCTTCAATTCCGTTAAGGCAGATTCGAGGTCTTTGCGCCATAAGTCGATGCTTACAAAGTCTTAGCTCGAGACAAGCATTTGCCCCGAGCATTGAAGTACTCGAAGAAGTAAATTGAGCTGCGGCTGACAAGGCTCTTCCGCACCGATTTCTTTGAAATTAAATTTAGAATTACTAATCTGAACTAACCTGAACCATCCTGTAGGGATTTTCCCTTTGTTGTGGGAACTCGCCGAGAGAATTCGCAAGCGATTTCTCAAAACTAAAACCCATTAAGACCACAAGCCTTCTTGCTCATTTCCGCATTTGCTCTCACGACACTCAACACAAAAGGAGCCCTTTAAGCCCTGACAACTTAAACAATCAACTGAAAACATCTTCCGTCCGTCCAACCCAATTGTAGACGGCTTAAGACACCCCCACGTGACTCCGGGGCACCTGGACCGCTTAAGGAACCCAACCCTACGGGCGCTCTTAATAGGGTTCATTCAAGCCGAGAGTGTTTGCGGATGGAACAACTTCAAGTGCGAAATCGTGCTAAAAATAAGCCTCGGAAAGTAGGTTCTTAACACCTCCATTCGAGGACCACCCAGATGATGGTACTGTTTGACGATCAACGTACTTTGGGAGCAGATGTTGTGGCGGGAATAGTCGGAGCATCGGTAATTGGTAAAAAGGGGCTTAAAAGCGGGGCATTAATGGGGGATTAAAGAGGGAAGAGCAAGTGATCGTGGTTGTTCAGTCCCGCCGCTTAATCCGAAAATTGTCCGATTTTCTTGCGGCTTAAGCGCCATTAGGACGTGTTAGTGATACCTAATTTGAGATTTGCCCTGTGGGAGAAAACCGTTGGCGAATGGTTCCCAAAGAGCCAGACCACCCTTCGTAGGAGCCTAATTAATCCGAAACATAATTATCTCGATTCTTTTTCGATGGCTTTCACAGTAGATGACCGCGTGACGAGAACCTCCAGGGACATGACATAGTATTTTGATAATTGCTCATCATCCTCTCACGGTTGAACGGGCAAAAAACGGCTCAGTTTCTTGTCAACTGTTCATCATTTTTTCACTTAATTTCTCCCGGACATTTAGGTACACGAGACGGAGCTCCGTGCCGCATCTACTGGCCCCAATGCGCTCCGTCCTTGCTGCAGCTTTAGGGCAGTTGGATTGAATGATCATGTGCGACGTGCATCCGCTGATTATTTGCTCATCCCCCGCTTATCTGCATCACTGAAATTCTCTTTGTTTATAGAGGACGCGCACAAATCACCCCTGAAACCACCCTTCTCAACGTTCCCAAGCTTTATCGACATCAGGTAGTTTCCACGGCGACCTACTTTAAACAAACTCCCCATCATGGAGCTGCAAACATTCTTGCGTGCGAGAACACCCACATCATCCCTCGATGGCCCCACCCAGGACAAAATCCCAATTAATTAGGGGGCGAGAGGTGCTCACGAGACAAGCCTTATCTGAAATGGCTAATTTCAAACACCTTTCCTCTATTAGTAAGCGAGCAGGGCCCATAAAATGGTTAAATACTGGTACCACCCGCAAGTGTGACACCTCACTTTGGTTCTTATCTGATTTGACATTGTCGTAAATATTGTGGTTTCGGTTTGAGTGCGACGATGGTTTGTTCAGTACCTGCGATATTGATAATAATTCGACGACCCGAGGTGGTACTTTAATTGCTTCGGGGAACCTGCAGGTACATAATATCAAGTATTATGGTACTTGTTTGGGAATTGAGCTGGTTGCGGTGGGGCCTTCCTACGCTAAAAACACCGACGTATGGCGATGTGGTACCTGACGCGATCTTCCCGATCAGGGGAATTAACTAAGGCCAGATTAATTTGAATAAATTAATACTGGCGCAGACACAGCACAGTTATTATTAATGGCGATCGCATACGTCACTCCCACGTGGTACCAGTATTGCGCTCAAACCTGGGACTGAGCTGTTGGTGCCCCAACGTGCCTGGTCCGCTCGAGAACCGCTTAAAAAGCCGAGAATTTCTGGAGAACCAGTGACCACAATAGTAGAGAATCAAAGGAACAAAGCCTGCTTAAATCCCCATCGCATCCTGTCCAGCACTGGCTTCACTCGATGAGCAAGAGCTTCATTCGCTGAAGCCGTAGATTCTTCGTTTATGACTTAATATTGAAATCTCCATAATCATAAAGAGCGGAACATGCTAATTAAATTATTAAAATAAAACTATACAAACAACGGGGGACCAAGGTCGAACAGAAGCTAAATGTCATAGGAGATCATCGCATGGAAGGAACCTCTTTTTCATATGAATCCGGTCTATAACTCAAGAAATCGTAAATTGCGGCGCAATACCCGTTAAGGGGATATGCCGCTAAGATTGTTGTGCTTGTCAAATGTAGGTGGCAGGAGTGAAGTGCCGATGGCGCGCGAGAAATACTAACTTGCCAACTGTCACTGTCACACAACAAAATATAGTAATGTCTCATGAGGAGTGCATCTTTTTGTGAATGTTAATTGCGGTCCTGGTTTACGAAGACACATCTCTCAAAAAACTTCGGAGTTTCACGAGCGATGCTCAAGTGACTTCAATTTATGGCAAAATAGTGGCTGCGGTTGCGTCAGCTTTCTCAACCAAATGTTTGTCACTAAAAATTGATCTTTTTTAAATGCTCATTACAGACCTATTTTCGAATCTAATTTCTAACCTTACTGGCTAACGCAATAGTGGCTGAAGCCGTGCCGCTACAGGAGCAGCAATTTCCTAAATAAAATTAGATCGGTCACGAGGGGAACTTCTGTCTATTGACGCCGGGTCCGGCCCTGTTCTTCGAACAACAAACCTCTCAATTTTGTGCAAGATTCTTTATAATAATGACCTTCATTCAAGCGGAAATAGCAACTTTAGTTCAATTAGCAACAATGTTATAATGAATAGAAACTTATTTCTAACGAAAAATTCCTCTTCCTGGAGGCGCTGGGTACGGTTCTGTTTTGCTTCCCTGTCTTGTTTCATTGAAGAAATCTCCTCTCTACCTTTAAAAACACGGAAATTCCCCCTGGTATATCCTCTTAAACGGTACGACCCGGAGCGATTTATTCCGATCAGAAGACTACATTTGCTGACATCAAGCTCTAAAAATAGCTCTGAGTATGAATTTTTCTGGAAGTATAAAAGATAGAAATAAGCAGGCGCAAAAACAATCCTTGACTAACACTAGTTCTTCGCTTTATATGGCGATGAGATGTGATTCGAATGATTCAATGAGATTGAAGATGCGGTCGGTTAAATGCGTGTTAGTGACACTCTTCCTTGTGTTCGGGGGGTGCGCAGCGAAACCCAGTCCGCAGTTCCTGCCCGTGGCTGTCAGACTCGGTGAGTAACCTGTCAAACACGTCACAAAACTTTCGAACTATCAAAAAAATAGCAGAGCCAGAGATTCACCAACACCGAACATATCATCTGAAAGCTCCAGCGAAGGCGAGAGATGAAAGCGAGAATGACATCGCGAGTAGTCCTGAGAGGAATATTGCGGCGTCTTCTAACGGTAAGCTTTGAGCTGAGGCAGTGAGTTGAAGGTACGATTATTACTTTTGACAGATTTGTTGCTGACGCAGACTTCAACAGAGGTACCTAAGAGCAGCACAAGGGGCTTGGAAGCGAAAGGTGCGTAAGAACCTTGAAATTAGATTTTTTTTTACGTTTGCCCACGTGGTTTGAGTCAACGGCTGGCAGAATGTGACGTCAATGCCGTGCAACTGGGTTTGACAGCTGAACAATAGAGTGCCGCGTTGTTGCCATTTCATATCAAAAAGCTTAATTTTGGTTTTATTTTGCAGAGCAAAAACTCAACAAGCGCAGACGTGCCAAGCCGAAAAGTGCTTCGACAGGTAAAAGCGTCAAATACTCTCATTAAACGATAAAATGGAGCTTTGTATAATTAAAATATGTTTTAGATTCAAAGAACATCATAATAAATCACAATGCGTTATGTAAGTAATTTTATCAGGTTATCGCAGGATGTCGACTTTTTGGGTTTTTAGGGTTTTTGAGGTCCATCAATGATAAGCCCGCAGATTTAGTCTTGAG
The DNA here is from genome assembly GCF_039881205.1 of Euwallacea similis. NCBI lineage: Eukaryota > Metazoa > Arthropoda > Insecta > Coleoptera > Curculionidae > Euwallacea > Euwallacea similis. Next base: position 716,034 of record NC_089609.1, read on the forward strand.
CACCGATAAAGGTGGGTTCCTAGCATATAAACTTCTGCAATGTATTTAACGCCTTTCTCCAGCTTCCGTAGCCAGAGACCTGAAAGACACTACTGAGAGTGCGTTGTTCAAGGTGAAGAAGCTCAAGGAGAGACCGAGTTAATTGTCACTGATTTTCTAACATGATTCAGCCCTCATTTGTAAGTATATAAATGTACGAATAAATAATAATATATTTGATTGTTTTTTTAATTTTTTCATCCTCCAATGCCTCGATTATTAAAGCTGCGATTGAAATAAATATTTTTTGTCATTAACATACACAAGACATACTTAACATATAAGGGCGCCTCGAGGGGCGTTGCGTAAGTAATTTTTCTTCTGTTCCATTAATTTTCTTAACGCAATCTATTACTTCTCCTTTCAATGGTGCACTGCAAACAGTCTATTTTAGGGCAATTTGCGCCTTAAAACAGTTCTGCTATAGGATTCAGGGCTCTGTGCTCTGTCGCGCTAAAAAACTGCTGGAAGTAGACCCGCTTACGTGGCACGCCCCCGAAAAATTAATTCCATAACCGGACCATTTTGGGCATAATAAATTCAACGAAATGGCCACTAGAGTAGCCCGGATCATCTCCGGACCCCTTATTTTATTCAAATTTTATTACAATTGTATTTTGATTAGCATCATCTCTTTTCGGATGAATCCAATTATTACAATATGAGAGAAACGCCTCGAGAGAACAGCAATCTCTGTATAAAAACAAAATACATTTTAAGCACAGGATCAGACTCAGTATAAAGTTTGGTCCTGTCGCAACATGTTTGAGCCAAATTCCGGTCCTGTACAAGTGTTTGAAAGGGACCGAAACAGCGACGAGGGACCCCCCGGGGGTCACGACAGCCCCCCCGCCGCTCTCTTAACCAAAAGAGCACTCTCTAATGTTGTCGTCGATGGTCCCATTGTCGTTTGTGTTCTTTTGTGTCCGACCTCGGCTAATGGACTTTTAAACGGGCCCTCTTTTTCTGTTATAAATAGTTCTATTATCCCGGCTTAATGAACTGCTTTGATTTACATGAAAATCGTTGGGCAGGTATCAATTCAAGCCTTGATGCGACAACCTAAAGGAGGGGATAATACCCCATACCCTTCCCTGAACTTTACACACAATCGCGATGTAATTTTGGAACCTCGAACGCGAACAGTGGGAATTGGAATGACGTCAGGATGGAGGCTTTAACGACATTGAACGGGAGGCGGCTGTCATGTTTGCGTCATTTTGATGACAGAGGAGGTCTATGTCATGCAACTGTGTTCGAGGTCCCGTCAAGTTCAAAACGCTACGAGATGTTTTTTTGTTTGTGGCGTAGACGAATAGTTTTTAACGAATTTATTATTACTTTTTTTAGAGACAACTTAGGGCCCTCATAACGCCTAATAATTGATGAGATGCAAGGTGCTTTATTTGAAATTAAAGACCATTTTTGTACAATAATATATTTGAAATATACAGGAAAGACGCTTATTCATAAACTGCCCAACCTACAAAAATTACACAGCTAAATCTATATGGAGAGATGCTTTGTCAACCACAATATTCAATCACAAACAAACTTCTATGAGTATAAAAATAATAAAAACAAACAAAATCTATAAACAATACAGTGTAATATATGCATAAAGTCACATTAATTATACGCTAAATGAAAACACACAAAAAGGAAATATATATATAACACAAAATTACTTAAACATAAAGTTTTCCATAACGATTTTGCAAAAACACGGGCGGCAAATCATTAAATGAAAAATAGACAAAAATTAGATTTTGACAAGAGACTCATTGTGACGTTACGTTCAATGTCCTTTAAACAACGCGGATTTTTGTGACGTCAACTTGTGCTTCTCTCTCTAACCTCCCATGTTCAAAACGTCTTAAATTTAAAAACCAAATTGTCTCTATTGCCCAATATCTTACTTCACTCTCACTTCTCTCCTCCCCGCTAATCATCCTCCTCCCCACTACCTCCTCCCCCTCTCCCGCCACTCGAGTCCCCAGGCGAAAACTTTGGGCCGTCTGACGTTACCGTGCTGGACGCAGGGGTGGTGGCACTAGTGCCCAGGTTGTGGGTCAAGCTATGCCTCCTCAGATCGCAATTTCTCCTGAACACTTTTCCGCACGCAGTGCAGTTATAGGGTTTGATGTCTGTGTGGGTCAACAGGTGGGTTTTCAAATTGGATCGTTGGTTAAAGGATCTGGAGCAAACTGGGCACTTATGGGGCGATTCTTCCATGTGGAGGATTTTGTGGACGGCCAAAGTCCGGCTCTGGCAGAATCCCTTGCCGCACTCCTGGCATTTGAATGGTTTCTCTTTGGAGTGGATGTACCTGGACCAAATTAGAGAGATGATAAAATCGGTTAATGGTTTGAGGTACGAAACAGCAAGCAGAAGAAAACAGTGCAATATAGCCATGTGTCAAAGAGACAATTTTCCAAAAAAATACAATTTTGAGCACTTTTTTCAAAATGGCCGACATATGCTAATTTTTGTTCCAAGATGGCGTCTACTGTAACCCAATTCTTCCATATTGATTTATTCACACCAAAATGACGATTATATAAATGCATAGATGAAGGTTTCGGCAAATAGGAATTTTTCTCTCTTGCAATGTAAAATCGCAGTAAAATTAAGCTAATAGAGTCATTAACGCTTGAGCGGCGCATTGTCTTATTGCTGGTCTCGTAAAGTGCGGTTTGAATGGGCTATTGTGAGAAATAAAGTCTATAATTACAAGGATTGCGGGTTAAAGTTGAGAATTAACAGGTTTTATAGTCGCCGTTTTGCCTTGAAAACGTTTAAGCTTAGACATATACCTACTGATGGGTTTAGATTGTGAGAATGCAATCTATGCGAGGAAACATGCTTGGTTAAGCGTGGAATTCGGTAAATTGTGTTGGCTTAGTTTCAGTATTTAACCATTTAAGTAGAGATAATTCAACAATCGAGATTTTTAAGCCTGAGAACCGGTTAAACACTGTTTGAATTCGGCTACATCAAACATACTCAGCTTCAATTTATTGGTGTAGGAATGGCCGCCATTAGGTAAACAAAACGTCCATAGTTTCTCGAAATCATCTAACCTGAACTAACTTAAAACCGCACGTTATCTAGAGTTCGCGATTTTCAGGGACAGCTGATGATCTGTAAATAGGGGAGCACGTGACAGGAACCTTTAATCTGAGTTACATCATTATGACGTGCGTTGCGCCAAATTGAAGTTGACGCGGCTGTGAAATTGCGTCATCGTGACGTCACGGGAGTTACTAACCAAAGACTACGTTCGAAATCTATTCCCTCTTTTTACGTTTGTGATTTGAAGAGTTGGAGCCGTAAGTGCTTAGTGGATTTTCGCGTGAAAAAAATGAATCAAACTCACTGCGAGGTCGACAGACAACACCTATCATCGACTGGAATGATTAACACGAATCGTCCATTACTGGCGGGCAAATAAGTTCTCTCTAATCGAAAAAGGTCAGGAAATGTATACGTTCACAGGTGTGCGCTAAGGTCAGGTGCAAAAACAAACGAAAACAACATTATAGGTAGGTTGGGTTTTTGAAGCATTTGTGCCGTGGGCTGAGTACCTGACCTTACTCCACAATATCCATTTGTTAACATGTAAACTCACCTGTGATCCCTCAAGTGATCCTGTCTCCTGAAAGCCTTTCCGCAAATATCACAGCTGTACGGTCTTTCGTCAGTATGAGTCCTCTCGTGAATCAACAAATTGTAGCTCTTTGTGAACTGCCTGTTGCAGAACTTGCAGATGAACTGCTTTTTCGGTCTGGCCACCCCCTTTTGCCGGCCCAAAGCCACCCCACTGGCCACTGCTGTCGTCGCCACAGGCGGCTCGGCCCTAGAGGCATAGACGCTACTCATCACTAGAGAAGGATAACTAGTGTCCACAGGGCTGGAAGGCAAGGAGAAGTTGTCCTCATTATCCAAGAGGGCCAAATCCTCCTCCACTTCCTCTGACAGCTCCACGTCCTCAGTGAGGCTGGTATTGTTGGTGATGTCTTCATTGGCCTCTTCGTGGATCTTAGCGCTGCTGGTGGCGATTTTTAAAATATCAATCTTGGGAGGAGGATTCGACGCACTTTTGGCCGCATTGCATGGAGGTGATGAGGCGGGCCAGTCATTCTGCAACAAGTTGCAACAAATCAGCCTCAAATCAAGTGACTCAAAGCAAACTTACAGTGTTAACAGATACAGTCGTAAGCCTTTGCAAAGTCAAATAACTCTCCAACGCCTGCAGATTCAAGGCTGTAGCGGCGGCGCTGTTAGCTGGTAACAGCGCGGCCTGCTGTAGAGAGCTGATCATGGCGTTCTGTAGGGTTAAAGCTACATTGTGGATGGACCTCTGCAGCAAGCTATCTTGCATGGGAGTAGAGGAGGGCTTTGAGGAAGCGTCGGGAAGAACGACTTTGCCGGAGCTCAGCTGTTGCTTGTCTTGCAGCATTTTCGTTTCTGTAGAGGTTTGCATGTTGAGGCTGTAGCAGTAGGCATTAATGGGAGTCGCAGCTGGAAAGAATTTGATGTTTGTGTTGAGTTGGTTGGTTTGCGACCAGAAGAGGTAGATTCGAGAGGACAAACAGCCGAGATAGAGAGGCCCGATTCGGAAGTGTATGGTCTAGAGACCGCCGTCAGGACGCCCCTGACTTTAGATAGATTGAGTGATGAATTATAGAATTGGAAGAGTGCGCTCATGCTGTAAGAATGTCAGGGGCGCAGCTGGAAGTGTAAAATTTTTGAGGTGGTTAAATTTGGTAAATGCACCTAGGTCTTTACTTGAGGAAACTCCCTTCAGTACATTCTTCTCATACATACATACATCCGTACATACTTCCTTCTCATTTCAAATCCATCATTCAAATCAGCGGCGTGACAAGTACATGCCAAGACCAATTAGAATTATCTACAAATATTTTCACTTTTTTCACTCTTAGAAAGTACCTTTCGGCGCGTCCTTGATTTCTCCTCTATTTATTGACGTCAGTGGGACAGAAAGTCTTTAACCAAATAAAACAAATCAAAGGAATCAAAGAGTCTGGATCTTATATCAAAAGCAGTGGCGTAGCAATCAAAGTGAATCTATCAACTTCCGAGTTCGGGATTTCAGACATAGAGTGGGGATGCGGTTTAAACTCCTGCGGGTTCGATTCTAAAGAAATGGCCCTTATTTAAACACTCCCTTCTGGAAATCTAGAGACGTGAAATTCAATTAATCAGTTTTGGACTGAAGATCTTCCTAAGGCTCGGATTTCTGCTGAGTTTTCTCATATTTTCCCACTCGGAACATTCACATAAGTCTTGAGAGGGAGTCTGCTTGATTTTCGCATCAAATGGCACTACTTGTACTACAGAGTAAGCGTTTTTTACCGCAAGTGGTCCATGCAAGGAATGTTGAAGAATTGAACCAAAGGAAATTGATGAAATATGAAGATGGAGATTTTTACTCGCGACCTGCAGGAATCTGAAAACAATTGCGCAACAGAGCGCAATGTAACTGTGAAGTGAGAAACTAGAGGAGAATGACTGCAATTTGAGGATTTTGAAGAAATTTGCCATTTAAATCCAATTTCAACAAGTTGCTTTGTTCGCCGTACCGATAATTGTGGTATAAATTCCTCTGGAAGTTGATATTCTGCTCAAAAAAACCATAAAACACGAATCCGACTGAAGAAAATCTCAAGAATTTAACACTAAGTGGCTTCAGCGCACCGAAGCATGAACCTTGTGGAAGGCCAACGAAGAAGCACCTGTTCAATCCCGATTACCTCGCCATTAGTACTTCTTTCCCTTATTCTCTTCCACACGCTCAATTTATTCAAACATTCTCAGATTTTACTATAGATAATATCTAAATGGCCCTCAAAACTCACCTATATACGTCCTTTCCACGCACCCCCCGATATCGCCAACACTGCCTTACCCCCCGTTCGAAGGAAAACAATCGACACTCTACCCACCCCCCGAACTGTCAACCACCTGTCGAAATCGGCGTAATCGCGCGCAACGTCGCGCACACGTACGTTCGCTCTTCAGTAAAACAGTAGAAAGTCGACTAAATGAGGCACCAGAAGAAGAAGAGGAGGCCGGCAACACGTTCTTCGGCTGTTTTTACTTCTGCGCCGACCGGGATTTAGCGCGACGACAGAGAGAGGCGTATAACGAGATTTGCGGGTGGGAGAGAGAAGGCGGGAGAGTGGTGAAGATTGGGCCGTTATTGAAGGTATTTTTTTGTTTCTTTCGATGGAGATGCAAACTGGGTGATTTTTAGCTTAGTTATTGAGGTTTTAAAGATTCTTTCTTTGAGGCCGTCGGATCTCCAGCCAACAAATGTTTGCCCCAAGACAAAAATTTCCTGAGACACTTTGGTCGACCTTTTTTGTAAAAGGGGCGTCTCGAAGCATTCAAATTCCGATTACAAATCAAATATTGGAGGAGTCAACATATTTTTTAACAAAACGTGTGTGTGTCGGTTTGACTTGAAAGGGGAAGTCAATATTTGCCCACACTTCCTGTGTCTACACGCAGCTTGAAGAGCTTTCTTGTTATTTTGACCGAACGGCACATAATAATTTAGTCTGACGATTTCAGGGCTCGTTCCGATGGCGGAAAAATGTACTTTCCGTGTGCCGAAAATAGAGGCAATGAATCATAATCTTGAAAACGAAACAACGACTTTTGATATCGGCCCCAAAAGGAACAGCTGCCTCCAGAATTTTCAAAGGAATTATCGGGAATGTGTCTGGGAAGGAGTTGACTGAGTGAGGGAAATACGACGGGAGAGTTTGCCAACTGAAATACCAAATACTTCAGATAGAATAGAAGAACGCTTCGAAGGGAAAGGACTTTTTCATGGTCCAAGCAGAAAGACGATTGTTGCTATAGAATGTTCTAGATTTTTCGATCGTTCGGACAACACTTATTTCAATGAAGTCACGGAAGACAACGATTGAGCTTTTGAAGGAATTCCAAACAGTCGCGGTAATGGAAGCCTCGAGAGTTTTCGAAGAAACACGGAACGTTTCCAGAATAATCTGACTCGTTATGGAGCATGACGGATGGATCTGGCTTACTTTGCGTTGGTTGTGGATCCATTGGGCGCGTTAGCAATTAGAACGCTGACAATTTCCCCTGTATATGGCGCCCTGTATGTCCTCCTCTATACAGGCATGTCCCTTGAGCGAATAGATCACCTTTACCTGCTATCATACACTCAGCCAAATCCCGGCCAAAGCAGCAATATTGAAAGCGTGAGAACTTTCCGGTAAAAATCCCGTGGGTCGACAAAATAATTACATGTTGCGCAAGTCTCTCATTATCTCTTTTATCATCCACTGCCACCATAACAGACATGATCTATTCCTCGATCTTCATCGCTACTTCTCCTCTTCTAAGCATAGAATCCGATTGAGCTTAATCAATCGCTATCAGCTGGAAATCTTGAGACAAGCATCAGCTTCCGGTTCCCACCGCCGAATAACTTAAGCTGCTTTCGAACACTGGTCACCGATTTTCGCTGGCCGATTAGCATTTCATTAACAAGAATATAAGCCCTTAACAAGTTGACATAATCAATTTTCGGGTACTTGGATGGCCGATAAACCCGGCATCAGATTGTCGGCCGTAAAGAGCTCGGATATTGGGAAAAGCCACTTGTGGCAGTAAATTCGGTTGTTTAGTGGATGGTTCCGATTTTTTAATTTGGTTTTGGGTATTATTAGTATGCTAAATGAAGATGTTGAGGTCAGGTTGGTGGAACGGTCGCAGTCCATCCGCACCATCTCTCCGGGGGTGGTGGAAAGTGCATGCGCCTATTCGGCTGAAGCACGCCCCTGTTTTCCTGCTGTAAATTTTCATAAGACGGGAAGAAATCTTCGGGCGATGAAATTCACAGAAATCGGTAGCGCGGGGGGCCTCGAGCCCTCGAGGTAGCGACCCTAGGAAGGAGATTAATTCGCCCCAGTACCCCTCTGTTTGCTTGGGAAAACGTTAATGAAGCTAAGAGAAATCTTCAGGTTTTGAATTTAAAAAAAGCAGTAGCGTAGCGTGCTTTGGGGCGATATTACAGAAATTGAAAAAATCTATACGCTGACGAATTTCACCGTTTAACGTCACGTGAAATGCGGGCCAAGTGCGCTTCTGTTTTCTTATAAAAATGTTCATGAAATTTTCAGGCTCCGAATTAAAAAAAAGTCAGTGGCGCAGCGTACTTCATGACGACACTTCGCGTGTCCTTTCACCAGAATCGAACCAAAAATCACAAACGTTCAGGAAGCCTGCTGACCCCTTAAACTCGCATCATTAGTCTTACCGGGAGGTTGCGACTGCATTAGGGGGTGTAGACAAACATCCCGTCTTGGGATATTGACGAGTTAAAAAATGACTTAGTAGAAAATGTAGATCTTATCTAAAAAATCGATGATCGAAAATACGAATTCCTTCTTGGAGAGGTAGCGACCGTGGGGGGTACCGAATAAGTCTGTCATTGTGCGGGGCCACTATTACTGGGCATAAATATGGGTCGTCATAACCGAGACGGTTCCATAACTCATTTCCCCCGAGAAGTCGTGTATTATAAGATTATTAATATCGCGGGCAATATAGCATGTGAGCATTATTATTGGGTAAAGTGATCCACAATAAACATGTCCTCTGATCAACATAAACTCGTGGAAGATATCACCTCGTTGCATGAGAGACGCCCATTTTACGACTGTGTGAAAGATCGTTTTGCTTAGTCACTTTCCAGCATAATAAACTCTCCCACATCATATTTTAGCCATTTAGGTGCTAAAGACGAAATAATACAGAATAAATCTTGTGGCGGAGCAATAGGGACAAACAGGTGTTAAGGCCTTCAACAGAGGGACTCCCGGAATCTCTTTTCAAGTTGTGAGAACACGTCAGATTAAAAACCGGGACAAAAGCCCCGTGAAATGGTATAAAAGCCATTTTGACGTATTAGATGGTCTTGGGCATTATTATTTATTGGTGGTGATACGGCTCTTTTTGCCTGAATTTGTTGTTATGATAATTTCGGCCGCATCACGGCTCTTTCAGCACCATCCCGAGAGAACAAAGCTGGAACAAGATCGGATTTTTATTGGGTTTGTTCTTTGATCTCAGCAACAGCGCGATAACTCACCCATCTGCCGTGAGAGATAATGAAAAGCAGCGGCAGTGCAATACTTGTAATTGAGCAATTAATAACTGGGCTCGGATGGGGCTAAATGGGGCTACCATGGACTACCGTGCCCAAAACGGCCCCCCGCCGAAAACCATTTGTTCCAATCGGAAAGTGAGGCGGGGGGGCCCCGCTTGATAGCACCCCCTATCAGAATGAGGCAGTTTTTAGATCGACATCTCTCAGTGTTAAACGGCGACAAAATGCAACCATGTCACCGGATTATCGCGCCCAAAGTTGGCGTGAGATTGCCAAGAACCGTTTTCGAGCTCTGGCTATTTTTTATGGCCTCTTAAACTGTCATAACCGCAATTTAGCACTCGTTGCCATAATTCATATGCGGTCCCAGATCTCATTTCACACTTAAGGGGTTTAATATGCGCTTTCCATAAGGCTTTGTGTCTTTCATATTCGGTTTTTTGATCGTTCGACACAATGGACACTACACTTTCTTACCTTTTTGCACCGGCTCGAATTCTCAATTGGGGAAAACACATGAACGCGCCCATGCACGCAGTGAAGTCGGGGGGGTAAACTTCGTGCTGTTTTTAACTAAATCAATCCGGGGAATGAGGCACAGGAATTGGAACTGGAAGCCAAGTTTGACACGGATTTGAAATTAGAGCTGTCAACGCCGAGTCTGCGCGCAGCCGAAAACAAACAATGCACGTTGTTGCCAAACTGCACACGGGAGGAAGGGGGCACATTTGGGGGAGTTGTTTTAATGGATTTCAATGGGCGCGCTTAACACCGAGAAGTGCTAGTTGCGGATTTCGAACGGAGTTAAACGGCAAGCCATTTTTACCTAAGTTAATCTGATGAATAAGGCACGCAGTCCCGGACTGCAAACCAAGTCTATCAACGTCTGACATCGATTTGAAATTAGAGCTGTCAACGCCGTTCCACGTACCGATGAAATAAAAAAATGCGCGATGTTGCCAAACTGCACACGGGAAGAAAGGGAGACATCAATTTTTTTATGGATACATGCGGAGGCGGGTTTGCGCATGACGCCGAAGAGTGCTAGGTGCGAACCGCAAGCGGGATTAAACCGAGAAGGCAATTAATTAATTTTATAAGGTTTATTTGCGCCTCTGCCTCAACATTTGTTTCTCGCCATTTCTGTGTAGAAACTTCAACGAAATCTTCGGCAAAAAGGAAAACTGGCAACCCAAATTTGGGCTCCTGTCGCATGTAAAATAATTTTTTCCATTATAAAGCAGCAACACTTGTACCTGTAAAACTGCATAGGCGTACCGGAATGCCGGTACATTCCAATAAATTTCATAAATAGAATACCGAACGAGCTGGTCGTGTGTTCGAAAGAACTAATAGACATAAATCCGGCACGCCGGACGGCCAGCGCTTATCCTATGCTAATGCCTAATGAATATTCTGGTTCAGTGCTCCGCCGTTTCAGATAGCAAACAAGAACCGATAACGGGGGACAAAACTTTCCGGTCAACCTGTTTCCCTCGATAATACACACAATTAAATCACACGAGGAAAAACTTACAGATTCGCAAGAAAATCCGTTTTTTACTCTCACTTCACGTACGGAGCAATTCATTAAGAGTGAATTTATGTCGAACAAATTCCGGGGCCGAACCTGGTGAGCTCATTTAATTATTCCGACCCGATGGGGCCCTGATAATGTCATTGTCGATTGCACTTCACAATGACAGGTGAGACGGTGCTGATTGCCTTTTCTTTCGGGGATTAGTGTCCGACGATTATCTCTTAGATCGCCCACGATTTTCAACGGGGCAACAGGTGAAGAGAAACAATAAGCCTAATGAAGAACTTGGTCTTGTTGGATGTGACAATCTACAGCAACGACAAATGGAGGAATTTTTTTCTCTAGTAAACCCTTGTGAACACGTTGTCACCTCTTAGCTCCCGGGCGAGCGGTCAAGCCGTTGACCAGCGTGAGTATTCATTGGCTAAAGGTTTTTCTCGCTGACCATAGGATTTTCGTCGTTAAAACCTTGACAAAAATTAATGAAGGAGGTGTGGACAGTGGTCAGGGGAATAACCATCCCCTCCTCTGCTTCCGCCACTGCTCAGCTTCACTGCTAATTCCATCAACCCCAATCCCTATCAATTTCCCACTCAATCCCAAGCCGCTCGTTCGCTTCCTCGGTTAAAGTCCTAAATTGAACCCCAATTTAAGCCTGGACTTGAGCCACATTGGAGCCTCAAGTTAAACTCCAACTTGAGCCTCAATTGAGATTTTAACGAGGACCCTAATTTAAGCTCGAAAAGTTTGCTTCAAATTGAGCGCCCAAGTCCCTAGTTAAATTCGCTCGAGACTTCACTCTCGGAACTCGAGCCTCAAGTGGAGTTTTAGCACGTTGAGTCATTCTCTCTCGAACCTTCAAATTACCGGCCTAAAGATGAGTCTCGATTTAATTCAGCTGAACGGGATTCTCCACTTGACCTCGACTTCAGGCCTATACAGGGCCGGTACTGGGCCCTTACCTGGGCTAGAATTTTTCATTAAGGAACTTGAGCCCTGTGACTTCAAGAAACAAATATTTGGGCCATTTTGAAGCAGTCTTTAGCAATTTGGTGCTTTAAAGGGAGCCTGAGATTTAAGAGAATTTGGGCGCTATGTGGCTCAATTTGGGGGCCCGCGAAATTAGGAAATTCCAAGTTTTCATGGAAGGCAGAAGAAAGCCAAAAACATACTCGATCTGTCTCCTAAAAGCCAAAAATTTCAGACTTCGTCTTGATGGAAGACAGTGGCGTGCGACGCCAGCGGCCAGGAAGCGCTTTTAAGCGCCCTTGGAAGCTTTTTCGTTTCGAAGGCTCTGGAATTCTAAAGCGTTCGAAAGGGAATTTTAAAAGCTCTAACGTCCGACCTAAAACCTGAACTGGACCCGTAGATATGTTTATTAATGGCAGCCAAGAAATATTATGTAAATGCCTCGTTATGACTAATGACTTCCCCGGGCCCGAACGGCGTTGTCAAATGCGGGGCCCGGTCATTTTTTAGCGTCGGAACGCCCAAAATGCACCCCGGTGTTAACCGATATTGGAAAAAGCTTTTGGAGCTGCCGAAAAATTATCATTTTTCATTAGAGTTTACGGTTTAAGAGGCCGTTTTTCGTCCACCTTTGTTGTCCTGTTTGGTCAAATGATAGATCGAATTAATCGAATATTAATAGTGCGCACCTGTGTCCGTGTGCTTCGGGGGCTCATTCCGAAGGATTTCGCCATTAAAACTCCAATAAAAGCGTGCATATATGCGAAGAATGCGCGCTCGCAAGAGAAGAGCAATTTTCGGTCCTTTTAGAGCCTCAATCACGAACTCTAATATACCACTCGCAAGACCGTCCGTATGGGAACACAACACAACCAGTCTTTATGGAGTTTTATTGCTTTTAGGTGATTATGAAAGGGGCGAACAAAGTGTTCCAATTAGGACCGAAGAGGCTTCGGTTGATAAGCTTCTGAGAGGCTCGTCAATGAGAGGGAGGCATCAGGAAGGACGGTGCTAGATGACTGAGGATGGAGCGTGTTGGTCGGGTTTGCGGGGAGGCGGCATTTAAAGCAGTTTATGCGATGATGTTAAGGCTCAGCCTTGCAGCTGATGCAAACATCAAAAATTCTGTTTGTCCTCCTTTCTTGCAATTTTGACGCTTAAATGTTGGTGACTTTCCTTCGCAGCTCTTTAGCATTGCTGGAAACACAGAATTGGCTGTCCATAAAAGAGAGTCAAATAGGGATAGATCTGGTGAGCGTGCCGGCTATGGCACCTCTCCGCGGTCTGAAATTACTCTGCGGGGAAATATCGGGGGATATGTTTGAGAGCACTGCCCGAGAACTCGATTCCCTGCCGGTTATTATTTTGGAGGAGGTTCTAGTCGAATTTCCACTTCGCTCTCGCTGGGTCTGCGAACGCGCCTTTCGGGCTCAGAAAACGCACCAAACTCCAAAGCTGCTCCCAGTTCCCGACATTTTCGGAGGTCGATCGGGGCCTGCCCGCTCTGACCCGGCCCTGCCTCCGATCGATAAGAGCATCGTTCAACACTCGTTCTTCGTGACACGAACCCGACGGATACAATAGACGATTGTTGGTCGGTCCTCCGCCTTTGAGCACCCATCATTAGCATTGTCATCGTCAAGTGAAGGCGGTGGTTCTTTTCAAATGACATGTCGATATCATTAACAATATCACGCGGCATTCCTGCCCTTTTAGGCTGGGTCGCATGAAAAGTGGGCAATTGCAATCGGTCAGTAAGTTTCGAGATTTTAAGGTTTGAGACCAGCGGGGGGGCGCACTTGGCCGCTGGCGACTCGTAAAATATGGCGGTCGGATCCCCCGTTTTTTTTAATAGTTGGGCCCACAACTCGTGGAAGGTTTACGAGGAATCAAAAAGGGCCGCGGTTGTTTCATCACCTCCACCGCAGGGGCGCGCATAAATTTCATCGTGATATCTTTGAAAATTTCGTTAATTATTTCCAATTTGATCTGGTGTCCCTCTCTGTGCACGCCTGACCTGCCCATTAGCCTCGGCCGCGTATGGAGGATCCTAGGCTGATTTGCAAGACGTTCCCTATAACAAGTTGTTACGTACCTCATTATTGAAATTAATAGTACCAGAGAAAGGCACAGTATGAGTAGCGATGAAAAATATCGGGCTTTAATTGCTTTTCAAAGTCGAAAACAAATGTTGTTAGTTTAGAACGCACCGGGACGCCGGACCGTTTCTGAAGAAGGGCATCAGAGCTAATTTGGGAGCTGTCTTGCCAAAATGTGATTAATAAAAGTCTTAAAATTAAGTGAACGTCAGAAATATTGATGGTTCGACGAGACTGATAGGTCGTTAGTAAGGTAATATATTAATTTTTCGAGGTTTTGTTTGTTTTTTCCAGTGCTGCTGCGGCCCGGGAATGCGGCTGCTACTTGAAGGCCCGAGGAGCGCGAAGGCCGACGTGAGGATTTCGAAAAGGCTCGAAAATCGACGACCCATTAGATGGTCGTTTATGTAACCAGGTGGGAAATACGCGGCTTTCCGCGACGAGCGAGCCTTTGCGGGGCGAGTGAGGCGCGGGCGCGCAATGTGCCGCGAGCGAGCGCGAAAAAATCATGAAGCACCGAAGCGTTTTCCTCCTTTGCTCCAATACGCGTCGACACTAGAGCAAGAGACGTTCTTCTCGTGCCTTTTCCCTTAAAAAACCTGAGGAGGAACAATGGAATTGGGAGGAGAGCTGCCGTAGTTCGCCGATGAGTCGGGAAACGGATGCGAGCCTCGAAAACCTGCGAGGAAACATCTGGTTTTCTGTAACGAGGGAGCGTTTGGCGGACGAGTGGGGCGAGGCGCCGCGATGAGTCGCGAGCGAATAGGAAAAGCCACGAAGCCTCGAAGTGTTTTCCTTTTTCATCGGCTGCTGCTCTCCAGCACCCACCAACAGCGCAACCAGGAGGCTCTTCTGGCGCTTTTCCAATTATCTTCCCGATTCTGGATTGAAGTCGGACGGATCTCTCCCCGTTAGTGACTCGCCTCGTTCTATCCGCATGCGCAGAAGCCTCTCCGGCAATCAATGGAACGACCGCCAAGCAGCTCCGTTCTCAAGTTTCCATTTCAAAAAACAAATCTTCCACTGAATTTTTGTCCACCCTCATCTAATAAACCATGACGGGAGTATGACACAGTGGTAGGTGGTACGGGAACTGAGGGCACCGGCACAGTGGTGGCAAATGAGAATTTCACCGGCAAAAGTCGCAGTTTTCTTACGCTCGCTGTGCGGACAGTCACACGTCATGGAAATATGTTGCACAAGCGAATACGCATGAGGCAGCCATTGAAGGTTCCCTGCCCCTTCTAGAAAATTGAAAAACCAATTAGGGCCAAGTCCACACTATTTTATAATGACAGGGGCGATAATTCATACATCGGCCGTAACGAGACAGAAGAGGTATTTTTGATTACGGCGTGGCAGACTTTTGTGTTGGGAACGCAAATGAGGGACTGCTCATTTTGAACACACGGTAGGGGGCCCCATTTCGCTCGGGGGCCCACACCGCATTATATACGACTCGATCCGCGTAATGCACTCGCTTGTAATGGGCATTTATTTGAGGAAAAAAAACCTTTTCGGCTTAGTTGGTTAATTCTAGAAACGGTGTTGTCAATTCGGAACGAAAACTCGTTAATACGGAAAATAAATGAGTACATGAAATATGGTAAAGGTGAGGTTCTGTCACCATCCGAGGGGCCCATATAGGCCCACTGTCCGAAATATGGGGGCGCCCAACCACGTGCTGGGCCGGCCCGGGTCCTGCTGCGACTTGTCGCATGTCATATTTGACAGAGGCGTAGTGTGGCGACCCCTCGGACCCAGAGCGCCATGGTATGAAACAAACGAAAGGAGTGCTGTCTGTCGATTCCAGAATGTTCTAGAGCACTCTTTCTGTTCTCGTTGACGTGTTCTAGGTTAACTTAATTTCAGGTAAAATAGATCGAAAGCGGTCCCTCCAGGAAGGTTTCGAATTTTCGGAATGATCCCAAACGCAACGCGACGCCCCTGGCTTGCGATACCATACCCCGTATTGATATTATTCAGTTGCTGCCCGGTGTCTGCGGGGTTTCCAAAAATATGAACATCATATACGTTGATGATTTTTTAAATTTATGTAACGTGTTTCTCGAATTATTAATGTTTTGGTAGTCAATATTTCTACTGTCCTCGCGGTCGGCCCGAAAAAAGAAACCGAGGCGAGAGGAGAGATATTTTGTCACGATACGGTACCACTTTATGATGATGGGTACCGCGATTCACAACATCGTCAAATAAATATTCCGTTTTTTATTGCGTTAGACCTTTTAGGCACAAGTCATGGGCGGCTGCCATCTATGGTTAAAAATTGGAAACAAACATGTCAGTTCGCGGGGAGGACAATGAGCGGCGCTGGCCTCAGAAAATGCTCATTCGAAAAATACTTGAGGCACCTTGAAAAGTTGAGGCACCGCCTCCAGTGGCGTATCAAACTAAAACAGGAAGCATGAACCCCGACGCACGGCTCAATAATTGTGTTCTTTTTTCGAGTTTCCAAGCATTTTATCAACGCCTCTCCGATTCAGATTTGACCGAATTCGATTAAAAGTTGAGATTTCCAGCGGGGCCAATATTCACCACCGTGAAGCTGCGTAGGTACCCACTCAGCCATAGCCGGAGCTTCAAAAGATTACAACAATCATCAGACTCAAATTGCGCCATTCATTCTTCATGGAGACTAACCGTAGGCGCCTCTACTGTCCCCGAAAAGGAGAATGAAATTAGAAAAAAAAACAGGGGGGGGTACTGGACCAATGCAGTCCATCATGCTCAACTCATTACGCATTTTTACGCATTTTCGGGTTTTTTTGCCTACCTGGGTCAAGCTAATTTAGGGCAGTGTAGACGGTTCTAATGTGGGTGATGTAGCAAGCAGAGAGTGGTACTTACAAGCAGAAAGAGCGCGTGTCCATCGGTTCGCCCGTGGCCTCGTAGGAGGTGCGCACCGTGGGAAAGTCGCCGGAGACGGTTTAAACCGTTTTATGGACAGTTCGCCTCTCATTATCCGTTTGCCGAAGTATCCAAGTAACGAATCGGCCAGGAAATGCTGTAGGAGCACTCGGAGGAACCCGCTTAAGAACACAAAGATGCCGCAGAAAGTTCGGAGGAGAGGAATGGGGGTGAATAATCCGCATTTTCTACACATGTCGACAATGTACACTATTGGTCGTTGTAAAAATTTGAATTTGCTGGTCTGGTAGATCCCGTCGAGAGCTCTCGTAGCGGTGATCACTAAGAACCTCGCATAACCCGATGACCCGTTCGATTAGCTCGTGATTTTTCGACCCAAACATCCACGATACCCATTATTTCATTAATATCATCCACTTGTCGAGCGCCGTATAGTACCACCAAATAACGCCGGTTCGGTTGTTGCATCCGAAGGTAATTTAGTTGTAATCTCCCCCGCGGGGGCATCGCGTCGTAACGGCAACGTCGCAAATAAATTACAACGTCGATCGTGGTACCCCGGAGCCAGCACGTCTCGAGGTGGCCCCTTGGGTTCCGCCCCTGGAGACGGCACTAAGTATAGGTGCCGTGCGGGCCTTTGTATACATCATCGTGGTTCCTCCCTTTTTTTGATAAAAGATAACCCGATTTTTCGGTAGGATTCCCCGAAACGAAACATAAAATGTTAATGATAGCTTGCGGGAACAAAGATCGAGTTACGTGAGAAAAAGGTACCATTTTTGTGTGCAGTGGTCCACCCGGTATATTCGGGACGGTACCCAACAATGTCCCAGCCATACATCACGACACAAAATCAGCAGAGTCCGATTATTTGTTTACGAAACGACCGTAAATTTGTACGAACCGCGGGCGGAATTTTTATTATGAATCGGCTAAGTCATGGCGGCCAATAAACAATTAGGCCTAAATCCGGCGATGCGGGTGGACCGCGCATCCATTACCGTACGAAATAGTGCACAAAATAGACATGGCACATCTGCCATGATTTATGGATCCTAGTATTGTCCTCGAGGGCACGGACCCGGGGTACCAACCGGGTCTGACATGTGCCGGTCGATATTTCACGAAAACTGCCATAAATAACAATTTCTCGGGCATTTTTCAGGAGCCGTCAATCACCGGGGCCTCGAGTGGTTCTCTAACCACGAAATAATGATAAAGCACGAGAGCAATTATTCTTCGAAAACCGCCGATGCGAGTTATGGGTCTGCGGATGGTACCGTTTGCGTGAGAACCCATTGATTGAATCAAATTCTTTTGCTCCGCTTAACCAAGATTATCTTGGAGGGAAAGATTTAGTAGCAATTCTGTTCTGTTCCAAAAACATCACCGAATGGGAATTGCTCATGTGTGGCGACTTTGTCAAGAGGGTAATTCCCATGGAAGCTAACGAACCGATCAATGTATGACCGGCAAATTCAGCATGTCAACGCATAGGACTTAATCGCGGGGTGATAGATTTGGCAACAGGCACTTAGGACCGGTTGTGCACCCTCCTGACAATTTTGTCAGTAGAAGAATTTCCATAGAAATGGAGAAATTCTTCTATACTCTATTTCGTGGGTTCCATGAAAATTTGTAGTTGCTAACAAAGGGAAACTCAAAGGCCAAATGAGGGAAATCTAGAATTGCGACTGAGAAACTTCATGCCAGTAATGCCTAGTCCTGCTCTGGAAAGTCCAGAAAATTCTGGTCTCATAGTCTGGACATTCTGGGCAAATTCACCGGCGTATGTTGGCCCTAACAACATGAAAAATATTTAAAGATTCATTTTTTTAAGTAATTTTGCCCAGCTTCGGCCCCTTCCGCGTTCGTGACCTCCTTTAAATTGATCCCCAGATTTCAGTGATTAATTAGGAAAATTTAGAAGATAAAATTCGACGAAGCCATTGGTGTACGATGTCTGCAATAATAATGAAAAAAATCGAAAGTTTACTGAATGAATAATTTCCCCAATTTCATCCAGTACCGCGCTGGGAGGGGGGGGGGGGAGATTGTCCAAGGCGGCGGACATTCCTAGGTTGTGATTCTTCTTGAGGGTAGAGTGATTAAAAATTTCGCCAAGGAGCCAGGCTAAATAAGGCAGGCCAGGGTTCCATCCCGTCCTTGCCCTTCGTAGTACGCTCCTGATCTCCTTCGAACCTATTCAGAAATTTCGGTGATTCATTGACGGTACTCGAAGGGTGTGACGTGTCGAATCCGTGCACGTGTATCGTCGACTTAAAGGAACCAAACGTGGAAAGTGGTATCTTTTCTCACACCACTTGCTGGCATTTTTTTGTTCCTTGCGCCAACTAGGGAACTGATTCCCATCACGAAAATGAAAAATAATGTCTCGGTCGCACGTACCACAGGATAGTACCCTCTCCTCCCACAACGGTCCTGAAGATTGAAAAATAAAAAATACGGTACTTTAGTACCGCTCGGCACGTAAAAAGGAAATAAACATAGTGGACGTCATGCAGAGGAAGAAGCTGTTGCCGTTGTGATAAACGCCGCAATCTGAAATATTTAGGAAATATTTCTGTGGCGTGTTGTGGCAAGCCTGTATGGGATCGAGAAGATGTCTCTTTTATAACGTACATACATTCCGGCTACCTCTCTACAGGGCGCTCGCCAACTCCGCGCCAATGAAGAATTAACAGCGATTTTTCATCGTTGCTCCATACAGGGTGCGCCAGCGCTTTTACGGAATCCATGCCAACCCGGTGATTATCTAAAACCGTATAAACAATGGTACCGTACGCGGGTGCTGCCCAGGCGCCACAGGCTTTGGGTATAGGTACCCAAAGTTAATTTTCGAACGTGTCATTTTCTAACGGCTAACCACCGGTTAGAACGAAACGGTTGGTTCCAAATTATCACGTTGGATTTATTAGTTTTGATGGAACCCAGGTGGTTCCCACAGGTGAAAACGAACCCCTGACCGAGGTCAATCTATCACTGATTGACAGGCGCGAATCAAGCGCAAAGAATTATAACCACCGTCGAAAATTATCGAATTATCCCTGGAAACAATCGGGCATCGGATAACAATGGGACCGATTAAACAATTAACTGCAATTGGGCGCAAATGGGCTCACGCGATTTTCAGCTGTCAGACGGTTGATTGATGGATCAAGCGGCGATTCTCGGGTCTTTTCGGAGCCGCGCGGGTAGCGGGAGGCAGGCGACGGCCGTTGTTTTTTAGGGTTCGATTTTTTGACATTCGAATATTGAAGGTGAAAGGTACTTGAATGAATTTGTATACAGCTTGAGGCGTCTCTATTAAAATCTCATAACCGTCGCAACCTGTAATTTTTAGGTTGCTCTCATCATCATCATCAGAGTATGAAAATTAAGTGGAAAGTGCGTGGGGGAATCACATTTGAATTATGGTGGGCACTTTGCGATGAAACTGCTGTTTTGAGTCTCAAGAACTTCATTATTCCACAAACCAACGAGCGGAGATTGGAGAGGACAGAGACCCAATGGAGGGAATCTGGTTTCTAGAAGCGCTACTCATCATATCTTCAATCCTAATTTTATCAATTCACATCTGCAGCTCCATCCAGGCAGATCTGCTGCGTCCTCAGCATTAACCCCAACTGCTCCAATACCCCTTGCAGATCCCGTAAGAAAAATTCAACTTTCAAGAGTTCTTGTCTTGTAAACTAAGAGAACCCCCCATTTGAAGACCGCTATGGGCGCCCACAAGTCCGTCAAGTACCACCTGAAGATGCCTTTCGGTAATTCTAAGTTTCTGTATTATGTCAGCAGTGGCTTTTAGGGTGCGTCTGAGAACTTGATGGATGTGGGCCATGATCTTTCAGAAAAACCTGTGGAGGCCCGTGGCCAAAAAATTGAAGGACCAGCTCGTCTGACTGTTAATGAAATAATCAAAATTTATGTTATGCAAGCAATAAAAGCGGCTCATACATGTTTCTCATATAAATAAAGGAAGCAATGGCCGAGAATCACGTAAGCAGCTAGTTCATCTTGAGCCCAAGTTAGCATGTCCCCCAGAGGCCAGTGATGACTTTTTTTGCTGGGATGTGTGGAAGTGAATTATTTCCTAAACATAATGGCTTGCCCGGAGTCAGTCGTGTTAACAGATCTTTAGATTAAGTCAGGTGGTGTATGCGAAGAGCCATTGAGAAGGAGGAAAGTAAATTATTTCGATTACAGGATTTGAACCTTCCAAAAGGGGGTATGAAATAAGCGAACTACTGGGGATGTTCGCCCGCATCTTCAAAACGCCGCTACTTTTCCTACGTGCGCATTTAAATCTAATTTCACACCTTTTCCTGGCTTGTTACGGTATCTATCTATCTTACTTATACTTTTTTTTCCTCATAGAATCGTCAATATTTCGTGCACGAAAAGAACCCAAATCAAACCTGCTTCTCCTGGACGCAGCAGGCGTTTTCTTGATAAAATGGTGATCGACATTAATCCCCTTTAGTGGGGCTGGTTCTACCACTATGGTACCTCGTCGATCAAACAGCGACTAATTTATTAAAAAAATTCCTTCAAAGGACATATACCAGCTAGGATTAATTACCCAGGTGCGGAGCCCAATGGGCATATCTCAATCATCTCCAACATTTCTCAGTTCGATGTGGTACCGGTAAAGCGAAATATTTCCATAAATAATTCGGCCCGTCGACAATGGAAATAATGGATGAAAGAATGCCCGAAAACGGAAGCGTTGTCATTTTGACGAATCATATCTCGGCCTCGAATCTTATTTAAATATTTAAACGCAAAGTGTGTAAACAGCCTTAGTTATGAATTATTTATCACTTTTACGGTCCCGCTTGTTAGATGACATCAACACAGTGGTTCGGTAATTAATTCCCTCTTTTTGGTCGTGATTTGGCAAAAACGAGTGCCCTACATAAGCCCCCGTGAGAACATTCCTCGAGAGGCGCTTGCTCAAGGAATTAAAATGTCTTTAGCCTTAAATGACTACCGATTTAATTTATTCGCTTTCAGAAGTGTTATTATTCTGTAATCAGCGTGACCATCTAATCGAAATTTCGGTATTTACAATATCAGGGATTTGTTTTCGAGCAGCCGGTAATTTCAGGGACAAAACGACCCTTTTCCGAAATTATAGCCGCGGCCTATTCCCGGCTACCACAAACCCGGCAATTTGGGGGCATAACATTTTTCACAAATTATACCTTTTTCGAATTAGATCATTCGTTTGTGTGATGCGTCTAAAACCCGAAAGGATTAATGAATTAAACGGCGCCTGGGGCGGAGAACTCCACAAAACCCTCAACCATAAATCCAACCACTTTTCAACCCTCTATTTTGACTACCGGTTCCTTTGTGCGGTCGGTGACAAATTATCTGCTTGAACTTTCGCGGAATACTTTCTAAATTTGTGTCACCCTGCTACCGGGTGGTACGTCTCTAATTTATTAGAGTATGGTACTTCTCCACGGGGCGCCGGCCAACCTCAATGGGGCAGGTATTGAATTACGCCCCATTGTGGTGGTTTAATTGGGGCGGAACTACTGAGTGTGAAAAATTTCCTTTCAATAGGGTATTGACAAAGTTGTGTATGAGGGCTTTTGTGGTCGGTGAAAATGAATTGAAAAAAGGGCAACATGTGAAGTTTGGGCAGCGAAATGCGCGTCGGGCTTGCTTGGCTTCATGTACGGTTTTTTGGTAGTTCCTTTGACCCAATGAGATAATTTCTGTCATATATCTCCCAATTTAAAGAAATCCTCAAGAAAATAAATATTAGGGCAGAATTGGGGCCAAAATAAATTAATTTTAACCTTACGTTCGCCTGCTGCCATATGTACCAAGTGAAATATAATACTTCCTGTAAAATCGAACTGCAATCGTAGGTAGGTAGAACCAAGTCCCCTGTTTGAATTACTGCAGATTTCATTGGTAGATGATTCAACGTAAGATTACAGGTGTGACTATTAGTGCAAACACGGAATTTCAAGTTAGGCATTTGTTGGAGTGGGTTTCGTTACAGAAAAAACTTGCATAAAGCAGCTGTCGATTTTTTCTGCAGTGTACAATCTAGAGTTCGTAATGGGATAATTTGGCTTGTTGAAATTTTGCGATCTTCGTAATGTTTGTACTAGATATCACACACTCAATTAATTTGGTTCTCCGCTCAGTTTTCTATTGATAGATGATAATTCAATGGAAAAATGATAGGCAAAATTCTCCATTCGTCAGTAAGTTATCTCCGATTCGGAATTGCTCAAGGACTCGGGGACAATTGTCATTATGGAAAAAGGAATGACACAGACCCTACACAAGGAGAGTAAGACAAAAATAGCTTAAAGGAGAAACATGGGTTAACTCTTATTTCGTAACCCTAAACAAACTCCTAACACCTACAATCAAAGTAGCCTCGAATTATCCAAAAGTAAAAGCTTATCTCACGACCCATAATTACGCCATTACCCCTATCTGCCTATCTAATCCATTACGCCATCACATAATGCGAAAATAATGTATCAGTCCAGCAATCGACAACTACTAGTACAGATAAAACTATTAACCCATTAGCATTACAGAGAAATTTTAGTGCGACACTCGTACGCGATTATAGCCAGCCTAGTTACAGATTCCTGCTTCGGTGCACAGATGGCGCCTGTTACCGGAATAAGAAATCAATGGCGACACCTGCCTATGACGTCATAAGCCAGATGTTAAGCCTTTTATATAGGGGCTGTTCAATAAAAACGACTTCAAAGGAATATGTTTGCATTTACTCATTGTAACCGAAAACATGGGGCTTTTGTGATTTTAATTAAAGAACTACATATACTAAAGGGTAAAACCTAATTTGGATGTATTATGCACAAAGGGTGATTTTGATGCGTGGCATGATTATAATCCGAAACTACACAAAAATGGTAACTATCGGAGAATGTTACGAATAATTTTAAAATAAATCAGTCTTTCTTGGAGGTAGAAATACATGTAATAGCCTAAAATAATAAATGCTTCTTTGGTACCGAAATAAGCTAAACAAGAAATGAATAAATCTTTGAACAATCAAAAATTCATTAACACATTTTTCCAAAACTTGTGGAAGGAAAAATGTACATATAACCTATATTTATACACTTATCTCCTCATTATGTCCTCTATACTGAAACCCAGTTTTCGCCGAGGCACCTCTTCAAAAACCTCCTCGCTCTCCCCTTCGACATCCACAACCCTATCATCCTCCTCTTTCAGAGACAAATCCAACAAACTATCTTTGGCCACCTCCTCAATGTGAGTCGTAGTTACTGCGTCTGAAGAGATCTTGGAGGGGGAGGAAACAGAGGCATCAGCTCCGCATTTAAAGACCTCATGATCCCTCATTTCGTGATAAGAAGCGAAGAAGCTCTGGCACTTATTGCACTCCAGAGGGCGGTCCGTGTGAGTGAGCATGTGAGTCTTGAGGTTGGATCGTTGATTGAAAGCTTTGGAGCAGATGGGACACTTGTGAGGAGACTCCTCCATGTGAAGAACTTTGTGAACCGCTAAGGTGCGCGACTGGCAAAAACCTTTCCCGCATTCGGTGCATTTAAAGGGTTTTTCCTTCGAATGAATGTATCTGGAATTAAATAAACTATTATTGGAAAAAACTGATGTTTGAGGGTAGTTGTTAGTCGTACCTGTGATCTCTCAGATGATCCTGTCTCCTGAAAGCCTTGCCGCAGATATCGCAGCTGTACGGTCGCTCATCTGTATGCGTTCTCTCATGTATCAACAAATTATAACTCTTAGTAAAATGTCTGCTGCAATATTTGCAAATGAACTGCTTCTTAGGTCTGGTATTTCCAGGCCCCATTTTCGCCCCACTGGGCGGCACCATCCCTCTGCCACTTTGAGGCACATATCCCCTGAATTGCGGCTGCTGATGGTACATGACATTCCTCAACCAATGATTCACCATTATGGCGCTGTTGTACTCAGTGTGATACTGCAAGAAGCCTCCAAGGGGTTGCTGGGTTATGGGAAAATGTGCGGGGCTAAAAAAGGGGAGTTCGGGGGGTTCGTTCGCGCATCGGGGGTACCAATTGGTATTAGGTTCAGGATTCGATGGTGGTGTTTCCATGGGAGGTGTGGGGGGTTGGTAGGTGGGGGTGTGAGGGGGAGTTAAGAGGGGAGAAGTTGAGGAGTCGGGCTCCTCTTTGGGCTGGCCTAGCGGCCTGTAGGGTGGCTGAGTTAGTAGTACTGCTGAAACCAAAATTGGTTTACGTAAGTAAGATGTAAGTGGAAAGTTACATTTCTAGAACAAGTGTGTGGAAAGTGATATTTTCTCGCAAGCGACTGATGTTGCCCGTAAGACACGAAACGGAGTTTAGGCCAGCAGTAAAGTGAGGGAAAGACGCTTTCTCCAAAAGTTGGGAACAATTTCCCGTTCGCAAACAGAAAAAAATGTTTTTATTTTATTGATACTGTATAAAACTTTCACCGTTTTTCTGATAATGATGTCTAAAATACTGCACTTTTCAAATTTTTGAGATCTGTAACTCATAAAAAATAAACAAAGTTTTTCTTGAGTTTTATCTTCCAAACGTGATTCGTTGGAATCACGAACGTGATTTCAAAAATGAGAAATTTTTATTTTTCAAACGAGCTAATGCAATACTTATAACCCTTCAAACTCTCAAATTCAAAAACTCTCGCGAATTTTGAAATGAAAATCGAAAAATTTTCAGAACTTAAATTTAAATCTGAACATAAGCTAAAACTGAAATTGAGCCAGAAAATTCTGAATTTAAAGGAAAATTTTAGGAAATTTTTCCCCTTTTTTAGGCAGATAAAAGCCAATTCAAGCCAATTACAAAAACCCCGTTTTTGACCCAAAATCCTGCAAAAAACTCCCGTTTTCGCAAACTCTGAATACTAAAAAAGAAAAAAGCCACGTAATAATGGAGAAATGAAACTAGATAATAATGGAATCGGTAGTGGAAAAACTGAAAACTTTTAAACACAGATACACCCGGATATCCACAACCGCATTACATAACACCTCCAAAATATGAACAGACCTGCGGCTTGCTTGGTCCCCAATCTCTCTTCCAACAATTCAAAATTATTCATTTCGCACGGTCACCCAACTCCAAATCCACAATTCACACTGAACAAAAGAACTCTCTATCTCCGTCGGACTGTGATTGACAGTTCACTGACATCCACCACACACTGTGATAAACTGGTGCAAAACAAGCGAACGGCAAGACCTACTACCGTGAGGCTGTAAAAGTAGCGCTGGGGGCGGGGCGCAACCAGGCGCCGCCCCCACTGGGCGCTCGGGTCGCTTTTCAACCCCTGCTGCTGCTACCCAGTAACAGGGGCTCCAAGGCCCTTTTTTCCTATGTCGGCAGGACAAAGGAACGTCGTAATGGATTTGTTACGTCGTTATAGGGATGAGATTGGATTTAAATACAGGGGGCCGTCTGTTGGTAGTGGGCTTGGGTGAGGTGATGGATGGAAAAGGAGGTAAGGACTGTTGTCAACGCTTTTAAACAGTTTTTTTAAGTGTTACGCGTTCAATAATCACAGAATGTTTCACTTTCGATTGTTCGATGATTCCTCATTTCATAACGAGTCACAGAACGAAATCCATTGAGTGCTGTAAAATACCACTGGTGCCGTCACTTTAGTCGTCGAAATTAGGAACAATTTTTTATTAGGAAATTGGATTGGTGAAAGAGGCGAGAAGCCGGAAGAGGGGGCCGAAGAATGTAGGGCTTATACCACTAATTGCTATTTATTTTACACCTATTAGCCCAAATTGCTTTTGATGCTACCTGAGCTCAATAAGTCTCTGGCACGCGAGCGAATGAGTTCGCCTCAATATTATGGTGCCCAGAGGCTCTGGCACACCTCTGAGCACCGGGCCTAAGGGAGCACACACCAAGATCTGGGTAACTTTATCAACAGAATATAATCCGTAGAGAGATGACGAAAGAGACGTAGCTCAATGGCTAATTCCTCCCTTTCGGCACGGTGACGAAGGAATAATTTAATCTACGAAAACGATCAGTACTCTATGTTAATTTCATCGCCAGCACGGGCATCGTCTTTGCGGCAAACCTACCTAGCCATTGGCCCTATCACCACAAATTCCACATTACGACACAATCATCGGCTTGGCAACTTCAGGGTTAAACACAACAACAATCAGGCCCTTAACTAGCAAGTTAAAAATATACCTTTTATTGCAGGATTATGAAGGATCCAACGAGATATGTAGCGCACATTCACACACACCACAAAGATCACATTATCGCATTGTTAATGGAACACGATAGTACTATTGCCTGAGGAAATACGGTTGACAATAAAACTATTATAATTGAAAACTCCTCGATATTTATTATTCCTATAAATTGTTTAACAAAACGGAAAAAAGATCAAAGGCGGCCCGCTCCTTATCAGCCATATTGATTGCAATATGGTAGTCAATATACTTAGAGATAAAAGGGTTAAGAAATTACGATTGGGCCTTTGATGTTCGCCGATTACAGGGAACGGTAGCAATATAAAATTTATTGTTGTTTAAGAGCGGAGGAACGATTTTCACGTACAAAACGATCGCAGATGCGGTACTCACCTGAGGAGATCCAACTCAAAGGTGGCCGCGCGTACACAGTATCATCAACATCCCACGTTAAACTGCTGTTAACATGTAAAGAGGGATTTCGGTAGTACCACGTGACAAAACATTGTTCAAGGCAACTGAAACAGTTTTTGTAACAAATACCTCTACCGATATAGAAATTCCACATCAGCGTTATTCAGAAACGAGTGAAGATGCATTTATTTATAGTCAGCTCTTCAGTTTTATTTATTGCGTGGATATAGATAATCGCAGCTGCATGCGGACGCTAGATAATCAATGACCAAGTGGTTCCTGGCTAGTAAGCGAACCCCGCAAATCGCCGTTGCTTTAATTTTTAAAGCGAGCTCTTGGGTGCGGTGGGTTTCTGACTGGTACTTCCGTCCTTGTTATACACTTGAGGTTTTGTATAGTCGGTCTTTTTTGGTTGCTGGACAGCACCATCACCACGCCAAAAACCGGGCTTGAATTACCATCAAATCGAAAACAAAGATTTTCGATCTTGCTCGTTTTTAATGGAACACCCTCTATATACAAATCCTCAGATCCTCCTTTTCGAGATATTGACTTTTGAAGGATGACACTCTTTACTCGTAACTTTCGAAGACTTCCAGGTAGAGTAATTTTTTGAAACCTCTTCCAGGTCACCTGACGAAAACCCTTAGCTATTTGACAAGTGTCAGTAGTTCTGCCAGTTTTTACGTTTGTATAATAACACAATTTGTTCCATGACTTCTACGAAGCCAAAACCTGTGCAAACCTAGTTTATAACGTATCGGTAAGGAATTCCTTAAGTTACTTTACCTTTTGAACCCAAGTTACAGATTTACCCATTCCCCGTCCCTGCTATTAAAATACAAGACATTTTACCTTCGTCCTGCCATCCCTTCATTGTCGCATTGCGATTTAAGGGATGCAGGACTCTGCTCAAAATTTCTCGCAAATGGCGCCACCCTGGTACCCATCGCTTGATTGACTTGAACTTGGCAACCTCCCGAGATCGTCCCAATTGGGGTCCGATTTCATAAAAAAGAAAAAGGGTAGCTCTGGAACGCCATGATGGCTCAAAGCAATTCAGTCGTGTGAGCAATCGTGAATGTTCGTTTTCCGTCGTGTCGAAGATATTTTAGTCCGAGAAAAAAAGATGATCGAGGTGCAACCTCCGAGGTCAGCGTGAAAAGTACAGTGGCTCGTCAGATCAGTGGCGCAGTTAACGCCACGACTGAAGGTTTTTTCTTTTATTCTCTTTGGGAATAAAGCCTTACGCACAAGTAGGGAGGAATTGCAAACTAGCCTCAGTTAAAGCTAGCTAAGACGTTGAATAATAACAAATTAAATTTAGGGCAAGTTTAACCGAATCGCTCTCCTTTTGCGTCGGCTGGCATACTGACTCATTTGTAGCAGTGTTCCTGAGACATCCAGTAGATCTGACGCCAGACGAACCCTGCGAACGCGTTAAAATCGCACCCCAAACCTTTGCGATGGGGGATGTGACAATAAGTTTTCAAGAAAAAATGCCCTGTACATGGGACCTGGATACCTTATTCCAAAACACATTCCTTAAGTTCGAATTCCGCCAATTTCCGTTGGGCGCAAAACTCGGAACTATACTCAAATTCTCGCCGACATAAACCATGCTGCGAGCGGCAATTTTGCCGCTGTAACCGATTTTTAATCTGTCGGTATCTTCAAACGGTACCCAGATCAAAGGTGCCGTTATCTGCAATTGACACAGTTTATAGTAGCATTGATAAAGCCGCGAACACACCTTTTTCGCCCCGGTATCAGTGGTGTCGGTAACTAAATTAGAACCGTTTATTGTTACCGGAATGACGCTCGCCGCATATCAAAACATCATCCCGATGATGGGCAGATTAAAATTTATATTTATGTCTTCTGGGTAAATTCACCTTAATAAACAAGTTAACTCATGTTTACAGTGTTTACGTACATAAACAAATAACTGTTGTCGCCTGCTTGTTTTAAAATGGCAACCAGGCACCTCCCATTCTGTCAGCTGTCATGCACGTCAAACGTCACTAGTCACCTGTCAGCCATAACGGCGCTTTAGCCACTCACCTCTCAATTATTACAGTGACTGAACGAAATCGCAAATTAAACTTTCAGCCGTGGTTCTGTTAAACATCCACTGAGGCTATACTTGACTTGAGCTGCCACTCTAGGACTCTATTAATAATAAACCATAAATCCCTGTGTTACGTCCCTGCTCCCTCCTTACAAGGCGTGTGCCGTCTTATTAAAACAGGGACGGTTTTATTCTCATTTCTATTTACTCAGTCGACAAAGGCCGCCGCTGGCCGGAATCAAAGAAAGAAAAGTTCTGTGGCGTTCGTGCAAATAGGGCCCCATGTGATAAGGGCCTTTAATGGGATTGTTTTGTTCAACGGCTTATCGATGCCCGTGTAGGATTGTCGAGGTATTTGGTTTGGGTATGGGGTGTCGAGTGGTCGCACTTGGGGCGACTAGATTCAATATTTGAAGGGGTTGGTTGATGAACGATTTGGGTCTAGATTGAGATCTGGTACCACCTGACAAACAACGTAGAGCAGGCGTTGTCAGCCCTCGAGCCTCATTACCCTATCGTGAAGGTTGCTTAAGGGGTTAAAGGGCTCTGCAGGGAACCTGTAGTACCATCAGCATTTTCAACTCCATCGATGGTACCAATGCCAAATATACTTAATTTCTTTGATTAATCTGTCAGTTCTACTTGTGGTACCATCTATGCACTACTGCTCTTTAACGAGGTACCACTCGGCAAAACTTCCGTGTTTCTATTATGTGTCCAAAGTGAGTTTAAATATGTCTTTTGACGATTGTCGCATTATGGAAATTTATGTTCAGATTTTCCCATATTGATCGACTGTTTCTCGGTTTGATTGCCGAGCGTCTGGGACCACAAAATTTAGTCATAACGTGCGGTACCAGAGGTTAGGCATCACTATCAATCTCCGCAGGGAAAGCCCCAAAAGCTCGTCTAGGGTACCGCTAGTATCTTTTCTTAGCTGACCTGATGGTACTACCAGAATTGTCCTCTCCATAGGAGACTGTCTCCGTTTGCGTCCCAGCTCAAAGCACCATCAATCAGCCGCCTAAAGCTCGCTTTCGGCCTTGCTAAAGCACCTCGGACACTGTCCAGCCCTTACAGCACACAATGGCGAAACTCCGACACAATTAATGCATTCATTACATAGGGTCGTAAAAACGCAACTAAAGGCCGAAAGGCACGTTTCTTGAGCCCTCTTTGTTGACACAATTAGGCCTTTATTGCCCCGCCCCTGCACCCCACGCCATAACAGCGACAAAGCTTTTAATTAAGTTGGTCAATATTTGAACTTTGGACCTGCATCGTGCAGGATTTGTGACCCCAGAGGTCGCTCCTAGGGGCCACAGAGCGGAAATTCTCCAGGTAACTTTATCTGGGAGATAATTTCCTGAGACTTGAACGTAGGAGTGATGTAGGTTGACGGAAAAGGTCTTGCCCATAAATTGTCTTTTAGCTGAAGTGGCCCTTGACTCTCGGGCCCTGAGGGCCGAATTAATAAAGAGTGGATTTTCCGCGAAAACGCTCTATTTTTAAGCTGCCAAGGTGGTGAGAGTGGTGCGCGAAAAGGGCTTTGAGGGCCGACTTTCCTTTCCTTGCCGAGGCATTTTCTTGAGCCCCCTGGCGCGCCTTTCCCTCCAACTAGACACGAAGTTGGAAATGGCTTTTCTAAGTTAATTTCGCAGCTTCAAAGGGGCGCCGCCAGAGAACAACAACCTTCGCACGCCCAACGTGTAAAATCTCAGTCTATATGCAAATGGGGCTTTAAAAATAATATTTCCAGCCCTGCGAAGCAGGGCGGGCTCCGACCAATCCCAGCAGGCGGCCGCACCGGGCGATAACATAGAAAAAGTCGGAATTGCGTTATCTTATCGAAATTAGAAATCTGCATTAAACGTTTCGAGCCCATATGGCCCCTTTCGGTCATTAAAGCCCGATTAATGGGAGATAATTGGGAAAGTAAATGAGCCCCGGGAGGCTACTTTCAATGGGCATCGAAGTGAAATTTTCTCGTGTTTCTTCAATGTCAGGTTTTTTTGGTGCAAGGCCCATAAAGCGTCGGAGTCTTTAGGCATCGGAGGTGCCATAAATAAATTTGTCAAGCAGAAAGGAAACAAAGTGCTAACTGAGCAGCATCTTTCAAGGGCGATGGGGCTCCCGCAGGGACCACCCATGTTGGAGTGGACGCCCTGAGATTTCGGACTTCCGAGCCGAAGAAAGCGAAGGAGGATCCTCAAGGAGAGCAAAAGAAATTAAATGAATAAATAATGAAATAAATAAATAAAAATGTGAATAAAATAAATACCATGTTTACTCACCATAACCTGAAGAAGAAGAATATTTTACTGGGGGTTTGATGAGTTTAAGATGATTGGAAAAGTGTGCTTGAAAACTTCCGCTTCGCCCCCTTATCAGGTACTCTGCAAGATCGACCGTTTCACTGATTTGACACACAATTACAGATCCAAATAGGATTTCCAACACACATAAACCGGTTTAACGATTTCACAAATTCGTAAAAAAGGGATCGAAGCAGTACTAAAAAACTCGTAAATTTATTTTTTAGTGCTTTTGCTGCTACCAGGAAACGGTCTTTTTGAAGCCGTAAACTGTGACCTCGGATTAGAATCAAGAAAGCCTGTAAATCAGGTATTCAATTCGTTCGGTTTATGCCCTTTTAATATTTCAGTAGAGGCCGATGTGTGACGGATTTAAAAATATCCTAAATGTTCATAAGACGCTGTGCATTTTACATTCGCTAGATTTTCAGAGTAATTTCGCCAGATTACTCTACGACCGTATATGAATTAGAACCGTAATAAAAATGCTCAAAAAGCAAGTTTTTTTAAATCGTCAAAAAAGGAGATGGGGACGCAGCACACGAAGTATTTTGCATTATCCATTATAGGGCGACTGTCAGATGTTACTGGCAGCTACGTCCGAAATTTCCTACTTGAACTTCCGGATAGTTGATGAGATTTTTTCATTGCTAACTTATGTATTACCATGAGCCAGATCTAATTCAGGCTTTAATGATAGTTCAATGAAAACGAAGGAAAATTACGTGTTTTTTAATGTTACCCTCTTTTAGTTGAAAGTACTGCCTGGGTTCTAAAGCCTCCTCTTTGCTTGCTTTAACTTTATTTGACACGATCTTTTGATGATCCGTGACGAATTTTACTTCATTGAATTTTGACGATTCATGAATGACTTGATCCTTCTCGATCTAGGTTTTTTTAGGGAACAAAAACGCGGTCTAATATATCTGCCTGTACCTATTTTTAGTCTTAACAATCGAATTGCTGCTTGCTGGGAATCAATAAATGAAACATTTCTTAGCAGGATTCTTTGAATGGATCTCACGTGTACATAGAACTGAATTCACTTATCTCCTGAGTTCCGGGTATACATATTTTCTTACAACAAAAAATTTCGTCGAATATGTTTATTAACAGGAAAATCATGGTTATTTGGGTAATTTTTACGATTTAAAGCGTTAATACAGCTCAAATTTTAGGCATAACGTAATGAGCCATAGGTTTTTTAAAAACCGTATGGAACGCAGCTGCAGCAGTTTTTCTATAGGTCCTATAGGGAGACTGTCAAGTGTTACTGGCAGCTACGTTCGAAATTTATATTAACATCTTGAAATAGGTAGCAAAATTAATCTTTATTTTTTCACTTATCCATCGTCATCAACTAGACTCGATCGCGCTCTTGCTGAAAATTCATATAGAAAAGGAAAAATCATCTTTACCTTTGAAAAAATGGGGGAATGATAGTTTCGCCACAAACACCACAGACTCATGACCTCTCGATTTGCTTTTCATATGGTTTTTCGTGTGACTAATTCGGGAGCTACATGGACACTTTCGCACGGTACCTCGTACCCGCAGTTGCGACAAATCGGGCGTCGCAAAATGATCATTGATCGGGCGCGGAGGCGGGAGCTCGCGCTCGGCAGCCATTTGCATTCGTCGCCATCGGAGGCGACGGCGACGGCGGCGGCGTCGGCGGGCCGGATCAAAGCACGCCTGCCTCTGAAGGCCCGCCACTACGGAGCTTAATTCGATTTCCGGGCTTCGCAGGAATCCGGGGCTCGGTAGCTCGGGGCGCTATACGGGTTGGGGGCGCAATACCGAGAGATTTAATTGGTCATTTATTTCGTAATGGGGATTTTTTGTGTATTGAAATCATGCAAATTTCCCCACAAAAGGAGCGGCGCCACATTTTCGTCTGACCAGCGTTATTTTTACAGCAAATCTTTTGGAAGTCGACCCCGTGACACTTACCATAAACTTCCAATAAAACTAAACACTATTATCGGCCCAAGGGGACCTATCTGCCCTCAATTATTTCCGAAATCCACCTTTCAAACCCGGGTTATCTCATAACAGCCCACCCATCAAAATCAGCCCTGACAACTCATTTTCGAAGACCTGTCCTAATTAAAACCCGTAAAATTGGCCCGCTATTTCCTGGGGGGGTGCAGGTGGATTCCAAAACACCCTGCACCCATACAACATGTTTTCGTGTTTATAAATACAATCCATCGAGGAGTACAACATTCTAACTCGATGGTCCGGTGGTGCCCTCAAGGTATCTGTTATCTTTTGGCAGTAGTTCTGGTTTCATAAATTAGTAGACTTAGTGGGTCCTCTGGCGAAATTGCATGTTACCCGAGCACCTTGCTTTGTCTTGAATTATTCATCAGCGCGGCCCTTTAGGTCGTGGGCAGGTAGTGAGGAAACACCTGTTTCACATGTTAGATATCAGGCAGCGAGACAAAATTATTTTCAAAAAATGTGTCCCCTTACATCACTTATTGCAACATCTGCCATCTTTCGACCACATGAGACCGGCCGTCTCTGCTTTTTATCTCGAATATGGGGAATTTTAAGTGTTTCCCTTGAATCCCTTTAAGAACCTTCAGAAGTTAACACTTCTGGGGTTAACGCGTTTTCAGTCTCTTTCAAAAAATTCTCACGCACGTTGTTCATATCACACGTTTGGAAATTGTACGAGGACCCATCAACAATGCGAGCCAATTGCAGGTCTGGCGAAGCCCAAGAGAGAGCTGCTTTGCCGTGCTTTACGGTGACGTCTCCCTGTATTCACATATCATTTCGAGCACATCGTCTGCTTGAGAGCTTTTAGGATATCTGGCGAGATAATGATAGGCCACTTCAGGGGTTTGACACTTCAAACCTTAAAAGTCATCAAGTAGCCATAATTTTCCAGCTGATAAACGGTTTTGACGAAAATTATTATTTTAAGAGGGTACGTGTTCGGGAGATAAGTGCGTGTGTATTTAGAATGTGTTGAGAAATCGTACGTTTCTAAACAGCATTGTCTCATTTTCTATTTTATTATTTTGACTTTTAACGATTTTTGCATTAGAATAGTGGTCTCAATAGTGCAAATTTCGAACGTAGCTGGCCACAACAATTGACGGCTGCTCCATGCTGACAATGTTAAATATCTCGCAACTGCGATCCAGCTTCCAAAAAGCATTAGCCGCCCTGATTCGGGCGCAACTACTCTATGCCTCATAAAAACATTATCAGGGGCGCTGTGTAAATTCTCAACAGGGACAAGAAAACTGCTAAAACGTTCTTACTTCCATTGCAGTCGAAGCATATATCACCGATTTTTCTACTCTGACACTATACGCGGGCTCTTCAACGTTTCCTCCAAGGTACCTGTGGTGCATGCCCTTGAAGAATGAGAATAAACAACTTGCTGTTTATATGCCATGGAAAGCATGATTCATCAGATCGATGATATATGAAGCATTCCGCAGTTCCAGGCAGCAGATAAGAGATCGCCGAAGAGGTGCGTATTATTTAAAATTCCCAATCACTGGGATATCTCGTGGCAAGAGATGAGTGAGCATCGACGCTACAGTACCATAAGAGTGGTACTGGGAAAATTCTGCAATGTCCTCCTCAAATCCATCCATCCTAATTATCGACGCATCTCCAGGCATTTTGTAGCTTTCCCTTCCCAGCTGCTGGGGATTCTCACTGGTCAGCACCCCCAGTGCTGTTGCTCAGTTCAACATGATTTCCCCACAGGCGTAACTACCATTTCTGATGAGTAATACCATGTTACCTGGCACAGTGATAACATCCAAAAATTCCACGCGTCTCAGCTGGCCGATATCGACATAGCTGAAACCAGGGCAGCTTGCATTTTGCTAATTAAACGCCATAAGCCAGACCCGAGCATTATTATTATTAACACGAAAACTAACATCGGCCTAATCCAGAAAACCCACAGAACGGTTTAATTATCTAGAAAACAAACTGGTATAAATCAGAGAGATACCCAAATATCCCTCCGAAGCCCTTTTATCTCTGGCACCATCTGTCTGGACAGGAATTGGCAATTTGGGCCGCGTTTACACCGAATTAACGACGATTAGCTTTCGCTTTTAATTAGTACTGTCGTTTGTCAGCTAATTTCCTAGATTTCATCGAATTGATGACGGAAACTGGGATTAGGGCACCGTCATCTGGCATATTGGATTTCTCCTGTTTGACTTACTGTTTGTTGAATTTGGGCTTAGAAAAACAAGTCCAAAAAGGATCGTTTAGCCAAAATGAAATTTCAACAAATGTCACGTGAAAATTGAGTGTGAAATGCAACGGTGCTTTGAGGCTGAATGTCATGTGAAATTGGCCCGAGTGGATCAAATATAGCGCATGCTCTGAACTCGAACTAAAACAATGCATTTCACATATAAATGTGGCGTGAATTGCGGCCGCCTGCGGAGATTCGAATTTCATATGAAATCGAGCTAATCCGAAGACACAAAGTGTGCACAATATGAAATTGAAATTCAGGCGATGAACCTCACTAACTCCCCTCTTACAGCGAAATGGCAGCGTCGTACAATACCTCCGAAGGATTCCTCAGGCCACCCATGGACTCATGAATCCCCCCCCCCCCCCCCTCCCGTCCTCATTGACCACATTCATTTTCATCGTGCTCAGGGTTTTTTGAAGGGCTCTTGGAGCGGCACTGTTCTCCTGGAGGAATGATGAATTCTGACATCGTTCTGACATCTCCGGAGGTTTCGTGCAGAAAGCGGATGTTTAGATGGGGGTTTCTCAGGAAGGTGAGGATATTGTTGAGTGGTGAGTTTGTTTGATGAGGATTTAAAATGAACTATAAAAAAGCTGTGAAAGTAACTGCACTGGCAACCCTTTTACCAGTTATTTTAGCTGCAAAAAACCTATTCAGACCTGTTCTCTCTTTAAAAACGCACGGCCGTTGAAACGCTTTTAAAAGGGTGATTTATGTACTCTCCAAACCGTGTTTTATCTGGGCAAGGGCTCGAATCCCAGGCGATAACATATTTCTACGGAAGAATGTGGATAAGAGC
Source organism: Euwallacea similis (assembly GCF_039881205.1). Classification (NCBI taxonomy): domain Eukaryota; kingdom Metazoa; phylum Arthropoda; class Insecta; order Coleoptera; family Curculionidae; genus Euwallacea; species Euwallacea similis. Next base: position 752,845 of record NC_089609.1, read on the forward strand.
TCTATAGGGCCATGTGTTTAACTTCATTTCCAAAGGCAAAAAAAGTCAAAGGTGTGAAGCAATAACGTCTCTTTTCAGTCGTTTCGACTGCGAGAAATGATTTTCATATATCCAACGCCCATAAAAGCGTCCATAATTCAGGCCGAGCTATTAAGTCAATAAGCTTTAAATCTGGAATAAACGCAGTCCTCGCGGCTAAAGGTCACAGTCGTGTAGAAATAAACGGTCACTAAATTAAAATGTGTTTATTTTTATGAGACCAGTTACTGTTTTTAGTGGCCTGAATTATTGGAATGACTTCCGACAAGGTTGGCACTAAAAACTTCTCGAGTGGTTAAGAAATGCACACATAAAATGACTATTTGTTTTAATTGCCTCGGTATTAGATTACCATTAAAAAACGCATCAAAATGGACCCTTTTTTGGTACTTTTCCCATCAGGAGCGCCATAGAATGAGAACAATTTGAAAGAATTCCATCATTTAACAGCAGCTTTACACGACCAATTTCATAGCATAATCTGATTTAAAGGCGCGACTAATCGGTCTTTAGGGTGGAACGGTTTTAGAAAGGCACTGTTTTGACTTTGTGACTGATGTTGATACAAACTGGTACAAGAGAGCCGTCACGGATGTCAACAGAAGCGCGTGGAAGAAAGCTCGTAAAAAGTTGGACATTCTCTTGAAGTCGTAAATGCACAAACGCCCAGAAATCTCCGTTGTAGGGCCCAAGGTTTCCTAAAAGTTTTGGGTTCAGAATACAGACGATATATCGGGTGGATCAAAACATTTTTGTTAAACCTTTATGAAGTTATAGGAGCATTATCTGAGAAAGTTATCAAAGTTGTTAAATCTTTCAACAAATTTCTCAGAATTGTCTAAGAAAATAACAATTTTTTTAGTTGTCAAAATTCTTTTAAAAAATTATGAAAAACTCACTCTATCTCTTATTCACAACTCGTCTCTATGCTCCAAAAAACCTTTTCTGGGCCGCCCTATATTATATATATATATCTATATAATGTTTTCTTGAGCAATTATTAGGTTTTATGATCTCTAATATCTACCTACCTAAGATGCCATCAGGGCGCATCTTTTTCAGTAAGATTGTAAAATTTGATGGTTGCGACAATGGGGCTCTTTACCTAGGTTATTTACAATGTTTTAAAAAACACTGCTGTAGTAAAGTTCGGCATTTTAGGTTGTATTAAAGACCCTACTGTGTCGGTAGTTTGGTCTTATTTTAGCTTGGAACCATCTCAATTTGGTTCCACATTTGACCATAGATCCCCAGCAATTATCTAATTATGTAATGAAATTTTTATTTTTTGGGGGGAATTCCATCTATTCTCAGTTGGTTTTAGATGAGAATGTTGTGCAATTCCTCCGCACTGTTCCCAGTTAAAGCTAGCTGAGAAGAACTGAAGGGTTTAGTACTTATTTGTTAAGTGAAAGTGGATTGGCCAGGTATAGATTGTTCTTCTATTCGTCCTCGTCCACCAGCGATGTACTGCATTGCCCATAACTTGCGCGAATTCCGAGGGTTAAACGACGAGTTCTTCCTTTAAACATATTCTGATACGACCCTGATTTTTTTCTCGTAAAAAATTGATAATTATCAGGTTTCAACGTCCCGATCAGAGACGAACTGCGTTTCTCCCAGTCTTCAGGAATTCCTACATCCTTTATTGATAAGCGACGGGGTTTTCCTTAGCGTTTTGCCCCCATAACTTTTTGACCCTCGACGTGAAGTGCGCCCAGCCGCCCCTGTTTTCATCCTGTTACATGCAAAATGAGGCAGAAGTAAGAAAAGGAAAAATCAGAACCGTCCGGAAAAACTGTCTTAAGGGCGAAAGACCCGTCCAAAAATTGAAACCAGCCCCTCACAGAACACCACACCCCGGTTTTTTTCTCTAGACGTGTTTTTATTGATTTCTAGTGAAATTTCCCACAAGAATCTCCGAGTCGCTCTAAGAAAATTTCGGGAGGGGGCTGAGAATAATAGCGAAAAATCACCAAATCACGGGTTTTTAACGCTCCAAACATCCTCCAATACTCTCTAATTTTAATTCAGCCTCCTTAATAACGGACAAAACGGTCCTTAACCAGATAAGCATCACATTTTTAACCCACCCTGAAGGATGCTCAACCCAAAACCACCCCCTCATCCATCCACGCACTCGACAACGCTGTAACATGCAACCCATAAATTAAGTTATTATACCCTCTGTTACCCCCTATTAAAATCCGCTTAATAAAAGTGGAAAATTACCCCTGGGGAAACTGAGAGGATATGCATCAGCTCAAACCCTCCGGTAAGCACCTGAGGTATTTTGTGTGTTATTTATCTGAAATTTGACTTCCCTTGCCCCTGGCAGCTTGTATCCTGATCTGGGAGGGCCGAGGTATGGGGGCTGCACATGGGAGTTTAAATGAGATGTTACTCGAGTGGTACTTTGTAAGGGTCGTGTGTGGGCCAGTGAGGAGCGCCATTGCATGGAAAACCGTGAGGAATGCCGTTAGGCAGCTGGACCGTCCACATGGAAAGACGCACCAAAATGCCTTTGGGGAATAGCAAATTTACCGCAAATCCCTTATTTAGAAGTGGATCTCTTGGGATGCCCAGTTGGCCTGCAGCTTGGTGGGTCGCAGTGAATGCTCAACTGGCACCTCCACCATCTTCAATTTGGCGGTCTCCCTCTCCAATCTTCGCATCCTTTCGATTGAAACATTTTTATTTCCATGAACAAATCTTCCTTTTTGCACTGTGGCATGCACTAGAGAGACTTTCTAGCCTTTCCTAGCCGTTCTCAAGGGCTCTTGGCGAAGCATTGAGTGAATTTTACGTCATCAGTTTGCACGTGCAAACAAGCTTAGCAGCCGTATACTGTTACCCAATTAACAAAGATATTTGACCCTGGAATTGCTGGAATCCATGTCCTTTTAAAAGATTATAAGGGTAGTTTGCAATACCTATCAATAAATCAAATTCACTCTAATTTCACAACCCCTTTCCTTCTAGATGTTAGCAACTCTTGTCAAGGATAGTAAAGCAGCCTTTGTTGCATCCTAAAATTGGAGCATTTCTTTTGTACGGTTTTTCTTTGAAGTCGTGTTATTCAAGTTTGCGATCGTTTTATGCAAGACAGACAAACAGCTGATGGAAGATGAAAAGCGTTTTAGGGTGGTCATTTAGGGGCAATAGACTACGAATCGAATGGTGCAGAACACGCCGAATTCTCACAATCTCCGGGAGAAATTTTGCTCAAACAAATTTAAGCTTATTTCGGTTTTATTGGGGATAAAAATTTCGTTGAAAGGCACCCGATTGTGCCAGTGATTTTATTTTTAACCCACGTGCCCGTTAATTCGTTGAAAAAGATGGTTTTAGATTTGAGGATAGACCAATATCAGCCGAAACGCCGGCGAGGTTCGGGCACCAGCCCAAAAACTTAGGAGTTACCTCAAATTATAATCTTCATTTCTTTCTTGCTGGCGCCATCTGCACAACTTTCCGTCAACTAAAAGTGGGCAGAAATAATCTATGCCCGTGGCGCCATCTACCATCCAATAGATGGACTCACCGCTGCAGTCGCCATCAGAATACCAGCCCCTGCAGTGGGCCTGATTAGGCAAAAGGCAGCTCCATCTCTCAGCAAGGAAAACAATATATGCCAAAAACCCTTTCTTTAAGGTCACTTCTTTCAGGTTTCTCCTTTGCACGTCTGTAGCTCGCTCCATGAAAAATTTGCCCAAATCATGTAATGAGAGAATTCGAAGTAAAAGAACGGGGCTACATAAGAGTGCCTCCCTGAATTTTGTATTTTACGTGGCAATGAAGCTGCACGCCTCCAACGTTGATTTAAATTATTGCCAAATTTTTCCATAAGGAACTGTAGATACTCATATGTGGGAGGAGGCGAATTGGTCAGTAGCTTTGCGAATAAAGGTGATCTTATCCTGGCTTCAGGAACAGGAACAGTCTAAGTTCCAAGGCAGAGGCGGCCTTGATAACTCTGGTTCCTTGGGCGAAATTTTTGATCACCGTCCTCTATCCCAAGAAAAATCGCCGATAAAGAAAGTCTGGCACCCATCCTAGTCTATCGCCCTGAGCCGTAGCCCAACCTAGCTCTCCCATAAGGCCGGTATTGGTCCCAGGGTCCCTATTCATGACAATTTCCTCGGAACTTGTTTTCTGATCTGGTCGCCTCCTACCTGAGGTGTGTGAGAACTTCGTTGATTGCCTGCCTTATGATTTCTTCTCTCTGGACTCTCCTTAGGTCTTCAACATACGCAGCATGTGTGTAGTGTGTTGCCTACGTCTTCCTCTTCTTCGGAGATATGCTACTTGGTATTTCCAGAATTATTTCCCAAGTAGTCAGCAAGGGCCTCAGCTTTATTCCCAATTCTGCACATAATTCTCCACTTGATACTTATCGAATTATCTCCCCAATAGCCACAACTATACGTTACAAACCTACGTTTTAGGCAGGTGTGAATCGATCAATTCTTCCCTTCACCAGGGGCATGTTTTCGGTGAGCAGGTGCCTTTGTTCAGCTCCTTCTGCAGTTTTCAGTCACTAATAACGAGTTTAGAGGGAAAATTGCCGGTTCAAATGGCAGTCGATGGTAGCTCGATAAGTCATCATATCAGTTCCAACAGGTCGGCTCCCATATGGAGCAAGACCGTATAAGCAGAAGCCTCTATGAGTATAAACGTAACGTAAATTGACTGCAACCTTTGATTGTGCCTTTAATGGACACTAATTACTGTGTATGTCGGCTATCATGATAAACATTTGCATTAAGGTTTGATCGCAAATAGGTCAAGCGGTAACGGAAACCGATGACTAGAGGTGTTGACTACATTGTTCCGCAATTACTTCTCGGTAAATGTGCAAATTGATCGATTCGGATTCAAGTGCAGCGGGCACGCCCTTTCTACGGTAGCAGCCGGTACTGAGTAGTACGATTTTTCAATGTATTAGTCATTTTCATCAAACCGTGAGTGCATAGGTAAAAAGGTAAAGAGCATACCAAAATTCCACATAAGGGCAGCTGGGATTTATCGAAACATGTTCGGTAAACAGACGTGACTTCTGCAAATTGGCGTTATTGCTAGGGGGCGACTGCTGATTATTACCTCCCCTGGTGCTGATTAAATTTTATAGCAAACTCGCAATGAGCTTTTCTTTTGGGGAGAAATCCGCACAGAAACAGCAATTCTACCCATGTGCGTTCACCTTGGCGCAGTCATGAATGTGTAATTCGATTAAAAGTGAAACGCAAGAACGTTCAGTGCAGGTAATCAATAAGCTGTGGACGATGACAGAATTATTAGTAACGAATTTGCATATAATCGTTGTTGTTATTAGTCATTTCTCGCGCTTCAAGGGTTGCTGTGAAGCACAAGGCAAACTTGAGTTTGTCAGCAAACACCTGAAGACCTTCATTAACGGTATCGCTTAGGAGCGGCCAGAAATGTTTTCAGAAGCGGTATCAAAAGAGGGATTTCGAACGTAGCTGGCAGAAACAATAGACTGCTCTGTATGCTGGCAATGCAACAACTTTGGCAACTGCGTTCGAAATTTATTTTAGGCGATTATTTCTTAATAAACTTTATTTGAAAAAAAATCACAAAAATTGTATTTTTATATAAAAATGAAACAGATAAAGTAATTCTAACAAGATTGTTACACCTTAAACTAAAAATTTCTTCGGAGATCTTTTGAAATCATAATTGTGATTTTTCCTAATTATTAACCTAAAATACGCTAAACCGGAACTACCAACTTACTCTAAAGTACAAAAAAAGCGAAAAACTTAAAAAATGTACTCAACAACTGTCGGTTATAATGCGCAGTTGTCTTAAGTACGTGTACAACCAATAACTAATGTGTAGTAAAGTATTGCAAAATGTCATAAATTAAAGCATAATAACATGGGAAAATGTTATCTACAACGCGTTTACACGATTAATCTTAATAATAACAGCCAATTGCGCTATTTGTTCGTGTGTACGACATCTAGAAAAGCGATTTACGTACGTTAAACACATAATTGACACCCTAAAACTATGAAGTTTGTACAGAATCATTGCGAGTGACGGTCCCTTTGAATAATAACGGAAAAAAAAAAATTTACAAACTTACTTAAATTACAGAGCAATGTGAGGAACATTTACATGCATCAAAAACTAAAAATTAAAGTTTTACACCCTTAACAAACCCACGTGAAACTACAGTTTTACGAGGAATTTACACGATTTCTTTCAGTCCTTAACCCTAAACCTAAGTGATGGATAATCACAATAAATCAACATTAAAGTCCCCAGCAGCAACCACGAAAACAAAAATTTACACCTCCACCCTTAACTCCTCACAAACACCTCCTATCGGCCCATAATATCCGCAATGGTAAACCCGGTTTTCTTCGGTGGCGGCCGCGGGGGCGCCGCACCTCCACCTCCGCTACTCTCACCTTTTTTCATGCTCAAATCACTGGGGGTACTATTAGGGGACACCTGTCCCTGTTTCGAACTCCCTGGCATACACATCATCCCCCCGGCGAAGGAACCATCAGGGGGTTTGCAGGGCTGCATTGGTAAGCTCAAATTCTGGTGATACATGCGCAGGGTCATCGGGGGGCTCAGCGGCCTGGAATACGTGGAGGGGGTGCGAGGACGGGGCGACCCAATGGGAGGGCGCATGAAGGAAGGGGAACAACTCGGACGGTCCTGGTCAAAGGCGCGCTTCCGGAAAGCTCCCAGGAAAGAGGGTTCCAGAGGCTTATGGTTGCTGGTGATGGTGCTGGGCTTTGGTAAGAGGTCTCTGCGGATTTGAAGCTGAGGCATTTGTGGCGGGGGAGACGGGCGGACTGGCATCTAAGTAATGAGAAATATATACTATTTTTAATAGCAGTCGTGGCTTAGATTACCTCTTGATCCAACTCGCTGAGGACATCTGGGCAATCCTCCTGCCCAGGATCGATTTCTGGATCGTCCTCATCATCTTCATCATCGTCAATTTCATGTCTATAATCCAGTTTTTCCATTGAGGGCCTCATAGTGTAGGGCGAGGTGCTGGATCGAGGTTCATGACAATGAGTGCGTTCTGGAGTGGGAGAGCACACTCTTATCGATCCATCATCTCTGGAATCCTGTGAGGGAGATCTGAAAGACGAAATCTTGTAATCGCAAGGCTTTGACTCGAAACTGCTCATTTACCTCGGTCTTGGGGACATCCTCTCCTGTTCTCCCTCCTCAAGTCCCTCCGGAGGAACATCTCCAACTGCGTGAGTGAGGGCATGCCTTCTCAAGTCGCAATTCCTCCTGAAAACTTTTCCACAACTATTGCACTCATAGGGTTTGTGGTCGGTGTGAGTGAGGAGGTGAGTCTTCAAGTTGGAACGTTGATTGAAGGAGCGTGAACACACCTGGCATTTGTGAGGGGATTCCTCCATATGGAGGATTTTGTGAACGGCCAGCGTTCGGGATTGGCAGAAGCCTTTGCCGCATTCCGTACATTTGAATGGTTTCTCTTTGGAGTGGATGTATCTGAAGCAAAATATGAGATAAATGAGTACAATGAAGAATCATTGAGAATTGTTTGGAAGTTCAGTTTTTAATAAGGCAATTGGGATTTCGGGCAGTAAATGCGCCATTTCTTGCTCATTGAATTTGTGATGGATCAAATGGATATACCTATGACATAGTGTCGCCTAAGTGGAAAATGTGCAGGTGTGAAATACAGTCCAAGTAGAAAACCGGATATTAGACTTCAGCAAGGGCGTGTTGGACAATACATCAACACCATTTTTTGAGGGATTACGCTCGTTTGAGCCATTGTATAACGAAAAATTGGAGAAATTACAACTCCTCATGCAACCGTCATTCGCTGTTCTGTCAAGAACTTACTTGACAAAATGGTGAATAGACAAGTAATTAACTCGACAGAATGGTGAATAAAGATTTTCAGCTACTTAGATCACTTTAACCTTCTATTAAATTCTATGGGTAATAATACATTCAAAGTCACGAAAGCTCTTTACACGTCTTAAACCACTTAACGTCATGGACGCGGTCCAAACCAGCCTTTTACAGCTCTTCTGCCGGCCACAAAAAACCAATAAAATTCTAAAAGCATTTTTGACGGTTTCTCGAGGTGTTGGAAGTAACGTCTCCCGGTCATTACGTCCATTAATACGGACCCGAAACCCTGATCTGATAGCACCGTCATGCCAAATAAAACGTTCACCCAAAACTCGTTCGAATATGGTAAAGCATTTTCGATTAATGACGATGGTCCAGTTATAAAAAATATCGCTTCGCGAAGAAACTGCAGAATGAAATAGAGAGTTGGTGGTCATTTGCATAAGATTCTTTTGTAGGTCTCATTGGTGCATTAGCAAAAAGTGCCATTTCACGCGTTTTGTCCACATTCCAAAGATAATGTAGAAAATACGTTTATATAAGGAAACATGGCCGTTGTGGCGGGCATTAATAGTGCAAGCGATGGTGGCTCTCTTCGTCTTCGAGAAGAAACCGCTCTTCTTGAGCGCACTAACCTTGAATTGCGTTCAAAGACCGCTCGACGATCAGCGAAAGGGGCACGCATTCCTAAAGCTGCAACTCTCTTCTAGATCTAAGTAGGGAAAAAACGCGCATCTGGAGCTTGAACTTTCATGAGAATAAATTCATCAAAAGCACAGTGACTCCTGCTAAGAAACCCCTTAAAAATGGGGCTTCTCACCAAGTTGCAGCATCAAGAATACACTCCCAGAGAATAGTGGTCTTCAACGAAGGATCGCACCTGTTCGAAAGCAACAGAGACGGTTATCTTTTATCTTCGTCGAAGCGAGACAGAAATAGATCAGTCGCGTGCGCCCAAGAGAGATAACTGATGGTTATGGTCGGGGCCTTGCATATCTTCAGCACTTTTTTTGAAGATTTTCCTTGACAAACGTGTTCAACCTCTCTTGCTTTGGCTGAAAAGTAAACTGCTGTAAGAGTTATTTAGAGGAATTCTTGTACCTAATGCCTGCCCTGCAAAATGAAGAAACAAGAGATGGAAGATAGGGAAGAAATATGTTATATTTTTTTAATTAACGGCTTCAGATAGGCCTCGATTGGCCGGATAGCGATGCTGATATTGCAAGTTTTTATCTCTTTTCGAAATTAATTGTCAGCCAGTAATGGGATTGATATTGAATGTGGAATGGCCGCGAGATTGGATTTTACGATGTGCCATTAAAACGTACATTCAATCGAGTTTCCTCTTAATTAAATCCACAGTTAGCAACAAGTTTCCACTGGAGCATGCTAACATGAGGCCTACTGCAGTGGCAGGAAGCTAATTTCCGAAACACACGGTAAAACACACACGCATATCACGCTCCTGTGAGTTCTGTTAATTGTATGATAATCATCCTCGTTTGGTAATTTATTTTTTCGCTCCGTCAGGTAAAGAAGTGTAATTCGTTTAAAAAATGAGGTTTCGTCGTTCAACACGTTGTTTACACGATATGAAGGTACATTTTGTAGTCTTACAAGCTATTAATTTCCAAGCATTTGCGTGATGATAGGTCTGGATGTCATTTTAATTGGTCTAATCAATTTAATGGATCCAGTTTTAACCGGAAAAAATCCTTGAAGCTTTTAGGGAAAATCATCACAATTTCCTCAAAATAAATTTCGACCATTGGAGAAACGACACTTGTTTTGGCCATCAAAATTTGTATTTGCCATCACTGCTGTGTAGTTGGGGCATCGGCGGATGTCAAATGCCGTACAGTCAATATAGCACTACGTGTTCGATTCGAGAAACAAGTTACTGGGAAAATGGTGGTCGAGCATAAACTTGATCTTATTAATTTTACTATAACTCGTTGATGGAGAGAATGAAATTTTTACCGTGTAAAAAAAGATTTTTACGCCGAGAGCCGCAAAAGCATGATTATTGGTAGTGTTGAACCACTGTAACAATGACACGTATAGTCCTTGCTGTTTTATTTATGGTTGTCATGGAGATGAATGACAAACGAAACGTCATCGTCGATTGTTTTTCTCGAAGTAGACCTTAAACTTCGCGTCATCGTCAGTGTTTTTGACGTTTTTCGAGTGGTTCAGCGCGATTTATAACCTTAAAATGCTCGTGCGTTATCAAAGTGAGCTAAAATTAGCTGAAATAGTGTTTATTCAGAAGTCTAGGGCTCCAATGGACTTTTAGTAAGTGCTTGCATGCACTAAATTTAATCTTTGTCCAGGAAATCTCAATTTTAAAGCCTGCGGTCGTTTGAGACTCAAGGGCACCTTACGAGAGTGGTTGATTGAACGCTATTTCGCCACTGATATGGCAAATTTCTTTGCCTCTTACAGGGGCGAGGGCTTGCTGTGTTTTTGACACCATTCATACGAGTTTAACAACAATTTTCTGTGGAAAATCGTATCTCGGAAAACCGGCGTCTGTGCGCTCATCTGACTGAACTTTCAGTTGGAGAGCACGTAGCGGATTATGTGCCACCTTCTCGCACTCACGCCAGGGCCGTATAGGGCGTCCTGGTTCGAACCAAAGGACCTTTCTCCTGACGTCGCAAATGTCCGGAACGCCGGCCTGAAAACCTTAACCAGAGTACCAGTGACAAATTAACCGTCTTGCAGGAAACGGACAAGAGCCTCTATCTCCACGCACTACGTACAATTTAAATGAAACAGGTTCGAGGTAATGGATCTCAGCTCTCGAGACAATAAATCAAGCGGCTTATCTCGAGAACGCATCCTTTGGTTAGGAAATACGTCTGCATATAATTAGTCCACTGATAGCAGCGTTGGTACGGGTAACCAGATCATATCTCGCCTCTATTGTTCGGAAATGTGTCTTATTATAATCCCCAGTTGTCCTTTATTAATCACCACATAAAACATGATCCATAGCGTTTGGCCCGAACCTCGCGTGTCTCAGCCTCATCGGAATACCTCTGAGGTTCTTTATGCTCGATGGAAAAAACATTTATATTTTTTCTGCCTAATTATACTTCCAAATCAGCTCGTTTATGCATGCAACCGGCGATGATGCAGTTTATCGTGCGAACTGCAGTGGCCTCCTCAGGAACGATTCTCAGGAAATCTGGTCGAGATCGTTGTCTCAGGTTTCAATCAAACGTCCCCTCATTGGGGACGCTCGCTGGGGAAGAAAGTTCGAGCCTGATAGACGTTTAGTTGATTTTCCGGTTCCCGATTTACGATGAGCGCAAACAGGCAAATCGCCACGGCTAATTGGCATGGGAATCAACTGAGTCCTAATGAGGTGATAAAGAAGGTAGACGGCTTAATTAAGGGTAATGAGTATCTGCAGCATCTCGAGTGCTCGGACGTCTCTGGGGCCTCCTGCCATGGAGCCGTTTTCCGGTGAGTGCGGCTTTTTCACATTCAAAACGTTCTATTTACCCAACTCCCACTTTCCAAGCCTTTGTATACGCAAGAGTGTTGACCTCTCCTCCAGGTGTAACAATAATTGTGCTCGGCCATTACTTCATATTTGGTTTGAATGTTTAAATAGGCTTTCTCTCCTTGCGTGGGCTCAGTCGAACACAGCCGTATTTTTCCTTTCTGCTTATTACGAGCGACTGTTGTTCGGGTCAATCTTTTCGCTCGACCATAGGCCCCAATTTCAAGTAGCTCTAATTAGCGACGATTATATGGGCGAACTTTTACACCTCGCCGAGTGGCTTAATGAGAATCTTACGCATCATTATCTCTCGTGGCTCCTAGACCAGCCTTTCAGCTGTCCCTCAACATCAGATCGGGAATCGAAGATTTCAACGTTGATGAGAGGAGGTGAGCGGTTGGGGTCACAAAATTCAAATGCGTCCCTGAAATGTGTAGGTACTGCTGCAAGAGCAGGAATTTTATCGTCCGGAATCAGTCGTGCGTCAAAAAGGAACTGGTCGAGCGACTTAGCTGATAGTCGCTTAGATATCTGTTTCCATCGGTTTCTGGTACAGGTATTCTCTCTTCAGTTAAAAGCAATTAACAGAGCCTGCTTAATAGCCGAAGACACGAACGTTGCCCGAGCGAGGGTCTTTTTTGCTCGTGCTCTGCCCGATCAATTAGCCAAATATCTCCCCTCCCCCACTAATCCCCCTTACCGCGGAAATGATCTCCTTGTTAACGTTGCCGGGGCATTGATATGTGGATCCTAGTGTTGTATTAGAATTAATACAGCAAGACTTAAAGCAGCCAGTCCCGATGTAATCTCCTCGAGCCTGCTCCGGTTGTAAGTCTGCGGAATGCGGCCCCGCGATTATCTCCGAGGATTACACTCCAGGAATATTAATTTGGTATTGCCCCATACGGGATTATTATCACCATCAATAGTGAACTCAGGGAATTCGCGTTTGGTTGCTATGAGGTGCAAACAGAAGTAGGTCGCTTCGGTTTTTGCTAATTCATCGGGGAAAAAAATTAAATTGCAATTAAATAAATCACGTTTCGCTCCTTTTAGGTCGGACAGGCACGATTTATGCGCCCAATCGCCATGAAAACGAGTCTGACTGCGTTTTGCAATAACAATATCATTCGGGTTTTCAATGTAATAACCTCCATGTAGTCACAGCTACTGATGTAATTTGAATGCAGAGAGATTTGGTGCGAGATTGAGGCCTTAACGAGGCCCAAATTCTCGACCTTGAAAGTGGTCAATTCGGCTCGAAATGCATGTGCAAAGGCCGATGTGGTGCAGGTAAATTTTGCAAAAATGTCAAAAAACTGAGAAAAATTCCCTTAAAATAGTTAAAAATGATTTTTTTCCCCAAACATTGCCAGAAAATTCGTGCACCAACGGCGGTTCGCATTGTTGCGCGGGGTGTGAATTTCATTGATTTATCTTTTGCGATTTCTGTAGTCATTTAATTTGACGTTTTCGTACGAAATTCGAGCTCCTAAATCGAAAAAACTCCTCGCATGGACTACAATGTGTAAAAATAAAGCGTTGCGAATGTTTTCTGCTGAAATCCCGGTGAGTTTGCGATATATTACTATAAGTAAAATCATCTGAGACCGCCCTATCTCGTCCGCCACATATCGTTTGGTCTTCGCTCCTCTTACGAAGCTTTCGCTTGCTTCACATATGCATACAGGGTATCTTGAAAAGTGGTCTTTGTCGGCACACTCGTTTGCGGTACACATTCAGGAGTAGGTACCACCGCGGTGTGCAACACTTAAATTTTTTACGATTGTAAACAATTTACGGTTGACTTAATAAAGGGGCATTAACAATAGCGTTCGGGTAATAAAACGGCGATTTGTGCCGTTACTTTATGGCCATTAGAATTGAATTACTGCCTCAATAAGTCGTTTTGACTGTGCGCGGCGCACTGTGTGAAGCTGCATACAGATAGCAACATTTTCATCCGTAATTAGTTTTTTATTGGCATCGGAGAAAAAAAGGGGGCAATTACCGACAGCATTCCGTCTTCTTCGTCATTAAAAAGGAAAATAAAGAAATTCTTCTCTAGTCACGTAGTAGAGCAAAAGGCGTCCCATCCGAACCCGTGGCGAATGCTGCTCCAGTACCATCAAAAACCTGTTCTCGGGCAGCGAGAGAGTCTGTTGACTTCGTGTGGTGGTACTGCCTCGCCGCCATTAAATTAAAAAATAACAAACCCAGAGACTGATTTAATTTCGTGCTGGCCTCAAAACTGTTTGACACCCCTGTGCGGATAAACTGCTATATGTGGCGTGGCGGTTCCCACGACATATTTTTCAAATAGTAATAATACATTTGGTCAATTACCAGTCTGCCGAGCGTATAAACTAGCCGGAAGGCGTCACGATGAATTTTGATTTGGCCGCAACATAATCTGCCGTACATTCGCTAATTTCGGATTGTAATTATCCGCGCTACAATTTTGAAATTAGGCTCGATTATTAGGGGCTGCGGCGCCTTCGCCTTTTTGTCCAAAAACCCCCTCCTCGGATGAGTCGAATTTCGATGGGTTGGCTCGTGGGATTTTTTTGGTTCTGACTTATTTGAACACTAACGAACCATCAACACTCTCAGAACAATATCAATTTTATTGTATTTGCGAGTCTTGCAGGATTCTTACCTTGAAAATTCTATTGCATCTGAAATCTGTTCTAAATTGCACCTCCGACCGTAAAATCCGCTAATGAGCTTATTTATTTTATGGCCGCAGAGATTAGGTAGGTACTGAAAATTTCTAATATACTTTAGCCGTTTTTGTGGATCAAGTTTCTGGTCATATAAGCCACAAAAAGGAGACGGTCTGCGGTCGGTACTACATAATTACTCTTCTGGCCTCGACGAGGCAGGCCTTCCTTATGAATTTTTTGCCGATAATTTTCTAAAATTTACATGCGGAACCCTATAATTACACTCGAAAACCAATTGAGTTTTTTAGATACAGTTTTTGCCAATCGTGGGAATTATTGTTCCACGCTTCAGTTATAACCCCGCGCCATTGTGGAGAAAAAACACCCCAACAATATAATTAATATAGATTAGAGTTAAAGCCCGAGAAAGTATTAATCAAGCGACCGGACAATGGTGCCCACAGACCTTAGAGCCCTTGACAGGTCCACTATGTTTTTTCTTTCCACTCGTTTGGGTATTTTTGTCAGGTAATACTGCCCAGTGGTGTAGATAGCGATTTCTCAGCAGCCATTTCAGCCACCACCTTCAAACTTAGAGTGCGCCTCTGCTTTAGGTTCAGACGCCCACAATGAGCTAGGGACTTAAGAAGGAACACTTGGCATTCAAACAGCTCTTTAGATCCCTATCTTAGAACCATTTCTACCATTTTACCAGGCGAGACAAAGGGTCAATGCAGGTCCGAAATTGAATTTTCTTCTATCTCAGTTTCGGTCGTTTTCTCCAAGTTAGTAATGTGAAAATGTGGGTCTGATTATGACGAAATAGTTTAAATCCGAGCAATAATTTGGTTCGCGTTAATGTATTACCCATGGGTGGTCCGCAGCAATGGAATTGTATTCTTTGTGTTTTTGTGTGGAGGTGGAGTAATTTAATTATGGTCGCTTGTTTGTCCTACAAGAACCGCGGCTTGGACGAATGGGAACTTTACAGAATTTGGGCTATAAAAGCACGATAATTTGCGCAATCTCAATGGATGTTTTAATTAAATTTGAGGGAGCCTCAAATGTAATCTCTACCTCAAACCAGAAATTACCTCTCCCTCTTCGACACACAACATCGACTTAATACAGGCCCCAAAAATGTCTTATATCATCGTCATTATCTCGCTTTCAATATAAAAAAGGCTAATGGAATGCTTTAATCCGTTGATAAATACCGGACGGGGTCTTTTTATTGAAGATTTTAATAATATAATTTATAATGGGATCAGGCCGATTGTCAAGAGAACTGGTTGGGGACCATTTATTCTCGAATTAAGTCGCGCCGCATTAAGAAAATAAGTCTTATGAATAGCCTCTTTTTTGTTTCCACTCGTTTTCTCCCATGTCATCCTCGCTACACCTCATATTACCGAAATCATGCGTGCAATTAACTAACTCACCTATGATCCCTCAAGTGATCCTGCCTCCTGAAAGCCTTTCCGCAAATATCACAGCTGTACGGTCTTTCGTCAGTATGAGTCCTCTCGTGAATCAACAAATTGTAGCTCTTTGTGAACTGCCTGTTGCAGAACTTGCAGATGAACTGCTTCTTGGGCCTGGAGGCTCTTCCGGGAGCCCTCAACAGCCGGCGGTCCAAGTGCGCGTGTATTTGAGGGGGGCCTAAATACCGCAAAAGCGTTCTGTTTATGCAAAAAGATCCAGAACCAAAAAAGAGGGCCAACATGTGGCACTGCATACGAGTGACGAGCCTCATGAAGGTACAAAGACTTGGCGTTTCTCACCTGGTGGAAATAGGGCTCCTCCTCCCGGAAACGTAAAACTCCCGGCATTTGCAGGACTGGTGGGTAGAAATCCTGGATAGCCGTGAGGCTGTTGCCCCCCGGGGGTTTCTAGCATCCCTCCGGGAGGTCCAGCCCGGGGCGGCAGCATGAGGGCGGCTGCGTGGGCGGCTGCCACGCAGGCTGCCTCCTCGCGCAGCTGCAACTCTTTGCGTTTGTCCGCCATCATGGCCATTAAATCAAAGGAGGTGGATTTGCGACCACCTAGAACAACATGGGAAGTTTAACATAAAAAATGCATAGTTTTGTCATGGGAAAGATGTTGCTTTTTCTCAAGAAAATACATGGTGAAATGCAATTTTGAGTATCTCTAATCATAATCAATACATTACGAAAAGCCTGAGCGTAGGTACCTTCAACATTCTTATTTCCCTCGGCATTTCGCTCCCGATTTTCCAACCCCAAGAGCGGATGGATGTCCCCAGGGTACAGCATCGGATGCGGCATGTTCCTAGAGGGAACCACCGGGACGAAAGCCGAAGTTTCTCTGTGGTGGCTCATAGAGGGAGCCAGTGGCACCTAAAAAGGGAACAGAACACCTAGTAGCACCAAAGAAATAGTCGGAGTTTCCGTCTATAAGATTGTACACCATTGGGTTTACGCAATACGACACTTACTTGATGATGATAAGGAATTTGTCCTTCATATCGGCTCCCCGAAGAGGACCTATTTGAGCTCCCGGGCGAGGGCAATGGAAAATCCCTCCTGGACAAGGCCAATGGCCTGTCCTCGGCTGGCGAGGCAGCTGCAGTTTCTGGCATTTTAACCTGCAATCAATAGTTATACTAAATTCTTCAGGGAAACGTAATAATAATCTCTCTAACGCAATTATCATGGTAATGAACGGCTCTTTCGCGGCGCTGGTAGGCAATAAATAACTAATTGCGATTAATCTCAGACAAACGCTTTATTCATGACCGGTTCAAATCTCGGAACTTCTTGCATATGCATAGAATCGATTCGGATTATCGCGATTTGCATACATATTGAAATTATGGTGGTTTTGTTGGTAATTAGACACGTTGCATACGTCCGGAAAATTCCTCTACAAAGATAAGGCATGTTGATGCGCTCAAATTTCGCATTATCGCTTTTTATCGGCCAGAAGAGCGCTTTTTGGAATTATCAGGTAGAGAAAATATATTCGGTACTCAGCCTAGTTCTAGTGGTTTTGGAGGTGCAGTGCCTCGATGGAAGCGTTCGCTGAAA
This sequence comes from Euwallacea similis, assembly GCF_039881205.1. NCBI lineage: Eukaryota > Metazoa > Arthropoda > Insecta > Coleoptera > Curculionidae > Euwallacea > Euwallacea similis. The sequence continues at coordinate 770,004 of NC_089609.1, forward strand.
TCTTGAATGGTGCCTTTTTGAGTAGGACGCTCGACACATTTTTGAATATTTATGAACTGTAATTTACAGGGAAGATTATCTAAGTCGAACGGTCGCGTTGGGTTAGGTGTAGAGGCGGAAGTAATGGCTCGAAACAACGCCAAACAGCAGTTCTAGGCGGAAGCGGGGCGAACCGGGGAGGTTTTCGTGGGGGATACACCACAAGGTCTCCTCTTCTGCATACAGAAAAATGGTTGTGGGCCAGATTAATATACCAGAGGAAAGGAAAGATGAAATTTACGGACTTGCAATATACAGGGTGTAACATATCGCCGTGGAAATACTGGGGGGGGGGGGCGTTAGTACTCTGCGAAATAGTAAAAAAAAGATAATAGCCCCATGGTCAAAAACGCGCCATTTTCGATATACAGAGTGGCAAAGTTTCACACTTTTTCTCAAATATTGCATTTTTCTCACGTATGCCTTGAGTTAAATTTTTGAAATTTCATGCACCTATTTCAATTAGGACCCTCTGTGCCAAAATGTCAAAATGGTGGGCAGCCAATGCAAAATGTTATGGTTTTTTAAGTTGTGCACTATTTTTTGTTTTGTACCTTCTTTTGGAACGCCCAGCATGAATTCTGATGCAAAATTTAAGTTCCTTCTTGAATCCTTTAGCTTTTTGTTCTTTCGCAGTACTTTCGCATCTTTCACCGCTTCGGAGGAAGAAGGGACAACAATCATCTCGCTCAGTTATCAGCTAAGTGAAGCTGAATCGCCGGCCTATTTCAGTGTGGAGGTGAGTAAAACAACCTGTATATTTCGAATGGTTCCCGGACCAGTTCACGGAGAATATTTAGGCTTTAGCCGTAAATATCTCGGGGAACCAATTCAACTTATCAGCGACTCTTCGCCAAAGCGTATCCCGTCTTTCTGGAGCCAATTTCGATTAAAAAAGCCTCATTACCCATTAGCATTATATGAAATATTAATAAGCGGTTAACGATAAAATCGCACGGACCGATTCAATTGAAGTAATTACGTAATGAGAATTTTGGTCACGTCTCCGCTAAGCGTAATACGAAGAAAAGCTGTAAAGCCAAAAACTATAAACAAAATAGGATTAGTCGGAATTGTATTATGGCACGACATGATTTGCAGGATTTATTTGTCGGTTTCCAATGTAAATTTGCGGTTTTTCTGATGTGTTCTATTTGGGTTCGAGGGAGTGCCCGATCACTTCTTTATAAGTCCTGCTTGACGAATTTGTCACCACCGGGAGAAAATAAACTTATCGCTAAGTAATTTGGCAGTAAAGCTGAGGTGGCGGCACCTTTTGATGAGACCCACGTGCTAGCAAGCAACGTACAGAAAAAAATTATGGTATATGACCCCATAAATGCGCTTTTATTGCCCGTTTAGCGATTGCCTTTCAGGACTAGCTGAGTGTAACTCAGAGGCTGAGGCTTTGGCTTTGCACGAGTTGCAGTCTTCATAGGCAAATTTGAATATTCCGCAATAGATAATCGGCATTGTACACCCAAGGAGCCGATGGTAGCCACCTAAATATGTTAATCAACTTTATATTCAAATTAGAACCGTACACGACGACATTATAATATCTGAAGTGGAATGGTTCTACCTCCGCTGTTCGCTGAGGCTGAACTCTTTGGCCTCGCTTGAAAGAACGCTCCGTATAGGTAGATACGCTCGATTTCATGCAAAAAAGTCAGCAAAAGAAAGCCTCATCAACGCCAATTTGATTGACTTCATCGGATTGAGTGCCTGGTGCTCTGTATCGCCCAAATCGCTAGAGCTACGACCTCCTACGAGAGAGATCCGCCCAATAACTTATCCTTCACAGAAATTCAAATGTGCCCGCGTTTACCTGCCCATCTTAACCACCTTTTAAGCTCTTTATTGTCCTTAAAGCCCCCTTATATTCAGGCACAAGCAAATCAAACACCCTTACGGGTCGTACGCAAGAGCTCCCAAACCTTTCAAAGCACTAAAAGACCTAATTGACTTCAGTTGCATCACAGCCTGCAATAATCCCAATATTTTGTTTGTTTTCCGCATCTGGTAGCTTATTTCCGACTGTTAAGGCTCCACCAGGGCCATATAACTCGTCTTGCGTAGTCATAAAAAGAGCAAACAGGCCTGAATTTGAGGCTCATAGATGTACGTTTTTGTGCCTACGTGAAGTCGTCAGATGATGAAGTGGAACGTGAATAATATGCGCAGGTTTCCTGGACGATCGCCCGGTGGTGTTTCGCTTTCAGGACAAAAGTGTCGCACTTCGTGTCCTGAATTGCATTTTGACCATACGCCCATATTTGATAACTCGCATGTAGCACGCTAATAACTGGACAGGGGATTAGATTCGGGGCAAGCAGGTTCATCTGGAGACGTGGCTATGAGGACGTACTAAAGTGATTTAAAATAAAAACATGATTTATCAGGCCGTTGCGCTTCAAAGATGTCAGGTGCGATTTAACTTTAACTCATTTAAATGGATTTAAATTGATTTAAACCGTAAACGGTGGGTCAAACGAGTCTTGCTTTGCGCCGTTCTAGGGGCACTGATTTATTGAGCGGCTGTGTACACAAGAGACATCCTGGACAATGAATTCCTGCTGACGATTCAAATCGTCGTTCAGATTTAAATTTAACCTGATTTAAATGATTTCTCTCCTTGATGCGACTTAACAAAGGTGAAGGAAGTGCCCACATATTAAGTTTTCGGTCAATCTTGCCGTTCCATGGGTGTTATCTTGCAGATAAACCGTGCATAGGAGTGTCGCAACTGGCAAAAATGGTCGATAAATTCAAATGAGGCGTCATGACACACGAGAATATATGAGCCACAGGAAGCTATTAAACAGTAGTGTGTTTATTCGACATCTAACTGTAAATCGACTTCTGGTTCGATGTTTTGCATAAGCACGTGGGCGCAAAACATCAAAATATCGATAAAGGCTTGCAAATTGCTTCACACACATGTCTAACTGTGAGAGAATGGCCAATAACTGGACTTTCACGAGAGGAATTTTTATCCTCTTTTTTTTCGTGCTTACCACGATTTTCACTGCCTCACACCATGCCTGCGATAATCAAAAACTGGGTATATCTGTCAAAGAAGTAATAAGTACGTTTGCTTAGCAGCCATTTTTTCCGCGGTTTGCTTGCACAAAAACGACCAAAGGTATGTCTTGAGCAAACACATCAAATGGATATTTCTTTTTCGAAGAACCCATCGGCAAACACGGTACCATAATAGATATGTTAACAATGGATGCCTCGGTACACACACGCTCGAAATTACCTTTTACCTGAAGAATCGGAAGTATTAGCCCGAGTGGTACCCTCGGATGCGAGTTTTGTTAAGCTAGAAGACTGGAGGAAAGCGAGAAAGGACTACTAAAATACGTTGATTTTTTCTTGCTCCGCTTTCTAACGTATGAAGACTCACCTTATAGCACGAACGTCACACAGATCCTCATTCCTCAGTAATGATTACTACCAAAAAGAAACCAAAACAGTACCATTGAACTAAGACGCACTAAGGGAAACCCCCCTTTAAACCGAGCATAATTTGCGTCCCAAAAGGATAAAAACCGATTTACCAAGGCTACTGTGCAACACAATAGGGCGCAAGGGGTGCCACCACCGCACGAAGGGACGAAAGTCCAGTTCAGGTAGTTTATAGTAGCAACAAAGATGGAACAAAACGCGTACACTTGCTTCGAGTAATACTTGGCGCAGACTGAGGAGCGAGAGGTATCCGATGGTGGTACCGCGGTACCTCTCGGCCTCCCATGTGTTCGCGGCCGGAATTTTGGAAAAAAATGCAAGCTTTGCAGCAATCGGTTATACATTAATTCTTTTCGCGTCTCGCAGCATTTTTCGTTCATTTGATTTTATTTGTTATTGCTAGGTGGTACTTGGAATTGGGTGAGGCACGCCTCTGCTTTTACGAGATTAACTTGTCATTTGCTTCTCGGTATGATCCTAATTTTCCAGTTTCAGTGCTGCCAAATTTGGATTTTTAAATACACACAGCAACCAGGGATGTACCAATCTTGAGTGCTAAACGAGAACTTACTTCCTTGATGTTTTTATTAGCCCCTTTTGGTGCGTCCCTGATTTTTTCATATAAATTCAATTATCCTATCTCAATATCAGTGATCTTTTCTTCGAATTTCTACGAAGTTCCAATTTTTTAAATGATTAGCGAGAGCAGTTCACCATTTCAATATTTTACCTCTTTGGTACTACATTATTTTTTTACAAAATTAAAAATCATGAGCTTTCAACTTGCAAGAAAATAATCAGTGGAGTATTGTAATGTTTATTTATTTTGTTCGCGGTTTTAATTATTCAGTTTTGCAATAAAGCTATTGTGTTTATCCACGAAGTCTCCTTAAGCTTTCACCTTACCGCTCATAGTGATCCCTTTGCCTTTAATACAAAAGGTGGCACCTGAGGGTTACAGGGATGGTGAAACTAAACCAGTTGCGTAACATCACCTGAATCTTTATTGTGAAGAGGGCGTCGCAGGATTGCCGAATTTCATTTTATCTAAGAAATATTGGCAAAAAATTTAAAAATTGTGAAAACAACTTTTCGAAAAAAGATCAATAATTGGCCAAATACTATTTTCAAATCTTCGTTTACCACTAATTTTCACTATTTTTGCCTCATTTAACTGCCGTTCTAACTCTAACGGTTAAAGCACTTGTGGGTATCTCGTGCTGATGTGTATTTCGGCCTGTATCTCACATTTGCGGCCCCCGTCCCTGCACCTGAGCAGTACTGGTGGGGTTGGCGCGACCTCTTCGGTGCAGCGGTAGCACGGCTGGGCCTTCCACGGCAGCAGGAGCGTTATTCAACTGTTCTGTGTTCTTCGGCCGCCGTTGGTTTTCCCCTCGCTCTTCCATCCTGCCTTCATTCTCTGTCTGCGGTACTGCTACAGTATCTTAAAGGCACTTATCCCCTTAAAAACTAGAGGAAAAGAACCGTAGAATCTTTCTCTTTCATCCTTGCAAAGTTGATAAAAGATGATGCGAAAAAAGCGTCTCGAAAAAAGGTAAAAAAAAAACGCCACAATCAAAAGAAAAACAGTTTTATTAAAACATAAAATATGCATATAAATAATTAACTTTAAATAATACAATCTGTGCACATCAATTTTGCCAAAAAAATTGTAGCTTGTAGTTGAGTAAATGCAGCTTCAAATTCTTTAATCCTTCCAAGGTTTCAATCATCTCTCGTCTCATTCCTTCTCGTTGTCAGATAGCTCTGAAGAACTCTCGTCCTCCTTCGGCAGGGCCCCCAGTTGGCGCAACCTTTCCTTGAACTTATTTAACTTCGTGTCTTGAGCAGTGAGCAGCTCGAGCAGATCATCTTGATCTCTCTGATAGCTGAAACAATGACACTGAGTTTTTATTTTCAATTTTCGGGCATTCTAAACGCAAAAAAACCTCGTATTTGAATACTCGATGATTTAAGGGATCATTTTCTTGCGTTGTTTTTGCTATTTAGTCTACTCGATAATTGACTCGAACAACGACAAAACCTGCAGGAATTGGAATTTATCCTCCTAACTTTAATGCTATAACCCTGTGAAGTGCCATATTAAGTAGTGTTTACCAAAGGTTCGTTGGAAAATTGCCATACAATGAACAATATCTTGATATATTTGTACTTTTTTTATTTTTCGTATAAGAAAATTTACAGGGCGTTTCCAGAAAGTTTCTATTTCTTATGAAAGTGTAGCAAAGATGACAATATTAGTACGTTTATATACCAGCACTAATTATAGTATTTCGGAAAATCTAATCTGAGCTAATTTGATTTGCCATATAGAATTTTTTGTGAGTATTATGTGAGGTGAGGAAAAATATTCTACACATATTCTCCATCCCAGGCAGTAAGACTTTCACCGTTGAATGATATTTTTCCCACCAACCAGCGTATTCACCATTCTATCAAGAATTAATTACACTATGCATAGTATTACCTACCAAATTTGACAACTTTATAATCCCCTTCAGGGATAAACTTATATACATATTTATTAATTCATTTAGTCATGTTTTTCATTCCTTTTTCTACTCTACTTACCTCTCCAACTCCGCTGTTTTCTCCGCCAATTCCTCTTCCACCTTCTCCAATTTGGCACTATCCCCCTCCAATTTCTGTATCCTCTCCAGTAAAACGTCGTTATTTCCATGAACAAAAACGGTTAAAGCCTCAGGCGGGGGCGACTGTACAGGATGAATTTCGTGCACTATATTCGTTACCTGCGGAGACCCTGCTGCAAGCTGAGCCTTCAATAAGGTGTTCTGATCGGTCATTTGGACGTTCGTTTGCTGCAGTTCTTCCATTTGTGTCTGTTACTGAGATTATGAAATATATAATTAAAAGTGTTGAAAAATCACCTTTAAATCCTCAAATTGCTTCTGTAGAAACGCGTATTTCCTCTGCCACTCTTGCAACTTTTTATCCTGATCCCGAATCAAATCCTTGTATTGTAACAATAGGGCGTTTTCATGCTCACTAAGACTCAGCTCGGAAATTCCATTGGATAGGTCACGTTGAACTCCTAAGGCTTGAATAATCAGGCCTTCCATCGCTTTAAATAGCTTGCAAAATTCGAATTCTGCAAGTTTCCTGATTAATTTAAACCAGACATTTTTTTAAGACAAACCTAAAAGTAACTCGTTGGAATGTTTGGATTTTATTTGAGGCTGTTTGGCAGCTTTCGCATACAACTCGTGTCTGGAAATCTCGTTCAGCTTCTTGCAGTACGTCTCCAAACCCACGCGCTTCTCAATGAGATGCGATAAGTTCTCTTTAGAGTAATTTGGAACTGAGTTATCGTTAAACAACACGCACAGACCCATTATAAAAGCACAGAGGCCTGAAGTAAGAAATTGTATATAAGAGATTTAATAATATGTCAATTAAGTGGTACCTTGTAAAAGTTCGGCGTTGTTGTCAAACTCAGTTGCTGAAGTTTGGGCAGTGAGAAATGCCATTGCACCGGGAACCGTAAGAAACACCGTTATGGCAGCTGGACAGTGAGCCATCCACATAGACAGAAGCGTCAAAACACCTTTAAAAAATAATAAATATATCTCAATTTTTTCATTCAGAAATGAACCTCTTCAGTTCAGATTAATAAATACCTAATTTGGCTTGTAATTTGCTGGTTTGCTGTAAATAAACTCCGCATTGACTTAGCAAAGTTACCGGTTGGGCCCCCAAATTTGTGGCCAAAAGCACCCTCAAAAGCTGTTCTTTTTGGGCGGGATTTTCAATGAGGCAGTGCGATAAGGCCACTGCTGAAAACCAGTTGCTCAGAGAGTCGTTGCTGAATAAACCGCTGCACAATAACTGACCTTTATTAAAAATGTTTAAATATTTATATTTTAAATTCTGAGAAATAAACTTACCAGTAGTTACAGTGGTATTCCCTGTTGAGCTAGGTAGCAGAGTCTGCACCACCAATTCCTGTCCGATTTCGTTTTTGTAGAGGAAACATTGGAAGCAGTACAACACAGCGCATCTAGCATTTTCTCATACATTTAAACGAACTTCTATTCAATTAAATTCTTAATACCTTAAAGTGAAAGGCTGCTTTTCATTTACCATTGACATAATCAGAACCACCAAAGCAGGTCTTGGAGGATTTGATGGCGCCAAAACGTTAGCGAAATACTCTTGATTCGTTAAGTTCCCCCTTATAACCTCCCCTACAGTATTTATGGTCTCAGTTAAAATATCCGCAGGCACACCTTAAGGAATTTGAGTTAGTCAAATTAACAGAGGGGTATTGAATATTGTGATATATATACCACTTGCCATAAGGATGCTGCAAAGTGCTTCTAAGAGGTTGGTATTTCTTAGAGTTTTCTGACAACTGGTGATTATTTGTGCAGGGTTATTTGGAGACACTAAAGTTCGCACTAAGTGGAGAACACAGTGGAAATTTGAGACTTTTTGAGGACTCCAACCCACCTATAAAATGGACCCATAAACTTTCTCACTATTTAATTAACCAACAACATACTTCCTCTAAATTTTCAGGCAACACAAACATTGGTGCCAATTTTTGAATGTAAGAACCTTCTTTAAAAAAATTGATATTACTTGTGTTATGTTGCAGCAAATTCAGCATCAGGAGCAAACAGTCTTCCACTACAATACCCCCATCTGTATAACCCTATTAAACACCTCTTAAAAACGTCTGATACCAAATACTGATAATTTCAAATTAGTTACCTCATCACTGATGATATTCAGTAGCTTATCAAAAGCATTCTCAAATGCTACAATTTTCTGAATATTAGCATTTGATTTTGTTAAATGAATCAGCAGTAACACTGCATCATTCCTGATAACTTCCCTGTTTTCGGCTAGCAAATCCATGAGTTTTGACATTCCCATGGGGCTCACTAGGACTATATCTTGCACTTCTTTGGGCTTGCACATGGTAAGTGATATTACCAGTTTTAAAGCTGGCCATCGAACTCTGTTAAAAGAGACATAAGTCTTTTGTTAGTGCTCAAAAAGAATACTACCTGAAGTCATACTCCTCAAGAAAACTTAAAGCCAAAGTTAAATTATCTGCGTTTTTTAAGAACATTTCAGAGAATTGTTCTCCGACATTGATGTTTATATTCATATTGTTCTCTTGCTCCTCTTCAAATACCTCCTTTGAGGTGATATTGCAGAGTGTGTCTAAACAATAACTGAAACCTTGCATTAATGGATTTAAAAGATCTAACCTTATGAGAAGTTACCCGATTATTTCTGGATCTGCATGGTCCAATTCCAGTACCTGCCTTAGCACATCCATGCCTTGTGCCCCTACCTCAATCCGGTATTTTTTAGATAGAGCTCTGAGAGCTCGGCAGGCATCTCGGCGGTCTTCAAGTAGAGTGCTGCTACTTACTCGGGAGACTAATTTTTCTACCTATAATACAGCTTAATCACTGGCTCATTTGCACAGAATGGGCATCTCTGAGGAATCAGAGTGCTAGCAGTGGGTTGAAGAGAAGGAGAGATGTGCTGCATATGCAGATTATCAACCATAACAGGAAATTGGGATTGTCTAAATGAGAATTGCATTCAGTACTTACGGTTTCCGCGCCTGTAGGCTGGGTCCCAGGGGTCGGGCCCCCCAATACTGACTTTAAGCTACTTTTAAAATATTCCATTTTGCTATTTTTTTAATTTCAACAATGCATTTCTCTATATTTAATTAAATTTGTTAATATTTCTCAAATTATAAGATGCACAAAATCAAAACAAATTGGAATTAAATTTGACAACCGGCCACGTCACTTTTCTATGAACGCTATGCTTTATTTCTCAAATATATGGAATTAAAAGAAGACAGAGCGTAGTACGTATGTCGTAGATAATTGTAGATCGTGGCCATAGATATGTAATTCCATGGATATCATAAAAAAGGATGGAGCTATTAAGGGTAACTTGAATAATGTGTTATCATCCCAACATAAATCGTTGAAAATGAAAAAAAGGTTAAAAAGAGTAAAAATTCAATAAAAGCACATTTTCTCAGATTTAAACTTATTTATTGCACTTTTTTGTATTTTCTTATCCATCTATTTTTATCTTCTTATTTTTCAACATTTTCTGCTTATCTTTCCTCTTCCCAGAAACTTTATCTGACTCCTTAAGCTCTGGACATTCTTTTTGCTTATGTCCTTTTCTCTTACAGTGCAAACAGGCCTGAAATAATATTTAATAATTAAAATAAATCTCACTTGTGACAATCACAAATACCCCTGTAAACTTAATTTTCCCACACTGATGATTAATTTGAGCACATCTGCCACAATCATAGCAATGCCTCCAGTTTGGCTTTACACACCTCTCACATTTCTTGCAGTGCACATAGGTTTCCCCATTTTTTGATGTACAGTCTCCACAGGCTTTGCAATGTTTGTTCTCTTTTGCCACCCATTGAGAGCACTTTGAACAGAATTTATAATCCTCTTCAGGCAGTTTTACCTCACTAAAATAACTGTCTTTAATATCACTAAACCATTATCAAAAAACCCAATTGATACCTTGGATTAATATTAGTAAAAATCCTTACAGGAGATCCCTGTTTCCTGCCTTTAGACCCATTATGAAACAGGGAATGATTGTCATACTGCATTTTATAATCTAGCATTTTAAAATCAGGCCACAAATTCAAAATTTGGGGCTCCATGAAGTAGGGAAAAATCCAAAATATTGGTAAATTGTTTTTGGTATTGGTGAGATTTTTATATTGCCTGTCAATGCTTTGAAAGGTTTGTATTAAGGGCTCAGTTCTCCCTCCAAATGGAGGATCTGTGACCAATACAGTATGCTCTCCTCTGAAATAAATTTTATATGGTTAAAGAACATAAATCAAAATATCAATATGTACTTCGTGGCTTTTAAATACTCTCTAAACACATCCTGGGCTTCATTAAAGAAGAAATGATTGTTAAACATGTTATACCAACAATATTCCAAAGGGCCAAAGAAATTGTGGAATCTGTGATCAAAATCTAATAAAATGCTTGATAAATTTGTTTCTGAAGATTGTATATGTTCATGGATCCTTGGGGTTCCAATACAAATTACATGCCTGCAAAGTCATTATTTTTACCAGCTGCTTTTTTGATTCATGATCACATCACCTGAAGTCTAAGTTTTTGAAAGTGTCAACAAGGAATTTTACTGAGTCTTTAGAAAACAAATACTGAGCCTCCTTTTTAGCATCATCTAAGGGGGGTAGTAACTCGGAAGGATGTTGCAATTGATAATCTGTCATGTTGGATAGCAATGAATGTCCAATGTGTTTTGCCTCTTCATCTATTGTAAATTTCAAGCATGAAGAACAGAATACCCTTTTTGAGTTTGGTAAAGATTTGATCTAGAATTTTAGTTTATGTTTATAAAATGGAGCTAGATTTACAGATTGATACATGATAACATAAAAAAACACAAGCATAGCATACGCGTTTTGTCGATTCTGTCAAGTAAACATCTTGTTTCATAAGAGTCTTTTTTGAGATTACATTTAAGTATGTTTTCCTTATTACTATTTGTTAGTAGTAAGTCATGCTTGCATTATGTTACGCCAATCTATAAATCTGATTTAATTCTTCTAATACTTACTTGATTCAATTTTATGAATAGCCTTCGATGACAAATGCCTTTTAAGAACTTAACTCTCATTTCCTGCCATACTTTTTGAGAATTTAGTACTTTCCTTGACTTGTCTTCCCACATAAAAAAGCTGCACAGTTTTCTATCTCTACATGCGGCGCACCCAAAGAACCGTCTTTCTTGCTTCTCAATTAATTTAGAAAACAATAGGGTTGGTCCATGGGGGCAACAGGGATGTGTGTCTAAGCTCTCAATAATGACTTTAATTCCATGGTGGTTGTCAGATTGTTTGGATTTTACGAAAGTTTTCATGATACGCTTAATTAGGGGACTTTTGTTGGAGGTAATAGGAGAAACGGTTATAAACGGAAGAAAAAACGAAAATTAAATCTATAAAATATTGAAAAGTAGGGTTAAGTTTTGAAATTATGAAAGCAGTGTTGCCATCCGCATCTCCTTTTTTCTCAGCGACAATGACCATATTATTTACAACTTTCAGCCAACTTTGCATTGCTCACATTCATCACTCGCCCCCCATTATATTTAGAATCGCAACCTGATAGATAGTGCAAACCTAGACGGGTGATTATTTAAAAAAGTTCAAAACGAATTGGAAGATAGTCTTAGAAAAAATGACCATAAGCGACAATAATGTGAATTTGTAGAAAAAAGTCATGAAATTAGAAGGGCGACAACGTCGAACTATACGCCATTTTATGGTAGTTTCAGTGATCTCATTTCCCTTACTACTTTCTTAGATTTTTTCGCAAATCGTCTAAAGCGCAAGTGCTTCCTATTTTTAGAGAGACTCAAGGAATATAAGAAGAAAGTGAAATTTGTTAATATTCTGAGCTCAGAAATGGGACAAAAATGTATGTATTTCTATGAAATAATGCTGAACAAAGATTTAAGACTGATTTTATGAGTTGCATCACCGCATCTTCCACATGTTTTCTTAATTGTTACTGAACCATCGAGATGCTGCCAGTACCAAGAGGTACAGGTACCATTGCGGACATATAAAATTAAGCAAAATATCATCTGATAGAGTTTGCAAGGACATGGCTGTATTATGCTCTTAAAGAAAGAAATTGGTTAGATAAGGTCAAATTCTCTAATTGAGAATAAGTTTTTGCTTTGCGAAAGATTTATACATGTGGAAGTGCCTCTAGCTCTAAGACTCTGTGTATAGGTTTCAAAATTTTTAGTAAGGAGTTAGATTCTGGCATCTTCTTTGTTTCTGCCTCACTAATTGTTAAGGACAAATTATGAGGTATTGGTGCACTATTGAGGTGCAATATATGTTTTTGAAATTTATAAGACGAGCTTTGTTAAAGCAGTAATCATCTATGGTACTCACTCGCTCCTGGTAACTTGAATAGCTATTATTAGGAGAAACCAAAGTAACTCGAAATAACCTCATGCTCACCGTTCGGAGAGAGTGGCATATCTCGTTTTCGTTCATAGTACTTGATACTGTTTATTTTAGGAATATAAAATTGAAATAATAGAAACGTAAGTTTTACTTAGGCGTCGAATACAGTTTCACGATTGGTTCATTTTCTTTTAAAAACCGACGATAAACCAACTTCAAGAAAAATGGGTATTTCCAGTTTGATGAATTTTATATAATTTAAATAGCTCTGTCCTTTTCCAACAAAGTTCGACAAGAAAAAATAAGCTTGAACAAAGTTATTAATAAGATTGAGTGTGTAAGCAAGAAGTGTGTCAATGTCGAGATTGAATTTATGACCATTTTTAACGCTATATATTTCTAAAAAAAGGTACATACTAAGAAAAATTCGAATTTAAAAACTTTCACGTTCATAGTAGTAATTTTGTTATATTTTTGTGTTTCATCTTTTTCCATGAGTTCCTTAAATCGCAACAATTTTCAATTGCACCTTTCTGAATCAATGTTGCTCATCAAAAATCAAATGCACTGTTGCTGTTATTACCTCATGGCTCGTATATATAACAGTTGATGTTTTCTTGAAGGTCTTCTAGGTTAACCAACCAATGTTTGTACTGAACTACGGTCTCACTTCACTTCCATCACTTCTTTGAAGTGAGAAAGAGATAGATCGATTTTCTGAACGATCTGTCTCTCTCTCACATTACTAAAGCCTTAATCTAATCGAACTTAACCTCACTTTATTTTTATGATTTGAAAATCAAATGTTTAAAAGTTTATTTAAACATAAAACAACATATTCATAATAAATTAAATAAACATGAGTAGAAACCGCGAACTTATTTCTAAAATAGGGCTCCGTTTGGATGGCCGCAGAGCTAACGAGCTGCGTAGAATTCGGTGCAAAATGGGAGTTTTTTCACAGCCTGATGGCAGTGCCTACATAGAACAGGGCCTCACCAAAGTATTGGCTGCTGTATATGGGCCCCATCAAGTTCGAAATAGGCAGAAGGCCCAACATGATAACTGCATTATTAATGCACAGTTTAGTATGGCAGTATTTTCCACTAATGAGAGAAAACGAAGACCTCGAGGAGATAGAAAGTCAATAGAGCTTTCCATACATTTGCAACAAGCTTTGCAAGCTGTAATCGAAACTGATCTGTATCCATGGTCACAAATTGATGTTTATGTTGAAGTTTTGCATGCTGATGGAGGTATTTATGCTGCCTGTGTGAATGCAGCCACATTAGCTATTATAGACGCAGGTATTTCCGAATATTAACTCCAGGAATTTGGGTTTTTAAGAGTGGTTTTGAGCAGGAATTCCCATAAAGGAATATGTTTGTGCCTGCACAGCTAGTTTAGCCAATAATGAAGTTCCAATGTTGGATGTTTCACATCAGGAAGAGATGCTTGGGGGACCTACATTAACTGTGGCAGCTCTTCCCATGTCGGGTAAAAAAACCTTTTTAAAGGGCAAAAATATGGGGTTATAGGGAGGTTTTTAAAGGTAAAGTAGTTCTTATGGAGATGTCTCAGAGGTTCCACTTGGACCACTTGCCAAAAGTGTTGAAAACAGCCTTAGATGGATGTAAAGACATAAAGGAGATTTTGGATGAGGCAGTAAAGGGGCACGTGAAGGAAATGGGGAGTGCGACAGGGTGGGCCAATACTACAAGTTAATAAACCAATGTTCTTTCTTCACATTGTCAAGAATTGTATATTTTTTCAAATAAAACCCTGTTTCAGTGCAGTTATAAAGGAGAATTTAAATAAAGCCATAAAATGGCATGGAGTGCCATGGGCTAGGCCAGATGGCTCCTTAATTCTGCCAAAAATCTTAAAGGAAGTAAATTTGCCCAAAAATATTTTGTTCGCCAGATTGTCAAGAAATATGCTTTTTACGTGAAATCCTATCAAAACAGATCTAAAGATTTTTAATAGAGATAGTAAAAGGGCATGTGAAAGAAACGGGGAGTGCCACGAGATGAGCCAATACTGCATTCCATTAAATTCATCTTTTTGTTAAATAGTCTTTGATTTCATCCATAGGAAATTTGTCGAAAACGTTAAAACATTAAAGAGTAAATTTAGCTAACGAAAATGTTATTCATAAGATGGATGTTAATTAAATTTAACTGTGCCTTTAAGTGCATTGTACAGATCCTTGTATGCAATTGGGAAACCTTTTCACTTTAATGAAACGCCGTAATTTACTACCATTCTTTTTAATAACAAAAACATGTTTTTGAATACATAAACATAAATCATCCATTTTCCTATTATAAACATGTCCTGTTAAAGCTACCCCATATTTAATGGATTTATTAGGCACTTTTGCGTGAGACTCCGGTTTCAATTACCATCTCAAAATGGGTGTATTTCTAAACACATTTTACTAATTTTGAAACACCTGTTTGCACTTAAGTTAGATAAGGTTTAATGCTATTTATTGTGGCGTTCAGAACACAACATGCAAAGGGCTATTTTGTGGCGTGTTTAAGATGAGTGTTTTGGTCAATTTTTAGAAAGAAAATCCCTTATTTCTACGCTCTCATAGTGGCATGAAATAATAGAATAAATGAGCAAATAGTCCCTGTTCAAATGAAGCTCTCGACCCCACGAGCAGACCTCTTTTAAAATTCCACTCGGACACCCGCTGACGCTTCTTCGATGCAGTGTTTGAGGGCCTCGGCTACGCTATGTTTACAAGCAAATTAGGCGCACTTGAAACAGGACAATCTATTTTAAAGCCCCCCGTATCATAAAACGCACCTTACCGGGCGATTGGAATTATTCTTGTATTCTCTTTCCTCCACCATTCGCATTCAAAGTTCTTCGGCTGAGGCAGCAGTCGACGATTCGTGTTTAAGGCGGCCGGGCTGCGACCACCAAGCACACCCCCTAGTGAAGGTCCAATACGTGAAAGAGGGTTTTTACTGTGAATCACTGTTTAGTAGTAACTTTCGGGACTCATTGAGAGTGGCAGTGCGTAAGCAGCGAAGTGGGATTTTGGCTTGAGAGAATGAACTTATTTGAGGTTCTTTGATTTACTACCTTATAGGTAAGGCATTGGATCCAAGAACCTTGGCAGAAGGAAGGAAAAGGAAACGTATTTCTCCGCAAATTGTGGTTCTCTTTCTAAACCGCCATGTAACATGTGTTTAATTGTCTCTCATTAATGATTACTAACATGATTACGATACATAAATGTATCGATCGTTTAATGATCTATTCGACCTTAGGCGTCTTGGCAGACCAACCAAAATGGCATTGATGTTCGTTATTCGTCGAATTAGTTACTACATATTATACCAATTAATAGGTCAACTGGTTTGTAACATTAACGCGCTTTTTCCTTGTTTTCCAGTCATGAACGGGGAGAAGTCTCGAAATGATTCGATGGTACACTATAAGCGATACACGGGAAGTAGGCCTAGGTGGGTGCAGAACTGAAAAAAAAATCATAATATGATACACACAAGCGATACGATATTGATTTCGGTTTCAAACGACCTAGAAATTCAAACCAGATCAACAAATAAGAAACAAGGTTACATGATTTACATATGTAACTTGTACGTAGTGACTTTAATTCGGATATTGGGAATCTGCACGATTTGGTGAATGAAATCATCAGCCTCAGTGGCTCACATAACGGTATTCTCTTCAATTACATTGCACTCTCAACCTTCGCTTTCATATCCCAAAAACAATCGTTCATAATAACTTACGATAAATGATTTCACTTGCTTCGAACAGACAAGAACAAACAGTCTTTTTTGAATTTCAAACACGGTCGCTACCATTATTGAGACTTTTACTTTTGCGGTATACACAGAGAACAAATTGCATGTTTGTGTTATCGTAGGAGGAATTAATTTGAAGTAACGCACATTCCTTTCGTGCTCGGGTCGACCTTGTCGCGCGTTTTTGTACATTGTCAAATTACCCCTTTCTTCATTATTCTCAATGCGATGTTCTTGCTAAGGGCTTTTTCTGAATCGCTAGAGCGGAACGGGAAATAAATTTTTGACGCCACTGTCTGCACTTATTAACAACATAATCGTAATGAATTAGACATAAATTACCTCTCTTGCATATTAGATTAACCGTGAAGATTCGCGTTAGAACCAATTACGAGTGCTTGTTATTGGCAACCGCGTTTCTTTGCCGTTTATTTGATATAAC
Organism: Euwallacea similis; assembly: GCF_039881205.1. Lineage (NCBI taxonomy): Eukaryota > Metazoa > Arthropoda > Insecta > Coleoptera > Curculionidae > Euwallacea > Euwallacea similis. The sequence goes on from NC_089609.1 coordinate 786,772, forward strand.
GGTAATTAGGTGACCATTTTTTATTTTAAATACCAGCCTCGTTACGTATGAGGTTTTTCAAACGTTCGTAAGAGACTAAAAAGTGCGAAACTATTCAGGGTTTTAGTAAATAGAGCTATTCTCTCGACAATATTGCGAATCAAAACCATTCGATTGTAGAAGAATCGCAGATTTTAAGAAATTTCCTTTCTTTTCTGTTTTTTCTGCATTCCACGTTGTGTATAAGGGTTTTCAAAAGTTCACTAACTCACTTTTGTCGACCAAAGGCTAAGAAATTCGAATATTTTTTGAGCTCCATACTTTCAAGCTCCAGCATATTGTCAAGGAAATAGAGCTATTTCCTTGATAATATGGTGAACGTGTTTTTTTTCTGTAATTTCTTCTTCTTTTGCATCTCAGATTTAAAATCATCGGAAACTTTTAATGTTCGACCTCTAGTATGAGACATGTATACAGGACCGAAGCAAGCCCAATTGTTCTAAAATGTCTGAATCTGCTCGGATGTTTTCGCATATACGCAATTTCTTGTGAATTTAAACCAATCAAATTTTCACCTGTTAAAGAACGTTTCCTTCAATCGATAAGCCATTAACTTATGTAATCGAAGCGTTTATTACACCTATAATACAAACGCCGCCGATGTGCTCTACTTTCTCTGGTGCCTTATTACAAAAATAGACCATAGTGGCCTTTTGAATTAGGCACAACAATGAATACTAATACTACCTAACAATAGATCGGTTCGGTTTCCAAACACCGATGATTAATAGTCTAACCGACGTACATCGCTGATGGAACCCAATCGAGGGGTTCCCAGGGGCATCCTCTACTGAAGACTGAGTCATGGATTGAAATTACAACAATGTCACAACACCCTGTAGTGACTCATACTTCACTGACACCTCTTGAGTTAAATTTTTTTTAGGTGATGTTAGGAGAGATGAAAAAGTGTTGGTAGTGTCTTTTATGCAAAGCTTCAGTCAGGCTTGCAGACCGACCTTATATGGGGCTGTGTGTGCACCTAGGTTGGTCTCAATTAGTCGAGTAGTCGAGTGACATTATTATTTAACAATTAGCTTAACTGTACCGTTAGTCTATCTACCCGTTCGCCATCAAGGCGGTGGTTAATTGCTATGTTATTTGCCTTCAAGTGTAAATGCATATTTATTTACGTTGCTTTTATGAATTGTCTTTGACCAAAAAAACCATCAGTATTACAACCGAGTAAAACAGCAAATCAATATGCAACACCTTACCGCTTGTATCGATGATTTTGGGCGTGTGTCCCCGGTACAATTCACTCTGTACCGTATTTCGAACTTTTACACCTCGCAGCCGATAAATTATTTATTGCAGAGTTGTAAACCGTGTACTCGGACACGTGAGCTAAATGTCAACGCTGTTACACCACTCACAACATTATTATTAATTATTGCTATTATGCCTTTAAGGAAAAGGCGGATTGGTGAATGCGGGCAATGCGAGCGCCCTTACTACGAGACCGAAAACAAAGAAGTCAATGGACATGTCCCTTTCCGCCAGTCCCTAATTTGAATTGCAAATTTTTTTAATTCAAATTGCATTGTATTGTTATCTCTCGTTGCATTAGCTTGGATCAGAGCGTTTTTTAGCGTTTTACCTGTTAGGTAATTTCAGAAAATAGTATTGGTACAGGATGCGTTTTTTCTTGCATTAGTTGCGCAATAAAAATCGCGGACCCACAGCTGTAAGTCGCTGGATAGATTTTTTCCAGGCCAAATCCCGTATATTCCGGGGCACTGCAATTTAAATAATTTCCTCAGGAAAAATTATAAGTCGCGGCAACGCTGCATTGCAGCTAACAGACGTTTAAACGATATTATTTATACATGAAATTCACAGGCCACCATATTGGTTTTGCGACAAATGAATGTCGCAGCGTTGCCATTTTCCGAACCTTTATCAATAAAGGGTAGTTTTGCATGAAAACACCCCTGGAAACGTCTAATATTTCTAGCGAAGCTCTCTTTTCTTAAATCAATGTTATTTAAATATTATTGCTACGATATAAACCGCTCAGTGTTAGATCCGGGTCAAAAAGCGAGCATTAGTCTACATGTCAAAACATAAATATTTTTGGATTTTCGGTAAAAAACATTATTCCCACATCTGGAGCATACTTAATTTACCTGCTTCTCTGCTTCATGTTTGGACCTGAGTGTGATACATTAGGTAATCATTATTTAAATGTAAGGTAAACTCTCAGCCCTCCACAAAGGATGACTAATGCTAAAGCGAACTGAAGTGCAACAAAGTAGATGAAAGGGAAGTCAGGTATTACACGTTTGTCTGATTATATACCCATCGGACAAAGCCTCGCCGGATATCCGGATATGCCTACATATGTACCTGACGCGGACATTTTTTTTCGCTCAAGCTTGACTTTTACTTTCCGACGTTATCTCCTTTCCACCGATTCCCCGAAAAGAATCATTTGCTCAAGTAGTATTAAATTAACGCCAAGGTTGGCGGGACCGCTGCATCCGAGAGGCCGTCCCGATGACCTGATTTAGGTCCTGTCGTGATTCTCATGGTTCTACGATAATTAATAATGCAGCTTGCAAATATATCTTTGGCTCGACTCTTGCATATTAAAACCAACGTTTACCATCCAATAGGTTAAGGTCAAAGTTGTAGTACATTCATTGCATTACATCGAAAGATTCCTGGCCTTTGATGGCGGTTTAGATGTGTTTGAATGCGTGTATGGTCGGAATTTTGCCTCACTAATCAATTATCTCTGTGCTCCTAACTTTCTCTCTGATTGGCATATTTTTGTGGCCAGTTCTTGCACAAATTCCCCGAGATACTGACGGCCGAAATTTGCGAAAATTTAGACGATTTTTTGCTCCGAGAAGAGCCGACAGGATTCTAAGACCGACCAGAGCAATAAAGTACATGGATTACATTATATTTGTCGGCATCGAAGAGACTGCAGTAAAGACCTCGGTAATAACCGGCCTGGTAATTGCCCGAGCTAAAACGCATAATTTTCAACATAAAACTGAAAGAGAGCTATTTATGCCCTCGCATTTGAAATGGAAATTTTCAGTCCAGTGGAAATCCGGAATTAGATATGAATCGCCTCAGTTGGGAGAATATAAAGAAAGACCAAAGAGCGCCGCTGTTTTTGAGATTTTTTCTTATTGCCATGCACCAGATGTGGTCATCAATCGGTCAGCTCAGTAACGGCCATGGAAATGGGGAGTGAGCCTGCCTAGAACCGGCCAATTCAGTGTAGATTTACGTGCTATACTTCTAGTAATCGCCTTTCAGCGTAGTTACGTAAAGGTCAAAACTCCACCTGCTGCAGGTAAATCGGAAATTTTGGCTGGAAAACTCGAGGGCCCCTCTGGACTCGTGAATGTTTAACGTCAGAGAAAAGAACAAGAAAGATAAACAGAAGATAAATGTGTCCTATGCGGTAGAATTAATGGTCGAGAAACCACCCCTGTTACGTGCGTGTTTGTGTTCACCCTCGACCCCGAAGGGGGCCCCGCGTTGAGTTACTACTAAAAGAGATCGCGGAATAAGAAAATGAAATACGAAGCGCGTATTTAACATTTTCTTGGCCATTTTTATGCCTCGCCACTATGCTTCTGTTTCTAACCTGAAAATAACTTAATAAACCTTCGGAAAAATGAATGAATTTTAAATGAATTTTAGCTCAATCTCCCCCAGGTCCGACGTAAACAACTGGACGAAAACTTTTTGGAGGTTCGTCACTGCATTTGAGAAGCGTGCAGCATTAAATGATCATTTGTCCAATTTCCCCAAACTCTCAATAATTGCAATTTTTTCCAGCTTCATACCCCTCTTGCTATCCTACCTCGTTGAAAACTAACCACAGGTACATAAACGAACTCAAAGCTTAGGCCACACATTGATCCTCACAGGGGGTGTTCAACCTGTTCGTTAGGGTGGAGTGATCCTAAGTAAGGTAAACATGGGGGAACTGAAAATTCTATTTTGGCCCTTCTGCGATAAATAATTAATTTTCTGGGAAATGCCTAGTTTTCCGTGGAGATTCGTACAGTGTTGTTATAATAAAGTTAAAATAATACATCGTTCTTGAAGCGATCAATCGATTCATTTACGTTAGCCTGGAGGCTACAAATTACCCCTCAAGCTGACTGATATATGAACTAAATTGATCCGTGGTATACATAACACACCTGGGACAGTGACTCATTCCAGATCAGCTTCCAATGTATGGTTTATCTTCAGCAAATTTGTGATTAATTTCTGGGAATTTTATTTCCCTCCGTAATACAAAGGAAACGCACTAATAAACAATTTTTTCCTTTTCAGACAATGGAAATCGAAGACTTTGAATCTCCCCTCCAAGAAGTAAGTTAGTTCGCCATTTTGTCGAGTTATTTTCGTGGCTTCAAATTCCGCTGATTCTAATGACCCCATCAGACATGTCTTAGTCTATTCTCACGGTACGCAAAGAAAAGCATTTTAATTCTGTGTAATTAGCGTAAAAAAGGCGATTCGTGTGCCATGACCGTTACCTTAATCGCATCGCATGACTTTTTGTTTAGCCACGTTTAACTGTATCAAATATTACTGTGTTGTTGTTGTTGTTGTTTGTTGTTATTGTGACGTCATCAGGGCTATAACGGCTGGGCTTAGGACTGAATTGTACCCGAGCGCAACCAAACGATCAAAGGCGGATGTAAATCCTCACGATTTCTGCTTATTTGGAGCGTTAATTTTTGAAAGTAAAAGTGGTAAAAGTACCAATATGGGCAATTATTTGCATTCAATTATTGTGGTTTTATTGCGGGCGCCCGTGTCGAATGAAGTATGTGGTCGAGGAAGACGCCCGAAACGAAATCCAAATAAACTTAACAAAAACCTGGTGGGCTAAAACCACATCTTGCTGGTAAACTCGTAAACCACGGGAGGTGGCAATAAGCATCTAATCTTTATTGGTTTAATGGGAGAATGTGTGTATACGGAAATTCGTGTATAATTAGAAAGAAACCATCATAAACTTTCAAAAACAGCATACTAAGATTTACTGATAGATCGAATTCACCATACGTCAAGAAAACAACACGCGCTTTGGGGTTTAGAGTGAAGATGGCGCTAATGATTTCAAAAATAATTAATGGATGCACCATTTTACCTCACGGACCTAAATAACCATTTCCACGCACTAGCAAAGACCAAAACAGCCGCCCTAAAGCAAAACAAAGCTAAAAAGATTTACGGCCGTGTTTTCGCGCGAAAAAAGTCGGAGCCTTTGCGGAATTATCAAAATGCGGGCTAGTACGTGGGACCCCTTTTATAGTGAAACCTACACGAGTTTTACAAGAAATGCGAGCAAATGATAAACGGAACTAGAGAAAATAAACGGGCACCGGTGATTTAACCTTATTTTCTAGGGAAGTCGTTAAGTTTTATCGTTTCGCGAATAGCTCCGGCAAAAGGAATACGGCACGAAGATGAAAGAAGTTCTATTTTGGACCGCAACATCATTTTTAATTTAAAAGAAAAGAATAATAGTAAGAATATGGAGTTATCTTGCATTTCGCCAAATAATAAATGTGTGTATATCTGGTTGCATAGACAAAACTGCCTCGCAACAGCTAAGCTAAAGATAAAGAAGGTATACAAGGGTGAATTCGGAAGTTGAAGATCTATTGCCGACTCACAAATTTTGATTTCAGTCTTTTAAGTAGATCACATGAGATGGAAGATTGGTCTTATTGACGCTTCTTGTGATTTTTTATTAATTTTTTAATTGGTTTCCTATAAATTCCAAAAAACGTTTCGCTCGTGAATTTAAAGAACTCCCTTTGTAATGGCACTCCTTTGGCTGCCATTTCTGTGTGACGTCAGATAGTGGAAGAGTGGGAGGAAATCCTTATTTTATGAGACATACCAGTTTTTGAAGAAAAATACAAAATTCATTATTTTTCTTGCATTTTTGTATGAACAGTTAATTAAAGAAGTATTTAGCAATTCCTAAAGCGATGAATTTACCCACTTTTTTCTGTTCCCACGAACATGGTTTTCAGGGATTTTACCCCACTGTCTTCACCACTCTCAGGTTTTTTTTTAAATCGAATCTTTGCCAATTTCCTTGTATTTTATTGATAATTTGTCCATTTTGTACAAAATCGAACCACTTGACCTCTTTCAGTACAGGAAAAACATTCCTATATACCTGAGTGCCGTAATCAGCTGCCGCATAAACAATGGCAATACATATTTCAGCAAATTACAAAATTACATATTTAATCAATATTCAGTTCATTTACCACGCAGTCATTACTGTGGAACCGAATGTGCGCATTGGCAACCCTTGTTAGTCGATTCTATTAGAAAATAAATTCATTTAATTTGTCTTAATACAAGGAAAATAAATACCATGCGGGGATTTGCATAATAAAAAAAAGGAAAGTGAATTGCCGTGTTATAAAATTGGTATGAATAAGAACAATTTGCGCAACGGTCTGGTGATATGGCAGTTATTACTGAGACAGATTTGTAATTCTATTACAGCACACAATTGTGTGTGTGTTTTATTTTTTATTATTATCCTCTTTTGCAAGATTCATATAAACCTTCCAAAACACCCCTTAGAAAAGCTTATAGTAAGTCGCAGTTACGTGATCATTCCCTTGTTCTCACTGGGGCAAGAAGCAAATCCAATTGGGTACTTTCCGGATGTCACGTCTTTTTGTAATGGGCCATAAAAGCCGAAAAACATTTTGAAACCCTCAAATTCCAGCGGAATCGAGGACAAAAAAAAAATCGTTAAAACGTGGGTTTGTCCGTATATCTTAGTGCAATATTTGTAAATATTGCATTACGGTACATACGCATTCATTCTCTGTGCAACTAGTTCCTCCATTGACAAGAAAAATGCTCCTTATATCATGAAAATAATGCCAAAAAGCGCAAACTGCGCAACTTTCATTCACCATATTGTCAAAAAAATTATTCTTTGTTTCTATTTAAGCGTATAAAGCGACAGTCACGATATAAGCGGACTACAGAGTTTACTATTTTGTCAATAAACCATATGATTTTAAGGATTAAATTTTTGAATAAAATCAAGCAGGTTGCTGCTACAGACCTATGATTTCCAACCCCCTGTAACCCACGGCAGTGCTGTAGCAAATTCTGTCGTAAACGCAGTAGTAGTAAAAGTGTAAGAAAACAATTATTTATCGCTGCCTGTCAAAGCACTCGTTTCGTATTTCATTCAGCTCGATCATGTGACACTGAGATGGTACCACAGGTACGGAATGAGAAATTTATGGGCGTTTTTCAAGGGCTCACCCGATTTGCTTGCAATTCTTTATGTTCCTTTATAGCATTCCCGCTTAGTGATTTGAAGGACCGAAAGTGCCCAGTCAGAAAGTACGAAAGCCGCTTTAAATAAGACCATAAAAATTTTACCTGGTAGTGACGCTTTGTATAGATGGTGCAGGTCCCAGTCAGGTATACCGCACTTTATGCGGAATCTCCCTTTAACCCTTATTAAGGCCTTATTTGTCAATACTACCTACAAAGTAGGTACCAATACAGTGCGATGGTAAGTCGCCTAGACCCGTCCCTGTAAGGTGGTACCAATACCAATCAATTCCCCAGGGTCCGTCTATTGACATCTCGACTTTTCACAACTTGGACCTATCTGGGCTCGGACACGGTCCAGTAGTACTGTGAAGTCTGCTCGATCGGCCGCAAGAGGTGCGAGCAGAGTCGAGGGTACTCGATCGCGTGTGCGCGTTTTTGTTCCTGGTGGTACTAGAAGTTTGTTTGTTTTCGGTACTCGTCAAAGAAAACGTGTTTTTCGGATATCGTTGAGACCGGATTTTTGAGTTTTCGTTCCTTGAGAGGATTGAGCTGTTGAGGTGAGAGGGGTTATAGTGACTGTGTTTGCTCGAGTTGGTGAGAGTCGTTTCTGCGGTTCTCAGCAGAGAAATTGAAACGATGAATTTTCTGAGGTTTAAGCAAATTTGTTAAGAGTTCCATCAACCGATAAAACAATTAGAAGGTAATTAAAGACGGAAAAAATCGCACGTCATACAAATCTCGATGCGAACCATTGTTCAAAGAGCGTGAGCAGTTTCTTATTCTCCGTCACTTGAACCTGGAAAAAGTCGTTTGACACGTCAATCAAAGCAATCCCGATAAGAATATGAACAGAAAACGTGTTCCCAATTAACTTCGCTTTAACAAATTGTTTTTAATGGCCCATTCGATGGTTTGCGTCAGCAATTGCCGCAATTTCGGTATTAACCTTTTCTTCTCCTTCCAGCGGCCTTGCGCGATGATTTATGGCACTTGCTGCTTATTATTGCCCAAGAAGGAAGTCCATTCCGGCATTAAATTCCCTTATAAACAGCATTTTTGAGAATTCTCACGTCCGCAATATGTCAGTTAATTAAAATTCCTTCACATTCATAATATTGTTAAGAAGTAATTAGTGGTTCACATCAGTTTGTAATTTTAGCCCTAAGAAATCGCTGACCTGAAGCGTCAAAATTGTAATTCTTTTGTGGAAAATGGGCCTTTTAGAGGCTGTAGAAAGACCTTTCTGAGGCTAGGTTCGGGATGTTAAAACTTCACTTTTTCATACAGAATATTCATAACAAGACAATGGACAATAAGAGCACCTTTAGTGTACCCTTAGGTACTTTAAGTGCGAAATTCGACTATTTTCATAGGACACCCTGCATGTTATTGACTATTATAAACCTCCCTGTCACAAGAGACAATGTTTTAACGAATACTCCTATAACTATCCTGATAGGTTTTGGAGTAATTTGAGCCTTCATGAGGTCCTGCTTGCGACGCGAAAACTGTACGTTTTTCATATAGAACACCTTGTATATCATGCAGTTTTTTTACTTTTCTTTTCATTAGGGCTAATCTACCTGTAGAAATCCTCATTTTAAATGAAATTTTTGACCGAATTTTCTTGAATTCTGGAAACTTTTTTTTTTTGGACATCCTGTACATTAATGAATACCCTGAGCTTGCCAATCTCCTGGAATAAACACCTTAATGCACCTTCCTTTTCAATCAATTTTTGAGTAATTTGAGCTTTTATGCTGCCAAGCCAATTAAAATTTTCCCCTCGTGGACTGTAGCAGTTCACCTTATTGTCAAGATGTGATAATTTGTACTGATTGACACCATTGCACGTCGATGTGGAGTTCGCCGTTCAAATCGGCTTTGGTACCTAACCAAATTGGTCCGAACCTGAACCGTTGTGAACACTGCAAAGGTCTGATGTGAGGAAACTATTTGGAGGGATTACTTGGACGTTTAACCAAAACCAGTGTTGCCTAATCGGCCGTATTAAACGTGTAAAACTATAAAATAAATGTTCATTTTAGGACGAAACACTCTCTCGATCTCCCTTTTTTATCCGCCAAAAATGATTTATGATGTTGTGTACGTAATTGTCGGATCACAAGGCAACATAAATCACGATTATAAAATATTTACAGTAAACTTGACGGGTTGTTTATCCTTTGTCAATTATTGAGAAGAAAAAATCGTCCGCGCTGATTATTTCGTGTTTGCTTTCTGGTACTGATTGCGCTCCACATTCATATTAAATCAGGAAACAACGACCACTGTCAATGAGCAAAGATAAAGATTGTATAGTGTATGTATGTAAATATGCGCAAATAAACAGAGATATTCAGAAAAATTGATAACGTGACATGAAGCGTTTTGAGCCTTGAAACCGTGTATTTGAGGTCTACACCGAGCCCCAGTCGAGTACTTCGTTTGTCAAGTATTCATCCTAAAACTTAGCATTCACCACAATGTTAAGAAAACTGGGGGTGGTTTGTCTACAAGTCACTACGAGATGGCGCAAACAGTATTTTTGCACCTCTCACCGATTTTCCGACCTCACCTCGCAGTCACCAATTGTCAAGAGAATGCCTATGACTCCGGTCCTGTTCGATCCAGATTGTTTTCGTCGAAACGTTGAGACTGCTTGTCTCTCTGTTCCAAGTGTTTCGGTTAAATTGGTGTTAAATGAGTTTGAGAGCAGTGGCAGCGTCCGCCGCTATCTAATCCAATTTAAAGTTGAATGAATTACGGCCTCCATTATGCCCAGATGGTAGTCCAGAACGAATTAGACGCACATCCATTTATCCTGCTTACATGAAATCGTTATTACAAGCACTTTCAAATGGTTTTCCCATTATTTTTCGGTGCCTAATTGTGATGATGACAAAACCGTGAGCGTGCAACGACCCAACCTTTGAGATAAATGGAAAAAATACATCATCAGGGTCATAGAACCTGATTTGTCTTAGGGTTTTTGTACTCAGTTTAGTGTGGTATATAATCAACTCGGAACGCATTATTTGTGATATTTCCGCATTTTTCGGCCCGTTTAAATGGGCTTTTAATTGGTCTTAAAGCCATCGTTTTAAAGCAAAAGTACTAATGCATGTATCGTTTCATATGGATTTATTCAAGGCTTCAGATAAGATCAATTTTTCTGCACAAGACCAACGTTATCTCAGAACTTCTTGTTAATCTCGCAGATAAATTTTTAAGGTCCTGGTCTGTACTATTTTTAACCGAAGCAGCGTAGGTTTCTCTAAGTTCAAAGGAAACTCCTTCGGCACGACTGCCTTACTTTATTCAGTTTTTTTAGGACGAACTGCTGTTGACCACTAAATGAACTTACGATTATTGACTGTATGGCAAAGGTGTGCATTATTTGAAAGTGTGTAAATTTCTCTACGTTTCCAACCACAAATGCGGTTCCACGTCAAGTCCGTGTCCGATACATTCTTGTACTTACGCCTCATCTACGTTGAGCTACTTGCTACGCAAATACGCATATCCAAGCTCTTGTCCAAATCAATCACCCACTCGTTAATCGCCGATACTTCCATTCAAAACAATCGTTGGCATTGCTCCAACTCTTTAATGGAATTTTCTTGCCCAAAACTGACAACAAACCATTTGTTACAGTAATAAAATCGCACTTTCGTCAAATCCTATTTATTTTTCTTTCTTTCCAGGTTTTGGCGGGCGGTAGAAAAAAGGCTCGTCCAGATGTTCCAGAGCGACAGTCCGAGTCTAGATCCTCTGCGAAGAGCATCGTTCATCCTCAAGACGTGATGTGAGTCGTGATGAAGCTCTGCATAATAATGGTACATTTGAACTATTTGCTGTTGGTGCTCAGTTTGTTCGTTACGGTGCGTTCGTTCCCTTCTGGGTTGTTAAATGAGAAAAACCGGGATGTTTCCTGGGAGGCCTGGTTGCTGGTAGACGACCAGAACCACAAGCAGGCTCACGAAATGACCCCCAAGAGACGTATAGTCCCCAAGAGCGTATTTGTTGCCCCGACATTCTCATTGGAGAACCTACCTCCCTGCGCTGAAGGCTACAGTTCTGACCCAATGGGGCGATGCGTGAAGATCATTAAAATAGACGAATCCAAGCATTTGGAGTTTTTGATGCAAAAGCTGAATGCTCAATTCGGGAGCTCCTTGGACTACGAAACGATACTCGATGAAGAAGCCAACTCGCAACAACCGACGAAGGTGGACATTCCCTTGTTTGGGGACTATGAAGTTGACTACACTAACGACACTCCTGAAGAAGCAGAGGAGATGGACATGGCCATCATTGTGACCCCCACTACAAGGGAGAGCAGCAAAGTAGGCAAGGGGAGCGATAAGACGGAAGAAGATGGGTACGAGGAGCAGTTGAGGAAGCTCGTTACTACTAGCACTGAGGCCTCTACCACCCAAACCGAGTTAGTCACTACGGAGTTAGTCACCACTACGTTCTTTCCTGACACCACTGAAGCCCTGACCCAACCAACTATTGCTGAGCTCGAAACCACTACTGCAACAGAAGTTCCTACCACAACCACCACAGAAGTGACCACGCTCACAGAAGAGGTCACAACTACAATCCCCACGAGCACCACTCCGAAAATCACCACCTACCACCCAGTGGCGACCACCTACCATCCGCTCCCCGACCTGAAGTTCATGGGAATCGGCTCCAAGACTAGAAACCTCGTGCGATTCCCCATGGAGGACTCCCCGATTCCTCGTAGCCGCTCCGAAACCGCGGGCTTCGTGAGGTTCCCAGATATGGACTCGAAAATCCAGCAGGAAGGTGTGAGCCACCACACCAGGGATGTCGACCGTCAGACCGGGAACTTCTTCAACGAAATTGCGACCGCTCCTCCCCTGGAGAAAATCCACAAAACGCTCTTCACACTGCCCCCCAAGTGGTCGCCCCAGGACCCCAAGCCGATCATTCTAAGGTTTTCTAGAAAACACCTGAATTTGGGCCCCAGCAAATTTAAAAATGGTGCATTTTACAGGTCTCTGCCAGTGGAGGACCTTACGTATTTGTTCGGCTATAAAAACGGGCAGAGCAGTCATAATAGGTAATATACTTTGTGATTTCTTGATATGTGTATAGCCACCCTGTAGATTTGTGTATATACTTAGAGAGTATTTATTCGGAAGTAGCTTTGTCTGTACATTCTTAGTGAGTTGGGGGGTCGCGCGCCCCAGGAGGATGTATACAAGGTGTCCGGGGGATCTAAAATCTATTTACTTTCAAGGTAGACGCGATCCAAATAAACGCACGCGCACAGTCCCAGTAAAACTATTGAACAGGGTTGCACTCAGGCTTTCTTTAAATGTTACGAAAGCAATATATGATTTTATTGTTGATGTAATTTGATAAATTAAAAGTTGAGATAAATGATGATATCAACAAGTCACAAACAACAATAAATAACGATTAATGACATGTGTGTAGGTGCGTATAAAAGCAACGAAAAAGACGCTGATTGCAACCCTGTAAAACGTTCTTCACCTGTAGATTTAGCCAGTCAGTGGATGGCCACGTGATGGATGACGCCTTTATCGTGTCATCCACCACGTGGTTTTTGATCGTGTCTGTCATGAAGATAAATAGACTGTAGTTAGTCCCGCGAGGTTGTAAATACTGCATGTTTTACGGCCACCCTGTATACATAGATGCGCTATGATGATAGTCGATGTTGTGTAAATAATACGTAGTGCGTTGTACTACCTGAATGTGTACCATATTAATGAAATAACCAGAGGATAATGTATTCTGTAGTTTAACCGCTAAATACAACTAATACAGTACAAGTGCTCTATTTTTATACGTTTTTTGTAATTTGCCCACACACGACGCGTCCAATTTGCCATTTATCGAGCCATTTTTCGAGAAACTTTGCACCCGATTTTATTTATTTATTTATTGTTCGAGGCACGTTTATTCTCTGTTTTCTGTGATTCACCGCAGAGAGGGAACCGTGTCACTTCCAGCCCAAGGCTTTCGCACTAAAGTCCACGTAAATTGCCGTAGATTTGTCAACGTACATCACGCCTTTAGTAAACGTAGTATTACCCCATTATTTAGTTATTTATTTATTATTTATTAAACCAAGAGGTAGTTGCGCACGATTTTCCCAGTAGAGAATGTTGTAACGTTATCGTATTATTTTCTATTTATGGAAGTGTATTAAGTCGTTTTCTGTTTAGAAATTTAAAAGTATTATAAAGTAGTTTCGCCACGAAAAAAGCAGTTTTGTTCCTACCTCCTTTAGTCCCCTTCAAAGCCCTTTCCCCCATCAAGCACTCGCTCAAAAAAGTCGTTTCTCTCACGCTGCCTGAAGGAGAAAACTAACGAAGAACCACAGAAGAGCTTACGTTGTTCTTGCTAGAAGACTGCTGTAGGGGAGTACTGCCCCTGCATCCCCTCACTATATCAAATCTGTGTCATTTTTGAGAATTATCATCCCGCTTACTGTGTAATCTGCAACAATTAACGCAAATCACTCTGTACATGTATTTATTCTTGTAAGTTGATAATAAACCTTTTTATGCCTAGAACTGCTTTGATTGTCGTCGAAATTCCCAAGTCCGTCTCTGTGGATCCGCCACTTCGTTCCCCAGTAAGTGGTTTCTTTGTCCCTTAAACGCACTTACTAAATAGATTAATTATTACAATTAAAAACAAAGGGCTGATTGCTGGTAATGACCAGGGCTGGTCAACAAGACCTCGGGCGTAGTCGCTTTATTTCTTCTAAAGACTTTAGGTGATTTTTTTATACACGGGTGGAGCACGAAAAACTTGTATATGGGAAAAATCGGAAAAGTTCTGGTTGTACTGAACTTGACGCTGTCAGCTGAAATATTTAGGAATTGCCCACTCTCGATCCTGATATAGCAAAACAAGCAATTTAAAAAAGCAGCAATTTTCTTGGGGCCCTATAGGTCACGTATGAAAACCTTAACACGTATTTCTGTTAGTCCTTAAAGTAGAGGAAATTGTCTATAAAATGAGCAAAAATGTCCGTTCTAGATAAAAAAAAAACTAAAGGAGTTTCCACTTTCAATCTTGGCACGTAAAAGAGTTCAGTTTTTAAAGCGCAGTAGTGGATCCAGCCCTTATACCTCACTTATGGGAATCCCTTAATGGATTTGTATAATCTGCGATTAAAGTAGGGAAAAACATTGAAGTCGCAACCACAATTGCCGCCTTCTTGCAGACGTTTTAGACGAGAGACCCATAGACTCTGTCTTGAATGCAAAATGTGAATTTTTTTCTCACCCTGTATAAGATCTTCGCACGCCTTTTTAGGTTCTGGGCATCACATTCATTACTTTGCGGATGTTTGAAGACAACGAGGTAATATCTTCAACATAGCCCCCATTTTTTCCATATTTCGGCCTTGGAGAGCCCACTTTGTGTAATACCGGACTCGACCATACCGACATGTCCAGCTGAAGAAGATCACCATGTAAACACGTAGTTTAACTACCTGCTTCGTGTGCGATTCAAAAACCACTTCTTGCTCTGCTTATGCTTAATTGTAACTTAAACCATCAATTATTGTTTCCTGCATTGACCTTAAGTTGAACAAATTGAATTTCAATCAAGGTGTTATCGTAGAATTTGAAAGATTTATGGCTGTATGGTAGCACCCCGGAAGGCTTTTGAGATTACAAAAGAGGCTCACACCCGTTTTAGGAATTTTCCTAGAATGGCCGTTCGGTTGAAAGTGTGCCAAGAACTCGAGGAACAGTTGAGTGGTTCCGTAAACACAAAAGTGGAGAGTTGGACGCACTTGAGGTTCGAAGTAACGTCCTCCAGCTTCGGGGTTTCAGCTCGCTGCGGGGCATAATCCGCCGCGAGGACTTAGCTTAAGTAATAGAATGGTTACGTAAGAAGCAAAATCTTTATCCATCCATCGATCTGGCGCAGAAACCTGTTGTATTTTTTTCGAAGAAGCGGCTAGATATAGCCTAGCGCCATGGCATTTTTTAATGGGAAATGCTCATTTCCTGGCGCCAACCATCTATATTTACTATTACTACATGCATGGCGGGCAGTTTTTGCACAGAAACACGTAAAATCATACATTACCGCATTAAAAATCTCGCATACTTAAGCTTAGTGAGTAAATAACATGAAACCTTACGGGCAGTACTTTTGGTGCTGAATCTTGACAATTTGGAGGAGGGTAGATGCAATGACTCACCCATATAATGTGATATCATTTTTATTAGAGTACGATACTCATTAAAGTACTCGTTAAAGGACATACAAAAAATATATTAACTTTCAATATCGGCAAAGCAAAGATCGTCGGCTAATTCGCTTCTACTCACACGAAAGACAAATAACACCCATCACAAATGAAGCAGAAAAGAGGTTTTAATGCGGCATTTCAAAACTAGTTCTGTAATAGATACCCGGCTCGACATGCTAGACGCCCAATAAACATTACATCAGTGCGCTGACATAAATGGTTATTTATCAGAGTTGTGCTAGTTTTATGGGCTCTGCCTCAGTTTATGGCGTCGCGACGTCTTTTTCTTGACGCTCTCAGCTTGTCAACTCGAGTCAAACTGTTGGCGCGTTCTAGCAATATTGTCGATAATAGTAGCAAAAAAATAGTTCAAACATCTGTCTTAAAGCTCATAACATACCTCAGAAATTTACCTTTAATTTTGTCAAAAGTAAACCTATATAAGACAATTGATTCGATCTTGAGTAATACTCAAAAAAACCAGACTGAACTCTTATATATAGGATTTGCGACAGGTGTAGGTAGTAAATTGAACTTAACCCTACTTTGAAATTGCTAAGACAACTTGTATTAATTAACGAATTATTCTGTTACTTACATACGATTGCAGTAGTATGGATTACTTGTATTAATCCCTCAATCAGGCAAATGTTAAATAAAACTTTTAATGCACTAAAACAATTTAGTCACGCTTTAAAATATCTGAATTTTAAACTCCCAACCTACCAAGGATGTTGCTTTCAAAACTTCAAAAATTGGACGTCAGTTATCTAAATGTCAGCTTCGAGTAATAGTTATGTCCACATTAAATGTTAATTAATTAACATTTAAAACATCAGTTTAGATAATAAGGCGTTACAAAATGGCACTAATAACAATAACCGGAATGTTACCATAATTCCAAGTCCTTTGATAACGTTAAATTCTGTTTTAAGCTCATCTTTTTATTCAAAATCTAAGTTTGCATTTGGTAAAAGAAAACCGATATGAAAAACTTCCGTTTCATACAACAAAGAGCATTCACCTTATCCCATACGATACATAAAAAGGTCCAGCCTTCAGTAAAAACAAAAAATTCAAGTTCTTACGAGTGGCTCTCCAGACAACTTTCAGATCCTTTTGTAGAACTAGCAAAGAGGCACAACTACCGCTGCAGAAGCGCTTTTAAACTCATAGAAATAGACGACAAATTTCGAATATTGCAACCTGGACATGTTGTCATTGACTGTGGAGCTGCACCAGGTTCCTGGACCCAAGTTGCAGTTCAGCGAGTCAATGCAGACTCGGCCCTAAAAGACAGACTCCAGGGGACAGTTTTGGCAATTGACCGACAACCTATTTATCCAATAACAGCAAGTGCTCACATTCAAATCTCATGAACTTCTTAAAAATAAGTTTTAGGGTGCAACAGTACTGGGCAACTCAGACTTTACAAATCCAAAATCACTGGAGAATGTTCTGAATGTACTGCAAGGCCGCAGAGCAAATGCAGTCATCTCAGACATGGCCCCCAATACCACAGGAATAAGGGAGTTGGACAAGGAGAATATAATACAGCTTTGTTATGCGGCCATTAGATTTGCAGTTATGATTTCAGATAAAGGGGCTTCAGTGTTGGTTAAATTGTGGCAATGTGGCCAGATCAAAACATTGGAAAGTGACGTTAGGAAATTTTATGATAATGTTCGGTTTTTTAAACCTAATTCGAGCAGAAGTGATTCAGCTGAGATATTTTTGTTGGGAAGAGACTTTAAGGGAATTAAGACGTGATTGAGACACTAAAAATAAATTTATGAAACATTTCTTATTTAAAAAGAACTATATTTGATATACTATTTGTTTATTTAACAATATTATAGAAATAATGCAATAAATTGTTTAAATGTAAGGCCAACCCCATCAGACAATTATGTAATTATGGCAAGAAAATGCAAAAATAAAAAATTACCCTTGAAACATATAAAAATCTAACCTCTACACTTAGATGAGCTGATTTCCATAAGCATTCCACAAATAGAAACTCGCTAGCCCCAAAATAAATGCCACTACATTTCTCCCACATTTTATAGCATTAAACCAAGGCCTTTTGGCCATTATAAACTGTAAATATCTCACTTTACTTGGAGTCATTGGGGGATATTTTACAGCTCCTAATGTTTCACCAAGAGCCCCCAAATTTTTATGAAGCACTGCTTTTTTATGGGAAAATGTATCAAAGGAGAATTTCCCATGATAGGAGCCCATACCACTGTGGCCTACCCCACCAAAAGGTAGGGATTGTACTGCTAAATGTATTATTGTGTCATTGATGCATACCCCACCTTAAAATGCATATTACTGTGTTAGAGTTTAGCCGGTGAAGTGGTGTTTACTTACCAGAACTGGTGTTTTTAACCAGCAATTCCACATCACTTTTAATGTTGGAAAAAATATACAGAGTCAGAGGTTTTTCCTGTCGATTTAAGAGGTCTATAACATCGTGACAAGAGCTCACATTGATAATTGGCAAAATTGGTCCAAACACTTCCTCCATCATTATAGGATCATTCTGAGTAACTCCTAATTAGGAAAACAAATTGAGATTTCTTTTTCAATTTTAATTAAGTCTTGACCTGTTAAAATAGTGGGAGCAATGTATCTCTCAGTGGTATCAATCTCTCCTCCTACAGCAACATTTCCATTCTGAATTAACCTTTGTAACCTCTGAATGTGCCTATCGGCAATAATTCTTCCATAATAAGCAGATTCCTTAGGATTTTCCCCAAAAAACTCCAGCAAAACTTCCTTGGCTGCTTTAATAAACTTCTGCTCTACTTCTTTGGTACACAGAAGATAATCTGGGGCCACACAGGTCTGCCCTGCATTAACAACTTTTCCCCACATTATACGTTTTGCTGCCACTTTGTAATTTACCGAATCATCAATGTAGCAGGGGCTTTTCCCTAAATAAATCTCCATTGAAAACAACTTCAATGCTTTGAAAAACATACACACCTCCCAGCTCTAATGTTACAGGAGTCAAATGCTTGGTGGCAGCTGCATGAATAACTTTCCCAACTGCAGAATTTCCAGTAAAAAAAATGTGATCAAATCTCTCTTTTAAAAGCTCAGTGGTCTCAGGAATGTTTCCAGTAAAAACCTGTAACAAAAATCTAGTGCTCTTATGAACAGGCTTCTTCAACCTTACTTTATAACAATCAGGATCAAGATATTGAGGTATGACTTCTGCCATAAGCTTGGCGCAAGCCTGGGACACTTCAGAGGGCTTTATCAACACACAATTACCAGCTGCAATGGCCCCTTGTACTGGCAGTAATGTCAGGTGAATGGGATAGTTCCAAGCACCTATTACCCTCTTATAAGAAAAAATCTATTAAATAATTTTTAATCAGTTACCAATTACTAGAGCTACGCCATAGGGCTCCCGCTGAATGTAAGCGTCGTCGAGAACGTTAGCTAAGTCTCTTGAGACCCTCTCAGGGCGGGTCCAAGAGTACAAATTATACAAGGTGTTTTTAATATCATTCACTAGTATATCAATTTCCATAACCATCGATTCTCCCTTACATTTATGCAAGTCTGCCCATAGGGCTGCAAGGATTTCATCCTTCTTTTCAGTGTACATGCGGAGCAGGTTTTGTAACTGCTTAATGCGGAAGTGCAGGTGCCTGGTTTTGCCACTGTTGAAGGAGTTACGGAGCTCTGAGACCATTTCTGAAGGGAGCTGAGACATGGTGCTTCGTGGCGCTAAAAAATGGATTTTACAGATTTAGCAAGAAAATTGATAATGTACAATGCAAATGGAAGTTGACCTTTGCTCGTAGGAGTGTTTAAAGAATATGACTTGTTATGAGTTGTATTTGATCTCGAAGGATGATTTGCACATATTTAAACGTCCTGAATAAATTTAAATTTAAATCAAAGTAAATAGCTTTTTAGTACCTTAGCTAGGACCTTAATTGTATTGTGTATTTCAACTGAGTAATAAACCAAAACTGATTAATTGGTGCTGAACGGTTTGCCGTATTTAAGTTAATATGTTTTCATTTCAAGTATTTTATTTATGTTATTCGGTAAAAACCGAATTAATAAAGTAGGAAAGAGAGAACGTATGTCGTATATAAAACAGATTTAAAGAAGTTTATTAGTACGTTATTCCCTTATTGCACATACAGATATAAGGCATCCATTGGGCCCTTGAATCAAAACTCGTACGAAATAGCAAAATATCTCAGCGAAAATTTCTTTATTCAGTTACAAAAGGTTCAAATATACAGGAAAATTTCGTCGATTTCTTTTGAAGCCGTTGCTGCCATATTTACAACTTTGCTCCAGAACATTATGAGAATGTTGTTACGTCATTGTCACTTTTGTCATCACACGCGCAATGCAGTAGCCCAGTTAAGTTACGTTTTTAAGTAGTAACTCAGATGGATTCAGTTTGTTTTTGGTGTTTTAGTATGTTTATCTCACAGAAAAATTGAAAATTTAACGTTTCTAAAGTTTTTTATAAAAAAAAATCGCAATTAAAATTAAAAATCACATGGGGCATACTCTTATAGCGGTTTCACGTCATGAAAGAGGGAGAATGTAGGTTGTGCTCCGGAAACTTGAGCATTCCACAGTCCGGTTCGTCGTTGGTGAATAATAAGCCTATTCTACACAATTTGAGTCAAATTTCGCCTGACTACGTTAAGGTAAGTGGCAGACTGGTGTTTCTCTGCATCAACCCTCATCTCGCAAGAAATAGCTTAGAAAAGCGCGAGAAATCTCTGATTTTTGTATTGGAAGCGCCATATTGTCCAGAAGTAGAATGACGCCAAGAATGCTAATATTACTAATATCACCTAATATTTGATTATTTCTATCTATTTCGATAGTATATCAATACTTAAAGGTGTCCCAAGAGGGAATAACTATATGCTTATTGTATTTTTATTTTTTTCTAGAATATCAACTTAACTGAAGAATTTCTAATATGTACCCCATGCATTGACAAAATTAAAACTTTGGCCAGTTTCAAGGAAACTACAATTTCTAGTGAATCTAAACTAGAAACAAATAACTCAACTGAATTCTTGAAAAGTGTTTCTAAAGATGTGAATAACATTTGCCGCCTTTGCTTAACTGCAGAAATAAACAATGAGAGATGCTTATTTGACTTTGAAGACCTGCTGTCAAAATGCCATCTTCCAGTGGTATGTAAAATATTCAAGTCCCCTTATTGATTTGTTTGAACTTCACATTTAATTTCCCGCAGAACAAAAGCATTGAAACTCCCAGCAAGCTCTGCCAATCTTGTTACTTACTTCTTCAATGCATGGATGAATTTTTCTCTGAGTGCTTGAGAGAAACTACAGTTGACTTGCTTTCAAGCAGGTCTGACAAGCTTAGTGTTAAACTCACTGGATCTCCAAAATTCTATAAAAGTAAAAAATCTGAGGACTTGCCCTCTGCTATTATGGCTGAACAAAGCTCAAATAAAAAGATAGTTTTAAAGAAAATTAAAAACCCAATTAAGCTGATTAAAAGTCCCAGAAACATTTCTCCTTCACTAGATATTTGCAATATGACTTCAAATATGGATGATGAAGTGATGGTCACTGAACTACCCTCAACAGGGTATACTACTACTGAGGAGCTTGTAGAGGTGTTAGAAAGGCAGTCAGATGAGATAGACTCTGTGGAGGCCCAGAAACCTCCTGAAGATGTTGTTGAGCCAAAAATTTTTAAAGGCAAAAAGAGAGTTTCTAGTGAGGCTAATAAACTGGCAGAGGGTAAGCGACCTAGGAGGAGTGCTAGAGAGGCTGTTATAAGCACTGAAAAAGAGAAGACTTCAAGTGGTAAAGAGAAGGAGGAACCACCTAAAAAGAGATTAAAAAAGACTCAAACTAATATGGGAAGTGCAAAGAAGCAGTCTGAGGATAAAGAGAGTAATGCCCTTCACAATAATGATTTGAGACTGGAAAACAGGCCTGTACAAGTCACTATTATAAAAGGGAAAAAGAGGACTAATAAAGCTAAGTTAGATAAAGCTTGGTTAGAGCTTACAGGGCAAACTGATTCGAATGCAAGTGGAAGTGGCAAGAAACCTGAGAAGAAACAGGATGCAGTTGAAATTACTGTGGTGAAGAAGAAGCTTGGGCGGCCACGTTCTTCTGAGTGAGTGTTATACTTTCTTTGCAATTTTAACTGCTTCATTTACTCTACTGTAACAAAAATATGTTTTTAGTAAACCAGCTGTAGTAAAGAAAAAGAAAAAAGTCCTGTGGCTACATTGCAGTTTATGTCAATTCAAAACATATGCTCAAAATAGCTTTATACAACACCAGCTGATACACAACATAATGTCTGAATTGCCCACGTTGTATTGTGAGTACTGTAGATTTAACACCACCAGTCAGGAGCTAATGAATCAGCACAAAGTGAGGGATAGTTAAGGTCATCCCAAGAAGTTCCTTAAACATTTGTCTTTCAGGGAACACACGAAACCCCAAACTTATCCTATAAATGCGTGTTTTGCGACGACTTTTTCAAAAAGAAATCATCTTGCATGTACCATACTTTGCGGCACGATGACCAAGACGTGGCCAGTCAATTTTACTGTCTTGTCTACAGTGCAGCTGCTGATGAAGAGTATTTTGAGTGCTATCAGTGCGATTATCAAAACGCGGAAGAGAGTCCCATGCCCGATCATGTGATTGGTAAGAAAAGATGAATAGCGAAACCTGGGCTACTGTACAGTTCCAGAGCATACCATTGAAATCCCCAAGAATCCTCTATTGGCGAAGTTTAATTGCGATGAGTGTTCCTACAAGACGAAATCTGAAGAGGCCTTGGAGCGCCACAAAAAGCTCCATCTAAACCGCGTTTCGAAACCCGGGAAGGGCAAATCGAAAGCCGTTAAACAAGAGGCTCAAAACCCTGAGGATATGCCTTTGCTGAAGTGCGACAAGTGCCATTACATGACGCATTACCGACGAAGTTTGGTCAATCACATCGGACTTAAACATAACCGGTAGGTAATTACACAACACAACACAAAAAACACAGTAGAAAAGGTCCGAAAAACATACGTTTAGTTTTCATTGTCTTACGAATTTTCTATACAAAATTTATTTGTCCATGGTAGGGCTGTTCCTCCTCTTGTAGCAGCTGTAGACGCGTCGGCGAAAGCCATCGAAGAGGGCAAGACTATGTATTACTGCAACGAGTGTTCGTACAGTACGTACAGAAAAGAAAATATGCCCAGGCATGTTTTGGTGCACCGGACTAAGGAGAATATGGAAATGTTCGAGTGCCCGCATTGTATATTTGAGACTAAACACCGCAGGAGTTATACGAGACATATGGAGACGAGGCATGGAGTTATAATCTGAGCTCCTGCCGTAACTTGAAATCGGGCAGAGACTTTTTTTATTCGCATTTGTAGTAAGTCATTTATTTTTAATATTTAATTAAGTTTATGTAAATGTATAGGATGGGCAACTTTGGATGTTTATATAGGAAATCTAAGTAACTATAGAAGAACAACCAACAACGCGCATTTAAATATGCAAGTCAACCAATAAAATTTATTTTTAATGGAAAAAATCACTTTCCAATGGTGTCTAAGCCAAGTATGACTCATATTATGTATATAAACGTCGAAATTTGCCAACCTTGTACATATATAATGTAAAATGTGTTAATGAATAAATGAGTGAAATAAGTATGCAGATAATCTAGTTTACTTATTCTTTGTTTTATAATTACCCAGGAAAATTGTTTAAAAAAATGGAAACACTCCGTTTTAAAATGAGGATGAGAGTTTCCAAAAAAAGGGCGAAGGACCCCGTCATTAAGCAATTTGGGAAGGAAACGCCACTATTTTATATTTTCAATCATATATTTTGCGAAAAACTAAATAAGAGCCATGAATGATTGTAGTATATGTATAAAGGGGCATATGCAGCCAATAAAATATGTAAAGAATTAGAGACTAAAGAATCAATGTTTTATGAAAAAAGCCGTAATAATACTCGAAAAAGAAAGCAACAACCTCGCTATATAAAGTTTTAACCTAAACTAATTCAGATTTCTATATAATAATAATATACAAAGTTCACCATTTCGAGAGGAAAAAATAAAGATTAACCTTATTGATAATAGACATATATCCCTATGTATATCACATAACTTTTTTAACAATTTCTTTTAGAGATTTTTGTTGACGTAAATTTTATTATTATCGTTAAACATCTCGTAAAACGCAATAAGTTTAAGATTAAATTTTTCTTGTTAAACAGTCAACTAGTTAAAAAACAACGTTTCAGAGCTTATGGGCTATTCTGATGAATCTGAGAACAACTAGATATTTAACTATTGAAAGGTACTTTTAGTATAAATTATTTGTCTGATTAGAACTGAGAACTTGGGGTAACTTTGACGTAATTACGTAAAATAAGACAGGAGATTCTGGACTGCGCCTTATGCATTATTCCGGAGATTCAACTACTAAAACCGAAAACAACAATTGATACTAATACAAAACGGTTTAAGCCTGCATCTCTCGTATTAACAACGTCCTACAATTGCTTACCGATTTAAAATTGTTATTTACTAATTTGATTGATATATATCTTGAGGTTTGCGCATGAGAATCAGCAAATATAAGTAAATAACAAAACCAAACAAATCGGTAATTTACTTCTACAACTAATTCCCGTTTTGCATCGCTTGGATCATTTCCAATTTGACTTTAAGCCTCATCTTTTCTTCCTTAACATCTGCCAGTTGTTGGCTCAGTTCCTGACATGTTCGTAATAATGCAGTGTTCTCCACTTGAAGTCTCTCAAACTCCTCCCATTGCTCTTCTTCCAGGGCGTCCAATGGAGATCGCTCTCTGGATGAAGGCTTACCTGGTTTTCTTAAACAAAACATACTTATCAGAAACGGTCAGAAATATATCTACGTACTCAGTAGTTTCTACACATTTCTGAAGCTTTCGAATTGAATTATCTGTTTAAATAAAGCTATAGGCTGTCTCACAACCAACAATGTACTCCTACCTATACACTTCGAAGGCTCCGTGCTTCTTTGGAACACCCTCCGTCGAGTCTTGGGCGAATAATTTTGCAAACAGTTTCTTCCTTTCAGCCTCATACACATCCCCTATGAAAAGTGATAAATAATTGCCATTATTTTTTGAGTAGTTGCAACAGCTCGCTTACCGGGAAATATCCCATCTTCCTGTACATTTTCATACTGCTCAAACCTGTTGAAATCAGCAAAACAAGCTTTGTCCTCAGTTTGCGGAGTGGTCTCCCCTTCGGAGCTTTGACTGATCAGCTTTTTACCACTGGGGCTCACTCGTGGTGGAGGCGCAGGGGGAGCACTAGGTTTTCCCAATCGGTTTAAATCAAGTGAAGAACTCCTACCATGCGTTTTAAACGGTCTTGGAGGTGGCGGAGGGGGTTTTTCCTTCTTTGGAGGAGGGAAGACCGGCAAACTCACTGGACCTAATTCCTCTGGAGGCGGCGGAATGGCCCCCAATGCTCTGGCGTTGATTTTTTTAGGCTGTGGTCGTTGAATTGCGCTGTTTTGTTGCGATGTCGGGAGCAGGTTCTGTGTGATCCAATTCTTAATTATCAATATGTACATATATATTATTAATCTATTTTTACCTGTAAGTTATTTCCCTCCCCCCTTTTGGGACTACTCAAATCAATGGCATCAGGAATGTCCTCGCTTTGCACAGCAACGCCTGCAGCCACCATTTCTGGCGTCAACCTCCTTGGCACTGGATGCCTCAGATCTGGATCGTTTTGATCAATGTGGAAGTCAAAATTCACAGGTTTTATCCCAGGGGATGAAACAGTTGAACTGGTGGGACTATCAGTAAATGTGGTCCATTCTTTCACCAAGTCTTTAGCATAAGATGCTGGCTCTGGGTGCAGTTTTGGATTAGGAAGCTTCGGAATATCGTTTTGCGGCTGCAGAGACACCGGTAAAACATCGGGAATCGGAATTTTGTGCTTTCGTAACACCACTAAATGCATAGCAGTGAAGAATTCTTGGAGAGAAAGGGCACCATCTTTGGTAACATCAGCTAATTGCCAGATTTTTCTTAGCTCTTCTATAGGCAATTGAGATCTAGTGAAAACTATGAAATAAACCATAAGCCTCAGTATTTATTGCTCTAAGGTACCTTTCAAAAAAAGTCCTTGCTACTGGCCCTGCCAGCAAGGCACTGGTATTCTCCTGAAGCTTTTGAAACTGTTTTGTGTAATATTCCTTTTGTTCCTGAGTCAGCACCCAAACCTCTGCAGAAACCTCTGTATCATCATCGCTGCTATGCCTATCAGATGACTCTTCTTCTAGGAAAAATAACCCTCTGAGCTGACCCTAAACACACATTCTCTCTGAGGAAAAACATACCCAAAAGCTGTCTCTGCTCCTCAGAAACCAATCCCTGCCAAGCCCAATTCCGATCCTGGATACTATTGGTAGGAGTAGGACTGTCAGAGGCAGGACTAGACACATCAGGAGAACATCTTACCTAAAGCATATCATACATGGATCAACACAAAAATTGAAATGTTCAAATAGTTACAGTTTCACTGTCAGCTTCGGAATCAGTGCTAATGGAACTCGTGATTGAGTCCTCAGCATCTTGGCTCAATTCAATTAAATCTGGAATAGGAGATTGAGACTCTAAAGGACCCCAAGTGAATCGGGGTAAGGGCAGATCTATCTTGCTAGTAATTAGGTCAATTCTAATCGGTATGTTGAATTGATATGCAGCTATTAGTTTTAGGGCGGAGAAAAACTGCTTTTTGTTCAAGTAGTTCGTGCCTGGCGTCCAGCATATTTCTGCAATCTAAATGCAAAGAATTGATATTACAATATCCAATGGCAATAGGGAATGTTTTGCTGCAAAAACAATCATGGAAGCTTTATACTGGCTCTTCATATGGTCTTCAATTTTAGCCAATTTGAATTGAGTCCAAGAGTCTCATGCACCTTTCAAATGATGCGCCATATCATTCAGTTTGTGTTTTATGCCTCTGATATTAAGATAACCTCAAGGTAAATAAAAACATCGTTTTATAGCAGCGAATGTCTCTGTAAACATTGAGGCTGAAACTGCTTAACTACGCTCAATTACCTGGCTAATAACTTCTTCCGGGATATTTCCAGACTTGAACACTTCAGTGGCACGGTGCAATCTGGCTTTTCCGGACTTGTCCTCGTCGCAGCACAAGAATATATCGGAAAAATATCGCTGAAATGTCTCGGATAGATGCAGTTCATCCATTTTCTTACATTTTTTTTTGACGTTTTATTTTTGTGTAGTAAATTTGAATTGAGGTTATCGCCACTCTGAAGTTTTTTGATATTTGACAACTTTGTTATTACTGCAGTCCATCCGAGACATGGTACGCCTCTGTGAAGTAAACCAATCAAAAGCTAGATCGGCTTGTTCTACCGAAACTCTAACCTCATTTCGTTTCGCAAAATAAAAATCAAAAACTATTTTCCTTTATAACAACTAATTAATTAAAGAAAATGATTTCTCTTAAATTCCTCACACCGATTTTAAGCGGCATTACTACCCCCTCATACTTAGAATGCTTCTTCCGTAGCTTAGCTTACAAAAGTGCCATTTCCTTGGACAAACTATACCCCAATAGCAGTCTTAAAATCACCACCCCTACTAAGGTAAACAACCCTTAAAATCAGTTTAATCTGCCTTTAAAGAAAAGTTAATTCCAGCCATCTGGAGCTCAAAGCCCCGATTTTGATGGCTACATTCCTATGGATCAAATAGAAATTTCCTACAGCTGCAGCTCAGGCCCGGGAGGCCAAAATGTAAACAAAGTCAATACAAAAGTGGATGTGCGTTTTCACCTACATTCGGCCAATTGGTTAAGCGATAAAGTCAAGGCAAAAGTCTCAGAAAAGGTATGACAATCATAAGGATCATTGAAGAGAACCCTTAAGTAGACCTAAAAATATCAGTTTCTTAGGAATAACATGAGCTTAAAAAAATATTTTTCAAAATTTCAACTGCCCCTTTTGCGTTTTCATACATTTCTACAGGATGCATAATTGGAAGCCTTCATTGCAGTTCCAATCAAGGATTACCAAAGAGGGCCACCTGGTGTTTCGGTCAGATATCACAAGATCCCAGCAATTGAATTTGGCTGACTGCCTGGAAAAACTAAGGGCCTGTATTAGGAAGTCTTTGTATGAGAGAGCAGAACCTTCTGAGGAGACTCAGGAGCGGATCCAAAAGAGGATTGAAAAGGCTAATAGAGAGAGACTAGCCAGAAAAAGGCACCATGGAGCCTTGAAAGCTGAGAAACACTTAACTGATAACGTCGAATTTTAGTTTTAGACATATTGTTGAATATAAGGTATTGAGATTTTATGTTTTTTTATGGAATAAATTTAAACCATAGTTTTCCTTTTTCGATAAATAATTGTTATATGAATGTCTGAGTACTTTCGATGACGTAATAATTTGATTGCCTCCTTGGTGAAGAATAAATAATTCTTGTGACAACTGACACCGTCACTGCTACGTCATCCACTACCTCGCACGTCTTCCATTTTGTTTTTGTCCAAAACGACGAGAAGCCGTAGAGCGCGTTTCTAAACGGTTGTAATCCTTATATCGAACATTTTCCTGGCTGTAACCATCAAAAAACTCGCCAACACCAACTATGTCGGCTCACGACCAAATGCGGGCGATGCTGGACCAGCTTATGGGCACTGGCCGAAATGGTAAGTGGCCAACTCAATTGCGTTATTGATCGCTCAAATTATGGTTCCTTTTTAGGCGAAAACAACAAGTTTCAAGTGAAATACAACGAGCCACGAGTGTGCAAATCTTTCCTCCTGAGCTGCTGCCCTCATGAGATTCTTTCATCCACGGTAGGTTGTCTTCTTACTTTTCGTTTGGCATTTCCATCACACTGCAAGGGGTTTGTTCACTGCGGCCGTGTTGTTGCGCGTTCTCAGAGCTTTTATCTTTGTCGAAAGCATAGATGCGGTAGACGACGTATGTCGGATGTTGGTGTGACGGTGCAACGGTGGTCCTAGTGAACAAACTCGATAATGACTATTTTACTTTTATGGGCTGTTTAGTAACATTTCCTCTGCAGTTAAAGAAAATATGAACTTTAAGTGTGTCATTTCTTGAAATACTCAAAAGTGTGCTTTACTCGGAACACTAATATGATGCACTGTATTTTCAGAAACTTCAAATATCTAATAAAAGATGAGGAAAATAGGTGTTAGTTTTGTATGTAAGTACACCGACGTACGTATAAATAACAATTTCTTTAGCATATTGTGAATAGTATATATCAAACGAGAGATTTCTTGTTTCCATTGTGGGGCCAGGACTATGTCCCTGCAATGGAAATTTGAAGTTGGCGTAAATATTGATAAAAGCCAGATTGGAATTAAGTTGACCATGGTTTGTGTTGTACATGACAGTGCAAACACTTTGAACCACAGTAGAAGTACCTAATCTTACATCACAACTTAATAGCAGGGACAGTCCAAACATTTACATAAATACCACATTTGTGGCCTTCTGGTTTTTGTCAATATTTCCTTTGGTTGAAAGCAGAGAGGCGCCTGGTTTTCTTGGTAAGTTTCGGTATACTAGTAGCAATAATTCGCCGTTACTAACCTCATTCTGAAAGAACAGTGGTAAGTAAAAGTTTTCCAACAGAAAGAATAATCAGTGCCCGCAATTGTACTTACTACA
Source organism: Euwallacea similis (assembly GCF_039881205.1). Lineage (NCBI taxonomy): Eukaryota > Metazoa > Arthropoda > Insecta > Coleoptera > Curculionidae > Euwallacea > Euwallacea similis. Next base: position 816,180 of record NC_089609.1, read on the forward strand.
TACAAACTGACCGAAATTCGCCCGCAGTGTTGTCTCAATGCTGTGAGTATGTATGCATTTTGCCTAACATTTAGGGTTCGTAAAGACCAATATCTTGTGAGTATAAAAAATTGTCTCTCATTGGTCCAGCACGGTTTTGAAAATTAGCCAAAATTGTCTTGTTTGCGAGAAAAAGAGTCGGCGGAGTAGCGAATCCTTGTAAGTTTATGTTAATCTTTGTTATATTTTATAATATAAGTATGTGGAGGAGAGCAGCAGTTGGGGACGCAGCTAGAACACAAGAAGTTCAATTCAATCGCTTCACAAAGGCTGCAAACAGTGTGTTCTAGCTGCGTGTATCTATTAGGGGCCATTCCGGAAGGTGCGAATTTTTGGATTTTTACTTTGCCTTCAAGGCTCTTAAATTAAAAAAAAGCCAAAAGTGCGCAGATGATAATGTTCAACTACAGTCAAATTGAAGGCCGCTGTGAGGGTGTTCTGCTTTCTTTAAAAGTCACTTTTGTTCAACAGCGCATGGACTTGGGTGAGTGTCCGAAGATCCACGATTTGGCGTTGAGGGCCGACTATGAAAATGCACAGAAGAACAAGGACCACTTCTACGACCTTGATGTAAGTTAAAGAACCATTGACCAAGCAATTTCTTGAGCAGAAAAATCGCAGGCAATGGAACACCTCCAAGCTTTCATCAGTGACTGCGATCGGCGCACCGAAGCAGCAAAGCAACGTCTAGCTGAAACTCAAGAGGAACTTTCTGCTGAGGTAGCAGCGAAGGCCAATGTGGTGCATGAGCTCCAAGAGCAAATCGGTCAAAAACTGGCAAAGGCGGAGTCCCTCGGAGCTGAGGGTTTTGTAGACGAAAGTATGAAGCTTATGGAAGAAGTGGAGGAATTCAGGAAGAAGAAACTGGAAGCCGAACAGGAGTACCGCAATTCGATGCCAGCGAGCAGTTATCAGCAGCAAAAACTGAGGGTTTGTGAGGTCTGCTCTGCTTATTTGGGCATTCACGATAATGATAGGCGTCTGGCTGATCATTTTGGGGGAAAGCTGCACCTGGGCTTTATTAAAATTAGAGAAAAGCTGACGGAGTTGGAGGTGTGTTCATTCAACATGATATTTGTTCCTTGATTGACCCTGAGTTATTTAACAGAAAACATCGGAGAAGCGCAAAGACGAGCGGAAGAAGGCCATGAAAGACAGGGACAGAGACGATGATCTCTATTCCGGTCGCAGATACAAGGAGCACTACGTGGGGGGGAGAGAATTGGACAGGCGTTCTCGTAGACATCGTTCGAAATCTAAAGAGAGAAGAGATACCAAGGATAAGAGGGACAAAGACAGAGATCACAGAGACAGGTAATTCTACTTTTTTAAGCATCGAAAATTGTTCTTGGACGATCTCGATTGAACAGGAGAAGGTCCAGGTCTAGAAGCAGAGACCGAAGCCGCAGGTCACACTCGCATCATTCGGGATCCAGCGACAAGAAACGTGACCGCGAGAGGGATTAATTACTACTCCGCCTCCAACCATTTACACTGTTTTAATACATTATTTGGGAATTATAGCTTAGATACTGGAAATTATGAGTTAAAGTACAAAATCTTCTAGAGATCTAAACTCATATTTCAAGTGAGCATTGGTTACAGGTACACATACATTTTGTAGATACTTAAGAAGTTATAATTTATGTGTAATCCGTCTTTGTTTCATTAATTAAAGATGTTGAAATTGAATGGTATTGATGGTTTTTGTGGACCTTTCAACGGTACAAATTAGGCTGCAAAGAAACCTCTTTAACGGCTGGCTATGAAGTAGCCTCTTTACTGCCCAGGCATTAAAACGCTTTTTAATTGCTGGAAATTTGGTGAGCAGTAACTAGGCGGCAAAGGTAAAAAAATCCAAAAACGCGTAAGACACGTAAAAAAGTAAATTGAGAATGAGGAAGAGTGATGTTTTTTTCGATTCTGCGCAAACGATTAACGCTCCGGCAGTAAATTTGCCACTTTTTTCTCTTGCGAAATAAGTGACGATCGAGTGATCTTGAAAAAAGCTCACAATAGACGATAAACCATCAACTTGGGACGTTGACTACCACTTGCTATTTACCATCAAGTAGATAGCCACTAATGAATCTATCCAAGACATGCCTCTGATATTCCAACTCTTACTAATTATTTTCAATGAGTATTAATAAACCAGCGGACCTCTGATTTATTTGCGACATTGCCACAGTACTTACAAAATTGCACTTAACATTCTAACATGACAATTCTTTTAGCCAATGAAAATCCTTTGTGTATAGCGCCACCTTTTCTCCGCTGCACGAAGAAATTTCTAACCTTTTGAGGTTATAATCTTTTATCAAAACAAATATGTCGGCCGTAAATCCCGTTTCTTGTCCTAACAAAATGAGTTTCTTTCCTTTAAATTAACCAAAACCACCCAATATGAACCTAAGCAACAACAATCAACACGGTAACGGCTTGCTCTTTGCAGGATTTAACCAGGACCAAGGTAATTAAAGCCTCAAACCTCCTGTAAACTGCGCATATTGACTGTAAACATCACCTGAACTAGTGCCAACACTTGCATGTGATGTGAATTTGCATTTCTCTTTATTTACATTAGGGTGCTTTGCTTGTGCTACGAATACCGGCTTCAGAATATTCAACTGCGACCCCTTGAAAGAAAAAGTGCGCCAGGACTTTGATGATGGAGGGCTTGGATATATTGAGATGCTATTTAGGTGCAACTATTTGGCACTCGTCGGCGGAGGAGACAGGCCGCTTTACCCCCCAAACAGGGTGAGATTAACCCCCTCCTCCCTTTTTAATAAACTGTTTGTCAAATTTAGCTGGAATGGCAAATTTTTTGTTCATTTTTGGGAGGTTTTCATTGTTTGATTTGTTATTCTAATTATTGTGACAAACAGTTCAGTTGAAAGAAGACTGTTTAGGTCATGATATGGGATGACCTAAGGAAAACCACTCCAATTTACTTGGAATTCAATGACCCAGTCTTGAGTGTCCGTTTGAGGAGGGACAGAATAGTTGTAGTCTTAGATGGGGTCATTAAAGTGTATACATTTACTCAAACGCCCACACAGATACATGTATTTGAGACTTGCTCTAATCCTAAAGGTTTGTGTGTATTATGTCCAAATAGTAATAATTCTATTTTGGCTTTTCCTGGAAGAAAGACTGGATATGTTCAGGTTAGTACATGCCTTGGTTAGTAATTAATTAGTAGCAATTTTGTGGATAGCTTATAGATCTTGCAAATACAGAAAAGCCTCCACTGGATGTGCCTGCACATGAGGCTCACATAAGTTGTATATCTCTAAATTTGCAAGGCACTCAGTTGGCAACTGCCAGCGAGAAAGGCACTTTAATTAGAGTCTTTGACACAACTACTGGTGATAAAATTCATGAGTTGCGCCGAGGCGCGCACCAAGTTAGTATGCTGTACTTATGAAAAAGCTCAAGCTAACTGCAACTCTTTAATAGGCCAACATTTACTGCATAAATTTCAACAATTCCTCCACACTGCTTTGTGTCTCCTCAGACCATGGAACAGTGCACATTTTTGCCTTGGATGACCCAAAGCTGAACAAACAGTCCAGTCTGGCAAACACAATGTTTTTGCCCAAATATTTCTCCTCAACTTGGTCATTTTGCAAATTTACTGTGCCTAATGGGCCACCTTGTATATGTGCTTTTGGACAGGACAGCAGCTCAGTTATTGGTATTACATATTAGAACGGTTTCACAAGGTTTTATTACCGTTAACCAAATTTTCAGTGGTCTGTGCTGACGGGTCATATTACAAGTTTGTGTTTAACCTGAAAGGGGAATGTGTGCGAGAACATTGCGCTCAATTTTTGGAACTGTTGGATGAGTCCCTTTAGTTTTAAGTCCTATTTAATTAAGTGTCTAAGTTTTGTGGTCTTTTGTTGGTTTTTGTGATTTTTTTACCTTCAGTAGAAGGTAAGTCCTATTAATATTACTTTTGTCTTGGAACAATAGGAAGTGAAGGCCATGCGTTTGTGTTACATAATTGCCACAGAGAGGCTGGATGTGAGTTCTATAGGAAATGAATTCATTTTTATGTACGATAGGATTCTTATTATTTGTATTGAAGTATATGATGAAATAAAAATTAAATGTTAGTAAAATCTCCTGTTTAATGTATAAGATGATACAGTACTATGTTAAGCCCAGCAGTAATGCTTTGGACCTGACTTGTTAATGCTTTAAAGTTGCCAGCCTTTGGTAGAAAAAGAGCTATTATAGATTAAACACTACAAATAAATATAATTTTTCAAGATCTCCTGTGTTTGGCTATTAAAAAGTATCACAAAACCTTTATTTCTGTCCATGTAAATTCTCTATCGCCATTCTCTCCAAGTCATCCAGACTCAAGTTATTCACAGTAGTGTGAAAGTTCTTCATAAACTCATCCACTAGAATTGTAGTCTGTTGCTCTGAATAATATTTGCGGAAAAACCTGCCAAGGGCAAGTGGCAGACTTTCCCCCTTTTTAACTACCACATAAAGCTTGGTGCCCTCCTTGATTTTGGGGTAATCACCTATGGACTTGTCTTCCTGTAAAGGAGACCCCATCACTATTAAAGTCTGTTGAGAAATGGGAATTTTCAGGTCTTTTTCCACTTTCTTCTTCAAGTCCAATATTAGGGTGTTCTGGTCTACTTCAGCAGAAGTGCTGCCTCCTTTTAGGGATTTAATTATTATTTGCATTGTGAGTGATTTAAGTTCTTTAAAAGTGTAGAACTCTAATATTAAAGGCGGACTAGTTGGATACAAAATATCGAAGTAAATAAATTGTTTTAAGCACGTTAGACATTTTTAGGTTAGATGTGTGGTCAACCAATATGGCCACCAAGGTAGGCTAATGTTAATAAATGACAAGTTAATTCATGACAAAAAAACCTTTATTTGAGAAAATATCCTAAAATGGCAACAAAACATCAACAATTATTAGGCAAATCCAGGAATTAAAAAACATTTAGCGTTTTCTTCAGCATTCAGTTTTCTCTGCTCAATAGGTATTGTAAGAATCTCTTGAGTGTGCACTGCAAAATCAAGCAAATGAGTAAAATCAGACTTGCTGCAAGTGCTATGGAAGCTGGCCTCAGCTAAGTATTCCCCAATTTCTGCCTTTAAGGGCTCGCTTATAGTCTCAGATTCAATGAGCAGATCATTAAACTGCTCAAAAATTTTATGAGTTGGATATGCCTGTTGCTCAAGGTCATTGACAAACTGAATTATGTCAGTTATATCTGACTGGTTTTTGCAGAGATTCAAGAAGTCCAAAACCCATTTGCTGGGAACCACTGTCAAGACTTCATAAACATTTTCTAACGTGATGTAATTGCCTGAAAAATACTTTTGCAAGTTATATACAAAAAAAAGTACTTGAACTAACCTTCCCCTTTAAGATTGGCACAGCTTTGGAGGGCAGTAATGGCCTTCCTCATATCTCCCCCGCTTTCCTTGACCAAAGTTTTTAATACATCCTCAGCAATTAAAACCTCTTCTTCCTTGCAAATATACTGCAATCTCTCCAAAGCAAATAATTGCTTTAGAGGCTTATATCTGAATTTAGTACAGCGAGAAGTTAGTGGCTCAATAATCCTTGAAACATAGTTGCACAACAAGCAAAACCTTGTGGTTTTAGTCTCCTTCTCCATGGTCCTCCTCAAGGCTGCCTGTGCCGCATGAGTCATGGCATCAGCCTCATCTAATATAACAATCTTCAATGCTGGACATAATTTTCCATCTGCTCTAGAACTGCTCACAGTCAACTGGGAGAAAGTCTTGATTTTGTCTCTAATCACTTGAATGCCCCTTTCATCTGATGCATTTAGCTCTAAGATTCTGTCCTTGTAAAGGTCTCCAAAGAGTTGATGTGCAGCTGCCAGAATGGTACTAGTTTTGCCTGTGCCAGGAGGACCATAGAACAGTAGATTAGGTAGATCAGCTCCTAAGATGCACTCTTGAAGAACTGAGACTGCTTCGTTTTGTTGTACTACGTCCTGCACGGTTTTGGGGCGGTATTTTTCTACCCATTGTAGCTGTCGAATCTTTTTCTTCAGACCTTTTGAGCTAGATGGTTTACTGGTGGATGGATCAGATAGCTTACCGGACTTCAGAAAGGATTGCATTTTGGTGAATACAGAGGATATTAATTATTCAACTAAACCGGAGTTTATTATAGTTTATTGAATTTTAATGAGGAGAATAAGGTTATAAAATGTTTTGTTAATAAAACAATATTTCCCGCCATTTATAGACTTTTGCAGTTAAAATTAGAATTAAAAGATGGGGCTAGTAGAAGCATATGTTCTCAAATCTTGTTTTTGTTTCTCTAGAAAGTACTGTGTTAGAAAGAGGTATAAAATAAAGGTTATATTGTAAAAAGTCAAAAGAATGGTCTTACTAATAAAAACATCTTTTTTGTGATTAATGAAACGCATCCGGATCTTTGATCAGCCAATCAGCTTGCAGTGACGTCAGCATGCGGATAGAACATAACCTCAAATTAATAAGTGATGGTGACAGCTCTTTTGGCAGGATCGAGCAATTAAAAAAAAAACCAATAATTATTTTTAATTGTTTTTAAATTTTATTGACGCGCTATCGCAACAACTTTAATTCAAACTCAACTCTTCTTATCTGCAAGACAATCATGTACCTTTAATCCCATTTAATTTAAGTCGTAAGTACGTTTTCAGTGTAATACAAACATACTTAATCAGGTATTAAAAGTCCAATCGAACTATCATCCGCCTAGTCTCCCTCATTGCACAAACAAAAACTACAAGTGCCTCCGTCCCTAAAGTTTTTATATTATACAATAAAAGCAGCAGCCTCCTAAAAATAGAAAAATCAATACCACTGCTGTGACCTTTTCCATTGAAAAATGAGCCAGGAACGAACAAAATCCAAGCACAAAGGCTTCGCTAGTTTCCTGCTGCCTAGCAGACCGCCTAACAAAGTTGGGGTAGCTGTAAACCGGTCTCAAAGCGCCAAGGAGGCAAACTTGAAAAATCTTGCTATTTCAAAGAGGCCTTTGAGCTTCAACATGAAGAACGGTACCTTGAAGAAAGCTGGCGATTTCCTTGAACCAGTAAGTTTCCCTATTATATGCATCTATTATTAATTCATTAAATTTTAGCCTCTTATGCCCCTGAAGCGAGAAAACAGTTTATCTGAAAGCAACCTCTTTAATGAGGAACATGAAAGTTTAATTGAAAAACCTCTAGAGAGATATGGGTCTCATGAGAGTGTACTTAAAGAAGGTAAATTCAAGTGTTACTGAATTGTTGAAAGTTTTGTGAATTTTGTTGGTTCAGGTTACTCATGACTCAAGTCATGACATTAATGCAATTTTAGCTGTTAGTTGCCTACACAAAATTCCTACTGTAAAAGCTAGGGAGAGAAACTATTTGCATGGCAAAATAGGGGCAAATTCATTATTGGGCCCTCCTGAATTGGACAGGATGTGTCCCAATAGGGAATTGACCATTTTTGTGGGAACTTGGAACATGAATGGCCATTCTCCTCCTAAGTATGTTGTAGCCTACTTAAAATTAGATATCCTTTAATACTTTTAATACAGAGAATTGAATGATTTTGTCCTTCCAATCGGTATGAAACATGTCCCTGATATCTTGAGTTTTGGGACCCAAGAGTCTTGCTCTGAAAGACTTGAATGGGAAGTGTCACTACAAGAAACCATTGGGCCATCTCACATTTTATTCCACTCTTCTAGTTTAGGTACATGTGGTTAATTTTATAATCAAATATTAGGCTTTATATGTATTTAACATTGCAGGCACTCTGCATCTTTGTATATTCATCAGACGAGATCTAATATGGTACGTCTCAGTACCAGAAGACGCGAGTTTGTCAGTCAGACCTGGCAGTGCTTTTCGCACCAAAGGGGCCGTAGCTAGCGCTTTCATGGTGTTTGGAACCTCTTTCCTTTTTGTCACCGCCCATTTGACTGCTCACCAAGAGAAGGTGAAGGAACGTGTGAGCGATGTGAAGAGAATTGTGAATTCGCTAGATCTGCCCAGGTCCCTTCCATGCAAAAATAAAGCTAAAGGTACGCGAATTTGCTGTCTTTGAAATTTTTAGTGAAAGCCGCTGAAAATCTTGGTTAAAGTTCGTTGTTCTTTCAAGTGAATTGAGTGTTCTTTTAAAGAAATTTAAGCAGTAAGTAAAATGGAACAGTTTTAGTGGGTTTGTTTGTGAATAGAGTTTTATTGGTTTGAGCTTCCTTTACACTATTTTAAAGCACTTTTTGAGGAGAACACCGACATGCACTGTCTCTTACTCACTTTTTCTTTCTACCTAAACTGCCGTTTGTTGTAATTACGCGAATGATTATTACACGGAGCTCTCATAGAGAACTCTCAGTCAAAATTTCTTCAAATTCACCATTGATTTAACCCTCGAATTCCTGATTTTGTTGTTGGGTTTCGTTTCTCATCCAGAGTTTGCAGGGTGAGAGCTACTAGCAAAACCTACAGACGTTTTTTCACATAATTAAGGTTCCGTTTACTGTTTAGGGATATAAGTGTGAAGAGGCTTTGTGAGTAGCTCGCAACCTGCAAACCAGGCATCCACATCCTCTGTGGAAATAACGTATGTTTCTTTTATTTTCAGATGACTGCAGTAGTAGAGAAACGAGTAGTACCAAGCAAAGCCTCTACACGACTATCTTGTATTCCCTCAGTAAAGCCCGATTGAAACTCTTGAACATTGAAGTTTTATTTATCTCTGAAAGTTTCCGTCCTGCCACCTGCATTAACAATTCGTTTAACATACCGAAACGGGCATTTTCCGCATTTCAGATGTGACCCAAAACTTCGACTACGTCTTCTGGTCGGGAGACCTAAATTTCCGCCTCGCAACTCCTCGCAGTAATGTCCTAGAGTGGCTCTCCCACACCAGCTTCCCTCTTCCAGCTCACTTGCCACATGGCTACATGCACCATGACCAACTCTGCACGGTGTTGGCCGATGGAGCGGCTTTTCGAGGGTTCTCCGAAGCCAAGATCACCTTCCCGCCCACTTATAAGGTCTTAACACCTCAATAACTAACTCCCTTAATTTTAAACCTCGTTTATCTAGTACGACCCCGGGACCCAGAACTTCGATTCTTCTTCTAAGCAAAGAACCCCGGCGTATACAGACCGAGTGCTCTACAAACAGAAAAACAGCAGGCGGTTAAGCGGGGCCTTGGAACACCCTCCTTTACAGTGCTTAGTCTATGATTCAGTGCAGAGCATTACCACTTCGGACCATAAGCCCGTATGGGGGATGTTTCGGGTGTATTTAAGGCCCGGTCTAGATACGTAAGTAATTGAGCTCCATTGTTTAATTTAGTTGTTTTTTTTTGTGTATAGAATTCCTCTGGCTGCCGGTATGTTCAATAGGGACGTTTATCTCGAGGGCTTGAAGAGGAGGGCAGAGACTTTGAGCAGGAGCAAAGACACAAGTACTGTGTGCTCTCTACAGTAATTTATTATCAATAGGGCAATCCCAAGACAATACTGCTGTTTAGTCCAATTATACGAAGATAAGATGTTTAACAAATTAGAAAGTATTATATCGTTATATTCGGTTTTAGGCGGATTGAAGTTCTCCTAGGCTAGGTTCTGCTCCTTCTGAGCGATCAATCAATCATGATTAGGCGTACTTTTCTAGTCATTTTTCCCCTACAAAGGTCCAGTATTTATATGATTATAAATTAATACCGTTGATTGTTTATTTAGAGAAAAAAAGTCCTATTTTGTATTAAATGATTACAGCTAAAGATCCGTTTTTTCCTCCACCCTTAACAAGGAATCAAAATCCAACCCTCGATAAACGACACGCACGAGCTCCCAGCCAGCTGACAATGAACCACCCCTCACTCCGTCGCCCTCGCACTCACCCATTCTCCCCGCTTTTACACCCCTTTATGGAATTAATTATTACGGGCATGTGCTTAAAATGGTACGACCTCCTAAAAATAGCATCTGGCGGTATTAATCTCTCGTTCAGTCTCGCTCGGAAGTTGTGAGTTGCCGTTTCAGAATTTATCATTTGGCTGAAAGATAAAGACTTGTTTATGTTGAAATCGTCGGAAATCGATAGCTAAATTGGTTATATTGTGCTTTACCTTCTAACGAAAATATTATGGTTCCTTTGGATGATGTGATGGTGGCGAGTTCGAGCTGTTGCCCCTTGGATACTCCCTATCAATTACAGCCCAAATCTGTGCGTTTGACTCGGCCCTGGGACATTCGCAACAAGTAAGGAATCTATCCGCTTCTTTCTTAAGAATTTGACTCTGAATAATGTGTTTTTTAGATTTTTATTGGCGCACGAACAATATGCTTATTACATAGGTTCTTTCAATAAACACTCGAAAGAAGAAATAAACCAGGAAGAACGGAAAAGGCTGATGGTTTTGGCATATCAAGGGCCAGATTTGAAGTATCACTTGGCTGACAATTAGGGGTTCTGCTTGACTATTTATTCGTTCATCAAAGCGCACATATGGGCTTCGTGCAAGATGCGTTCGTGTAATGCCCGTTTTGATTAAATTATTCGAGTGTAATAAGGATTTCGATTATTGCAATGTGTTCTAGTCATCGTTTATTAAGGTGTATGTTAGCTGATAAAAAATTTTATTTATTTAAGTGTTTTAATTATTTATTTACTTGGTTAAAATGTATGTAATATACCGCTAAAATACAATATTATTGGAATTATTCCTATAAGACTTTTATTTTTCCGCTTGAAGCGTTTTGCACAAAAAAACATTACCTCCCGGACTAATACATATAGCCCATCTGGTCCATTTGCAAGAGATAGGCGCCTTCAGGTCCTCAAAGCGCATGATCAAATCTGCCACATAATGTGTCTCACTCTAAAATGATCATGTGGAATCGAGCTTATTATACAATGTATTTAAACACTTTTAAAATGATTTTTACATTTTAAACACATTTCGTGTAGTATATCTCCTAGATTTCAGTTTACTGACCAAAAGTCGCATGAATCACCCTGTATTTACATCTTATGTTTGCAGCGCCTCTAACGGTAAATTTACCATTCAGGCTTCAACGTTGAATAAACCTAATAGTGCGTGGGCAAATGTAATTTTTTTTACTATTTATCGGTATTGCTCAGTACTATGGCCTCCACCATTCTCTACGCGGGAAAAACTCAGTAAAACTTCATAAGCAGCATTACGCTTTTTTTATTTTATATCAAATACAACGTTACAAACATTACACAAAAATTGAGCGATCACAAGTCTTAAATAGTACATACTTACATTCAAAATCGGTAGCACCATCGTGGTACCGGATTTTTAGTTTTACACGACTGTACAAAAAACCTATTTCTTGCTTTATCCCCATATGCGGCAGGGAATTGTAGGATCACAATAATTATTGATTCTATTGAAGAAGAAAAAAACAATACATAATTGAGTGTGTTTTAAGCTGTAAATTTATCCCAAGCAAAAGCAGAGAAGCATAATTAAATAAAAATAATTAAAAAACCCTGCAATTAAGGGGTACTTTCACGTGCTATTGCACATCCTAATATGCTGGAAATCCGATGCGAAGCTTTGCAGGTGCTGCATAAAAGATGGCACATCCTACAAGAGAAATCGTTATTGAAATATTAGAAAAAACATATACAACATACTCGATCATTATGGGCGTTAAAGTGACTTGCCAACATCTCGCAATCAGCAGCAGAGAGGCCCTCCAAGTTCCGGATATATTGAGGAAGGAATGTGGTGAAGAAACCTTGGAAATCTACCTCTGCCATATTATAAACCGCAAACACTATGTCTTCATTGCAAAGGCCTTGTCTCTTATATAAAAGCGTGTTTAATAACATGCGTAGCAGCTCCGGCAGAAGATGAGATCGAAAAATTCCCTGAAGGTTTATTGAGGGGATATTATATGCAACAGAATGTCCGAAAAAATACCTTGTAAAATAGCTTTTTGTTGTGATTAAGCTCTTGCAAACTAAGCAAACTTTGCCTGAAAATATTGAGGTCGTCTAGAAGCAAGGCTTCGCCAAAGACCTTGAGGACGGCGAGGAGTTGTTCAGGTCTTCGAGGGATGTCGGGGCCGGTTTCGTCCTCGTTACAGCCGGGTGAGAAGCCCATCATGACTTGGGAATTATAGAAGTACAGCCAGTGGAAGTTTAGTATGCTGGGAAGAAATATAACGTGTGTATAAAGTAATAAAAAAAATACTGAAAGAATTGAAATAGCCCGACGTTGGGGATTGCCATTGAAGCTAATACAATATCGAATGAATAAGTTCGGCTTCATCACTACAATTGCAACTCACAGAATTCCTCTCTTACCTATACAGCAGGTCCAAAAAAGTAACAAACACATCCGGTTTTTCCGCAGCCTGGGCGAGTAACAGGGGATATATATTTTCCATGCACAACTGCAATATCTCCGGCAGAAAAGTCTTATTGGTTGACTCCCTAACTACCATACAGAAAATGTCCAGCAATTGCTGTACCCCTGACAAATTCTGCGTTTGTTGCTCGCTGAAAGGCAAACGTAAGCTCCCAAAATTTCTTCATTCATTAGTCTCAACTAACCTCACTGCTACTTGAAAAAATATCGCCATCGCTGTTTTTGTGAACTCCATCCCAATCTGCGATTGCAAGTTCTTTAAAACCGAAATGAAAAACCTCGAAAAGAGCGAGTAAACCTCCGAGTATTTTACATAGACAGGGAACAGTAACAAGGCGTGGTCCAGTGTGGGCTGAAAACCAATTTCCTTATCACATAAATTAAAGAAGATCTAATTAACAGACTTTTATGGCGCTGGTCAGCTCCTTTCTAGCCCCTAAGGGGTACCCCCTGCAATATTCGATCATATGCGATAAGGTCGGCAAAACACCTTCCACTGTGGCCCTGACCTTGGCCTCTAAACTACTGGGGGTCAAATCTCGAAAATCTCTGGTTATCTCGTTGAAAAATATCCCTATTAGCAGTTTGTAGCGCTGTAAAGTCTCTTGATCAAAGGCCTTTAGATGTTTCAATAGAATCTCGCATATTGCTGAGAAGATTGCATTGGAAATATCCGGGGAGCTAAATTTTAATCTAGGAATCTGCGAGAAATTTATAAAATTGAAAATTAAGAAAGATTAAAGAATTAAATGCCTACCTCTTGTATAAAAGCCGCGACAGCACTATGTTTTAATGGAGACAAGTTATTGGGTCTCCTAGAAAGCTCTAGAAGCAGCAGAGCTGCAGATAAAGAAATTTGCGCAGGCACTTTGTCCCCATCGTTTAAAATTGGCAGTAAAATCCGAAGAAAGACATCCGCATTTGTTGCATAAGGCTGACTCCGGGTCTCCATCCAATTAAGCCAAGTTCTCATGGAGGCCAGCAGCTCGGTATGTCTGTGAAACTGCCACTAGAGTAGAGGTTTTGAAGTCTTAAGTGAACTTACACATCAACGAAACTCTGATTTAGCTTCTCGTTGTTAAATCGAAGGAGGTATGACTTAATTTTTTTGTAGCTCGAGGCACTTTTGAGGGTGTTCTCCATTAGACTGTATATTGTTGGAGTGGCAGTTCGGTCAATGGCTTCGCTTTCTGTGTATTTTTACAGAGAATTTACTACGTTAATAACTAGTCGAAAATAAATATTGAAAATTCTGCAATTTTAGTCAAGATTAATATTGAGTATTCAGATTACTGCCTTATGTTCAGATATTTGGAAAAATGATCTTATGAACACTGAGAGCGTCGAAATTGAACATTTCCGACAGTTCTACTTTCAAACTGTTTTCTGTTTAAAATGAGACTTTTAATTTCAATTTTAGGACAAAAAGAAATTTGTTTTCGCGCTTTCACCATTTTAATAAAAAATATTGCATAAAGATTGTAGTTCTCATGAAAGTATAGACTAAAACCACCATTATATGTAATGCAGCTCACCATTAAGGTAAAAATGATGCGCTAAACTAGCTAAGGCAAATGTCAACGTCGCATAATCTCTAAGAACGTAAGCGAGTTTCTCAGTCTCTGCGTTATTTGAATTATTCAACCAAACTTCTGAACACTTTTCCAACTCCCGGTATTCGGAGTTGTATAAATTCCAGGAGCTCACCTGCAACAAATATACATTCATAATACCATAACATCACTGGGGCAAAATCTTACAATTTGATTAAACATATCCAAAGGGGCGAATTGAGCCGCTTGTGAAATGAGCTCAACAGAGGAGTGCAGGAAGTACTGCCATTCAGTCTTGTTCTAAAAAGTAAAAAAAACAGAAAATTGCAAAAATGTAATACAAATTATGACCTACATCCTCATCTGTGTCCGCAAGGTTAACTTCAACAAGCTGGCAAAAGTTGTAGTTAAATTGAACTTTTTTAATTAAGGCACTACCTAAGCCTAGAAACACTTCGGAATACTTTTGTGCATTGTTGGACTTTATCTGCTTGAAGAACGCAGACCAAACGCTCAAGCAGCGCACAAAGCACATAATACTCGGTAAATGCATGGAATACTGGAAAAACATGGAAAGAAACTCCACGGAGCTGAAAGAAGGGTCCAGCTCGAATCTCCATAGGTGCTGCTCAATTAGCAGTACCAGCAACTCGCACAATTTCATAACAAACAATTCATCAGTGCTCTCTATCCTGTTTGAAGCGCAGCTCGTAATGTTCCTCAGCAAATCCACCACATAATTGTATATTTCCCGAAAAAAAGCCTCTGAACCGGGAGGACTGCATTTTCTATAGAAGATTTCATTTATTGTCGATATGGCACTGACACACAGGTCATCGTCATCCTAAAAACCCCCATTATACTCCCTGTAAACCTTGCTGGAAAGAAACAAACCTGGGAGTAGGTAGAAAAATTTGTAAAACTAAATATGGCCCTGATTAGCTTCCTGGGTACCTGCTCAACTGGAACCCAAGTGAACAAAAATTGCACAGTCACCAGGGCCTCCTTGCCCAGGACTTTAACATCGGGTCGAAATTCGGCTGATGAAATATGGCTGGCCAATGGGGTCTCGATAGCGGAATGACTTGTAGGTGAGGGAGGAGGCGTTGCAGTGGCAGTGTGCTTTGATTTTGTGCCTATTAAGTCCCTCTTAGCGAAAGCAAATTAGTGACTGTTTATCTACTCACTGACACTCTCTAAAATAGTGGTTAGTAGCTCAAAAACCATAGGAATGTAGTTGTGAAGTAGGCGAGTTATTTCCTTCTTTCTAATTGCGCTTGAGAAAGTGGCGTTCAAACCCGCAAATTCTTCACAGGCAGTTTTAAGTAAAATCAGTCCAGTTAGTTGATTAGAATCTTCTGATTTTAAGAGCTGAAAATGTTTGCTTTTTGTTAATTTGCACCAGTTTTGATCCAAATGTGAACCCACCTGTAAGATGCATTCAAAGAAAGTCGGATACCGAGAGGGCCAATCAATTTTTGCAATGTCAACTAAGAGTTTAGCATATTTATTCCTCAAGAAATTTGGAACATTATTGGTTTTAAATATCAAATTAGATTGGAGTACTGATTTAATTTCCTCTTGCTCGGACCATTCAATTTTAGACCACTGCTGATTTATCACAGACTAGAACCAAACGAATATTGAATAATTTGTAACATAATAGGTTTAAAGTCTTTGATGTGTGTAACAACATGGAGCTGACTTACTTCCAAAGTTTGCAAGGCAAACATGGTCACATAATGACTAGAAGTGTGCGTAATGAAATAAAGACACAGCTTTCCAAGATTGGGAACTGCCTTAATAGCAGACAAATGCACTTCAATTTCATGTTTCCTTAAATTGCTAGTGTATGGGCTGAAAAATTCCTCGAAGAGGCTCTCGATTGCTACTAGCGACCAATCGCTGTTAAAGTCCTAAAAGCAAAACGGGGCTGTTTTAGTGCCAAGTGTTCATGAAAAGGGGGATGGATAGTGGAGGTGTTTCTCTGGTGAATTTGTACGTTGAAGGCGAAAAGGGTGTTACGGAGTACTCACCATAATGAGGAGGTTAGTATGTAGGGATTAACATTACATGAAACTTGAATTAAAAAGCCTTTTTCGAAATTTTCGCGTTAAGAAATTCAAAATTAGTTTATTATTTTTTTGTTGACATTTGGGTGGTCGTAATTCAGTCGTCTCTGCTAATGTAGTACGCGTGCGTGACAGCTGATCAGCCTTGTAAAATGTCAAAATTGAAAGAACATTTTTAAAATAAGACAAGAAGTTTTAAGGTGACGTCAGAAGATTATTTACGATATTAAATTAAACTTAAATTCTCTATCAAATTACTTAATTAAAAAAATCTATAATTATCGCAATGACATATTATGACGCATGTCTTCAGTAATCAGTCGATGAACGTTTTGAAATATTGAAAAGCTACAATTTTCAGAATTTTGGGATACTCTGATGACGTAACAGCCATTAATTTTGACTTCTACCTTAAAAACTTACTGGAATTAACAAAGCCCAACTTCACTTATATTATCTTACGTCATTTTTCAATATTTTGGGGCCCCTTTTTCTTTAAACTTTCCACAACAAAATCTCGAAAAATGGTGGAAAGAGAGCCACGAAACGCCTTTGAAAGCTTCTTCAGAGCCGTAGGAAGGGGCATAGACGGCCCTGCCACCTGGGTTAAAGGTAGTCCACTCTAACCTTATAATTATGTAATTTTCTAACCTGAATCACTCCAGAGAAGGTGGTGGAACCCAACCAGCAACACTACCCTTGGTACCATCAGAAATTCAGAAGAGTAGCCACTATAGATCAATGTTATACAGATGATGTTGTGTGCATCCATGAAGCCGAGGCACAGTATAGACGGGACAGGTATCAAATCAAACCACAGTGGCCCAATCATTAATAAAGCGGTTTTAGACATGTGGATTCGGAAATTTTGGCCATATTGAAAGACCGTTATGAGGATTGCTGTGTGTATGAAAGGCCTGATCAAAAAAGAGTGTGCGCCCCTCTATTTCAAGCTTATAATGAAGCTAGTACCAACTGGTTTATTAAATGTAAGTCAATGGGTTTTGTTATAGGAGATTTAAAACTTTTTTTTAGATGGAGATATGGGTGCGTTGCATGATGCTAAAACTGCCTTAATGAAGCAAAAACATAGAATGATCTGGGAGCGTCGGCATGGGCCAGTGGGCACTGGCATGAAGAAGGAAACTGCCACTGAGTAATAGATATGTTACTTAATACAAGCCTAGTAGTAATTAAATTGTTCCTTTATTAAAAGGTGTTTCCTTTGCTATCAAAAAGGGTCAATAAAACGCTGTATTGACATAAAAATACTCTTAGTATTGGCTTCATTCAACAAACAACTGCATAAGTACTTCTTATTTTATTTCCGGCGCGAAATATTTAAAATCCTATTGAAGCACCTTTCAAAATCCTAAAATTTAATTAAGTATCAAAAAGTTTGTCATAGATAAAATAGCTTATATAAAAATGTAAAAGAAGATTACATATTATACATACAAAAGGGGCTTAAGTGAATGACACAAACATAAATATACAACAAAGATAGATGCGATGCTGACGAGCCGAATCGTTTTACCATAATTCAGAACAGTAAATCTCAAAGAATCTCTATAATTGCTCATATAAATTAATGCAGAATCATAAGTCAAACTTTGATAATCCAATAGATACAATCAAATCGGATTAGAATATTCTATATGGTAAAAATTCGGCTTTAATAATAATAATAATAATGACTCTCTAAAATTACATAAAAAAATGACCAGGAATGTTTTTATGAAAGTCTTTTCGCTTAGGAGGTATCACGAGATCAAGAATCAACGAGAAATTTGGATCCGCAAAAACGGGCGTTAGTTTGAACAAAAAAAACTTCAAGGCAATCTCAAAAATATTACTATTTTTCGTACGAATCCTGCCTTTTTCGTGAGGTTGCTGCCCATTTGCAGGTCCAAATCTCCTCGGTGCCTCAAATTAACTACACAGAAGACTAAATTTAACGATAAAACTACTTTAGATTTTTTAAAGAGTAAAATGCGCTTATTGTAAGGGACGCTTTGTGCGGTTTATTTGAAATTGAGGAAGGTACCGTAGAGAGGCTTCTTTCTGATCGCTCCAGTATTACGAGCTCTCGAGGAGAAAGATTCTAATTCGTTATCAGATGGTGAATTATCCAGCATGATGTTTACACCGGAATCGCCACTATCGTCTGCTCCGGCTGTTGAGAAAAGCAAAAGTTCTATACATAAAGAGAATGGAAGCGCTAAATCTACTTTTATTGCAGCAGAAAGATTAGAAATATACCTAAAAATCCGGTGAATAAAATATTGTCCTACGCTTTCACAGCGGTTCTAAACAACAAACTAAAAGTTTTTTTTATATCTGGTTGCCTACTAAAAAAAGCACGTTTCTATGAGTGCAAAACGAGATCATCAACATTTTCGTAGCAATAACTCCTCGACGATTTTTTATTAAACTTACATGAGGCGCCTTCACCAGAATGTTCAGGATTATATTTGTCATATTCCAACCGTTAAAATTTGTTAAACTAAGTAGTAAATTTGTTACTTTTACATGACTTTAGAACCACAAATTTTAGCACAGCATATAGCTAGATGACAACTGAATTTTTGATAATAAAAATTACCTTTAGGTATAAGTTTATTTGGCAGAGGCAACTCGTGAGGCTCCGGGGCCAAAACCTGTGTGGACATGGGCCATGGACTATTTTCAATAGCCATCAGCTGCTTGGCGGGAGATATTAAATTCTCTGATTGGCCTAGCAGAGTGTGGTCTATTGTAATTGGCATGTTAATAGAGAAATTCTAAAAATTACAATATTTGGTTAGCTTGAAATGTTTTCATCAGTTGAACAACAATAGAAGCAATAGCGAGTCCAGGAAAGTTTTTTAGATGGGCGGTATATGTGTATTGAATAATGAAAGTAACGTGCTGGGGTAGCACTTGTTTCTAGTGCTCCCACTTTAGATCCGCCAATTAATTTGAATATTAATGAGGTACTTGTAAAGACACGCAAACTTACCACTGCAGGTTCTCCGAACTTCGCAGGACTGCTCCACCACACAGCTGAACTCTAACAATCATTTAAATGCGTTAAAAAAACACACAGAATCTCATTTTTCTACTCACAGGACTGGGTGGAGTATCAGGCTTCGGCGGCGAATATTTCTTGACCATCCCCAATCCACTTTCAGCCACATTAGGGATTAACCATTGATCCTCCATCTCCAAATGATCGGTGCACTTAAATGCTATATGTTCTGCAATAAATTTTCTTTTATAAATCAACCCTGATCAATTTATATTATTTCTAAGTCACCTTGCAGGTTCCGGCTTAGCACCACCACGCTCTTTTTCTTGCTGCCCTTAACGTAAAACATTAAATTGAATTTATTGTAAAATTCGTTGACCGTGTTGATGTTGAAACTAGAGAGTTTTAACGGTTTGCTGTAGTACTCCTCATAGAGACACTCCAATTGATTGAACTCCAGTGATCCATTGTGAGCGCATATTACGAAATAAAGCTGCGCGGCCAGCACATAAAGGGAAGTTAAAGAGATGAAATCGGTGTTGTTCATGGTTGACAGCTACAAACAGATCATTATTTGAGGGCTTTACAGTATCATAAAATATCATACGGATATAATATTGGAGATGTTTCTCAAAGACTCGATGGTAAAATTGTTGTTGTAACACTGCCGGTATTCATATCGGAAGCTGTTTAAATCCTTGACGTGGGGTGGACAGAGCAGGAGCGCCCAACAGCGCACTCGGAGAATATTCGGCGAGGTGTCCATTTCGACGGTGCGCAGTAATGAACCAGCATTACTATGGACCACCTCCGCATATTCAGACATCTTGTCCACCAATTCCTCCAATGTTTGACACTGATACCCCTCCAAGTTGAGTGGATAGCCGAATTCCTTCATATACAACACCGGCAGATCGTTCAGGGTTAAGTTGCAGTTCCCGGCGTTTCGGATCACTTGCAGTACTTGAGAGCTGAGAATTTTCAGGGATTGTTCTAAGGTTAAACTCACGGTTCGTTCTCCGTCCGGAAGCTCTTTAATCTATGGTAGATATATTGCGTAAATGTAAAGTAAATTTCGACGGAGATGCACAGCTTGATAATATATTAATACATTGAAATATTTTTCTTGCCTCTACTATATCAGGAATGGCCTCAAACAGCTCAATTAATTTGGCAAAACCATAATCGGACACCTTACACTGATGGCCGAAATGATGATGATATGAAGGTACGAACTTGTTGAATAGCATAGTGGAATTAGAAGTGTGCCTCAACAGATCTATCACCTGCAAATTTCCAGTGAAAATCCTGGAAATAAACTCGATTTTCACAAATCCTACGCACCTCTTTAGCGAACTGCTTCGTTCTAGCAACCTCATCAGCTGTCTGTTCCCTTTTCGGTACGCAAATAAACACTCCCTCCTCATCCCTGGTAATGGCTACAGTATTCTCGGGAATTTCGCACAGCAGGTCCTCCAAGCTACATAGACCATATTCCACGGGATTAAAGGGTTTGTTCAGTGCCTTTTCGTAAGCGCTCGCAAATTCGTAAACGGCGATCTGTTTGTTGGGTTGCACTTTCAGGACTCTGAGCAAATCGGATGTAAAACGTCGCACTTGGGCTGAATGGGTGAGAGTTATAATGCGTCTGTAGCTATCACCCATGATCTAGGAAAAAACTTTACATGTTGATATAATTATGACAACCTTGCCATGAGGACAATTTCCGCAACCTGAAGTTGAGTTGCTGAAGAAGCTTTTGGCGTTCTAATGGAAATTATCCTCTTTGTAAAGTATGACAAATTTGCCCCTACTTGGACCACATGAGAAATAGACTCGAGCAAATCTAACAGTCTAGTGTAGCCGTAATCGGCGACGCGGCATTGCCGTCCGAAATGATGGTGATAGGCCGGTATGAACTTAGTGAGCAATATCTGGCATTTGTCCATGTTTTTGAGCAAATCCACTACCTCTCTGCATAGCAGATTGACGTTGGGGGCTAGAGGCAAAGCCACAGATTTGAGTATTTGTTCTGAAAGTATAACAAAAGTTTACAATGCCCTCAAATTTCCTAGATTTTATCACCGTCTGCATTTTCTTCAATGGGTTTCACCTCATGCTGGATGACTTTGATGCTCTTGTTGGGGCCCACCAGCTTGATTTCGACGTTCGGAATGCAGGTGATTAAGTGCTCTAAAGGTACTCCGTTGTTGTGCACTGGGAGGTGTTCTTGGAATACTTGTTCGTAGCAGGTTTGGAAGCTGAGATTTAAGAGAAGAGAATTCTTGTTATCGTTCATACAGTGAACACACGTAGAAAAAAAAATGATATGCCAATTTTATAACTCTCTTTATAATTTTATACTAAATTACATGACGTACTCGATAGGGTTCTTCAAGGTTTTTTAATTTTATTTATCTTCGTTCATTGCGGCATTACTCCATATGTCAGATAACAGCTGACAGCTTTTGGCAGCCCTTTTCCGACCTTTTTTAATAAAACGAAATTCACACTGTTACTCACCTGAGCAAGGGCATGGACCCGAAGTGGATATTTAACAACGTCATCAATTTGGTAGCGAACATGGACAAAGAAACAATAACGTTCGGAATAATCGGAGAGTTTAGCTCACACCAACCGATATTTTGCATATTCTTCGGACAATGAATCACGCAATGCGGCACCATAGCCTAAAAATACACACATAAATTAAGGGAAAACCACAATGAAACTCACAAAACCCTACTTGAGGCAAAGTGCTGTTGACGGGACTCATTCTTATGGCGTCAGGGGTTAGAGAAATAGCTCTGGACCCTCTTTCATCTTTAATTCGCACGACATCCTTTAGCTTGTTCACTTCGGAAACTGACACCGTGCAGAGGTAACGAGACTCTAGAAGTTCCATGAACTTAAAGAGGGGCATTCGCTTATCAGGAGCGTCCTAAGGACAGGCATTGATTGAAAATGTTTATTAACATTTGAACTGATTACTTGTAAAATGCTGATAACCATGACTTTAAGTTGTTCAGGAGTAGGAGAATTGTTCTCCTCGTAGGCGATAGAAATGCGCTTGTGACCTAACTTTTGTCTGTGAAGATGCGAGATGATAAGTTGTGCTTCCTGCTGGCTACCGACTTTCAGGTTAGCCACGGGCGTGCCATCAGGCTGGAGTACCACGTTCAGGCTCAAGACCTGCACCAAATGTATCAAAATCGGGATATGAGGCGATAATGGAACGTTTTACCATGGCGTATTCTTTAATCATGTTCATAAGAAGCCTGCGAAGCTCTTTGATTTGCATGGTGGGATCTAGGTTGGTAATGTTGAGTTCTGTGGGTTGGTTGGCTTGAGGCTTGGAGTTAGATTCAGAAGAGATGTATCCCTGACAAAATCAGTTATTAAAAACCTTCAATATTTGGTTGCAAATTACAAACTTTTCCATCGCTGTCACTAAATTCTGAACTTCCGCTTGTCCCTCGGATGCGCCCATAGGGGAGCTGAAGGGCGCTGGCCCCTAGATTCAGTTGGTCTTGAGGGGTGCTCTGTCTGCTGCTCGACGGAGTCTTGCGATTGATAAAGCTGTTCTGATACTGCTCGGTACTTATTTCCATGGGAGAGGCGCTTTGGCCGCTTCCGAACGATGGGGACAGGTTCATTTTGCCTATGGGTCGGAATTTGGCGGCAGCAACAGCTATTGATAAGGAATTATCCTGTGGGGGAGTAGAGAGAGATATTTTAGAGATACGGTGGGCTTTTATTAATGAGGGATACCCAGGGTCAGTCCGATCTTGTGTGACAGAAGCTGAGTTCTAAATGGTAACGACATCAATGGGAAAATGTATAAAAAAAGCAAAAATGGGAGCTCATTACCTGAAGAAGCTTCCTGTTAGACGAAGGATAAGGATATGCATTGATTTGCCTGTTTTCAAAGCCTGGAGGTGGTGCAGAACTGCCATATTGATGTTGATAGCTGCCAGCCCGTTGTGGCTGTTGCTGAAAGGCCTCTCTGACGTCCCCTTTGACTTTTTGACCTTCGAAGGAAAGGTGTTGGAAATCATTTATACCCACAAAACGACTTACCACTGTAGCTCCTCACTGAAGGTGCTAGAACCTTAATTTTCTGGCCAAACAAGTCTTCGCCTTGGATACGCTTTTGAGCTCTGCAAAAGGAAGAAAAGAACGGAATTGAGAGACTCGCACGATTTTTTATACCGTATGTTCTGTAGTAACAAATATGGCGGATTGCATTGTAAAAAACTTCCACGAGACTATGGTAGTCAGTGTCTGAAGAGTAACGTCTCACGCCCTAGAAGGAGTCCGTAGGCTAATGTATTGGGGCGAGAGGCATTGCTCTCATAAATTAAAAAAGAACGAACAGTCCGCTTCGAACGCATTAAATTCCATAAAAAAAAACGGTTCAGCACCATCAGGAGTCCGCGTGGCCACATGTAACCGGTGACTAACGATTCATGATTATCTGAGGGAATAAAAAGCGAGATTTCATACCTGCGACTTTTATCATACGGCTTGAAATTCGCCATAATTTCGTAACTTGGTGATTCGGAAGTTTATGGAAAAATCGAAATTCACCTCATAGGCAATTCAATACAAATTTAGGCACATTTTAACGTGGTTTTAGCACGATCACTGATTTTATTCGACCTTTCTGTAGTCGAAACGATTTTTTCCGGTGCAGCAAAAAACGCGATGAGGAATGTCGATTTAGTATTTGTTCAATTGAAAAAAGCAAAAGCGGGAATTTTGAACGTACATTTTAGCAGGTATTCATCAGAAGTGAAGATTGGTATAGAAGCTAATAATGATCATGCGAATTACGGTTTTAGCACAGACATATACGGATTTAATTCTGTGCTGAAGCCCTGCAGAAACACGTCTCCATTATAAACCACAAACGGTAGTTCTCAAATTTCAATATGCATGATGTAACATATCATAACGGCGATATTTCAAAGGGAGTTAGTACTATGCGAAATAGTAAAGAAATACTAATAGACCCATGGTTAAAAGCATACCATTTTTTATATACAGAATGGCAAAGGTTAACAGTTTTTCTCACGTATGCCTCGAGATAAATTTTTCAAATTTCGTACACCTATTTCCTTTAAGGCCCTCTACGACAAAATGTCAAAATCGCCGGTAGCCATATACAGCGTGCTATATTTTTTGGGTCACGTACTATTTTATGCTTTGCACCTTTTTTTGTGGGAACATCCTATATAAATTCTGGTATCACATTTAAATTCCTTCTTCAATTCTTTAGCTTTTGGTGTATTTTCCTATCTTTCACTATTTTCGCATAAATTGCAAAAATATCTATAAATGTAACTTAAGAATATATAGGAAGTAACGGAAAAAATAATCATTCGACTCATCTGTCATCAACTATCTGAAACTGAATCGCCAGTCCATTTTAATACAGAGATGAGGAAGTTCAGTCAAATCAAAAGAATCAACGTTTTAATTACCATTGGATAGGTTGAAGGGGGGGGGGGGGGGGGTCATGGGATCATGTCCTCCTGGATCCCCCAACTTGAATAGTTTGGACTTTTTCTTGGGGATACCTGAAATCATTGGTATAATGCTGTAAGAGACCAAAAAGCTGAAGAATTGAAAAATGAATTTTAATTTGATATCAGAATTGATACAGGGTTCTCCAAAAATATGTACAAAGCATGAAGTAAAACATGACCCAAAAAACAACACTTTGTATATGGTTACGAACGATTTTGACATTTTGTTGCAGAGACTCTGAAAGGAAATTTGTATACAAAATTTTTAGATTTTAACTCAAGGTATATGTGAGAACAACGCAAAATATGAGAAAAAATATGAAACATTACTTCCAGTATATTGAAAATGGTGCGTTTTTGATCAAGGGTCTATTAACTTTTTTTAAAATTATTTTGTGTAGTACTATCGCTCGTTGAAATATTTCCCTGATGTGACGTTATACACCGTATTCCTAACCAAACCAAATACAAATACAGTTCTTGTGCCCTAAGGGATAAACACACACAAACACTAAACTCACCTGAGGGCCAAATCAAAATTTCCGAATCTAAAACAGGCAATACCTTCCTCAGCCACAAACTCAGCGCATTTGCCTCCGCAATTGTTAGTCAAATATTGCAGCCTATTTCTCACTTTCCCCTTATCGATATGTTTGGGTAAATTCACTATTGTTAAGAAGAAATAACCGTTCACTTCCTGAATGAAATTCTAAAGTTAGGAGCAGCTCAATAGCCCTCTGATATAACTCCTTACCCCCGTTTTTTGCAAGTAATTTAAAGGCAAGTTTTGGGTCAATGCAGTGAATGAATGGTGTTCATTTGCACATGAAATCAGGGCATTGGCTACATTAACATTGTGGATTAGTATCACCCGTACTTTCTTGCAGTACCTTCAACAATTATAAACTCTAATTTGAGGCTTTTGAAATTGAGTTGCTTGGCTAACCTGAGATCAGACAAATCAGAGGCAAAATTAATGTCTCCAGAAATTAAAACTACAGCTGAAGGAGCAGGGTGGAGCTCAGCAAACCGCCTTAAGAATTGCCTCAGTTTCTCGTCTGCAGCGTTTTTTGAGGTGGACGCTACATGTATTAAATTTACCTGATTGCAAAGATTAAAATTTGGCAAAAATGGTTCACGGAACCTACCTGAGAATCATGTAAGTCCTGAATGATATGTGGGGCTTCTTTTTTAACATCGCAAACAACAACAAACTCAGACTCTCGATAATCTTCTAAAAATACTTCTCTGATCCTCTGCACTACTGCAGCGGGACTTTTCATCTTAGGCACTGGCACATTCTCTATGTCCCAAAATATCCCCATAGGGGGTAATCTTTGCACAAACCCAGTTGTTTTACGCGCCTTTCTCTTACCCGCATTTAATACTACAAGACACAACTAAGAAAATTCTCTTTCAAATAGATGATTACGGGTAGTACCAGAATTGAGATAAGTGGTGGAGCTTTCGTCTGAATGTGGGAAGGAGTTGAAGGAATTGTTTGCGCTTAGAACTAATCTTGGAGGGTACCTGATTCTACGTCTGCGGCCCCCTGTGCAATCGGATAAGTTCAGGGTGTCAAAATTGAGGGAGATATCACTGGAGTCTGAGTTTTGAGAAGTCATATTTCTATTGATGTGACATTAACGTTGAAAGCGATTTTTCATTTTCAGTCAATAATAAATAGGATGATAAGGATAAGATAATATGTTATGAGGCATTTTAAAACAATTAAAAATTACTTAAAATTATTTTAATAAATAATACAATAACAACAATGAGGTTAGATGAAGTATACTGTTAATTGTTTTTTTATTCAAAGATGGCGGGAAAGTTGTGCGTAAAAAATTATTAATTAAAATATTAATATTCGTTCACAAGACCTAAAATTGTAAAAAAACTATTGAAGATAGCCTAAAAATTTTATTCAACTATTTTTCATTTTTTCCTTAACAAACTTCGATCATACATAGAACCATTTATGACTATCCCTGTCGCCATTTTTGAATTAATAGAAATTCCAAAACCTGTCAAATCCATTACAATTGTCAACCAAATGTCTGATTTTGTCGTAATTTTTTAATAATAAATTCCAGAAAGCTGTTTGAATTTCCCAAAAAGAGGTATTTGCGCTCTTAAACACTTATAAATCCCTTAAGTATTACATAAAAGGTTGATGTCTACTCATGTAACAAATATCCATTTCGTCTTAGGTTATGACAGTGTTATGTAATTTTTTTTAACCTATGATAGTGCCCCTTCTTACTTACAGGTAGACTGCGTTTTTAGGTGGAAATATGCTGCGTACCGCCCTGGGGAAGGTTCTGACCGGGAGTCAAGTCAGTCCCAAACATGTGGCTGCAGTATCGAGGACTGCCAGCACTCAACCTCCTAAGAAACCTGAACAGGTTGAAGTGTTTATCGATGATATCCCAGTTAAAGTTGATCCTGGAACAACAGTATTACAGGTGAATGTCGGTTTTATAATAGAAAGATGTGTTGGATTTAGTTGTGGTTCAGTTTTCCAATTAATGTTTATTTATTTATAAACTCAAAATGCTTTGTTGAATTTTAAATTTTATGATTATCTCTTTTTGCCCCTTGTTTTGATCAATTTAATTTAGTGTATCCCCTGCATTCTTGCCTTCAAAACTTTAATTTCCACTTTAACTTCAATTTTAACTTTAACTTTCAAGACACTCTATACTAATTT
Source organism: Euwallacea similis (assembly GCF_039881205.1). Taxonomy (NCBI): domain Eukaryota; kingdom Metazoa; phylum Arthropoda; class Insecta; order Coleoptera; family Curculionidae; genus Euwallacea; species Euwallacea similis. Next base: position 843,530 of record NC_089609.1, read on the forward strand.
ATGTTAATTTTTGGAATATAAACTCTTGGATTTTGGTGGTTCTTTTTCTTTAGTGACCTCATTTTAGGCCGCTGCATTGGTGGGGGTAGAAATTCCTCGATTTTGCTATCATGAAAGACTAGCTGTAGCTGGAAATTGTCGGATGTGTCTAGTTGAAGTGGAAAAGAGCCCAAAACCAGTGGCTGCATGTGCCATGCCTGTAATGAAGGGTATGTTTTTTAAAAGTTCACTCATTTATACACTTCCAGTTTTCTAATTATTTAATCAAACCTTAGGTTGGCGCATTAAAACTAACTCTGAAATGACAAAAAAAGCTCGGGAAGGAATTATGGAGTTTCTGCTTGTTAACCACCCCTTAGATTGTCCCATTTGTGATCAGGGAGGTGAATGTGATCTACAAGATCAAAGTATGGCTTTTGGGTCAGATAGATCTAGGTATGTCCTTCCTTTAAACTGATTTCGATCACATTATTTCATTTGAATTATAGATTTGTAGATATAGATCATACAGGAAAACGGGCAGTTGAAGACAAGGACCTAGGTCCATTGATCAAAACCATTATGACTAGATGTATTCATTGTACAAGATGCATTAGGTTTGCCTCAGAGGTTGCTGGAGTAGATGATTTAGGTGGAAATCCAATTTAAGACTATCACAAATTTCCATAATAATATCTTATGCAGGCACCACTGGTCGAGGAAATGATATGCAAATAGGCACTTATGTGGAGAAAATGTTCCTTTCAGAACTGTCTGGAAATGTCATAGATTTATGCCCAGTAGGAGCCTTGACGAGCAAGCCCTATAGTTTCACTGCTCGACCTTGGGAAATTCGAAAAATCGACTCAATTGATGTCTTGGACGCTGTGGGATCCAACATAGTTGTATCCTCCCGAACTGGAGAAGTTATGAGGATTATGCCCAGAGTCAATGAGGAGATCAATGAGGAATGGTTGGTTTTTTTTTAAGAGGGTGATAAATAGGCGCATTTGTCTTAAATTTACAGGATTGCAGACAAATCCAGGTTCTCATATGATGGTCTTAAAAGGCAAAGATTGGTAACACCAATGCTAAGAGATAATAATGGAGAGCTTAAGCCCGTTGATTGGGAGGCAGCACTTTTGACTGTTGCCAAGCAGATAAAAAATGCTGGTAAGTTTCCTTTTTTTACAAGAATATTGATTTTAATAGGAGTTTAATGAAGGGTCTAGCATTGGAGCTGTGGCAGGAGGATTAGCAGATGCAGAAGTGTTAGTGGCTGTCAAGGACTTTTTGAACAGACTGGGTTCGGAAGCTTTATGCACCGAACATACCTTCCCTATGGATGGATCTGGCACTGACTTGCGTTCTAGTTATTTACTCAATAACGGCATAGCGGGAGCTGAAGAAGCTGATTTTGTGTTGCTTGTGGGTACTAATCCTAGGTTTGAGGCTCCTCTCTTGAATTCCAGGTAAGATTCCAACAAAACACTATTTATACGTTATACGAATTACGTTAATTTCTAATCATGAAATATATTTCTGTATGGTCACTTCTTACAATATTAATAATAAATTTGTGATTCTTATGAGGCAAGAGAATATTCACAAAAATTAATGTTTTTTTGTTCATTTGAAGATTGAGGAAGGCCTATGTGCACAATGAACTAGATGTTGCTTTAATTGGTCCCAAAGTGGACCTCCGTTACAAGTACACACATTTAGGCGACAGTCCAAGTATCTTGCAACAATTGATCGGCGGTCAGCACGAGATAAGCAAGAAATTGCAATCAGCCAAAAAACCACTGATTATCGTCGGTTCCGAGGTATTGGAAAGACCGGATGGAAGTGCTATTTTGGCGGCTGCTCAAAAACTATCGGCGAGCACAAAACCTCAAGAAGAGGACTGGAAAGTGTTGAATATTCTTCATAAAGTGGCGAGTCAAGTACGTTCTGATTGTCTTAAATGCGTATATAAAAAAAAGCAATTTATTGTGCATCTTTAGGTCGCAGCTTTAGACATTGGTTATAGTCCAGGAGTAGACAAAATCAGAGAATTAAACCCGAAAGTATTATTTCTTCTGGGGGCTGATGATGGAGCCATCGACAAATCCGATTTATCAAACGACACTTTCGTAATCTATTTAGGTACGACTAAAGCTGATTTCTGATCTATACTTCATCAAAACTCTTATTCAGGCCATCATGGAGACCATGGAGCTTCAGTAGCCGATGCCATTTTACCTGGAGCAGCTTACACAGAGAAACAGGCAACTTACGTCAACACTGAAGGCAGGGCACAGCAAACCCTGGCAGCAGTAACTCCTCCCGGAAGAGCTAGAGATGACTGGAAAATTGTAAGGGCCCTTTCGGAGATTGTAGGAGCCAAAGTACCTTACGACAATCTAAACGAAATTCGCGGTAGATTGGAGCAAGTGGCTCCGCATTTGATACGTTATGGTGAAGCTGAGAATGCTAATTTCTTCAAGCAAGCACAGGAATTGGCCAAGGTAAGGTTTATGTTGTTTTAAAGGTTGCGAGGAGATCAGTTTTTGGTTTCAGAGTGTGAAAACTCAGTTGGATAGTATTCCATTTGATGTGAAACTGAAAGAGCTTTCTGACTATTTTATGACTGACTCGATCAGTCGAGCTTCGCCAACGATGGCGAAGTGTGTGCAGGCAGTGCTTAAGCAGAAGCAGTCCAAGTTTTAAGGGATTTTAGTGATAAATTAGATTAATTTTTTGGGAATAATAACCTTGTAAATGAACTGTCTTTGCTTTCCCTTGAATTACAACTATCCAGTGCTTAGAGATAGGTATTAGCTATCCTTTCGTTATTTTTTTTCTATTTTAAGTTGTATGTTAATATTTTAGTAAGTAAATCGTTACATTGTACATATGAACTTGAGTTTTAGTTCAAATTAATTGCGAATAAAGAAGAATGGATCGAAAACTCTGGGTAGTCGTATGTTGAGTTGCATACGTTAGCTCCTCAAGGTTGCTAAGAGATTTAAGTCAGAACGTGTGTTTATTTTTCGTCTCTTTTCAATTCTATAGAATAGATTAAAATAGAAAGATCGAAGTTAATTGCAAATCCGTTTGAACATCCATCAAGGAATTTTAGCCCTTATTTACGCCAAATATAAGAGCTTCGATAAAGATCGCGTAGTTCCTGACACAAATACAAATGACGTCACCAATTTTCACGAATTTTTTTCGTGGAATGACGGTTTTTCGGGTATTGAGTGTTTGTTTACTTAAAAAACGGACTTTCATGCGAAAAAAACTCGTGTTATGAGCGTTATTCATTGAAAAACTGTGATCTATTTAGTGACTTTGTTGGAGAAGTGATTTTACCTCGAAAAAATCCAATATTTAAGGGTAAATATATAGGTTAAGGTTCCTATTCTTAAACTATTCTGGATGTGAGTAACAGAAAAGTCAACAAAATCGTTTATGGAGAGCAATTTTGCTTTCATCGCAAGGGGGAACATTATTTTTGGCCTAAAAATAGAAATATTCCTTTGGTAGCTATTTTGGGATAATCTCCTATGATCTGTGAATTTGGCCAGGAATTGACATGCTTTGGTGGAAGATCCTAAGGATGATGGAAACTGAGGAAAAAGGGCTTAAATTCAGCGCCTTTTTAATTTGCCGTATGATTATAACAGTCGAGAATCTTGCGTGAATCTGGGCTTAAATTCTTCCTCAGTTTTTTGCATAAAAATTACATGTTATCTTTGGCTTGTTCAATGTGAGTTACTCAAAGAACTCATCCTAAAGAATATACGTTAAGATCTTTTAAGGAACATCAGTCTTAAAGCAGAAAGCGTCCTCAGAAACATGCACACTTAGCTAGATGTATATGATCTATGATTATGTACATGATTTAGCTATAACTGTTTGACAACATTTGTTCTTCGTTACACCATACATGAAAGTTAACATTGACTTTATTTTTACTCATTATTGGCCCTGCAATGTAATGACAGTTTCCATATCACATTCAGAATTAAGAAATTGTCCTAAATATACTTCAATTTCCCCTTCACAAAACTGAAATGGACTAAATCGCTGCACCTGGCCAGCCCTCTTCTTCTGTCCCCAAAATAAAATCACATACGAAACGAAGAACTATACTATTTTAAGATTCAAAAAGGTTAATTCTGTATTTATAAGTCGAGGGCCGTGGCATCCAGACGGCCAAGATGAGCAATATGGAGCTGCGTTCCAGTAGGTCCAGATCAAAGACTCCATTTCTGGGCGAGGAATTCATTGAAAAGGAATCGAGCAGTGGGAATCGCGTGGAAAAGACTGTGACTAGGTTGATGAGAAAAAACACTGTTGTGAAGTAAGTTGTTCTTTCAAAGAGTGAAATTTCTATTTTTTCCTTTAAAACTAATGAGTTTTGAAAAAATTCATGTAGCATTTAGAACCTTGGAACCACGTCCCGCGTTAAGTGGCATATTCATTTTTCCATTTCCGTGTCCTAAATTTTCTAGTCCTTCTATAATTAGCATGCTCTGCTATCTTATCAAAGGAAATGTTTATTTACAGGGCTAACCATTTAGTAGGGTAATCATCCTTGCTGTAAAACGATTATTTACCAATTAACGTCTTAAAACAAACAACAATTGCTCATTCACCTTATTGCACTAGTATTGACTTACGCCCACGGGCTACCGTACTATAATCCACTTCATTGTTCGACCTTGTCCTTTGCAAATCTGTAAATATAAATCTGTGACGATTCAGGTAAAGTCATTCCCATAAATAATATACTTATGTTCTTGTTTGCTTCTGCGGCCGAATTTTAATTTCCCAATTTTGATTTAGGATTAACGAAAGTGCCTCCAGTTCTACAGACGAAGTCAATACTCTGAGAACGACTTCTACCCCGTCACCGAAACTCAACAGCGTGAAGAAATCGTTTCCGAGCTCAAAGTCGGAACGTTCCTTGCGCAGTCGTGTCTTAAAGACATCAGATTACTCATCTGAAGATGGGGAAAACGAGGTCAGTTCCAGCAGAACCATCAGGCAGAACCAGAGCAACCAACTGATAGAAGACGCGAAGGCTGTGGGCAACGGAAAGGAAATGCCCGCTTTGGAGTTGTACAGAAGGAGCGGTCGGTATTGGGAGTAAGTGGTTTTTTTTCTTGATAATGCCCTGAATGGATTGTAAACAAACTTTTTTATTTCCACATAAATATCTTTCACTTGAAGTCGTTAAATTTTATTCTGAAACGAACTGGTTTGTTATTAATTTGGTTAATAGTGATCTTAAATAGGATTCGGGGCTAGTGCATATTAGGTATGAACTAGCAACTATTTCGCATTTTTGTTTCTCTCAAATTTAATAAGAGATGAAACAGTGACGAAAGACAAAGTATCATGGAATAAATCCAGTGATTAATATTAATGTTTGTCTTGTACCGAAAGGCATCTTGTTAAATTATGTCTCAAACTTATGAATTCTGCGGTCAGTTGATATAAGTGAACAGGTTAGCTTTGCTGGTTTCTTGCTGCATAGTCTACAAATAGTTCATATGCTTAAGTGGCTAGGTTAGTTCAGGTTAGTCCCTTCGACAAATTTTCAAGAAGCAGACTTGTTAGTCAACGTGTTTTGCCCAATTTTATGATTTTCTAATGATTCTCTTCTCGCTTTAAGTGTGTATCCCAAAACCGACTGGACCTACTCTCCACATTCCAAAGACCGAGTGGAAATCGCCCCAGGAGTTGTGGCTATGCCCAATATGTCTAGAAAAACCATCCACGCCTTGGATGATTCGGGTCTCTCATATGAGTCTTCTCAGAACTTCTATTCCGAAAATGTGGCTCACAAATATATTAACACTGAGGACATGTTAATGTTGAAGTATGTTGGAGATTTAAGTGCAAAGTCTAGGCAAGGGGCTGGGTACAATGGTCACTCTGAAGAATATATGATCAGAAGGTGAGTAGATTTTGAAGCTGAAGTTTACATCAAAAGTAACTTTCAGACTTAAAACTTTTTACTTAAACGCTCTTTTTGCAGGAGAACTGTCACAAAACGGACCTCTTTCAAGCAAATTATCACCACAATTGTCACCACCTTTTTCACGATGATTTTCTCCATGTTACGCTACTCCTACCGAGTGCAAACCGGAATATTCTCGCAAATCCACAGAATTGCCAGTCAAGTGATGTTGTGGGATACTTATTTGCTGTGGAAGACACGACCAGGTGGAAAAGCCACCAAATTGGCCCTGTTGTGCTTGTTGCCGCTGTTGCTACTCGGGGGTAAGTAAAAAAACAGAGTAATATGGCAGTATGTCCATATGACTAATTGACCATATATACAAAAAACCTTCAGCCAATGGAAATTTAAGTATCTTTTAATTTTTGGTGGCTGCAAATTTGAGCGAAAATGTATCCTTTTTAGGTTTTCACTTATATTTGGTTAACGGATCGACCCTTGCCCTTTCCTGCCACCCTAACTGCGGCAAAATGGCGGTCGCCTATTTTAACTCGCTTTCCGATTCTATTTACGGGGCATTTAAGTTTAACGACAAAGTCAAGACTTAAGCTTAATAACTAATACAAATTAATATTAGCCCATAGTGCCTTTCAACGTTCCGGGTTTTCTAGAGGACTTCAGGCATTTTCCGGGTGGCTGAAAAAACTATTTTTGAAAGCCAATTTTTAGTGGATATTTGCTTAAGAATAAAAGTGCCATTACAGAGTGATTGATCATAAAGGGATCCTCTTTACTTTGTTTATTCCTGGTGTGTATCAAAAATTCGCAGTTGATTCAAAGAAACATTTTTTAACAAAACATCCTCAATTCTTAGCACTTTATAGGGACCATGCCCTTTCAACGGCTTATTAATATTGAGAGCATTTTATTAAACAAAAACAGGCTGGAATCCTCCATAGATTTTTGGGACACTGCAAATGTTTGGCTGCAAGTTATTCTTTGATATTTCTTTTGAAACTGCAATAAGATCACACTATGAATCAGACTATGGTCACATTATGAGTCACATGGTATAGACATTTTAAATTTCAAATTCCAGAAGAGGCACAATCATTAACGTGAATTTATGAATGAGTTTAGATACATCTTAGAGTTAACGTATCACGTAATCCCGTCAGACATCGTTATCGTAACTTTCTCTAAATATTGCTAAAATTGCGAGAAAATATGTTGTTCTCTCCGGTAAAAGAGCTGATTTATATTCTCTTACGTATATTTCTGCACTTATTACAACTTTTCACTAAAACCTTTTTATTTATATTTATGCATATTTTATTAGCAACTTAATTATACCATAGTCATACATCACTAATTTTTATGTCGTAAGAATTTGACTGCATTTATGCCACTTGTTGAAGCTAAAATGTAGTAGCTACAAAGAAGAGCCTTTCGACGTAAACGCAGTCATTAGCACTAAAAAACTATTCCCTGCTGTAAAATTGTATATTTTGCTTTATAGTGTGGTGTTTGTAGGAATAAAGCATTTTACGCATTCAATCAGCGTTTCTTTTCATCCCTGATCATCGCTTCTAACAGATTTGGTGGTTGTGAAACGGCAAGGGTCGAACTGAATAACAGTTAATTTATTACATAATTTCGTTAATATAGCTTCTTGGAGATGAGTGTATTGGCAACGATCCAAAGAGCTATTTTTTCATACGACCACCAATTCTGGTCGCCCCCCTTTTAAATATCCACCATTTCAGGTGCATGGCTTCTGTTAGGCCTTGGAAGCTCCTTACACGATACTGTTGCTAACTATACAAATGCAGCTACCAGTTTTATACCTTCGTTTGCCTTTTGGAGCACTGCCCAGCTAAAACGCACTGAGCGCGAAGCGATTTTCAACGAACAAGACGTTTTGACTTCTTCGCCAGATGTTCAAGAAAATGTCGTTAAAATCACTAAGAAAATATATCTAGAACCTCCTAGTGCTAGCGATATAGCTGGCAACTTCAGCTCTGAACAATTAGAAGCAATCGCAATGGCCGTGAAAAGGTTTTTGGATATTGAAGGTAAAAAAGAACCCGAAGTGGACACTGAGAGGTTGGTGCAGAGTATCGTTAATAACCCCAGTTTTGTTAATGAAATTAACAATCACTATAAAGCTGAGAGCGCTAGAGCTGAGGGTGTGGGTGTCAACGAGGAACTGTTGAGAAAACAACAGCTACTTATAGATACTTTGCTTAGGGAAATAGACAAAATGCGAAAGGACATTGTGTTTAATAATAAACTAAGGGGTGATGAGTACGCAAGGCTGTCTCTGGATATGAAAAAATGTTGCGATAAACGCCCGATAATCAACATCGAGGGCTACGTCTCTCGAGCTGTTAGTGACTTGTTAAATAATCCGGAATTTCTGCGTAGTCAGCAAGGCTTAAACTCATGGCTGCAGGCCCTGTTTGTGGCCAAGCGGGATTTAGAATTTCATCTAGGCAATATCACCATGAGCATGGACTCTAAAATGGCCGAAGCCGTTGAATCTAACGCTCATATTTTTATGGAAAAAATCACTACGCAGTTCAAGAAAGCTGATGCTACGACTAACGCTGATGAGAAGTTTGTTAAACGAATCGTGAAGCAGGCCTTAGCGATTTATGATGCTGATCGTACAGGACTAGTAGATTACGCCATGGAGAGCATGGGGGGACAAGTAGTGAGCACTCGTTGCACTGAATTATATAAATACGGAAAGGCTGTGTTTTCGATCTTGGGAATTCCATTATGGCAGCAGTCAAATAGCCCTAGAAGCATCATCACCCCCACTCTAGCCCCAGGAGACTGCTGGGCCTTCCAAAATTTCCCAGGTTTCGTCGTAGTCAAACTGTCAAATACGGTAAAGATCGATGCTTTTTCCATTGAGCACGTATCAAGGTTGCTACTGCCAGAGGGCAAAATGGATTCCGCCCCCAAAGACTTCGAAGTCTACGGTTTGAGGGAGGAAAATGACAAGGAACCAGTTTTGCTGGGTGCTTATCAGTTTGAACTGGACGGGGAGTCCTTGCAGTTCTTCTCCGTGCAAAAAGACAATCAGGTGTTCGACATGATTGAGATAAGGATACTGTCGAATCATGGGAACCCTAATTACACGTGTTTATATAGATTCAGGGTGCATGGGCAGGTGTATCATGCAGCGGGGAGATGATTTGCAGTGTTCTCCGAACGGTTTTAGTGTTGTGCAGTGTACAGTTACTAAAAAACTCAATATTTTGCAATAAATGTAAATAATAATGCGCTAATCAGATTTCCAAACCGACGCGGCCGCGGCAGCGGTTTTTGAAACTGCTTGACACTGAGGAGTAAAATATGAATGCTGCGTCTGTTTGAAGAGTCTTTATGCGAGTTTAGATTGCTTAATTTCTCTTTTTTTTTGGGAATACCATCTCACGTACCAATAGGGCCTGTTGGAACGGTGGAATTGTCCTTCATTAAAGGCTCGGACGAACACTCTTTAACGTTTCGGTAACAGATTTATCGCCATCTTGTATGGGAGGGTCTATCTAAGATTGTTAAGAAGGCTTTGGAAACAAAACAATAGCGCTCCGGCTGTCAATGTTAAAGTCGTCTCCGCGTCCTTCCCTAAAAATATTAAATTTCCAGTAAAAATGTGGAAAAAATTAGGAAAATTTTGTGCGAAGTTGAAGATTAATTGAATCGAAACGTAATGAGTGTTTGTACGAGATTATCCTCGGTTGAAAATAAATAAAAATCGTACTTTTAGAAGTTCCATTTTTCTAACAATATCGGGAATTCGTGTCGTTTACGTTCGAGTTTCCGAAGTCGCACGACTACGCGGCAGCATACTTTGTCTCTTTACCAGAAAAGTCATAGGCGGAGATGAGATCGGGCAGTGCGATACGTGCTGTGTCAAAAATAAATAGCCTCTTTTCAATGGCTAAGGAGTGACAGTTTTTTTGACATGATGACAACAAAAGGTTTATTTAAGGTAAGTAATTGATGTTTGATCAGTGTACTGGCCCGTGAGGTGTTATTCCTCAAAAATAAAATAAATAATTAACAATCCGCCTTAAACGCATCGAACATATTTTTAAGTTTTCTCACCAAAGAAGCTAATAATTTTAAGTCATACGAGTTGTTTATTGGTTGGTGTGGCAGTGATTCAAAGCGAGTTTATATTGTTATTTATTGCGTGTAAGGATTAATTTACGTGTTTTTTGATTTTGAGATTTATTGTAAGTAATCAACGTAGAATTAGAAGATAGCAGCACTTTAAAGTTTTGAGGAAATTCATTTCAGTTCCGTCTTTATACAAACATCCTATACATCTAGAGTATTTAGGTTTTCCTCTGTGTAGCATGCGAAATGAAGTTTTATGTACTTATTACTTATAGTTTTCTTTTTTCTGTTTATTACGTACAGTACCACTCGCATACTTCAAAATAGACCTTATAGTTACTACCAACTTCGGAAACCCTCATTAACATGCTTTTGCCCCTTTTCACTAGTATACTAAGTCATCTAGTCCTTTTATCATCGTTTATAGATTTTAAGCCTAGAAATGAGTTTTAACACAGGTCTGTAATGTTTCGACTTTACTTTGTTTTGCACCATGTACACACATTATTATTAGGGAAGAAAGATTATAGTACAAAGACAAATAAGCCTTATAAAAGCGCCCTTCCTAGTGTGTAAGACGATGAGTTGAAACTTTCGGTTTTAGAAGTATAAATTGCTAATAAACGGCAGTATTTTTTTGTTGGATTTAACTCGAGATCATATTTTGCGTGTTCTAGCGTCCAAACATCTGTTTATAATGACGAAATTTCGCTACTTTATCGAACAAGTGCCTTAGAGTCGTGAATAAATAGCGTTTCCGAGAATGTCTCATTTTATTTTTTGTTAATTTGTTTTCTTTTTGTTCAGTTAAGATGCATATAATTTGGATCTCTACGTATTTATTAATAATTAGTTATTGATGTGTATCATAATTTTCAAATTTCAGTACATTTTTTACCCTTTTTGAATTCAAATAAATTTCTTTTTTGTTTGTATTACTTTTAATCCCCAATTCTCTAGATATTAGATATGCATTGCCATATTTATCAAACATCCACTATATCTATATAGGAGTGTTTGGTATAAATTAAAAATATACATACCTCACATATTAAGAATATGTAGTTATAAACAGGCCCATCACAGCATAAGTCAATCCGCATGATCTCGAGTGCCTGCTCATTCCACTTGTGGTCATGAGCGTTTTAAAAGAAAAGAACGCCCCTTTGTTTTTGGTGGTTTGAACGAACAGGTGTACCCCTTTTCACTGCTTTCAGTTTCAAAGAAAACTCATTTTGAAATAATAAAAGTACTTTAATGCGCAACACTTTATTACAAAAAATATCGCTATTGTACTTGGATATAAAAATGAACGTCAGATAGACGCAACTCAAACGAAAGTTACACTAGTAAAACCGCAAGTATTCCTCAAAGATGTTCTGCAAAATGGCCAAGATCCCTGCTTAAGCTCTAAGCAGGGCAAAATAACACTTTCAATATTTTGCTGGTTAATCAATAGGGATTATTTCCTCCTTGACAAAGAATTCAACGACTTCCTCCTCTACGTTATCAGTGTCTGCGTCTAATTCGTCGGTATCTACATCTGCAGCAGTCTCTCATCAGCACCAAGATAATTTAAACAGAAACCAATACTTACTGTTTCTAAGAGCCAATCTGCTGGCTTTATTCGCTTCCCAACGTTTAATTTGCTGCTCTCGGTACTGATTAAATTTCTCCATGAGGGCCGCTCGCTTCTCTATTAACTCTTTAGAGGCTTTCGATTGCCGCATACGGTCTTTGCTTTCAAATTGCGCGTAATACTTCTTCAGGTTCTTCTTGATCTCCTTTTGTTGCTTTTCGGTCAGGAGAGTGGCGGGACGAGGACGCCAAAGTATTTGCGCAAAACGTTCCAAGTTGATGCGCTTTAGAATTTTTCCTTGGAAGGACCACATCCAGTAACCTAAGAGAAATATAATTCATTTATATTATCGCATAGGAAACAAGCATGCAATATGTCATTTAATAGGTGAATAGTGACGGAAATCGGCCTTCACAGCCAATGGATATTTCGCAAACTTTATTTACCAGTGTCCACTTTGCACTTCCAATACGAGACTGCAGTGAAGACATAGCGACCTGTGGAGTCCCACTCTACGTCAGACATTTGGTAGTGATCAGTGGAATTCATTATTAAAAATTCGTGGGTGTCCACGAATTCCAAAGAACCTCCTGTAATTTTTTTTTTAATGCAAAGATCGTATATTTACTTAAAAGAACATTCAAACCTCCATTGCTGCCAACTCCAGCTAAAACGATAAACTGACCATTGGGAGACCAGAATAAATGGTTGCAGGCGCGTTTGTCAAATTTTTTCAGTAAGTTGGGAGCTAAACCCACCCTAAAAACGTTTACAAACTACGTAAAAACGACGCTGTTCTTTCAAACGAATCCCACATACTTGACTTCATAAAAGCTGACATTGATGTTAGGAGGTTCTCCATGGATCATGGCAAACTTAGTGCCCACAGGCTCCCATGCGAAAGCTTGTATAGGCTCTTTTATCTCCACACTATCAACAGGCACTTGCTTCTCTCTCATGTGGAAAATTTCAAAGTTGCAGTACATTCCTGAATACTTCATTTCACTTTTCTCCTTCCTTGCTTTGGAGTATCTGTCCACTTTAACACACAAATAATCCCCAGATTTTTGCCAATGAATTTTGCAGTCAGCCACATTAAACAAGTTTTTTTTTCGCATTTCATTTCTATTGGGCAATTCTAAGAGGGTGACGCTGGCTGGAACATCTTTGTCCTCGGCCACCCAATAGGCTACTATATTATCAGTTGGTGACCTGAAATATCTTTCATTTTGATTTCTCTGAAAAGACATTTTTATGAGATTTTACCAGTTGAAATCCCTAATTCCATTAATTTTTATTGATTTCTTGTCAAGAAGCCCAAATGAAGGAGTCTCATAAATTGACAATACATCATTGCCAATCCTACCAAAATATTTGTCATCATGTGACCACCTAAAGATTGGCCATGTGGAAGGACCTTCAGGAGTAAATGACCTTTTTTCCATTCCACCTCTAAAATAACACTGAACGATAATCAATGTTCATGCAAACTATGGCATTGATTACCGAATATCCCATATAATAATCCACTTTTGGTCTGGATTTTGTGGATCTCCATCAGGAGAATATGTTACTAAATACTTTTCACATGGAGAGAAATCAATGTATTGGACATGAGGATGGGCAAACTTTTTATACTGGGTAAAGCTTGGTCCTGCCCATAATGCAATACCTAGTTTGTGAAAGGTTGCCAAATATGTACCCAAAGGAGACCATTTAATGTACGTTTGGGTCCAATTCTAAAATTGTACTGGGAATTACTCAGTTTTCCTTAAAAATGTTTCAGAAAATATTAATTTTCATATTTTTGAAGGAGTTTTTTTTTCAATTTATAACTAACAGTTAACAAAAAAACTTGAAAATTTAAACTTACATTGCGCTCCTCAATAACATTTGGCTCTGGCAATGTATTTTGCCAAATTTGAACATTCTGTCCATTATGAGTCACTACTGCATACTGATCATAGGCATCTGGATCCAACAAATAATGGTGCAAATCTGCTTGCCCTTCATAGGGTCTTGATTGTGGGGGTTCCCATTTGTCAGGAATATCTTCATATTTTGCAAAATCAGTGAACAGATTCACTTGGAAAGTATGCAGCTTATCAAGTTTGAAATTGTTCGTTAAATTGACTGCCTCAAGGGCATGAGTTGGGTTTGAATACTCCAGAAAGATATAACCCTTTGTGGTGCCCTCTGCATCAACAGGGTAGTATTCGTTTACGAGGTTGCCAAATTTACTAAATACTTTGTTGATGACCGATTTCAGTTTGTCAAGACGATTGGGGCCTACTTTGGGGACCCCATCGACCACAATAACGCTTTCATAACCATCTGTTTCTTTAGGTTTTTGAGACAGAACCTCGGGAAGAAGCTCTGAAAAAGTTTAGGGCTTAATTAAAGGGAGTTTTGGAGTAGGCAAGGGGCTCAATATGTGAGTATACATAACCTAAATTGAGAGATATGAACACTCACCGGAATCGGAGACATCGTCAACGAAACCTTCAGGATCGCTGAAATTGGGTTCTTCGCCATCACTGGATGTTTCTAGGTCGTGCTTTTTAGGGCTTTCTTCGCCCTTTTCATCACCTTTTTTCGGTCTTGCCATTTTGGCACGAGGAAACTTACTTTCGGAGAGACACCAATGTTGCCACGTACTCTCTCACAAATTCATATTAAATTCATTAGATTTAGACAAATCAGCTCGCTTAGCTGAAACATAAACCCGGTGCTAGGATTAAGGTTGTTTCAATAGTCAGTGTGAATTAGGTCAATTTATAAAATTAAGTTTTATTGTTACAATCTTGATTCATTTAAGGAATTCAGAAATCCCGAAGCAAGTACGAAATACCCTAATGTCAAGTAGAACACGTTACGTGGCAACATAGTAAACCAAGTGAATTACTCATTTGTCATCTATTATTACTAGAATTGTTCACTAGAACGCTCTTTACGTACCCCGGACAGAACAAATGTAGTGCAGTATTGCTCCATTGCAGGACTCCTTGCCAATAATGTATTCAAAGATTGAATTATTGTTTATTTTTATATATCGAAATGATTTGAACCCGAACTAGGAAAATTCAGAGATTTCGAAGCAACACACAAGTTAGAATCCAGGACCCATCACGACTAATGCGCATTGTTTCTAAATTTTTCATTCTTTACACAAACGGTGTACTGTCAGTAGAGCTGTCCGAGAACTGAGTTTGCTACTGTACACTGAGTGTAGAACTGAAAATTCCTTTGACGGTTAGTTCAGGTTAGTTAATGTTCCACGTCTAGGTGCAGTTCGTCGTTTTGTAGGTTTTTTTGAATAATACCCGTTACCTGGTCACTCATTCAAAAATTTTGACGTTTACCACATGATTTATAAACCGTCAAAAGTTTCAGATATTTTTATTAGAATATTAAGCTTTTGAGAGGCTCAAACCCTGTAAATTATTCATTAAAATAGTACATTTCATTCACAGCAAATATGAGGAATTGCAGGAGCAGCGGCAATTGCCGGAAATCAAAAATCATTGAGGATGGAGTATCTATTAGCTGCGAAGCCCCATCCGCGCAAATGGAACTCGGTAGCTTTTAACCCATTTATTCACCCCAAAATTATCCTTATTTAAGTGCTTATTCTTGCGCAGAACTTCTGGCCATTAGAGCTAAGAATCAAGAACTGACGAAAGCCCATGCGAAGCTAATCCATGATCTATATGCATTGAGAAGCGAAAATGATAATCTTAGGGCTCAATTGATTGAAATACAGGCCAAGTATTCTGTGAGAGTTAAAAATGCATTGTAGGTATGTTCTCAGTAGTGATAAATGAATAATGTTTAGGCACAAGAAGCTGAATATGCAGTAATAAAAAAGGAAATTGAAAAACATTCCTCCTCACTCTTGGACGTGGTTAATTTAGTGCTTCTATTGAGAGGAGGGAGGTCAAAGAGCTTGCCAGGTGAGCAGGTTTAATTGTGGTTGATTTTAATAAAAAAATGTTGAATTGTTTGTTTTATTAAGTTGGAATGTATGTCTGTATCTTGAGAATTGAATAGCCAATGTCTCCTGTTTGTAAAACTGGGTTAGGTGCTCGATTCCTGACATCCTGCCTGATTTTTCTCAAACAAATGTTGACAGTGACAGGCAGATAAAACCATTAGTTCATAGATATAGGGTGTTTTTAAATATTATAAATTTTGAGATAAAGAATTAGAGTCACACTCATAATTACCCCATCGTCTGTCCAATCGGAGACACAAAATTCAACCACTTTTTTTTTTAATTCATGTGTAGAGGTTGATCCTAAACCCAGAGCAGTCACCCACACAGTTAAACCTCACAATGTAAATGGCACAATCCTGAATCATCCTCAAATTGCACTAACTCGTATGCCCAATGTTACCAACAAAAGAACATATGAGCTGCCTAGTTGCAGTTCAATTGACGAAAATTATCAAGATTCTGCACCATCAACTTCAAATGAAGCTGACGCCCTAGAGGACTCTGATTCAGATGATGAGGAAGTTGGTATTCTATCATAAGTTGATTAAGAGGAAAGTGAGAGAATGTGATTTTGTAGGAGATTAATAGTAGAGTGTCTGTGGCAAGGAGGGGAGTTATAGTGACGCCTAGTAAAGCTATGGAAGATGGTAAGTGGGAAGTTAAGGCATATCACTTAAGGCTTTTTTGCCATCTCTAATAAGTAACTCACAAGAAGCAGGTCGCATATAAGGAAACATTCTGTACTATTGATGCTATGAGATGATCCCTTCAATGTATTTCTATCCCTTTTTAAAAACTTACAGATGGAGAACAGCTTGAAGAGGAACAAGAGCTGACTTCAACTGAATTAGAAAATAGGTATTGTTGCTTTGTCTAGATCTCAGACTATTATACAGTATTTTGTGCCTTTCTAGGAGACTGAGTACCATTAATGAAGAATCTTTTGGTGCCCCTGCAGAAAACAAAACCACCTTTGGAGAGGTTTGTTAATCTCCCCTTGAAAGTTCTTAATAAGGAAAAAATTTCTTTAGGTAAGGATTTACTTAAGCCGTCTCTCAAATGAAGAGTTGCAAGCAGGCTCTCAGAACAATTCCTGTTCTTCTCTTGAGGCCAACGCGAACGATACTTATTTAAACATAGAGGCTACAGTTATTGAGAATGAAGGCAGTAGAGTGAGGACTGATATTATGATCTTTTCACCTAGATCCAATTCCACTAGATTAGAGCAGAGTTTGAGCAGTGTAAGCGCTGAACGTAATTACGTATTAGGTTTGACCAAGAGGTGTTTTTAGTTTGAGGAAAGGACAAGCTCAGGTTGTAATACGCCTCAAATCCAGAGCTCCGTGGTCACTCCCAGCTGTCTTGATTATAATAACAGTGGTGAAAGCGAGGTAATTTGATGTCTCATTTTTTGAGCCATGAATTTTCTTACAGAATTAACTCATGTTACTCTTAGTTTCAAAGTAGCCCCCCCATTATCCCATGGTATCCGACCCCCTCGATGTCGGCATTAGGAGATATCAATCAATCAGCTGATCAGTCAGCTCTTGACATCCGAACCGAGTTAGTATCTATTCTTCCTTGAAACATTTCGTCTTTATTGTAAAATGTTGTAATAAGGAATCAGGAAAAGAGTCCGTTATCATTCTCTAAGACTCCATCATCCACAAAAAGGCCGAAAACCACCTGGCGTCAGCGAAGCACTTTACAAAAGAAGGAAACTTCCCCCTTGTCAATCAGATCTAGCAATGTAACTCAAAGAGAATTGTTCAGTCTGAAGTCTGGCGTCAAGTAAGAAATTTTCACTGGATTTAAGATTCAGTTAAATGTTTCTTTAGTTTAAGTGACGAAGGAGTACGCACTCCCACAGTATTTCTACAAAGACTGGAAAGCCCTACTGAGAATGCTTCCACATCTTTGCGTGGCGTCTGTACTTCGGCGTATCTGGAGGAGGCGGGCGAGAAGGAACCCGACGAAAACGTATTATCTTGTAATACAAAGGCAAAATCATCTGCTAGCCGTAAAGCTAAAAGCAAAAGCAGGAGTAGATCTCCGAAATCTGCTGCCAAAAAGAAGAGGATCGGCCTAAGTGAAGGCAACCATAGTGAGATGAGAGATGTTCAGATAAGACTGTCGAATATTATTAGTAAACAGAAGAGGGAGGCAGAGATACCAGAGAATAAGTAAGTGGGGTAAAAAAATCATTGGTTTTGGCTTAAATGTGTGATATTAGGTCTGGGAGGCCAGAGAGAGCTGCCAAGCCAAAAAATTTGAAAGAAGCTTCGCTTCTAGGGTAAGAAATCATGTTTTTCTCTTACAGTTTCTTGAGTTCTAAAGCCTCGTAACATAAATTTCGTTTCAGGAAAATGAGGAGAGAAAATTAGGTATAAAAAAATTACTACTATTTATTATTACCTTTTTTCTAGCATTGCGTTAACTTAAATTCCTAACATTTTTTTAATTCAACAAATTTTTATTGTTCTTATAGGTTTATTGGTATTATAAGAATTTATGTTCAAGGTATATAAATAACGAAATAATTGATAATATTCGTTTTTTTTAATCGTTTTTCCCATTTCTCTGATGTTAAGTCCTAGACGGCAACGTTGCTTGCTCAAGTGAGTGCCCATCAAGCTTGATGATGTGCATTTTTGTCAAAGATTGACGCATTGCTTGGAAAAGTGAAA
This sequence comes from Euwallacea similis, assembly GCF_039881205.1. Lineage (NCBI taxonomy): Eukaryota > Metazoa > Arthropoda > Insecta > Coleoptera > Curculionidae > Euwallacea > Euwallacea similis. The sequence goes on from NC_089609.1 coordinate 861,865, forward strand.
ACAAACGCGAATTGCGATTATTAGCATTTTGGTAGGCCATGGATAGATATATATATATATATATATATATGGTTCCACTAAGAACCATCTGGAAATTTCTTTTAAAGAAACATATAAAAAATCTCATAAAAACAAATTGATTAAAGAAAAACACTACATTCCATAAAACTCTTTCAAGAACCGAAGGTGAGCACAACTGTCTTTTGAGGGGTACCGCCGAAAAAAACCAAGGAGTAAACGACGGAAAGTGTTTTCTTGAATTTCTCAACTCTTCCAGCAACGATAATTAATTTTGATATCTTTTAAGCCTCTTGTGCTTAAGAAACAGCAATAAGAAAAAAATTCGGCATGATGGATGCAAGTAAACTGATTAATGCAATTCTAGAAAGCAACGGAAGGGATGGTTTGAGGGAAAGTTGCAGATAGTGGTCGATGTATGAGAGTGTGTCTCGACGTACATTCCTGCAGTCGCTTGAAACGAGTAAATGCTAATAAGCTCTTCTCTAAGAGAGACAAAAGTAATCTTAACACAACCTCTAATTATCACTAATTAAGAGAATAGCGTATCATGACGAGGCCCAAAGGAAATCAGAGCATAAAACACGCGTTGCTTATGAAAATACGTGCTATTAGCTAATTAAATCATTTATTCTACGTTATGTATTATGACTATATAATGCAGGTTTTTTCTCATATCTACATAATCACGAACTATGTGCTTTGGCAGCTGCAGGAATTGATATCATATGGGAGCTATTTTCCCGGTAAATAATAAGTTCCAGGTGTATTAGTTTTACATGTCTGCGCTAATCAGACTGTGAACTGTTAATTTTCGAAAAACGGTCCGCGTGCTTGCGGTTTCATCCTCTTCTGCCTTTTGATCAGATCTTCACGCTCGTTTACGCTTTGTTGGCCGTGTTAGGCCTTTATTAGATCAACGTTTCTTTTACATGCGATTTATATCCCAATTAAACATCGGGCTAATAGCCGAGGCCCAGCTGTAAATCCCCGTGAAATTCAAATTAGGAAGTTTTTCCCGCAGGTGCTCCTGAGGCCCATTCGATCAATTTGTCGCAGATGACACTTTGCTGACGTCCCAATCGGAGTCAAATCCTTAACGTTTCAATTCCAGGAGTTTTCAGAGAGAAATGGGTCTGTTGAAATTGATCGTCGACTCGACACAGAGGTGAGTTCTGCCTGAGACCCGAGCTAGCACTATTTGATCGTTTGCTTGACGAGGCCACAATCGCTCTTTCAAACCAATTAGTTCTGCTATCGGATTCCTCTGGCGATTAAAATTCGCAATTTTAAGGTCAATGATAGTATCCCGACTCAAACTTGCAACGGTATCTGTTCTCGCTTGATACGCCAAATTAAAGCGAACGAGCATACGAAATTCAACTTTTCGGAAGCAGCGATTAACGATCCGCTTGGATTTCAGGGGATAAATTCCACTGCTGCCTCGTTCAGGCTATGACCAGACCTTGGGACAAGCGGAGAATGACCATAAGCAAGTTCAGCAACCGACCTCCCTTTGATCGGAAGAAACCGAGAGATCGCGAGAACATTGCGGAGAAGATTCGCTGCTACCCCGTGGAGAACTGCAGGAATTGCTGCAAGAAACGCGCTGAATCTGCCGTCAAGGAAAGGAACTTTATGAGCAAGTCGCTGCCGTTTGACGCCCCAATTCTAGGATCTGCGGATAAGCTGTGCCCAGGGGGCGCATTGGCGATACCCAAAGTGCTGGAACAATTCCGGAAAATCCACATCAGCGATCCAACCATGAACAAGTACGTGTCAATCCAGACCCTTTATCGCAACACCAAAGCGCACAAGTTGGGTAAAAATATCCCCAAGCACAAGCTGATGGCGAGTCTGTTTGCGAACTGGGATTCTGATGCACCCAAGGAAGGCTCCTCCTACTTAGAGAAGCCGAAGGACAAGAAAAGCAAAAGAGTGTTTGATGGGGGCGAAGTGATAAGTTCCGACGTATGGCAGGCTGGTACCTACCATACATCAGACAAAAAGACTAGCACTACTGGTTTACTGTGGCCTCTGAGAATCAGGGAGGTTCTCCACTATCCTTCAAAGGACTGGGCGGACGAAAAGAGCACTCTGTCTGGTAGGTGCAAAGCCGGCCTGAACATCACTAAAGAACTCCTGAAAAACGCGAAATTCGTCTCCGAAGGCTTCTTAGAGACAGTTCTCACTAAGGACGCTCCGCCGAAAAGAAGAACTTCTCCTGGAAAGAGTGCTGCACACACTCGTACGAGGAGAAGCAGGCAGAAGACTTTCGTTCAAGCTCAGGTCGAGAAGCTGAATAAAACACGGAAGGGTCCTGTTGTGGCCCAAAGTGCTAAAACGCAGGAGCCAAAACATGAGGCCAACAATTGCTACATCGGGATGATGAACAAAATTCGGCACAACTGCCTTCAATTTCAGAGTTCCACCATAAACCTACAGCCCGGTTTCGAGAGCGGTAATTAACTTCATGACACAGCTAATCAAGGTGAAAATTGAGACATTTTCGAATTTTCAGCGAACTCATGGTCGGATCCCTCAGAAACAGTTTTAATCCCCCGGGAAATGAAATTTCCCAAGGAGACCAAAACTGCGGTAAATCAGCGTTTAAGCGAACAGAACAAATCCAAAATTCTCTGGTTTAACGTAAAAAAGCATGAGGCTTGCAGGCCCCGTCCACCTGCAAATAATCCTGAAACAAGGAAAGGAGGATACAACGATGGTTGGACAGGTATTAAATACGCATAAACGTTCAATTGACAAAAGTTTGCAGATGAAGTCCATAGGAATGTTCAGCTTGAAGGCTTCATGAAGAAAAAGAGGCCCGCAAATATTAAGCAAAATAGCAAATTTCACATCCCCTGCAAGAAGAACTTGCTGTGCGATAAAGGGGATCAACACCTAGAGTCTTGCAGCGCTCACAGCAATAATAAAGTTGTTTATTGAGGTGTAAAATGAGCCTTAAAACCCGATTAATTAAAACTATTTGCATAAAGCTCTTTGTTGCAGTATGGTTGGTTGCATAACGTAGCGCATGATGAGGGTGATTTGAATTTTTGTCAAGTTGGCTGTGGACTGACGCCATTTTAGTTTTTTGTTTCTTTTTTTGAAGTTTTTGATTAAAATTTCTGAGTTTAGTTTGCAGTTTCGGTTCGTTTTTCACGCTGGAAATATGTAGGTGAAAATGCCGGAAGTGCGAACTTTTTTCAGGAACCTTCGGTTCCTCCGTCTCGACTAGGCCTAAAACGGGGCCAATTAAAACCACTCAAATCGTTAATAACTTTTTTGAGAAACTGCCACTTATTTACTTTAACGCAGCACCGACTAATTCACGGACTTTCAGCTTTGCTCTCAAACCCTGATTAACTCGTACAAATCGGGCATTGCCCCATCGAGGCGACGCCCCTGTGCAGTCGCCCCTTTCCCGGCTCAGGCCTCGAAGAAAGAAGACATATCGGGTCGAAGATCGAAGAAAAGGAGAATGTCGAATGTTCATTCACCGTTTTCCAGTGGGGCCGCTCCGCAGGCCAGACTTGAGCTCCTTTCAGTCGCGTTCGTGTTGGGTCGTCGTCAGGGGGGAATTCGCCCGATTCGTCGTAGAAACTCGCGTTGATCATCGATCGCCGGCGACAGACACACGGGGGTGGTTTTCCCGAGTTTAGGGGTGGATTTTCAAGTTCAATATTTCGCGTCAAGTGAGAGAGTTGTTGCATTTGGATTTTACAGAATAAAGGTGAGTTGCTGAGAGATTTTTGTGGTGAATTGAGGTAAGGGTATTCGCTTCCTACAGAAAAGTAGAAGAGGAATGTTCGGCAATGATTTATTTACATTTTTGGTTCAAATCTTCGATTATTACAGATTTTGTTGCCCTCCATAAGCGTTCATTCCGAGCTGAAACCAATTTGTTTCATGGGGCTTCTGTAAGGGAGAAAATTCGATTAATTTGTCGCTCTCCTCACTGTGATTATTGATGTATCCACTTCTATGTTACGGTTAAAAGTTGAGTCATCCTCGGGGAGGGTGGTAAAGCATGCAAATTCTGCATCTTTTTTTTAATGGAGAAACCGTTATGTGTAGCCTTTTAATGCATAGGCGTGAAGGATAGATATGACCCAGTAGCCTCTTCTGGTTAATTGCTTAGCGATATGCCCGCAAATAGTTACTGTTTATCCTGAGATATAAAGACTCAGCAAATGCATGCATTTGCCTGCACTGTTTGCTGTGATGACTGTGCCTGATTTGGCACGAATCCGGCCCTGCCTGTTTATCTTATTTTTTCCTAATTTTTCGTCTTTTTGCCTTTTAACGATCGCATCAACCGATACCTACTGCCGGCGATAATTTTCTAACGTGGTCGTGCTTGCAAGTACTAACTATTTTGCTGCCCAAAAATACGGTAAGAATCACCTAAAGTCTAAGGTATCCTTGAATTTTGCCATTTTTCCAAGAAGGCCCCCGTGTAGGAGGTACGTGTGCGGAGTACCATATATGTGGATATTTTTAGACCTCCGTGTCTGATGTCCTTGAACTTGCTACAGGGACCCCTCCACACTCTTTGTGGCTGCGGGATTATTATTAGCGCGTGGGGCACCCGAAAAAATCGAATTAATTTCCATCGAAAGGGTGCATCTAAATTAAGAGTTTAATGCGCACAAGTCAACGCCTTTGCACATTACCGCGGCGTAAATTCCGCAAAACTGGTTCGTTGGCCTCCTCGATAATTTCGTATTCAGGAAAAATTCCATTCTTCCTTTTGTAATTTGTTTAAGTAACGGTAAAATCACTCTGAGGTACCGACAACTAGGGAACATTGAAGAAGAAATCTTCGATGTCCTTGCCCGGCATTTCACTTCCCAGTAGACCTGCTACATTCCTTCAAACAGCATTTCAATCGCCAATCAGTTTTCACTTTTAGTCGAAAGAAATTCTCTTCTTTTCATGGGTTCCAGTACCATATTAGGAGTACCCGCTTCGCAAGGGGCCTCTCTGAAACCATGTTGAGTGCTTAGGCCTAATATGACTTACGGGCTTAAATCGCTGGGTCAGCATTATTGACTTCTCAAGCCCGCTATGACCCTTGTTGGTAAACTCCGTTAGTCCGTTCACCTTTCTAGGCAGTATGCATATGTGTCAATATTAGGTACATTAAGTGTATTACTTAAGTAAATTCAATTTGTTTCGCTCTAAAATGACGAAACGCACAAAAATAAGACGTTAGGCAACCAGCAATGCGCGCCTCAGTTCCTAAGAAAAATGGCTAGTAAGTTTATATGGCGTATACAATATTTGAGTTCGCTTTTGAAATTTTAGAAATATCTCATGAAATCGGGGCGGTTTAAGGAAAACGCCTCTCTTTTGGTATTTAAATCCACTTCCTTCATTCAATTTCAGCACCGTAATATTAAATTCGTACTCAATTGATTTATTTTAGGATTCCCATATAAACCTAGTAATCATTGACGGAGAACTTCCGGAAACGGAATTCGCTAACGGCCATTTTTGATTGCTGCGGCCAATCACAGGCCTCTGTTATTGGAATTTGATGTTTCACTGACAGATCTCCGTTTGAATGGCGAATATTTTCATTTGCATGAACTTCTTCGTCCTTAAAGAGCACTTCTTCAGAAGACAAACAATAATTTCCAACAATTAATACTCAATTTTGTGACTATAAAATCGGCTGAGAGTTTTTCTATAAGGACTACATCCGGTAAGGAAACATTCGGTATAAAAAAAACACCGAACAGAATTTGGCATAAGAATACCACACCTCTCTTCCCACTAAACCAATTGTCTAGCCGTTTTAAACCACTGTTCCTGACGAATTACCTTATTTCCTTTTAGCGATTTGTATCTAACCGAAAATGAACGGATTGAACGGTCACCAAAACGGCGACTCCAACAACTGTGGAGACATAATCTCCCAAAATCAACAAAAGGGCTGCTGGACCATTGGCCTGATCAACAGCAAATTCCGGTACCTCACCGCGGAAACTTTTGGATTTAAGATCAACGGCAACGGCACTTCTTTGAAAAAGAAACAGATCTGGACCTTAGAACCGGACGTGAGCAACGCCGGAGAAAGTACGAGGTTTATGATTTGCATGATTCAGTTTCGTGACTTTGGTTTTGCATTAAATAGGTCTAATATACCTGAGGTCGCATCTGGATAAATATCTGGCAGTAGATTCGTTTGGGAACGTCACCTGCGAGAACGAGGAGAAAGATCCAGGCAGTAAGTTCCAGATCAGTGTGGCTGAGGATGGTACAGGGCGATGGGCTTTGCGAAACGTCGTTCGGGGGTACTTTTTGGGGGCGTCGGCGGACAAGTTGACTTGTACAGCTAAAGTAAGTTTTTTCGTATTCTTATTCATTACATATTAAGTTTTGTTGGTATGAGCTGATTAACTGGAAATTTTGGCGCCTCAGAGTATTTAAGGGCTCTAACAAAAAATGTTTCTTGTCAGTAGCCGATTTGTAACAAAGAAACGAACTCTGGAAACATAACATTCAATTACAGTTTAGTTGCTATATTTCGACGAGGTAAACGCATTCCCTCAGCCAAATGGAGGCAAGCAATAGATGAGTGAGTGAATTGTGAATTGCGCGCATTCGGGGATAAATCTAATAATTCTGACTGCGTTTACATCGTTAAAACTAATACATATTTAATCAAGCCTCTGAGCGAACGATCAAACTACGTTTCTATATTAAAAATGTCTTTTTAGGTGCCTGGAGATGCGGAATTTTGGCATGTCCACCTAGCCGCCCGTCCCCAAATGAATCTGCGCTCAGTGGGCCGAAAGCGGTTCGCTCATTTGTCTGAAAGTCAAGATGAAATCTACGTGGACGCCAACATCCCCTGGGGCGAGGACACCCTGTTCACCCTCGAATTTAGGCAGGACGAAGGCGGCAAATACGCCATACACACTTGCAATAACAAATATCTCTCGCTTAATGGTAAGAAGCAGATGAAACGTTGAGAAACGTATTGTGGAAAAACGTGAATTTCGGATTGTCTTGCTTTAAGGTAAATTAGTGGACAGTTGCAACAAAGACTGCCTCTTCTCGGCTGAGTACCACAGTGGACAGTTGGCGCTTAGGGACAGGCAGGGACAGTACTTGAGTCCTATAGGATCCAAGGCTCTTTTGAAAAGTCGCTCTAATACCGTCACCAAGGATGAACTGTTCTCTCTGGAAGACTCACTACCTCAGGCCAGTTTCGTTGCTGCCTTGAATTCCAGATTCGTCAGCGTCAAACAAGGTAAGTTGTTGTCCTCGAAAATATCTCCCGGCATTTGCAAAGCGCTAAGGCTTCCTTTTTTAAATATATTCACACTACAGTGCAAATAGAAACAGATTTGTGACTACTGTTGTTACACGTATCACAACATAGTTGTATGTGCATATGGTATTCCTCCATTAACGGGGCATAGATTTTCAATTGCGCCGACCATCTGTTTTTAGTCACACTCGAATTTTGAATGTGATAAATGTGGGCAATATTGCCATAAATTTTAAGTTTATTTGAGCTAGAATTTTGTGGAAAATATTAGACAAAGACAGGAAAGTTTTGGCGATCTTTTGTCCGCGCTGAGAATTAAGCTTCCTTGAAAGCACCGGAAATGTGCCTACGTCGAGGCATTATCTGCCGGGAATTTTTAGTGCCTCTGATTCATATGATAACTTCATGAATAATTTACGTACCGTGTGAAGAGGACGCACGTGTTGGTTCTTAAACAAACATTTTTTGGGGCTTTGAAGTCCTCGTAAAACTAGAACGAAACAAACTTCGTGCTAAAATTCCAAATTAAATTTCTCACATGGGTGCGAACATTTTAACACGGCTTATTAATTACGAGTATATGTAGACGCATGTCTACACACACTTGCATTGTAATATTTTAATTACGCACATAATTGGGATTTTAATTAGCCGCTCAGTATCGATTTCAGGGCAATAAACAATTTAATTGTAGGACTGGAAAAGAGGCATAATTTAATTAATCTGTTAGTAACGGGTACCGCATGATAAATCATTGCACCGTCTGCCATACACATACACACAAACACCGTAAGTGCATATACCTACGTACTGTTAGGCTGAAATTCCACGTTATTAATAACCATTTTAATCGATGAAAATTAGACATTCTCGAATAATGATTGGTTGTGGGTTCCGAGGGTTCCGTTAGGTTTGGCAGTCAGGAACAGTGGCGGGCATGTAGTCCCGCGCTGATTATAAGTTAGAGACCTCTTTTTAACCCCGTTGGGCAACAATGGGCTCTTAGTCCTTCTAGGGCGTGTGGAACCATCGCATCGTACCTTGCAGTGTTGCCAATAAGGCGCTTCAGAAGGCACTTGAAGAATGTTGAAATTTAATTAGTATGCTCAAGTGGAACGTTCTATCACTTCAGCACCTCTCGGGACGTTAAGCGGCAGCGATGTTTTTGGGTTATGAATCGGAACCCAAGGAGCAGGGCTGTTTTTTAAGGTATTATTTATGAAGGTTGGTAGCGTTTTCATGACAAAATGGCGAAGAGACATTTTTGTATCCCAACTATGTTTCCCTCACCAAGAGGTTACGATTGATTTTTTTTTCTACATTTTCTGAGAAGCGCAAGTAGGCCTGCAATTTTTAGTTCCGCTTACACTTTTTACTCAATGATTCGTGAGAAAGTCGTGCCTTATTTAATTGGGGTTTAATCGTTTTAACGCTTTCCATCGTTGGAATAGTCTCGATAATGGTTTTCATTGAATTTCATCATTCGATCATGACTCTAAAAAACACACACGCTGGAAAATTTGCAACTACTTAGTCGACTGTTTTTTTGCCTTTATTCCACCGATTCAGAGGTGGCCCGAGGGATAATACTCCTTGTAAATGGAAGTGATTAAGCATATCGTTCTGTCCCTATCAGTCACCATGAGCCGTCGATTATACCAAAGGCAACGACCCGACTTCGCAATTCCATTGTTTCCCAGAAACAATCAATTCCTTGCGATTACAATAGCCATTCTGCTTCCATTGAAATAAAGACTTTTTGGAATCATGGGCTCAATTTCATTTATGCACATAAAAATTTGTCCCATCAGTAAAAACATGGTCACTTAAGCTGAGTGAGCACACTCCGTCAGACGACGAGCAATCTCATTTTCAAGAGATTTATGTGTTGTTTTAACATATGAGTAGCCATTCAGGGTCACGTCTGCCCGGAGGGGCGTGGCGCCTGAATGAAATCAATTATGTTGGTCTAACACACCCAGAAAACATCCCTTTATGGGTGTTTGAGTGATACCAGACAACCAGACATTCTTTGATTTTTTTTTATCGACAATTAAGGATACAGTACCGGGTACTGTATAAGCAAAACGAGCAAAAGTACTGCGGTACGCTTCGCAGATGTCGTGTGTATCTGGTTCCTGTTCGGGTCACTCATTTGGAACCCACTGCGGGTCTGAGATCTCGAAACACTGGGCAAAATACTGAAAGTTGTCAGTTAGAAAACGGTTTTCTTCACTCCCTCTTTCTGGGCATCAGGCCGGAGAGTTTTAAGAGCTCAAATTTACAGGAAAAGGGGCAAAACTAGCGGAGGGCATCTTCAGCCGGTTTTTGTCCGGCAATTTCAGAGCTTGCAGCTCCAGCGTCGAAGTGGCCACAGTGCTCTTTGCACCTCGTGCCCTCTCTTACCCTTGGAATTTGGTCGGGTTATGAAATTCCGCGATTCAAGTTCAGCGTTACCCGTAAAGAGTGGTAATTCACAATCAAAGAGACCATTCGCGAGGGGTTGCTTGCGGCCAGACCTGGTTGACGTGGTTGCGGCGACGAGCCACCATTGAGGAGTCGGCTTTCCAGTCCAGATCGCTGAAGCGAAGTCCGGCACTCGCCCGAAGAGAGAAACACCATGCGTCGGAGGACATCACAAAGATCGTCTCCGTTCAAGCAGCATTGAGATTTGTGACGTCACAGAGAACGAATTGGTTTTTCGCGATTTTCCCAGTGGCGTAGCAAGGTTGTTTATGACGCTTCTTTGCCACGTTATGACTCGCACAAATTCCTTCGGCCGTTTTTTGGGGAACGGGTCGACGTAATTCTGTTCCGAGGTGGGAAATATTAGGCACCTTCGACGCAATTTTCGCCCTGGTGCTACCGGGCCACGTAATATTACTATAAATAAATCATGCAGTTCAAGAGCAAGACTGCTGTTTCCTGACACGTTTCTGGTATAAATAAATACACTGCGACACTCAGCAATTTCTGGATAATATTGTTTTGCATGCAGACGTATTCTTGTAATTCACAACACCTTTGAGCATCAGCAAAAAGACAATAAGCAGCCTCGTATTTTCCTTTCGAGCGAGGCGAAACAATCAATCGTATTACGGGCTTCATTATCTTGTAAATGTAAATGGATTCTTTGTCTCTGCCAGTCGCCAGCACAACAATATGTTTTTATTCTTGCTTGTAATCTTTAAGCTCATTGTTATCTTCCCGAGCGGCGCAGGCGGCAGGAAAAAACGCGTTTCGTTTGCAGGAGATAATGAGCTAATTATAAGTGCCTTTATCGGCAGAAAAAGGAAGGAAGTGTACAGAATTACGCTTTATCGCGCAAGGGATATTAAAGCTGAAAATTGCACTTGCCCAAGAAGAAAATTATTTTAATGACCGAATCCTGCGAAATTTACTTTTTACGTAATACATTCGTTCTCGGCCGAGTCGTCGAAGGATTCGGATCTTTTATCGCTCAAAACGAGGTATGCGATTATTTTAATCTCTAATGTAACGTTTTAATTACCTCGAACAGCGATTATCTGCGAGTATTTCCTGCCTTGAGCTTCGTAAAAAATAACGATGCAGTGCTGCGTACATACAACACGTGTGTGGTATCCGCAGAGACAATAAAGAGTAATAACCTGGGGTTTAATGCTTGCAAGACGATAAAATATGATTTATCGCTACAACTCTAATAATTTATCCGCAGTTTTGTGGTTTCTTTGGTTCGAGAACCGATGATAAGGACTCGGACTATTAAAGCTTACAGGGCGTCTGAGATAAGCAGGCCGTGCATCGCTCTCAAGGCTCACAGTCTTTCACCTCCTCCGCACGGCGAGCTTCGAGATCGAACAGAAATTCAGATTCTGTTCGGGAAAGCCGATTTCCACCCCTCGCTTCCGTTCGCGAGATTCCCATGCTAAGCGCCGCTACCTCGCGCACCCTGTACACAGCCAGTCCTGCCGCTAAATTGGACTAACCGTAGGATGTGTTTTTTGCCCTACACAAGAAGCTAATTAAGACATTTATCTGTGAGAACAATAACGAGAGTGTATGACCCAAGATGGTGTTTGAGGCGATTAAGTTTGAAACGAAAAAGGCAACTAAGATTTAATTGGGTCTAGAGCGAGGAAATCGAAGACCTTTCCCGTGGCCAAAGATTTTTCCTGGGCAATCAAGGTTTAATTAAATGGCAACAGCTAAAGCGTTTTAATTCAAATTGTTTAACGGAAAACGTAATGGAAATGAGAGTTTGCTCTGGAACTTCGAGTGCTCGGATTACCACAAAGAATTTAGAGAGGGAAAGAATTTATTCATTCATCTCGTGAGAGTCAATGGGTGCATTCAGGGAACGAACGCGCTGCGGCGCTTCGCCGCAGCAGTTGCATTTCTCTGTAGGGCTCATTAAAGCGTATTACGCTGGAAAGTTGGAATTTCTAACGTTGAAGCTTCGTAAGACGCGAATTTACAGCTTCCAGCGAAACGAAATTGTCGGAGAAAAAGCGGTCGGCGAATTCAATTACCACCGATCCGATGATCTATCACACGATTGCATGTTTCGCCTTATTTAACCGACCATTTAACCTGTGTTTTAGGAAAATTTGGCGCAAACACTTCCATTCACAACAGGCCACTTCACGATGAATTATCGACTTCAATTAAAGCGAGCCACCTTAATTCGCTTCCTCAATTATCTCCTTAAGAATTTCACGCCGCAATTTTGGATTTATTAAACAGAACAAAAAATGGTTTTAATAATACAGCGGAAAACCGTAAATTTAGTAAATAAAGACGTTAAAATCATCCCATATTTGCATAAATCCATAATATGGCGATTAACCCAGTTGCCTATCAGTTTTAATGGAACTCTACTACGAGAGAGAATCCCACTAATTTGTCTGATTTAATAAAGCAAACGATTTAAGACCAATATATCAACGTACTGTCAACGTTAACTGCCGGCTAATGGTGCCAGAAGGGTCGAAATAGGGCCCGGATACTGGTCAGTTCTTAGTTCCCGGCGGACTGCGGTTAAAGCTAACAGCACATGCATAATTCGGCCCTAAGAAGCGCACTCGCAGCTGTCGAGTTCGCAGCCAAAACACATGCAAACGTTCTTAGTAAAAACAATATGCGAAGCTGCATATTGGAAAATATCAAATTTCGCAAAATGTATCTAAGGTCGAGGATAAACTGCACCAAAGTCTCTTTTTCAAGGCGTCGACGTGACAGCCAATCAGGACGAAATCTCCGACCACGAAACGTTCCAGCTGGAATTCGATTGGAGTACCAAGAGGTGGTACATCCGCACCATGCAGGACAAATACTGGACCCTGGAAACGGGGGGCGGCATCCAGGCGGCCGGCGACAAACGGTGAGCAAACTCATGCAACTTGTTCCACAGATAAGATTTCGACCGGGATTATCGCTCCTTCCAATCGCCCCCTATTGCGTTTATCGATCTTACGCCCCGCAGCCATATTTGTATAACATTTTAATTTTGTTTTGTTTCGTCTTTCTGTCTCTCTCCCTCCAGCTCCTCAAACGCCCTCTTTGATCTCATCTGGCAAAAGGACGGTTCGGTGGCGTTCCGCGCCAACAACGGCCGTTACGTCATGACCAAGCGCAGCGGACACCTTTTCGCAAACAGTGACGTCATCGATGACGACACTTGCAAGTACTACTTCTACCTGGTCAACCGTCCAATTTTGGTTCTCAAGTGCGAGCAGGGCTTCGTGGGGTACAAATCGTCCGGAAACCTAAAACTCGAGTGCAACAAGGCGACCTACGAGACCATCCGGGTGGAGAGGGGCGAGAAGGGTTTAGTGTACTTTAAGGGTGAGTTGTCGCTTGCTGCTCTAACTTTTGCTGATTTGAGTTATCGCCGAAGGCCAAAACGACAAATACTGGCACTGTGATAGTGAGAGCGTCACTGAAGAATCGGAGGTGCCGGAAGGGTTTTATTTGGAGCTGCGCGAGCCCACTCGCCTCTGCATTAAGGATTCGGCAGGACATTACTTGGCAGCAGGGAAAAACGGGTCTTTCAGGCTAGGAGACACCTCGATAGAAAACGCCACCCAATGGGAGTATTAAGGATTTTTGATTGGGGGTGGTTTTACCATCAGTCTGTCTGCTCAAACGTTTTTATTTTTTGTGCGTGTATATGGGTTTTATCCCGGTTTTAAGGCTGTTTTTGTAGTAGATCAACAGATAATATGATGAAAGTTCCTATTTGGAACATCTCTGTTTACTTCATTACTTTTGTCCCGTGAAGAGGTCCTATTAATCACCAGATAGATTTAAGTGATATTTAATTTCATCATCATTATTGATTATTTATTTACGTGGTTTTTCCTTATCGTTGTGATTTGTCCTCACAGAGTCCCGGTCATTTTCGCCCATCCTAAAGCCAAAACGTAAAACTGCCAAAGCCCTTGGCCTTATGAAATATACATTTTTATAGTCACGTACGTAACTATCGCAATATTTTTTTAGACTACCATGCTTATATTATCAATATCCATTTACATGTCTGTATATAGATTCCTTGGTCCGTGTTTTGCCGGCGCAATAACTACAGTAGGAAACGAGTTAATACCGGATGATGTGCATTTTTTGTGAGAGTTCGGCCTCATTGGAATACGCTTCACGCATCACCTATCGCTTGAATATTTATACTTTATAAAGGAACGAAGGGCATTCCTGAGGCGAATAAGTAGTTCTGTTAAGAGTTAGGAATATAATGTTTTAAGTATTTTTATAGCTTTTTTCGTATATACTGCGTGGGTACGTTTTATAGCTACTTACTACGGCGTCTTTTGTATGATGATGAACTTGTACTAGTGAGTTATTTAAATATATTTATGATATTTGTGGACGCACGGGCTTTATTTCGCTTTCCTCGGTATGCATTCTTACTCTTTCCGTTATTGCAAGTCGGACTGGCGCAGTGCCAGCGGTCACCAGTAAAGCCTCCGTCGATGCTGCTCTATATGCAGATGCGATTCATATAGATAACTATCTATTCACCCTGGCCGGTTTTTCTCCATAACTTTTATATTTCAGAGCATCGCACCGTGCCGGTGCTGCGTAAAATACTGCTAATGCTACCGCACTAATCAAGTGTTTTCTTGCCATACCTGGCACCGTCTACCGTCGATGTAATCTTTTTGATGTTGTTGATAATAACAGCCGCTTTTCTGGTGATTTCCGTTATGTGTGAGGTCATTCGCATGTCTCTATTGAAGTGGATTCCGAGATACTTGATGGGTTGCCCGCTCTGAACCATTGCATTTCCAATTCCGACTGTGTGTAGTTTGCCACGCTTCTCCTCCCCAGAAGTACGACGGTTCCGAGTTTCTGATAGGCGAAGCTGTGGTTGTAAGTGAGGGACCCGTTTCGAGTGTATTCGATTTTTCTGGCGCAAATTTCGTTAATGCGACAGGGGTCTTCCGTTGTGAGCAGGGCACACGAATCTCTTCCAGAAGTTTTCCTAGGTCGACAAGTGAGGAATTTTTTTTCGCCCCGCGCATTAGACTTTCTTCCCAGAAAATTCGTCAAATCGAGGTGTCGAATCTTTTGGTTGGCTGTGGCGTAGAATTCACATTTTTTTGAACAAAAAAATTTGGGCATTATACCGAATTTTGAAACTGGCCAATTTCATTCGCCATAGTGACCAGAAATCGGTCAGACACGAACGGTCAAGATCCGGAATAATCATTATAATTTCAAACGATTTAAGCACAAAGAGGAGGAGAACGGAGGAGCATTTAACGACCGAATGGAAAAAAATGTATTATGAGTTTAATATTAAGTTCGAAGCTCCTTATTAGCCCTATAAAGCATTCCGTATATTTTTTAGAGTAATTTTTCATGTTAAACTCTAATCCGGCCCCCGGCTGTCGTTTCCAGATGTTGTGCGCATTACACAAATTGCATTCCGGAGTCCGTTTTTATGCTCGATAAAATACCAAGTTCAACGGAAATTCCAGATAAGCCTCAAACGCGAACTTTAATCTTTAAACTTTTAATCATGCTCTTTCCCGTCTGATTATTCAACCTCCTATAATACGATTATAGCCTAGGAATCCGAAAGTTTTATAATTCCCTTACGTGGATAAGCGATCTGAATTTGTCCAAAAAAATGACTAAGCTAAAGATTTGCGGTGTCTTGCCCTAATTTATCACGTTGTTTGGGTTCTTTTGGCAAAGAAACCGAGTTTATACGCTCTTTTATTCCCAGCCTATAAACATTCAATAAAAACACCCCGCAGAGCGTTTTAACACCTTTTCCTGCTTGCCAGTGCTGGCACGTAAGAAACCCCGGGATACCAGAATTCCATAAGGGAAAACTCGCTCCAGGAATGGTTGAGAAGCCGGAAAAAAATCACTTCGCTTCTTGTTCCCAGTGTCTGGCATCCAATTTCTTGGGTACCCATAAAAGACGCATTACAGTGTAATATTCTCGGTCTTACTACACGCGGAACAAACTGGAATTAAACGCGTCCCGGAATCCAATATGGCGCCGCAGGTGTCCGGATTAACTCCGCCGGTAATTTATCTGGAAACTTCCGGTTTGTCAAAGAAACTTTACCTGCTCGCCGGATATTTATTATCTGGAATAATCTAGGAAAAGTGGGGAACTTAATGAGGTTCAAGACAATATGGCCAGAGATTAAAATTGCTAATTTTCCTTGTTTGTTTTTTGGAAACCGGTGTAAGCGACTTATATTAATCTTTGTTGCAAAAGCGGATTATGTATTAAGGTTTAATCCAGACACAAACCCACATACACACTCTCTAAAATTGCTTTGAGAAGAGTAATAGATCCCAATTGAGGTTTTTCCCTCCCTATTTTTTTTATCGACTAAATTAAGATAAAGTATGGAAACTGTCGCGCGCGATGTCAGTCGAGATTACGGAAAGTTCCCGTTCATGATGTGGTTAATTTGACCGAATAATCCTTCCACGTGTAGGTAGAGCAGTTTATGTGAAATGCTAATAACGCATATAACATAATGAATTATTAAAGAGCACTTATCTTCACCATAATGTCAGGAAACTCTTCAAAATTCTTCACAACTTGAATGGTGCGATAACAGATGGCGCCAAGGGATCCGCCAACAGTTTAATTACGATTCGACATTAGGTTGTTATGGAACCATCTCTTTCGCCATAACGTCAAGAAAATGGGTTTGTCATAACGAGACAATGAAATTGCAATTCTTTATGTAACACGTTACTTTATAGTATATAAAAAGCAATAGATTATCATAACTATGAGATTATGTAAAGAAACTCAAAACTTCGTAACGTTGGGTTAAGATCACGTCTCGCTTTTTTTCCTCACATCATTTTTCTCTTTCTTATCGTATGCTCCTCATCCAGACCCTGTATATGCATCCACAGGTAGGACAGTCAAGCACATAAACAGGCCTCCCCGAAACAATCCATACAGGTTGTAATATAGATTCGGAGGCAGCTGGGTGCGCACAATCCTCAGTCGAAAAGAGGATGGACTCTGCCTCCCACGTGAGATAGACAAGGACAGGGGCACAGTGCCCCGTTAAGAGCCCCCAACATTCAGTAGGGATTCAAACACGAAAGCAGCCAAAGTTTTACGGGTATATTCCAGAATTTTTACGCGATTTTTCCGGGATACGAGTGAATTCCGCAACTTTTTTTTATACGTAGAGAACCAGTGAATTTTGTGATTTTTTCTTGTCTAAAGTTGGATATAACTGGAGGGTGAGGGGACTAGAGCGGTGCCAAGGAGGAGGTAAGAGATTTGAAAGTTTGTGCGGCAGCCACTTGTGGAATACAGTTCTATTTGGGGGGGTTTTGCGGTGATTGGAATGTCTTTTGAAGCGTTTAGGAGTATGGTTATTTAATATGGATGATACTAATATTAGTTGTAGGAACTGGGTCAGTGCTGCGCAGCGGCAGCACCGCTAGTGATAGTTTTGGACGTGGTTCAAACCTTTCACAGAATCCTATAAAAAAGTGACTAATTAAATCGATTAAAACTCTATTGTTTTGCGTTATATTGCCGATCTGATCTCTATGTCATGGGCATGTGACAATTTTATTAAAATGGTGTTGCATTATTAACGAAATAAAGACTCGAACACAAAAGGGAAAACTATCATACGCCTGTCGGAAGTCTTTAAGTAGGAGGTAGCAGTAAGTTCAGGAGGGAGGAAATTTCAGGTCACTTTTCGATTTTTTCTCTGCTAAAATAAGCTTCGCACGGCAATCACCATTAGTCAGAAAATTCTCTATAGATTTTATGATAAGTAGAAAAATCCTCTCATGTCAAAAGGCGGATTTCCCCTTTAGGCAAGAAAAGTCACTGGAAAATATTTGAAAATTATTAGAATCTGAACAGGCGTATTTTCCTAGCATGCTCAAATTGAAAGGAGACTTCTGTTGAACCTGCGATTTGTACTTTTCAGAATGCTCAGCTAGGAGAGAAATTCGGGTTATAGCTGTGACGCGTCTCTTTTAATATGCTCAACTTGGAATGAAACTCCAATTCAAACTGAATGGGCGCATGGTCTTTATTTAGAATAAATTTGGGTTGAAACCAATCTGTCTTTTCAAATGCTCAACTTGGGGAAACCAGAGTTGAAACTATGGTATTTCTCCTTTACTAAAAGCCATTTAAGAAAAATACTGAGGGGATGGTATCTGTGACGCACCCTTTTTAAGACCTATAAGCTTCAAGGAAACTCGAATTAAACGCGCAATAATGAAAGGACGGTAGATCAGTAAGAAGGCTTTGGTAGGCAACCCGTTAAACATCCATGTATAATGAAGGAGCAATTACAAGGTTGCCATTATTACAAAAAAATACTTTCTTTCATGATTTATTAATTTGTACACATTTTTTCTATTTAGAAAAATATAGGCCTTCATTACAGAAATTCCCTTGCTGCCATTAACAATTTAAAGGATATACACCATGCGTACAATACATCAAAAGAGAAGCTCTTGAAATTCTCCATATGAGAATTAATGGAGACGCTGGCCAATAACTCCATCAACGTTGATACAGGCAAAAGGGGAACACTCGTGACACCCAACTTTCCCCCATTTTACAAATGAATAATATTTTACTCACTGTGCCTATTCCACACGGGTCTACCTAATCTTTATTCTCGAAGTCTGTTTGTGAAACTTTTTTAAATCATGGCCTTTTGCCACGCGAACTTTTGTGTCTGAAACTTGCCGGAAAACGTGTTTATGCCGAACGTAAAACCCCAAAAATAGATTCCTTATCCGTCCGCTTCCTGCTGGTGCAACAAAGCTTTTCACCCGTTTCGCACCCAAATTATGTGGGTAGTTTGTTTAGAAACGTAAAACTAAATTGTTATTTCAGGTCAGAGAAATACATTAGAGGAAAATGAGTCAATTGAGCAACATCTCACTTCGTTTTTGTTTCTGTCTTGCTCATAAAGTAGATTTCTTTAAACGTTACCACTTTTACTTTCAAGTTTCTCCAGACGCAGTTTTGAATTCGTAATTCGCCAGTGCAAATTTTAGGAATATTGGAGACCAACTCTTCGGTCTGGCAACATCGCTTTTTCAGCAAGAGTATCAAAACTAACTGAAGTAAGTTTTATAGAGATTTTTCTATCCTGCTTTCCCATCCTACAGTGCAGTGCTGTGTTGAGCGCCACAAAATATAAATTTTTAATTAAACATTATTATTAAGTTAATTTTTATATTAACATCAATCAATTTTGTTCTCTTATTTTCTTGGAAGTAACTCCTCAGACACCAGTAGAGGTTGTTACAGTGGTGGAATTGCACACTATTCTCAGTTAAATCTGACTGGAAATAACATTTGTCCATTACTAAGGGCTCGGAGGAGCACCCTCGTTAATGTTTCACTGACCAGTCTGTCACTATCTTAAGAATCTAGGAAAAATGAGTCGAAAAATGAGAAATAAACGGTAAACTAAAATGTATGGGAGGTTAATATCTAAAACTGTTGAGAAGGCTGTAGAAACAAAACAATAACGCTTCGATTGTCAGTATTAATGGCGTCTCCGAGTTTGCTCGCGCTTCACTCGTGGAAAATATCAAATTTCCAATGAAAATATGGAAACATTTTGGAAAAGTTTGTACGGAGTTGAAGTTTAATTAAATAGAAACGTAATGAGTGTTCGTACGGGATTGCGCTCGGTCGAAAACATGTAAAAATCGCACGGGTAAAATTCGATTTTATTTGACAATACGGGGCATATCGTTTGGGTTGTGTTCGGATCTCCGAAGTCGCACGATCACCGAGTGCATTCCAGGATAGGACTCAAATTGAAGGTAAGTGAAAGCTTCAACTATTGAGAAGAAAAAAAGTCAGAGGCTGTCGCATGCCCTGCACTGGGCAATGTACTGTATGCTGTGTCGAAAATAAACAGTAACTGAAATTTGTCTTCTCAATGGCTGAAGAATGATAGTTTTTTTTAAATATGATTCCATAAGAATAATTATTCCAAAAGATTTATTTTTTGCCTTCTGTTTTACTGAGAGGATGAAAAATGTACCGCATATTTACTGATATTCCTATGTTTCTGATATCCAATAAAAACCATGAAAATTCCAAACTTCAATAAATAAAAAAAGAAAAAAAATACATTCCCCCAGTACAAAAACATAAAAATTTCCAAGTCACCTCTTGTGCGACGCATTATGAATAATGTAATCAAAGCTTTAGATTTCCTTTGGCAAAGTGTAGCTCGATTCGGCTTTTTACGAACACCTATTTAACATTTATGTTTTATTTACGCTATTGGGAGCCGACAGAAACCTGTAGAAGCCTAGCAGTCTGGATAGTTAATGAGTCTGGATAAATCATTCCCGAATTTGCCGGAAATGGACCAATTTTTTATGTAAATGAATGATTTGCGAATAAGTACCCTCGTAAGTGCATTAGAGTGCTTTTTTGGGGATTGCCCAAAACTAATCGCGCACATATTAGCAACGTTGCATTTAGTTTAGAAACTATGGGGCCCTAATAAGAACCTGTGAAAGTGAGGGTGAAACTTTTTGTCCAACCAAATCGGCCAATGATATTTTTTGTCCAATCAGCGTCTCCAGTACTATAATTTTCTCTTTCACGCCTACAGGGTCGTTCTCAAAAATCATAGAAATCCTCTGGTTTTTTAATACAAACTAGCTAATTATTAGAAAACTAGGACAATAACTAAAAAAACCTAATCAACTCGTCATCCATTGACGTTCCCAACAAAGGTAATAGCGCGCTCTCCTTTCGTGTCTTTGTGCGTGTAACATAAACAAATTAATTAATAATAATTTCCTTTTCATGGCGATGAAGTTTATCGACTCTCAGTAAAAAAGAACTTTCATTGGAACACGTGTTGTCGTCTCACAAATTAATTAGCAGAGAGGTGTAACTAAAAAAACACGTGAAGGAATTACGGACGGTATTTGTACCAGGTGCTGTAATGCATTTGTAATAGGAGATTTTTTTGCATTTGAACACCTGTTTCTAAGGTTAAAATTGACGCTCAACAGGCAGTTATAAAACTGTGAGAATTCCTCTTTCACAACCGGCCTAATTTCCCGTCAAAATCGATCCACTCTTCGTCCTAAATGTACTCGAGAAAGGTCAGCTGAAGTTGTCTGTCTATTATAAAAGCCATTATTCCAGGCTAAAGGAAGTCCGCTGGATGTTTTATGCCGAATGAGCAAACACAATGACCGCAAGACCGGGTCTCATTCATTAATCATAAAACGTGTGTCAAAACCAAAGAAATTATGACTGAAAAATCTAGCAACGAAATTGGCCAAGCCGAAATTACTGTTAAATAAATTTTTAACGGGGAAGCGAGCCTCAAAGTATTCTTATAACGCATTGGATAACTCAAACTACAGATGTTTTTATAATGCATCCGGAATGAGTGTTTCCTGTAATGGCGCCTATTTAGTATTAGGTTTAATGGCTTTCCCGATATTAGTCCGAAATGGCTTCGTCAAATATTCAATATGTAGATTATTATTCATTCAGGAACATAATTAAGCTCCAAACGGACGCTGATTGGTTATTTGTAATAATTCACGTCAATTTTTTTTTCATTCACAGAAAGTAGACACTCTAAAAAGGAAGCGGAAATGCTTTTTAAATGCTTATGGTAATGAATGAGACAGTCAACAGGCTCATAAGGGTGTGGTCCTTCATTCACAAACGCCCTTATTTCGTATAAAATCGATAGGTCTTATTCTAGATATGCAGGGAAAATTGATCACCTATGTCATTGTTTACTTTATATTTGAAATCTGAGAAAATTTCTCAGGGTGTGACGTTCAATGGCATTGCCATTGAGTATGTGAGTTAGTGGGCCATATTGAATACACATTGTGGCCCTCCCTTCATAGGTCATCTATATGTTTGTCTGCAAAACTATTACGATTTGTTTAAGTTTGTTTTATGATAATATTGACAGTTTTTATATATGTACAGTGTGTTCATTATGGGCATCTCGTGAATAAAGAAATCTCTCGTGCACTAAACGCTACGCAAATTGGAAATTTTGACTCTTCATGGATTGATATTAACGCATACCACCTAGGAAAAGCTGAAAAAAACTGAAATTTGATTTCTGATGCTAAATCCGAGATACTAATTTCAATTCTACATTCAGATTTGTTTTAATTGTTTTTCAAAATGTTCTTTCAATTCAAGCTCCAGGGCTTTGTTTTACAAATATTCTATATTGATTAACACTGTCAGTTTTAGTCATTTAATTAGTGCCTCTAATACGCATTAGAAATAAATTATATCGTTATTGATTACCTTGATTCGAACACGAAATTGTGCGTTTGCAATATACATGAAATTTACCAGAGACGGCTAACGACTAAAAACATTTCAATTGGATGTTTCAAATAAACCAAACAAACATATTATAACTTCGCAACTTTATGGCAAACAAATTTTATTAATTCTCGAAACGGGAAAATCTTTTACCTAATAAAACCGACTTTAAAACTCTTTCCTACCGAAAGTAGTCGAGAAGACTTCCTTGCACAACTAAATGGATTTCCATTTAAGATAAAACTAAAAAAGAAGCGATTCCTCGTTGAAGCTTTCAGGACGACTTCCGCGGAAATGCTGAGCTTTTTCCCTTCTTCTCTCCTTTCGAAAAAAAATGGGCTCTAATTTTATGAATTTTCTGAGAGTCAATTTTTACCTGAAAAAATCTGAACTTCAATGTGGCAACGCTTCTGGATAGGACTATTATTACCAGACGCGACAAGAGCGTCCCGTGGCGTTGCCGGACTGATCGCTTTTTTCCCTTTTATTCCAAAAAAATGTGTATTTTTTTGGGTGATTTGCTCATGTTAAGGATCTCTTCCCCTTGCGTGTTGCAATTAAAGTCGAAATATCGGTTTCCCTCCAATGTCGTGAGAAATCCGTAACAGGTTGCTATAAAAATCGGAAAACGCTCGTATCTGCATTATGAACCGATCAAAATGCATAAAAGTGACGCAATTTGCATCGAACGTCGCTGTTGGAGCGGTAAAAATGCGAAATTGGCGTCAGCAAATATTTCCTACACACACGTTTTCCTACTTCTCATCTATTCAAAGACCTTTTTCCTTCGGAATCCAGTCACTGCTCAGAAACACTGGCAACATTGCCGGTTTTTTCTTGAAACAAAAGAACCGAGCCCTGTTGCTATTTCATGAAACAATGTTTGCTCATTGTACTCGATATTATTTACCCCGCGGCAGAAAAGCATTCAGGGGATTGTCTTCCAGATTGTTTTAAATTGAAATTACAGCTGCTGCGACAAGTAAGTTTAGGTACATTGCAATCACGCTAAGCCTGGAAATATTAATTGTTCAAACTACGAAGATAAATGCAATGCGGCCCTTAGTTTACAAGCAACGGGTGTCCGATATATTATTCCCCTTTTGCCTCTGGTATAAATAAACCCACACTAATTATTGTTGTACGGATTCCTGTAGTCTTTGAGCTCGGTTTTACGTGTTTGTACATAAATTTGCAGAAAGTTTTACATGTGAAGGGATACAGAGAGAAGGCCCGGGTTTCGGATGAATTCCACATGCCGCCTCATGTGAAGACCAACAGATACCCAAAAACCGCATTGCTTTGTTTTGTCGCTCTAGTCAAAATCAAATTCTCCTTGAGGGTTTCCCAGAAAGACAAATATAGATCTGATCAATCGGGATAGTTCAGGTTAGAGAGACCACAATCCACTGGAACAGATAACTGCAGCATGCAAAAAAGAGGCAGAGGTGACGAACTGAACCTGAAGGAACCTCATATCCATCAACGCTTCATTGAAAACTACAGTTTGTCAAGGTGTTTGTTAAATTTGTAGGATTTTTAGAGAGGCAGACACAAGTTAGTGTTGAAGAGGAACGAACTAATCTGATTTAATTTCATTAATTAACGGTAGACCCAAACGTGTATAAATTTATCGTGGAGACTCAAATGCACATTGGGCAAGAGAGGGACCTTCCTCCTATGCCAGTTTGCTGGAACTGACTTGTTTTTTTTCGCAGCGATCTAAAGGTGGCGAACATGAACAATACACCCGTAAATATAAACCCAAAGCAGGATTTCATTTTATTCCCCAAACAAAACTGTGTTTTATCTAATATTACTTCCTTTTATTCAAAGCATTGGAAGCATGGATGCTTTCAGGTTTTCCCTTTTTTTCCTTTCTCGGCTCAAATGAAAATCCATTTAGCGATTGAAGAAGTTGGGCTCGTTAGTAAGGAAAAACGCGCCAAATTTGAGCTGTCGATTTTACAAAGGCGAAATGTATTGTCTTTTTCTACGTAATTTGAGTCCACTGTTTTTCCTTTCACTTTGCTGAGTTTTTTCGGAAGTAGCTTACGGCAAACGGGCCTCTTTTGGTAAATGCCGCGAGATAAATGATTGGTCCCATAAATTAGATATTGGAAACACCGGCTCTTATCCCGAAAATGCACGACCTAAAATTCCAGTCAATACGTTACTTTGATACGGAAATTGACGGGAGAATAACGAGGACCCATTGATGCCCGACAAATAGGAGACAATCAATCGTTTATGAGACATGAAGCACGTACTCTGTTCCAATATATCAAAGTACCCAGGACTAATATGGGAGATCGGTTTGGGGAGATTGGGATTGCGTTAAAAATCTCCAATATCACCCTAATAGTGTGTGTTTCTCTAAGAGAACTTGGGAACAACGCGCTAACACAGCTGAAGTTCTTAGTCTGACAGCTAGTACATGTCACGTGTTTTTAACACAGCAGGGCTTGTGCAGCGCTGCCATGATTGACATAAAGTATTAGATTCTCGCAATTTAAGCACATTAATGCAAAAATGGTTGTGTAACAATAATAATCGATAAATCATTGCGCCTATTTTTGTTACTGAGTTTTGTCTGTTTTATGTAATAATAAAACGCTATTTTTCCAATGTAACATTTCGCAAACCAAATATCTCAATGAAACGCAAACATACACGAACCCAATTTGCATGATTTCATTGTGAAAAATATATTTTTGTTAAGCCTATTATGCCACTCAATGGTCTTCTGAAATTATGTTATTTGAAATAATATCTGATTCTCGTGGAAATAATGGAGTTTTCGAAGTGAAAACATTACATATAAATTGTTATTCAAGAAAACAAATTCGCTTCTCAAGTCGACGAAAAGCAACAATGGCAGATAAATATTTGATTGCAGGCGGGTTATAATTTAACAGCAGGAAGTTTCGGTTTTATTCGGCCGGCATGCGCCCCATGAGAGTCAGGTAAACTGATATTTTCGGGTATAAAAATTCAAGCTGCCGTAAACTACTTTACGGACTTTTTACGTTTTTACTTCTCCTGTGCCGGTTCGACCACAATTTTCCGGTAAAAGGAAAGTTTATCAGGGTCAACGGCAAATGTGAAGACCTAGATAATTTACCTTAACTTGATATAAACATAAGAGACTGAAGGGATGTTGAATATTGCCTCACCAGCCATCCCGGAATTATTAGAGACTGTGCAAAACCGTCTCTTGCCACTTTTAAAGTTGAGGCGGAAAGTTTAAAGGTGAAATTTTATGAGTGAAATTATAATTACGTTTTTAACTAAATTGTAATTTCTAGGAAGAAATATAGTCAGATAGATTACATAAATTCTTTTTAAATTTACAGCTGTTTGCTCCCATCACAATTTAGCCTAATTTTTCCACTAATTAACAGAAATGTATGAATTTAACCATTCACAGAAAATAGAAACGACACATAGCTCTTTTGATTCACATCAATCACGGATTCACGACTGGTGCCGGGGGAGCTGTCAAAACTTGTCCGGAGTTGACATATTGTAACATTTCTTTTAAGACGGAGCAACTGAACAAATGACTTACTTTCTGCGATATATAATTTAGGGTTGGGATTTTCAGCATTTACGCAGAAGTATATGCAATTAATATGAGTAAAGTCATAAAATTACGAAACGGAACTTGAATCAATGTTGTCCCGCATCTCGGAACTAAAGAAGATATTGACAAACGGTTTACGGCATTTTACAGAGCTTGTCGAGGCGATGAATTTGATCTATTTTTAAGGCTATTGGCATACGTTTGCTCGAGTTATCACGGTTTAAAGTTTGAAAAGTAGCAAAAATGAGTACCTCTCATCATTTGACATTTTTTGAAAACATTCCGGAATTTTCAATGTGCCATTTATCGGTTCATTCGACTCATGTGGGGCCTATATTGACTGTGGATATATCAATTGTGGCCATGGAGCTTTGGAAAGGCATTTTTTTCGAACTGTCATTTTCTATACAAAAATATCGGAAACATTAAGGGCTAAAATGATGCTGTGTCTCGGAAAAAAATGCTCGGAATCAGTTACGAGTTTTTACGAGCCTCCAACATTCAACTGTGCCATTGTTTTTGCATGAAATTCCTTACGAGTATCAGACATTTTATACCTACGAAACTTCTAAACGTTTGAAAAAATAATTAGCGAACGGTAAAATCAATATCGAAAGTCAAACTACCTTAATTGCTACTCCATAATGAACCAACTTCAGCCTTCTTTTACGTCGTACTCCCATGCACTTTCACAAAATGATTACCGCTCTTGCACACCACAAAAGGAAAAGACTTTTTTTCATGACACTAATAGCAGGTACACGACACGCACCTTTACTGACTCAATTTGAGCTACACCAGTAACTTATCTCACTAGTCGTTGAAGCAAAAGTACGTCCGATATCCCGATTAATAGTTTCCGATTACGAACACCTTATTGGTTGCGGCGGTAACACTAGACTGAATCATCTATGAAACGATATAGATACGAAAAATGACAAAAACTACGGTTTGCCTTTTGCAAAGGTACTAGTCATAGGGCGAATCATAACGATACAATCGCTCCAAATATTTGAATAACTTTCCAACCTTTTTTGCGAGCGTACAGCTCATTGATCGAATCACGGCGACCATACAAAGAATATTATACAGTATCCCAATATAATTGATATATATTGAATATTACAGATATTGAAGATTTTTCAAGAATTATGGACATAATGCGACATACATTTAATTAACGTTAAATGAATTAAGATAGTTACAATATTCTCCAGGAATCATGAAAGGAATGCGAAATGCAATTAATCGGACAAATTTATCAAAACTTGCTGTTACGAATTTTATAGCTTTGAAGTATACAAGAAACTTCACACTACCTTTTGCAAAAGTGCCACCCATAGATCGAACGATAAGGACGACACAATGGTTTGAAACCATTCAAAAAACTTTTACAACATTTTTGCGAGCACACGGTTCACCCGTTGAACTATGGTAATGATTCACGGCACGAAATAGTATTTATATTCGAATTTAGATATTTCTACCTATGGGAGATATGGAAAGCTAATTTGGTAAATAATAATTTCATCCCAATGCGGGACACCCTTATTACGAACATACTGTGTTTGAAATTTAATATTTCTATGTATTGTCGATTCTATGAATTAATCATATTCATGAATACATCAATTAAGCTCCTGAATCGCAAAAAATAAGTACCAAATTCATTTCCTATCGTAAAAACTAAACTAGAAATATTTTCCGGCTAATTTGGTGGATGCAATATTACCATTTTTTGCGACGGGCCTTTCGTTACTCTACGGTTCTTTTGATTAAAATGAGTTCTATCATGTGCTTCTCTACTTGCACATAATTCGTCAACCTCATTTATCACTTTACAGCGGCAGAACAGATCGTGAGGATAGGCATGGAAACCAAAAGTGTTTCTCTCAGTATTCTTACGAAGCAGATATTCGTCATTCTCACGAAAGCTATAGGAATTAATGTCATAAAATGCTATGCTTTTAAAACTAGAAAAAGCAGCCCCATTGAACAATATGAGAATATACAGTGTGTCCTATTTGCTAAAGTCACATTTTTCTGGAACACCCTCTATATTGCTATTTGTTAAACATTTTAGCCCATTTTTCGAAAATCAAAACGGCTATAAAAGAGACATTCGTAGCCCTGTACAATGTCACAGATTTCAGACACGTCCACTGCTTTAATGAATGTATCAGTGGCGTAGTGCGCTGCAATCCCAGCCAGTGGTGACGAAGAAAAGGTATTTTGAGCAAACGATTGATAAAAAATGGAGGTATTTGAAATTATTATCTTACGGCATTGCTTACGTTATGTTTTCCTCGCCAAAAGACACACTCATATTTTCTCTTTGGGGTCCTAAAAAATTTGCAATTTATAAGCAAACCCAAATGTGCTCGTTATTTATTCCGTTTTTTGCCGATGGTTATTTGCGAAAATTTGTTTGCTTACTGCTTGAAGGAAAGACCCTTTTGCTTTCTTCACAATCTTCATTGACTTGTTGAAATCCCAAACACAGAAACTCAAAGCTTCTGTGCCCTTCCAGCAAGTATTCCACCTAAATTTATTGTTATTTAGTTTCCCCCAAAAACTTTCCTGGGCTTGGAACACCAGCCGCAATGCCTTCAGGACCCAATAAAATTATCTTAAAACTTGCGAGAACGTGACTCGCAAAAGAAATTTCCGCTTTTAATTAGTCTTTTAAGGCTAATCAATGCGCCTAACGAGAACGATTTTTTGTCTCTATATTTTGCACGTGAAGCCTATTTATAGTGATTTTAAGCTGAAAATCATCGCAATTAACCTTTTAGACCTTTTAGTAAGGGCCCCGTCATCGTCTCTAAATTGCGCTTCCCAGGGTTCCTTACCAATTACGTAATTCTCCCCGGGGCCTCCCCGGATGCATCCAGAAATTTCGAATCAAAATTGAGCCTGCCTATTAATTTCCTAATTAACGACGGCGTTATCTAATTGCCAACTCGCGTTTCGCCATGCAAAATGCAACCGAAAGTTTCACCGAAAACTATATCGTTTAATTCGCTTAAACTAGGGGATTTGTGTATATGTTTGTTATGAATGCTCTAGGATTTTCGTTATTAAATTCGATTTCGTCGATGATAAGAGATAAACGTCCATTTATCGGATTGTACCTGGAACAAACCGTCTTCAAAGTGCTGTTACGTGCATGCATGATTACTCAATAATTGCAATTACGTTAAAACATATCCGGATCTGACAAGTGCACATCGTGCTGCATGCACCTGAAACTGGTCACAAAGCGTATTATAAACTCAATAGTCGCTATTCCTGAAAATTGAAAAAACATCAGTGGCGTCATCCAGCATGCTTATATAACGAGAAAATATCTGCTCGTGATTTTTTTTACTTCAAGCATACAGTAACGTCATCCTGTATGATCGTGTTCGCCTCACGCAAGTTCGTTCTAATTCAGATTAGACTAGATCATTATTATACGTATACATATATTAAATTTTAGATCATTAAGGGCAATTTCATCATTTAAAAACATATATAGAGCTTGAATTTTTAATCTGCCACCTCGGGATGTTCCGCGTTTGGTCCCTCAGGCTCAGAAGATAAGGAAACAAATTTAGCCCTTCTTTCCCGACAAATCGATATATCATTTCGCGAGCTCGCATAAACATCACTTGGAGGTGGCGTTACATTTGGAATGGATCCAACTTTGAAGCCTACACCTCGACGGGCATATATATATTTTATCGGAATTTGATAACTACGTGTCTATAAATCTCGAGAATGACTAAAGTTCTCGTGCCGGATAATTTACCGTCTTCGGAGGGTTGTTTTTGCGTTGTTCGATTATTAATCTTCCAACTTTTCTCACGGGGCGGGGTAAACGCGATAAATAAGAAGTCGGAATTAGGGTGCGTATATGACCTGCGATTTTGTTGGGAAAATGTCTGTAATAATTCGAAATTCCATCACCATTTGGTCGAGAAGTTTGAGTTTGTGCTGTGGCAGAGGTTTGGTGTAAGGTTTGTCTTCATCAGATGGTCAATGAACATGAGTTTATGTTTGGACAGTAATTTGGTAAAAAAATTGTCTTTGGCAGAAGGCCAAAAAAGTTAAGTGTTTGGGACTTTCCTAATATTTATTAATTCCTAAGTTTCTTTTATTTGTGTTTGAAAATTTTGTCGTTTGAATTATTCATTAATAGAATTTTAATAATTCAAGATGCTATAAAAATGAGAAAACTATTACAGTTTGTAATAATAGTATTTATTAGTCCAGAAAGGCGATTAATATCGCAACTAAATCTGCAAAACGAATTCTGTATCCATGGGAACAAATAACAAATTACGATACGAATTTTGATGCTGAATTGTGAAAGTTTCCAAGTCCAGTTTTTTGAAGGAAAAGTGTCGCTTGTGCAATAACCCTCATTTTTATACCCTCTTTCAAACTATATTTGAGGCGACTCTAATTTTTGAAACATTCACTTCACGAGTACCGGGTTTACCACAAGAATCTTCGACATATCTAAATCCAGTAGCGTCTGTAAATCCAAAAGAAACTGCAAACGATTTTCTAAAGGAAGGGTCATGCTTGTGTAATATACCCGAATTTTGTATTCCCTTTCAAACCCCGTTTAGGACGACCCAGATTTTTCATAAATTCACTTTGTGAATCCCCAATTTCCATAGGACCATGATTCGCGCGCCCGATGTTGCCAAATAATAAAATTTTTCCCTGAGAGATTCTATTTTTGTTATTTTACAGGTGGTTGTGCCAGAAACGTAGAGTTAACTGTACTCTCTCAGGCTCATTCGATACCTCCCGTACCTTGAAAGAAAACAATTTTTAAACTGAGCTAATAATAAAGATTTATCGCCGATGCTCGAAAACTAGTTAAAAGCATGAAACTTCCTATAAATCACTTATAACGATGGAAAAGTTTTAACAAATTTCCTAGTCGCAGATAATTCTTTTTCTATTTTCGCAGGGGAGCGACGACAGCCTCCGCTATTCATAGATCTAATTTATGGCACAAACACCCTGGAGATTGCTCTAAAAACTATTCAAAATACATTATAGAGGCGAACTTTCCTTCGACGTACATATTTATGTCGACACGTGCGACTGTCGTCTCTGTGAATCAAACTTTGGCAAACAACTAACGCAAGCCGCAAAACTAGTTAATGCAGACAGACCTTAATCACCGAAATATATATTTCGGAGTCGGTGAAACCTCGCACAACTAATACTAAAACACAATTACCGGCATCAGAAGTTCTAGATGTTTCTTGAGTGTATTTAGTAATTAGACTTCGAATGAGGTCTCTGCTTCGATAAATTATGCAAAGGGGGAAATGAAAACTGGCTCTCAGGCAAAATAGGCAACAAATCTTTATTATCGAGTTTAATTCGCCACAAGCTGAACGTCCGAATTAATTTGGAAAAACTCATATTTCTCAGTTTATACAACCGGAAACCAGCTAATGCTAACCATAAAGAAAATTAGAAGCAGTTTAACCTCAGGCTTAAATTTATACCATCTCGTGATGGTGTCGGGGAAAGTCTGTTGTTAATTTGGCCGTAAGCCACCCACCTTAATTCTTTACTTTAACTGCATGCAGAAATTCATTGATCCGACTATAGGAGGATCTTATGTTTATGTTATATCATCTCGTGTTGATGTCGGAAAAGTCGCTTGTTAACCTATCTGTAATTTATCTACCTTAGTTTTTGGTTTCCTTCATTGTGGGCATTAAATGAGCGCTAAACCAAACAACCATCCCTCAACCTACTTAACCGAGACCCAAATTCAGAAGCCTAACGTAGTCGAATAACTTTAAATATTATTATATAGGCTTATGAGTTTCAGTGCCGATTTTACTGGAGAAGTTTGGCGGTAAAATTACACCCTTTTACTGTTTACCCCTTTACGATTATGGCCCTCAGGCAGGGGCATAAATTATGGTAAATCCTGGCCTTGAGCATGCATACATAAAATAGAACCACGCTGACCAAGTAGTCTAATGTGGGTTTTGATAAAATGAGATAAAGTAATTAAGCAGTTTCAATAATAAAATAATTCCCTATAGAAAAATTTGGGTGGTACTGCAATGGGTTAAAAAAAGTCAAGGAAAAAGTTCTATATAAAATTCATGGAGGTTCTGAGAAAGGAAGCACGTCAATGATATTTATAAATACTGAAACCTCATAATCAAGGACGACTTTAAAAAAATTGAATATACCACTGAATGTCAGGCGTATTGATAACTCATAAAACTTTGTTTGGAACACTGCGATGGGGAAATTAGGGTCGCATCGAGAAATGAACAGCACTTTAATAAAATCGAGTTTTTATTAACTTAAAAGTCAATATTATCTTTTTTTTTCTCAGTTTTAATCTATTTTTAAAATCCCCTCTGGGAACGACGCTCATACTGGCAGCGCCACTGCAAAATTCTTCATAATTCCTTCCATGGATGATATGATTCATGTCAAGAACTCTCATGCTTTTGCAAACTACAGATTTCTTTTGTTTCCAAAATCCTGTGACCTATACTGAGTGACGCATGCCCTGCAGCTTGGTACAAGGTTGTCAGGATTTGAGATTGTATTTAACCTCTTTTAGTTTTTAATTGAAATTGTTCAAATATTGGAAGACGGATGCGTGCCATGACGATTTAAAAATAATTAGATAGTTTAAATTGTTATTAAATAGTTGTTAGTACCTTGTATCTTGTGAGATCCATGTCGACGTGGCAACCACGCCCCCGCCGTAGACCGTTTTTTGTTCTTTGTTAAGGGAACAGACACCCCCTCTGGGGGTCTTATGTAGTACAACTGGTCTTGTGAAGTGGCGAGTCGTTTGCCTTGCCTCGTTATTCTTCGTTTTTATAGATATTGTTTAGTACGTAAATAATTAGTTTCTTGTAATAAACTGTAACTAAAGTTAGAAAAATTGTAAGTTGAGACTGAGATGCAAGATGTATCGCAGAGACTGTAAACTCAAGGGGGCCTGAGCATGATTACCCAGTTCATAATTGTGTTAACGGCTATATTGGCCATTCCCGGATCCCGGTAGCGTCAGCGAAATACATTAAATTTGATGTTTAGAGCCGGAATGATTTTACTTCGGTCCTACAAGAAGAATGTAGTCACTGTCGACCCTTCATTGGTTACAAAAATACTGAAAACGCAAGAAAACGGATTTAATGGCGCAGCAATGCCAGGAGAAACATTCCTTAGCTTCTTTACGGTATATTTCAACATAATCTCTTTCCACTCAGATTATCAAATACCTGTACTTTTATCGGACTGGCTTTTGAAAACTTGGATCGAAACCGATTTCCAGGTTCAAAAGCTTATTTTTGAGATAAGAAATAGCTTATTGGCCTCCTATTGAAACTTTTGCATGGCGCTTTAGACGCATGTATAGCGATAAGGGTGCGATTTCCCCTTCTGGGACTGAGTAAAAAAATAACTTCGCTTTGGCACGATAATTGAAATTGAATTTTTCTTTCAGATCAAAACTTAAGATGCTGCTTTTCGGTTCATTCGGAGTGCACAGAATATGGATGTTCCTTTTGTTCATCAAAGGTAAGACGCTTTATTTCCCCAGTAATGCTCCTCTGGAATGGATCGGGTAAAACTTCACTGATCGCGTCGAATTAGCAGCTATCACCAAGAGCCCTAAAAGGCCCTTCGGGGACGACCAATTTCCACCCCATCTCGATTTATAACAACCCGTGACGTCCCCAACCAATCTCAACTGAAATGAAATCACAAATTGACAAGTGAATGTGCTTTCCAAACAATAAAAGGACGATTTTCCCCTCAGGTGTCGTATTATGTTTATTACCTTGCGAGGGTAGTTTAGAATAAAACGATAGAGCGGCTTTGTAATAGCAACAATCGATAAAAATTCATTTCGTCGCTTTATGTGGTGGCTGCGCCTCAACAAAAGCACCTGGAAGATGAACGCTTGTGGGTAAATAAAAGCGATGAGAGAAGCATATTTCAGAAAATTGAGTAATTTTTCGATAATTAAAACTGCGGCCTACACAAACATCTCTTGTGGTGTTTTCTTTCGTGAAAGTTGGAAAATAAAATATCCCCTAAGGCAATAATAATCAAAAGCAGCACTTTTTTGTGCCAATGAGAGATGACGTTGGCGTAGAGTTTACAAATATCGCCAGCAATACAAGTTGTTGCCTTTCTATATACAGGGTCTGCCTTTGGGAGATGACATCGTCCGTATATGGAAAATTGTAAGTTTTTGAAGTTTGTATAAACAATATTCTAATTCGACCCTAAAGATAAAAATGACAAAGCCATTTTCATTGAAAAAATTTCAATGTTTCATTTAAAAAAATGAAGTAAGGGTCAGTTTCCAGTGTAAACGAAAGTTGTATTAGTTTGAAAATAATTTTTAAATGTCGGGTTTTCTCCATAAAACAAAAGTACAAACTTCAAAAATGCATTAAACTTGTAATTTTCCATATACGGATGATGTCAGCTCCCAAAAGCGGGCCCTGTATAGTTATGTTTGATTGTATTTTCAGCAGACATCAAAATTTTACTGCGTCTTTTAGTTGAAACGGACTCATATTAGAAACGCCAGATTTTCCGCTAATATACTGCCGAATAAGTGATCCTGCAGTTGAGGAAACAGATTTTTATGTATGTCGTCAAGGTGATGTAATCAGTTTGATTATTTTCTAGCATAAACTTTTCTTGTCGAACGAAATAAGTATACTTGTTTGGAACGTAGCTGACAGTATTTTTATGATGCTCATACAAGCACGCAATCAATTATTTTAACCAGCTGTGTTCGAAATTTACAGTTCTGCGACTTGAAATGGCGAAAAACAGATTCCTCTTACCTAGAGCAATTTTTGATTTTACTAAACACTCGGGCAACATCACATTGCGTGTATTTGGCGTAACAACAATTTCGCACCTACAGACAAAATTTATTCGATAAAACATGAGATCTTGTTATATTATATATGACAAATAACCTTGTTGACACGCCAGGGCCGAGTCATTAACGTAAAAATATGGCCGCGTTGGCAAGTGGAAAGAGGCATTATTTCAATGTCCCTGTCACTCCGGCCTCCCCCGGTAAGGTATTAATTTCCAGGCTCTAAAACAGAGGCGATGTGTGGAATGAATAGAGGCTCTTAAGCGCGAATAAACAATGCACTATAGGCCATAAATAATTAGGTGCTGAGGCGTGGAATGTTGGGGAACTAGAGATACTTTACTTTCAATTAAGGTCGTAAGTGTCGTTTCCAAAAATATTGAGCTAGTTCAATGTCCAATTGACCGTGCCTTTAATTACCGAGCGTTCGTAATTGGCTTTCGAGATCAAGTTCGGCCATTCGCGATAATACGCTCTATTTTCAGGAATTTGATTATTTTGCCCGTAACAAGTGGCCTCATCGATTAATTGCCTTTTATGGATAGTGGTTTTATTGCATTTAGCGCTTTATCAATTTCAATTAAAAAGTATAGTTGGTAATCGAAATTTTCCTGTAATATACTGCCCATAATATCGTGGAATTTTCAAATGAGGAAGCTTTGCGAATTTACGATTCCTTTGTTTGCATTTAAAAACAGTTATTTAAATAAAGCATCCTGTATATTCTGGCATTTTTTCATTCGGCTATGCAGTAGCGTTAGCAGCAACCAAAATCTCCGCGATTAAGCTTTTTCTGCTCGGTGTACCATTTGTTTTTACTTCCTGTGAAACTCCCACACAAACTCCCGTACTCTATATGAAGAAGATTGTTCTATCCGTTCTATCAAATAGTCGGAAGTTCCTCCGGGAGGAAAAAGTCGGCTTCGAAAACCCTGTGTTTAAAACCTGTTCGCACACTCTTAGAAAGTGCATATCCAGTGTATCCAAGATAAGAATATCTAGTGTTGGCAACTTTTCCTGCAAGATCAATTCCATGAAAATGGAAAAATCGTCTTATGCTTTGACTTCATCGTTGCTATGGAATTAAACTATCTTGCTAGCAAAGTTGTCAGGAGTTTGAAAACTGGGCCTAACGACTTTAGGGACGCTGTATTCTAACTACTGTGCACACAATATCTCTACTTTTTCGAGATATTTGATGCCAAGTGCTTTAAACTACGTTTAACTAAAGTGAATTTTTCGTGTGTCTCGTGTGACACTGTTTTTACGAGTTCCAAAGGAAAAGTTTCAGCCAGAAGAGAGCAACTTTAGTTCACAAATAGCTAAAGTCAGTGACGTAGAGGAGTGCGTAAAGTAAATGGCGGTGGGAATAAAAATTTTGAAAGAATTATATAGTTATTATTATGTATTAGAAAACTTGTTTTGTGGATGTTTCGCCCCTTTAAAGTACACTTGTTAGTTATTATGCTGAAATTTTCAATTCTACTGAATAAATTTTTGAATTTCGTATATACTCAGTATACCATTTTTAAGTATTCCATGAGTGGCGTATTGTGGATGGTGGTAATAGACATTCTATTATGCTACTTGGTATTTGGTAAGTTGGTGATTAGTAAATTGTTGTTACTTCGATATACTCAACCAAATTTATCACATCTGAAAATTTGATTGTCCTTTGAAAATAAAAATTGGGATGTTAAAAAAAATGATTTTCGAACGCAGCTCGTCAGACCAACTGATTCTCCTCTATACCTTCAATGGACAAGTGCGGCTGACTCAGTTTAGAAATTAAACTCTATTACTTATTATAAAATTTGCAGTTTAGAATTTCTGGTCAAAACAGTATAGTTGGGGGTTTAAAATAAAATCAGTGCCATAGAGATAACGAGAGAAATGAAACTAAGTGGAAAAATAGAAGAAGGCAAAGGTTAGAGAGCCCCAATGAAAACACTGTTTCTTAATTGGGAAAATCGAGATCTCTTAATTGAGGAAAACTTAGAAAAACGACATCCAGAAAGGAAAAGTATTACATTGAAGTTCTCAATTAAAGCACCCTGCATGTTGGACCATTTTTTGTTTATGCTTGTTACATGGTCAATTATGGATTTTATATATTATGTCTCTCATTTGGCAATTTTATATTCTAATAATGATCTATAGCTAGGTTGTATCCAAATGAGAGATCCTTTATAGTCGTAAAATGCCTGATTTCGTAGGGCAAAATATGTTTTTGTCTTGTGAAATAGTCATTTGCTTCCATTATGTGACATCAACCCACCAGGTACTCTGACGTCACTAGTTTTATCTACGTTAAGAGATACCAGGGAAGTTTAGTTTAGTTTCACCTTAGTTTTAAGTTGGATCACCCAGAGAAATTCGCGACGTATGCTCAGAAGCACTGGCCTGTCTTAGTTTATTCTAAGGTATAGCTCTGCTTCCTGCTTTGACATAAAATTTGTTTATTTTTGTCCCAAACCGAAGTGTTTCATCATTCGCCTCTCGAACCAATAAAAGAAACTTCACAAAGAGCCTGATTGAAACATTTCTATGGGTTTTAAAAAAGGCATTTTGCATCAGAGATACGTAAGTCACATTCGCCAAGACTGCACAAGAATCTCAAATAAACCTCTGTGGAGCGCACTTCTAAAAATAAACGTGTCACCTAGCTGCGTTTAAATATTCCGGAATTCTCAAGGAGTGAACCTTTTTCTTGACAACCTCATTAAAATTTCAACCCTTATCATTCGAATACGGCACTTGCCAGTTGCGTTCCAGAATATGCCATGGGACATAATGCAAACAGAAACAATGCGAAACCAAATTCTGACAATTCAGCCTTAACTAAGGATATCCTGGAAAGTCCTGGAAGTTAGTCTTAGTTTCTTAAAGGACAAAAGCTATGCTCCGGAGCATGCAGATGAATTAATAAGAAGTACTTCGGGATTATTTTCCATAGAATTAGCGACCTTTTCTCGTTTTCGTCAAATTTACGACCTGAAATGGATGTTAAAGCGGAATGCAAATCCGACATTAACCGGGATTCGTGAACTTTCATTTTTCACGTCTAAGCGGCCATTTGATTTTATTTCAACTACACTCCGGCGACGGTAATTACCGGCTGGACAGGCAAAATGTCCGGCCGACCTGCGAAAGGAGTTCTTTAACGAATTTCCCGTCCATTGTTTAATTGGGCGTCCGCTTTACCCGGGTTTTCGGGGCTAAATCTGAGGGATTATAATTAAATTCGGGAAGCTGTATTGGTTACATAGGCAAAACGATACAAACTAAAATTATAAGTCTTAGTAACATGTATGGTTATTTCACCTTACTCGTAGTAAACTTCAAAGCAATTTTGAGGTCAGAGGCGGTACTCTGACGTCATCAACTTGAGTTCGTGTCACTCCTATGTGTTCCTAACGAGGACATAAACTGCTCCGTTCCCCAACTATTTAGTCGATATTTCAGCCATCAAGCAACCTAAATTTAAAAACACGAAAATTCGATTCCCGGACAGAAAAAACAGAGGACGTTTTTTCTTTGAATAAAACAAACACTAATCATAATTCGAATCCCAGCTGTTCTGAAAATCCCAAATTGAAGAGACCTTTATCTTTTCTTAAAAGCAAGGGGAGCTGTGACCCTTCGGCTGGAAAGAAACAATACTATAATTATTTTTTCAGAAGGAAGCGAATTTTTCAACATGGAAATTAGTGACGAGGCAGACTACGTCGTAATTATAGAAACGATTATTATAAAAAAAAATAATTACTGATGATAAATGGCGATTTTTTGAGGTCTGTTCTCTATGAGGAACCCGAAGTGGAGAACTTTTTCCCCAGTAATTATTAACGGTCAGGAATTTCCAGACTCAAAGCAATACTTGGGCGATTATTCCTTATTCATATATCATTCACATACATGATCACCTTAGTAAATTTCTTAAAACACTTAAACTAAAAGTTAACATCGGCAACGTCGCATTGTGGTTACTTCTAGCGGACTCGAGGCGCCAAGTAAACATTTATACACCCACACATGACACACTACAATGCGCTTATTAACGCGTTGTTGCCAGTAGTTCTACAAGAATTGCACCTACGATTACGGAAATTATGAAGTTGTAGAAGGTCCTTGACATGTGTTTTAATTAGTTTCCCGTGTATGCGAGGTGTTCTATATAAAATATGGCATTTCGTGGCGGAAAATGCTGGGCGCAGGTCCAGCTTTAGGGGTCACAAATCCGAATCTCGTCTGGGGTGTGCAAACATCAAAGGATAATGTACTTGCCCTGTTCGTAGCTGGAGGAAGTTCTGGAAAAACGTGTTCTTGCGTGAAAGAATAGGAACAATAATAGAAAAAATTCGGATATAGAGAAAATTAGAGGAAAAGGAGCTTATTGGATATTGATACGTTCCGTGCCCATCGGATATAATCTTTTGTAATGGGCAATAATAAAGGTCCCGATTGATTGGCATTTTGAAGAGGAAGCAACGGAATTCGTTTTGTGCGCACAAATAATATATTATAGAGCTGCCACCTTCATCAATCTATATAATATATATTATTTCACTCACAAAAAATGCAACATTATCTCGTTTTTTAGCTGGGTTAATACTTGAAACGTAAATTCAAGTGTCTCCACTTCTATAAAACAACGCCCTTCACCCCAAGCCACGAGAAACTGCCTCGAACTAAACATTCGGTCCAGGTGATCATTTAGGTCACGGACTCTTCCTTCATTTCTCACCGCACTTCCCCCGCACTATTTAATTGCACATAAAGCGAAAAAAAATTCCCTCATGAAAAAGGGCATTTTATCCCCAATTCTCCTCCCTAGATGACAGAGGTGGGCTATTTGTATATGAATAGGTATTGTTGTTATTCGAGCAAAGAAACTTACGAGCGACATTGCATTCAAATTTGCGATGCCTAGGACTCCTCACTGATATCTTCGAGGTATGAATGGCCTTTCAGCTTTAAGGGCGAGCTTTCAAAAGGCCCTCTTCGATGGAGGGTTTTATGGCTTGGCTTTGTATTTTGTTTGTATTGGGGGTGTTTATATAGGACTCGCTCGTTTTTCTTCAAAACCATCTTTGTTTTTCCAATATTTTCTTTTCTTTTTTGTAATTGACGGTAAACGCCGGAATAAGATATGTATATTTGGAGGAGCGAGGGTAAAATTCTGGTTACGAACAAAGTTGTTCGAACACAATTTTCCGGCAAATAGTAGTTGTAAATGATGAAAATTTCCATTTTGTTTTGTGTTTCTAGAGCTCCTTGTTCCCTTAATCGGGATCGGAATGTATATTCTTGTCTCGAATACATGCTCCGGGCTTTCGGATTAAATAACTCACTTTATTTTTATTCTATCAGTCGCGAATTTAAATGGGGAGATAATCGACGCTTCGAGGGTAATGTAATGGAATCCCAGCAAGCTCATCCATTAAGAAAATCATTGCTGATTTCATCACAGGTAAACGCCTTAATGGCCGTCGATAGGCCTAATAATTACAACATTGCAGAAACCTAACTCATTTTAATGCCTATTTAGTTAATTCCGAAAAATCGCATACCGAAATCCTCATTAGCGCGATTGATTCTTTCATTTGACAAATTTTACCTGAATTCGGGAATTTCCCTTCGCGTTTAGAACAAAAGGAGAAATGTGCTTTCTTGGAAGTTCCTGATTTAGCATAATTCGTTTAGCATTCGTCAAGGCGTCAAATGGAAAAAAATTATTTTGGAAAGTTCTTTCCGATGGTCTGAACCCTGCCTAAGTAATTTTAGGTAAGTGAAGAAGTTTCGAGGAGTTCTCCATTTTAGATTAGATTTTTCCAATTATTTTTAGTTCGTTGCCCACCGAAATTAACAGATTCGCTGTGAAATTCTCTCGCTACAAAGTTGGAAATAATTTCGGCGAAATTTCATCTTTGGAAATTGTTTGCCAGCTTGCTTAGAATGGCCGGGGAAAGGTAAATCTTTAAACAAGGTTATGAAGGGAATCGATTCGTATTACTATATCTACTAATAAATTTTAAATTCTCAAGTTTTCCACGGATATCCATTAGTTTAAAACTTTCCGTATTTCAACCCATTAAAACTTTTCCACAGTTTTAACTTCGTTGCAGGAAGACATTGAAGTGAATATTTCATCCCAATAAACACCGAAGAATACGTAACATACCATTTTCCACCTCTAGAAGAGAGACACGCGTTTTTCAATTCCCAGGCCCGTGACCTCGCTGATAACCCCGGATATTTCCTGAAGCTGTTCCAGGGCTCTGCATCCCTTAATTTTAAACGAAACTCGGTGGTAGTGGCGGTTAAGGGATGTTTCGCATGTTTTTAGAGCTCGATAAACGTCGGTTATTGGTTTTGATGGTAAACCCAGCTGCGCTCAACCCGGTTATGTGTTGCAAGTATGGAATATTTGGTTGTGAAATGTTTAATGGGATCTACCATCACTCGAAAGAAATATACATAGTATAGGATTATAGTTGCCTTCAGTAGTTTGTCCTGAATTTGTCGCTTATTACATAAAAAGAGTCGCTGTTAATTCAAAACAAGGAATTGAACATTTATTTAATAATTTAATAGTTTTTAATCCCAAGACAGTATGCAAGTCAAGGGCTAAATTAGGTAATAAAAGATAAACTATGGTCTACGAGTCTAAAATACGCCACTGAGACGTATCGAGTGACGTTAGTGACTTCAAGTTTAAACGGTGGAAGTACAGTGGGAGCAAATGTCTATTTCACAGGGTAAAAATTAGTTATAATCTCAGTTAGGTGAACTAACATGAGTTAAATTTGTGCCTTTTATGAGTCTAATTTTTGCCAATAAAAATTAATTAAAAGTTCACTCATGGGCTACAATGCACTTACAAAACAGAAAGCACAACGTTAATGTAGCAAGTACTAATTACATTAAAAGCTAGAAATTAAAGCTTAAATGAGGCCAGTTTTGCTAGATGTAATTATTTAACGCAGTTCCCTGGTTTTACGGGGCAGTTTTCCCCATTAGGGGACAGCTTGTTTGTAGGCCACATTTGTGCTTTACAGAAAAGATTTCTTTTGAACTTCCGCTTGTACAAACTTTACATAAAAAATCCAGACTTTATCTAGAGAAGATTCTACTATTACTATTCGCTAACGATTACCCGTTTACCTCGATAATTGATGCTAATACTAAAATCAAGGTACCCTCAGGGAACACGTCTATTCAAAACCATGCACGTATTATGTATAGATGGTCGTTTAACTTCCAGACTCGCTATGAAGGCAATTTTCCGGTAAACGAGCCCGGCAGATGACACTTTAAAGTTCATATTTAAACCTCTCTTTGCCATCCCAGCGACCCATAAAAACCCCTATCATATGACGTAATCTTCTATTTGCGAGGCATAGGTGGGTAAATACGTTTTTCACGATCTTACGCCACATTGTCGGACTAATGTCGCAACACGGTCGATTTGCTCAGCTCAAAAGTATTCTAATTACGAAGTTGCTACAGGGTTAATTAATAACCCCATAGGTCATTATCAGCAGCAGCGGCAGAAGTTGTAGATACTCTCCGTGTCGGGGATGAACGAAAAAGTTTTAGATTCGTTTATGGAGTTGAGTGAGTTGGGGATGATGGACGTTTGTCA
Source organism: Euwallacea similis (assembly GCF_039881205.1). Classification (NCBI taxonomy): domain Eukaryota; kingdom Metazoa; phylum Arthropoda; class Insecta; order Coleoptera; family Curculionidae; genus Euwallacea; species Euwallacea similis. The sequence continues at coordinate 904,134 of NC_089609.1, forward strand.
TTAGAAAAGAGGGTAATGGGTCAATTAGAAGCTTCAGTGACAGTCACAAATAGGATCAGCAGGGCGCTGGCAAAGCTTAATGTCAACACCGTTTTTAAAATCGCTCAGATAATCCATCAGAGATAGGAATCGTCCAGGAACAAACAAAATCCTTTATTATCTCCAGGAGTTTACAGAGATTTGAGGAGTTGCGGTTCTGTATACATATATCGGCACCACAGAACTGACTATAAATATCAGGGTCGTGGAGTATAAAAGAAATTACAGATTGTGACAGCAGTGTGGAAGCATGTATTCTCCGAATATGTACATTACTTTATCCAATGATTCCGTTGCCTTTGTTAATGCCCAATGTCGATATGGACGAATCATCAAAAAGAGATTTCCACGGACGAACCTCATTTTCGAATGTAATTTGACTCTCCGTAAAAGTCAGATTTCTAGCAGGATTTGAAAGTTTTTGAAGTAACTCTGAACAGAATTTCCTGAATGCAAATTGTTAAGCATGGTCGGAACACACGTTTTTTATGATCTTATGCCATACACATTTGTTGCAATAAAAATACCTACCGTGTTAAGAAATAAAGGTCCATTCACTATATTATCAAGAGGCTTTTAGGTTAATACGATAAATTTAAAACCTTTTTAATGGCAAAACAAATCTTGGTCGTTTTATGATATCAAAAATTACTGTAGCGTGACTCTCCGACCAATTGCGGTTTATTATTACCATCACTTTTTAAAGTCCACTTTGCAACTTCCTTTTTATTAAAGAAATTGCAGCTTAATGTGGGACAATTTCCGCACCAAATTGTATTTGAAATATAAATAAATAATTTGTATATTTCGCATTTGGCTCGTACGGTTATTCAAGCATCAAATTCTATAATTTTGAACAATATTAGCCGAAGCATGAAATTGTTCTCATATTGTGTATGTTGTTATGTCGCACAAAGTAAACTTATCATTCATTCTGATACAAAATTTTCGGCACGTATACGCTTTAATCCTGATCTTTTGTCACCGTTTTTGCCTCCTAATATGATGGGTTATATTCATGATTTATGGTGTTTGCTCGCCTGCTCTGTCTTGCCCGCTTTTTTAATGTTTCGCCGCGGGCTTAAGATGATTTATCGCCGACCTTGTAAACACTACAGTCGCTCCTCAGACGCCCCATTTATGGAGAATTGTGTATACGTGTGTGTTTTAAATTAATGCGATTGTATGATTTATAGCCATAGAGTGGTGATACCGTGGCAGGAGCAATCTCCATGTTAAAGTGAATTGAAAACGCTTTATAATATCGCACGACGTAATAACATCGCTGCTTATGTGAAGCAGCCTTTGATCGGGTTTAATTTCGCAATTCGCTCTGAAGCAATTTTCATCATAGAAAATTTTGCGAGCAAACTAGTGCTTTTATTGCAAACATCCCTCGATATATGGAACTTCACTGTAAATATCTCAAAAGGGAAAATTGGAACGTACCGCCAGAATTTCCCCGGCAAATTCCCTTTAAACCGCACTCATTTCGAATGCACGAAGAAATATCTCTGACTATAAAGAGAATCAGGTCCTGTGAAATATATACGACCCAGAAGAGTCAATTTATTAGATATGCTACACTCATGCCAAATTTAAAGTGGCACAGATAGATGTGACTGTGCATAAAGATCTATCTCTAGAGCTCTAATATTAGATACCCATATGGAACCACGCTAATTAATTGTATTTGAATTTGTGCCTAAATATCCGAACAGGGCTAAAATTAGAACACTCGCAGTACAGATCGCTCTCTATTAGGTATGCTTAAAGCCCGTAATAATTTCTTAGTTTTTAGTAGCTTCAGAACAAAAATAGTAAGATATCAGACTTTATGCACGTAAGCTTAACATATAGTAGAACAGTTCCATAAATGTAGGACAAACAGAGCCATGAAGAGGAGCAGAACACTTGAAGACAATTTCTAAAATTTATTTTTGCCTTATGTAATAGTCATTCTGCCCCACTATGTGTCAGTACTCCTTCAGGTGGCATCACTTGCCACAGCACTCCTTCTCCAGATCATCACGTTCTCCATTGTTGTCTAACATTTCACTGCTTCTCGTAATCATGAATTGAGCATAAATTTGACCTCCAAATCCTGCCTCTACTGACGGTGGTACGTTGGATGAGTCACACTTAAGAATTCTGCAAAACATGCGGCGTCATCTGTTTTCAAGGTTGCCAAGATGAAGACAAGACGTCTTTTAAATTTACCTATGTTTAAACGTTCGTGTTCTTTGAATTCCACGTACAAAGCTATTAGTCCATGACTTTGAACTATATAACGTTTAGCGGAATGATTCTCAAGTAATTTCAGTGCAATTACCCGATAAAGCTGGAACAAGACAACCCTTAAACGCGGCCAATCCATCTCACTTCCTAGTCCCGACAGGCCAAAGTTTGTAAGTTTAACTTGGACAAGTTAACCCATTATTCTTTTATTTTGGGAGAGACGTAAGCAGAATCTATTCTCGTGTAATGTTAGAGAAAGGAGGGATTTGGCAAATCGAATAACTGGAATGTTAATTTTGGTTAATCCAGAAAAAGGCATCAGAAAATACGAATAATGTGATGGCAACGCGGCCTAACTGGATGGAATCTACACAGAGGCCTCGATATTGTTTATAAACAAACGTAAATCGCTGTGTTACCACTTTTACGCTTAACTGGTCAGTTACCGATAATTGTGTCTGAAAATTTATTAATATTAGCTAATTGAATGGTAAATTCCCAGTCCGGTGTTAAAACAAGGGCTCGAAACCGATTATCCATGCCGCAATTCAATTTACACTACTCTTCAGTTCATTAGCTTGATCAATACAACGTGATTGGCAACCGACACAATGGCACTAATAGCAACTTTCAAAGCTCTAACACTCGAAATGGGGATATCAGATTTTGAATGTGTTAGCTTTGATTCAAACAATAACAAAGGGAAAATTTGAGAATGAAATTTTCCATTTAAATTATTTACGAGAGTGGTCGCCTTCAGACTTACAATGTGATATGCTTTTGTATATTGCTACGATTCGTGTTCAATTAACTGTGAAATTATAGTTGGTGATCCGGCAACTCTGAACAATGCAGAGAATAAAAAATGTATTACGCGATGTTGTCATTTTTGTATCTCCTCTTCCTAAGGTGAACTAATAGGGGCATTTTCAGTAAATAAGGTCATTAAATTGCCATCAAGAGAGGTTTCCTCGAATCGCCCCATTTTTACGAGTTTTGAAGGTTCGAGGAAGACGCGATAAATCACCTCCTGGGACGCCGCCTCCGAAACAATATCGGTCAACAATCGTCTTCCAGCGGGACACACATTCAATTTACGGGTAACAATAAGGAACATCCGTCTGAAATCGAAGTTTCCAACTGCCTTATCTCGACAGGGCACGTCAATGGAAACGTCTAACAATACGTTTCTCTTTATGAAGCCGCACGCCCGTCACTCCATGCCATTCAATAACGAGAAATTTGCTATCTCTCAGAGAAATAGACTGTTACTATTGGTGCTTAGGTTATGGAGAAGGCCATAAAAGAGAATATTTCGAACCATTTGCTGGGTAATAAAAGAAACTAGATTTGAGCCCAGGAGGCGCTATTTGTCGTGTTTTGGAGCTCTTCCCCAAATTGATTTAGTTCTAGTGAAATTTGGGGAGTTTTTACCGTCGGCTGGGTAATCAAATGCGGAGGAAAGATCTCTAAGGAGTGCCCTTTTTGTGCTAAAATGCCATATAATTTACAGCTATATGTAATAATAATTGTGTACCATTTGCCGTGTATTAGAATGCACTCAATAGGTTTCCCAGGGGTATAATTTTTACGTTACAGTACTCCGCTTCCTAATCACTGTGACAGTTATGTTTCGACGGACATTTAATAATGAAAGATATTATTTTACCATTGTGGGCAAAACTGAAGATATTCAATTACATCATGTTTTTACGATAAAGTGAATATAAACGTACAATTTCTAACTGTAGTTAAATTCAATCAATCTTTCTTCCAAAGCCATTGACTATTAAAATTTGCATTTCTCTTCACTGCCCAGCGGCTGTCATTGCTTGCAATTATATATTTGGTGCTGTAAATCGTATAGCCATCCTTGTTTATTGCATACACTTCTAAGGAATGTGACGTAATGGTACAGTAATACAAATTTTAATGGTAAAAATCTGCTTTTGATTGGGTCGTTTTCAGTTTAAATTGGTATAATTTAAAGCATCATAAATATAGTTTACTTTGAGTGAGTAATTTGTTACTTTGACGTGTTTTCTATGTTACTTTTTCGGTGAAAGATATACAAATAATTTAACTTTACCGGAGAAAATGACGTCGCATTTGTCTGTGTCCAAACCCAAATCGGTCATCTTAATATATTATGTTTGCCTAACTTGCTACATGACAATCGACAAAACAGTCCAATTTTCCGAGTGGGCGGCCAGAAGAAAAGCAAGATCGGTGACTGATAACCCGAAAAAGTTCTATTTTCAACCTGGAAAGGAGTTGCGAGGGCGGAACGTTCTTTCATGTCACTCTTTCTGGATATTTCACGGGTATTTAACAAAAAAGATCCTGAGTGTTCGATACCTCCTCGGTCACGTTTCAGTATATTATAGCACGATCTATTTTCGTCTGAGTCTTTGTTTTTAAATGTTTAATCTTGCAACCCAAGGGAGCTTCTTGAAATAATGGATTTTCCATTACGCTCTCTGCAAGGAAGTTGGAACTTGAAGCTTCAATCAGATATTGCCTTTAATGCACTTTCGTCAGGCAATTTTTCTATTCTCATTAATAAGTAAATTGGTATTAGCTCACGCGATGGTCATAATTGTCATTGATAAGAGAGGCTTTAGAGGGCTTCGTTACTTCCAACAAAATCCAACATACAGTTCTTTATATCTCGATTTTCCACGGCCTACACAACCAAATTCAATGCTGCCGCTGATATAAAAGACAAATAAAATTTCCCTAAATACACAGGATGGCGTACTCCCCAAGGGCTCCGAAGGGTACACGATGACATTTAACTAAAAAGGGTGGCTTGCCGGATGTTGCCTCTGTAGAAATTGGAAATGTGCGTATCCTTTTTATCAAATACGGTTTTCGGTTCCACATCCAGTTAATTCCCAAGTGGGATTTTCCCAGACAGCTTCGTGTTTGATCAGCCATTGGCAGAGAATGGATCGGGATTACGGCCACGATGGCAAAAACCGGTTTGTTTAATTTTTTCCATATTTTGGATTTATGCCGTATTTTTATGGGGCTTCATGGAGACAGGTCACGTAAAAAACCTGGGTGCCCTTCGAGATATAAAAACGGCCTCCTATTTCAGATTGCAACGCGTCAGATGGGGGAGTTAAATACAATAAAATACTGCCTTACGACTGACGTTATCATTTCTATACGCGCCGTATTTGGGAAATGGCTTTTTCGGCGAACATGTGTAATTAATTTCGTTAACGTTAATGGAAAATTTAATTGACGTAGGGATGTAGGTAGAAAGGTAAATCAGAACTCCTAAGCAATCGACCCGTCAGTTAAAAGAATAACAAAAGTTCAGGTTTGTTGTGTATAGATATTGATGAAGCGAACGCAGCTTCGGGCATTGGGAGTTTGTTTATTTTTATTACTCGTAAAAGCTTCTTCTAATTACTGTAAATTTATTAATTTAGAAGCCAGCGTTGCTGAACTACAATATCAAAACATGGCATAAGTAATTAGATTGATTCTACAATAACAATTCAATTCAGTTCATTACGGAAAAAACAGTGTTAATATTAAATTACTAACTATATTTGAAAATACATTTGTAAACATATAAAGCACATGCGTTTTGGACAAAAATTTCACCTATAGAGATTTCAAATTTCATGTCGCAAACATTGCAGAACCTAGGAGGAAAAAAAGGAATTTGAATTTAACTTTAATACCTTATGTATATTAAAGCCTTGTTTTCCACTATAGAAATTTTATTGTTCTTTCACCATTTTGTGCAGAATTTGATCCTTCGTTGGGCTCTAACATAAAGTAGTAAGCCGCTCTATGAGAACTTAAACCTAGACACAAAACTGTCATAAAAGCGACATTTCGCGTAATAGCTGTATGCACACAACTATAAAAAAGTCCAATCTCGGTCTATTTACTGAGGGCTCCAGTCTATTTTATGTAAAGACTCCTAAGCCGGGCTTTTTCCTAAAATACGACATCCTTAGCCCGTCGTCTTTGGGCTTCCTGGATCGCCCTTTCCAATTCAATTTCCATCAGGAAAGTTACGGAGTGAGCGAAACTTATTTCTGCCACATCTGAAGGTGGATTTATCGAACTAACGTCTGTTTCGACCAACAACTCGTAATTGTGTGCACGTAGATTCTTTTAGAAGAAGCTGCCTAGGAAATTTTAAACTTTAAGCAGATCCTCGGGTGATTTTTAGGAAATAAGTCGGATTAAATTTGCATAAGTCAGTAGAAACTCGAATAGAATGCAGAGAGGAAAAGTAATTTTTGTTAGAGACTTTGTAAAGGAAAATCAGGTGTAATGCTGTTTTCTTGTTTGTATATGTTGCTGTTTACAGCATTGAAAATTTAAGATTTGACACCTGTATGATCAATTTGTCATTCTGACAAGCAAACATCTCTAATATACCAGAAGGATACTTCTTTCACTTTCTAAACCACTATTTTCAATATCAAATATTGTCTACTAAAACCTGTAACTTTTCTTACTGTGCCTCTGTCATCATGAGTCATATATCTGTCTCTGTTCTTTGATCGCTGTTAGAAACAGACGGAAAGTCTCCTTCTGTCTTCTGTCCTTCTTCTAGATTCTCCTTCTGTCACTGTGATTAATGAAATTCATAGGATACTTGAATACAGTGGCCCAGTGCCAATTTCTAGCATTAAAAAATTTTATGGGAGTGTATGGTTTTATTAATGCGATTGTGTTATTTAGGTGAGATAATTTTTTCATAAATGCAAATTCTTGTTTAGGGTTTAAATATATGTAAATTTATCAGTTTGTTAATAAGTTATTATGATTATAATTAAACATTAAGTATATTCAATATTCGTTGAATTGCGGCATTTTGGAAAAATAAAATGAGAATAAATGGGAAAGGCTCAAACTAGAACAGAAACTCAAAACTACGGAATGAATAAAGCAAAAAAAGGGCAAAAGTTATAAACGCAATTTAACAACAAAAACTATCAACGAATAAGCCAAAAATGTTGGTAGAGATAACTTTCTGTGAAATATTTTTAAGACCCTTTTTACTCATTTTGCTGTTCTATTCTCATCCTTCAAGCTCATGCAAAGAACCATTGTTACACGGTAAATTTAAAATGTAAACTAAGGAAACACGACCAGACCGATTCTTCCGGAACAAAAAGCGGATTTTTCCTAATTACAATCAACCCGCGCCGTGTCCCTTGGGAGCCCCTCTGCATTTTCTCTCCCCCTGGGGCGCTTTTTGTTTCCCGGTTTAACTTTTCTGTGGTCTTCCCGGCTCAAATGCTCCTCGCCCTACACTTTACTTAACGGGGCAAAAACGTGTGGGTAAATATCGGAAAAATAAATTGAGGCGGTTTTAAAATTTATTTTCTACCCCGGGTCGGGGTGTAATTTCCCGCGAAAATCGCCTTTGGGTTAAGCGAATAAAATGAGATAGCTTAAATTTTTGTCTTCATTTAGGTCCGATTTTTTAAACTCGGGCTAACTTTACCAGCAACGTAATTTCCATATACAGAGTGTCCTTTTCGAAAGCTCAAACGTGGAAATCTCGGTTATCACAAAAGATTCGAGGTAGACTCAATTGGTTGCGCAATTTAGAGTTCAAGAATATGCCGTTTGAGCTCCAAATTGCCCAACTTTGCCCCAATACCAACCTCGCATATTTTATGGTTACCGCGACTCTCATTGTTGGACTCTAGACACGAACATTCACTAGAAACGACGAAAGCAAAACAGAGCGTTGGTCAACTTTCCTATTTTCGTGGAAATCCTGGGAATCTTGCTGGTCGAGGCGATTGAGACAGTAAAAAAAGTGTTCACGTAAGTATTGATTAGGAGATCCGGGTAAGCCCGAACTCCGGAAATTAGGTACTCCCACTGTAAACAAGACCCTTGGTGTAGCTTCCCGCTTTTAATGTGCACTAATCGATTCCAGCCAGGCGACATAATACTCTGTCTGAATCTCCTATTTATAGTCCCCAAAAGCAAATCTCTGCCTGGAAATTATCCATAACAATCCTCTTGTTATTAGCCATGCGGGCGGCGTTTCATATTAAGTCGAGCAAGATATCCTTTTCTACAAGACCTCCTACGTAACCCATTTCAAGCTAAAGCTTCGTTGGCAATTGTGCACCTGTAACCCACCCCTAACGGCACGCAAATGTTTAAAAAACCGTTAGAAAGGCGGCCCCGCATTGCGGCTTTTTTTTTTGTTAAATTATGGTCAGCTAATTTGGGCGGCTAAGGCTGGTCCACACTGAACTTTTCAAGGCCTCGGCATTATTGTGAATCCGGCAAAGCTTGGGATATCCTCGCGTTTCAATCTTGTAAAGTACGCGTTCGCGCTATAAATCTTCAACTTTGAGGATAAATTATTGTATGCGCACTTGCATAATACAAATGCCTTTAAGCTTTAAGCTAACAGCGGCTGGAAGTTTTTCAGCTTGCTTGCACAATAAAATAATATCGATTTCATCCGGCAAACTCAATTGGCTAAATGGGTTTTCTCCCTGTGATAAATTGCGTTTTTCCACCATATTGTGTTATATACCCAAGAGGCGGTTGTGACTAATTAAGGACGGCGTAATTAATTTTAATGGTTTACGTAGGCTACTTGTTGCCCCTCGAAATCCCCTTGACACCGGCCGCAACATTTTTTGATTTTTAAATTGAATTTACAAAGAGGTTCGTAAGCAGCAACCAACTTGCTTCGAAATGTTTGTCTGAGTCGCTTCAGGTACCTGCGTTATAAACGAAGATGACGCACGATTGAGGCGTGGTTTCCCGATTATCACGCTGGCATTGGTCTAACGGACATTTGTTTGTTGAGTTGCTATTGGTAACCCGTCACGTGCCTTTGTTTACATCGTGATCACCTGGAATGTGGATGCGCTACAAGGGTTGTTGCCACTGTGACAAAAAACGATGTCCGATAAAAGCAACACATATTTCGGCACGACATTCGTTGTTTTCCCAATTAAACTTTTCCACACGCTCGCCGTATCGCGCATTGGGCCCATTATCAAGATTTCGGAAACTAATTTATTTAAACTATGAATGGCGTGGCGGTCGAAGGATTAACCGAGGAAATGACGAAGAAAAGTCACGAAAACAGGCGACCGTGACCGGCCTGGTCACGATATCGTGGAGGAAACCTGTTGGTTTTATCATCCATCCAGGGGATTATAAAAAGAATTTAATAGCCGCAAATTGAGGGGTTTGTGTGTTGAATAATTAAAAGTTGCACGTTAAAAACGTGTTCCGAAGTCGTTTGTTTTAATTACACGTTTTTAAAATCAAGGTTTTTTGCGCACGCAGTAACAATTCACAAACTCCCAAAACTAAAAAACTACTGAAAAAGGTCAATTTGCAAATTGCAGCCCACGTATAGTTGAGCAAGTCGAGCGTCGGAGTATGAGCGCCCATTAACCGACGCCCTTTGTGAATTCAGTGAAATGCGATCCCTGTTATTCCCGGGAAATTGTTAATAATAATCTACTGCGTTCTTGACGAGAAGGCAGAGACAGCTTAGAGCCAATTTGCAATAAATTGTCCATGCCCTGGATTAGTGCGTGAACTAAATTAAAATTGTGTAATTTCTTCTGCATATATATGTATGTAGAAATATGCGTTTCAACAAACAAGGGCAATTTGAATTTGTCATAGGTAAACAAACGTGCCCCATAAATATACTGCAGTGCATGCAGACGCGTATGTGCGACCGCTGAATGTGCCTAAATCACTATTTTATTTAGAGATTTTTCATTATTTTACGATTGAAAACTGTGGCACAACAAAATCGTTTCCATGATATTATTTGTCACAGTTTTTCCAGGAAGAACTTCTCTTATTGGCAACGTTGTGATTTGCATTTGTTTGGATTCAAAATGACGATTTTGCATCGTTGTCATGACAACATTGCCTGTTTTCAACACAATAACGTCAAATTCCACGATCAGAAACAAATTGCGACATTGCCGTTTTGTTGCTTTAATCAACATTTTTGGAATTAGACATTTCTCTGTCGTTTCCCGCCTTGTGCTCCGTACCGATGTGGGCCAGCAATATTTTATGCATGGAATTGGTTTCTGCCATAGACGTCAGCCCAAAATGCATCCGCTGCTGGCGTTTTCAAGGGCATATAAATATTTACCAATTCTGTCCAACCCGGACGTTTAAAGTTTGAAGAGGAACTGAGCATTTCAGTTCGAATTCCCTACTGGGAAATAATATGCAGGAATTAAGATTGTGTAAGCTGCAGCTGAAATTTAGGAGACCCCTCAAATTTTGACTGGCACAGAAAGTCTTTCTGAGCTCTTAAAGTCCTTCAAATCCTGTTTTAGAAAAATCTTTGACTTCAGATTTTTATACATTCGGCAACGATACGTTAAATAAGTTACAATTTTTCGATTTATTCAGAGCAAATTTGTTGGACACGAACCCGCATATTGTAGAATTTCGCAACAGTTTTGTAATGAAAACCTAACGGGGAAAATATAGTTTACAGATTTTTTCCATTATTTTCGGCCTTTAATGGCCAAATTCCTAACATCGAGCAGAAATGCATTTCAATAACCTATCAATAAACTTTCTCCATGTCAATAACTGTGTGTGTCCCGTTTGGCCTAAACGCTTAATAATTTAACAATCACATTCTTTGTCGGTCTTACAGTACACAGTATTAATTTTTAACTAGTCCTTAATAATTCAACGGTTTAATCTGTGTTAACCGAATTATTCTGGACGTTTCGGTGCATTTTTCACTTTCAGCACATTCGCAATGGATTACGCCACTGACAACTTGTTTTGAACCACCTTTTAATCCGGAAAAATATCAAGCTAAAGTGGCTCGATCTTCTCTCCCATTAAACTTTTTAAAAACTTGAGTTTTTTAAAAGACATTTTCGACTTACCTCAACCACCTTACCTGAACGTATCCAGGAATTGAATTTTAGACAAACTAGAACAAAAATATTACTGCTCTACTAGCCAACCAAAACTTTTAAATATTTTCACCAAATACGTATGTAATTTCTCTATAACTCACGCCAAACTTCAGTGACGTAGGTTTTCATATTGTCAAAAATTAGGACATTCGGCACCGACACTGGAGCTTATTTTTTTTCCAAGTTCTTCTATAACGATTTAACATTTCGGTACCGCCACTGCTAGAGCACTAAATGTCGGAATTTTAGAGGGAAAGCAGAAGCAAGTCTTCGCGAAAATGCCTTGGGAATTCTCGAGGTATTGAGGACTTCAATTGACGTGCCTATTGAAAATTCCAACGTTCAACGAGAACAACTAAGACAATGATTTCTGTTGAAAACCTCTGACTAAACCGCTTTAACTAGGCAATAAGTGAGCGTATCACGAGCAAGGTTTAACTAGGTGATTTTCAAAGGACCTGCCAAAAAACCTTTCTCTGTCATTTATAATTAACTTTCGTATCTCCGGCTGAAATATGCAAATGACGTATTTATTTTAATCCACCTTTAGAGCGAACCCGTTCTCATCCAAGGATGCTTTTGAAAATTTAATTTCAATCCCACGCCTAATCCCGGCCACTTCCATTTCGAAATATACGCATATACTTTTCATTCCTCGACTTGAACATAAACGTCGCTCAAACTCCATTAGCCTCAGAGATAATCCACCATTTTCGCTGCATTCACATGCGTGTACGGGAAAACTTTGAACAATGGAACAAATTTAAACTTGTTAACAAAGCTTAATCAAATCAAACTTCAAACCACAAGGCTGTAACATTAAGGAAGTTGCCTTTGTTGTGGTTTTTGCCAGCTCTGCAGTTCGATACCAATTCCAACTTTTATAAGAAACTCGTGCTAAAAACCAAAAGTTCCCGAGTACAGTCGCAATTGAGTTGGAAAGTTGTATCAATGTATCGCCTGGAATTCTAAACATCGATGCTATTGCGTTGATATACAAAAATGGCAATGCCTCGCTTTGCATTCGTTTTTTTCGCGTAATGGCAAGGGCAAAAATGGTAATAGCAGGATTTCCATTTGTTCGTAAAATGGTCGTCTATGTTGATCAGTGTTATATCTGGTCAAGGAATTAAATGCAGCTCAACAGTGTGGAAACCCTAATTTCTCTTTTGTTGATTTCCCTTTCGTACATGTTTAGGCGATATACAAATTAAATTTCATAGGGTTGAGAGATTTATTTGACCGCGCAAAGCCAGCTAATCAAAACCGCAATGCGCTTGTCATCACTCTTTTGCGCTTTTCTTTATTAAAATTCTTCTCCAATTTGTGTAGATTAAGGTAAAATGACGTATGACCACATAGACGTATTTTCTGCGGCTGTTTTCAAAACTTCATGAATTACGATTTTTCACCAATTTAACGCGGGAATAGAAGAAAACAAAGAAAAAAATGTACCAATTTTTCGTCCGTCTTCTGAATATTTTCCGCAAAGAAATCCTTCGCCATTATGCCAGGAAAATTACAAAGAAAATTTTTTCGCCATTTCAAAATCTTCTAATTATCGCGCAATTTGTATGGAAACCGCCACATTATCATTTATCGGAAGCATTACTCGTAAAACCACATTTCCCATTCGACCATCGACGCCATTCCCCCTGGTAATCTAACGAAGTCCCGACCACTGCACTCAGCAAATAAATTACCCCAATTGATAGATACAATCGCATTGTATTAGGGCACAAATCCATTAGGGTAATCGGCGGCGGGCAGCTTAGAATGGATGCTAAGGGTTAGTGTCTAGAAACACTAGCAATTACCAGCCAAAGCTGTATTAAGACAGGCCCTAAATGGTCCTGACGTCGCCTCATTCCACTGATTGAGGCCTTATTAGCCCTCAATTAAGTGAGTTTACTTTTCTCGAAACTGACCGACATTAAAAATGATTAAATTTAAATGGGAAATCGATGTGTTGTGCACGTGGAAGCCAAATCGATATTGTACTCGAGGACACAATCTTGACGTCTCAATGGAAGGTTTCACTTATTAAAGGCTGATTTTAATTGGGGCTAAACCAGGATAATCGCAAGCTTCATAACTCAGCTCGGCAAAGAGTTGAGGCCGTAAATCCTTTAGAACAATCGACAGAGCGGAGTTTGAGCTTAATGAACTCGGTATTTGAGCTTTATCGTGGCAGTTTCGAGTGCGAACTGTGTCAAGAGGGCGCTTAAATTAAGCAAAGTTAGAGCACACGTCGTCTTGAGAACTTTGCCAGGTTTAATACCACGTTTCAAGCTCTCGCCGGGTGCATGGAGAAAACGCCAACGATAACCATATTATTCTCCGTAGTTAGTTTAGTTTCGGAAAGTGCAACAAAACGGTATTGTGTCCTTTTGTCTCGAAGGAGAATGGCGTGTCTTTGGGGCGTTTAAGTATTAAAGGCTGATGCTTTTGAGGCTTGATCCCAATGGAAATTGCTCTTCAATATCAAAGAAAAGCAACCCCAAAAGCTATAGATAATTATCATAGCTTTAAGATTAGAGTTAGAAGAACTAAAATTTCCAGGAAAGGGGACCAAACAAACTCCCTAATATCACCATCTTTTGGCATAACACAAGGGGGACGTGGTGCGCAAATCTTCCAAAAATGAGTCCCAAAACTGGTATGAAGAACTCCCTAAATATGGTTTATAGATGCTGAAATCTGTGACTTGAGTTTTTTGGAACGGAAAACTCAAGTCACAGATTCAGCGGAGGCATTTAATGGCACAAAAAATTGCAATGAGAACTGAAAGTTACAATTTCCGTCCTTACTTTCTGTTCTAACCTGGGCACCTATAGGACTTTCCCTATGAACATTTCTAATGTCTTACTTTCAATCATGTGATTAAAAGAGTACAAATTAATATTCCAATGGCCCGGTTTTCCTTACTGAGGTAAATTTAAAGCGTATCGGTTTCAAACGAGACCCGACAGATCGGGTTTTATTACCGCCAGGGACGTAAACATGTTTTGACATTTTGCGTTAATAAATACTTATTGGCTTGTCACGTTCGATTGCCATTACCCATGATTTCTGGATTTGATGTTCCATTTGATGCGCCCTCAAAAGCAAACATTCGACGTGAAAAGCCCAAGAAAACGTGAGGTAAAAACGCCATTGCTCCGGCTAGAGTCGTCCATTAGCTATTATTACAATTGCGTTCACCATATTGTCAATAATTTTTTAACTGTATTTGCTTAAAAAATGAGTAATAGTGCTTCACAACTGTTAAATTACGCTTCATCTGCGTCATTGTCAATGGGCCATTAATCAACTCCCATCCGGGATCGATCTGACAATTTGGAGCGATTAAGTCTTTGTGCAGCTCATTGATAATGAGCGGCTAGAGCGACCTTCAATCCTCGATCTATTGCTATTTTTAGTTGATTGCCCTCAGAAGTATTAAATCCTGAGGGAAATCTCATAATTAACACGAAACAACATTCATGGGACGTCAACGAACCGGCCTTAACGCACTGCTTCTGCCGATCTAGGCAAAAAAATGATGGAAAAACCTAAAACAGTCTTTCCGTTGTCTCGCGATAATCTCTAAAAAGGTTTATGTAGAACAGAAAACTATTTATCATCTGCACAACAGGAAGCTTATGGAAATTTTAACGTTGTAAGCCAGGCGAACCACAACAACAGAAATAAGAGATAGTAGGTGAAATATGGGTGAGCGAGATGCGTATCAAAATAAATTGAGTTTAGCTCTAGCTGTGAGCACCGCCACAAAGGGTTTCGTATGGGGATTATTCTGAAATTTTAACGACAAAAATCTCGACTAAATGATCAACCACACAAAAGACCCTATCTCTCCAGCAAAATCCTAATCACTTCCCAATATTGTTGAGATCCCCATTCAGAGTTTCCTATCCTATCCCTTAGATTCCTGGCAAGAATTTAATATTGAATATATGAAATATTCGGGGATATACGGGCGCTGACAGGTAGAAGGAGCGAGATTCGCGTTATTATTAAATCGGGATGCTTTCCAGCTTTCGAATAGCATCGTCACGTGACATTATTTTATACCACGGAAGTTTAGTGAGAAAAATGAGAATATAACCGAGTAGGACCGAGTAGCGGAGCACAAAACCCTTATCCTGACCGGGTCTAATTTTCCGGCTATCGTGATTCCAGATCCGCAGCTCAAAGTCAATCCGAAGTTTTCGATGGAACCCTGCAGATAAAACGAGAGAAAGTTGCTAAACTAATTTCAAAAGACTTAGAGAGAATTCGAGCCATTTGCCCGATACACTCGCACCGATATGTATTGTATCGTTTTGGGACTTCCAAAGCCAATTGATTTGCCACTATAATAGACACATATGCTTCCCACCTTCACGCAAATTTAGGCCGTACGCCAAGTTTTTTGTGGGCATGTTAACAAGATGGGGTAACCAAATAGCTTGTTTGGAGCATGCTCTACTGCGGTAGACAGTTTGAACAATAATGCATTTACTAAGAATGTAGAGCTAGATAAATTAGGTTAATTATGTTTGCATGCATTTCATCAGGATGTGCAAGGGCACGGGGAATTTTGCATATTATCCTACGTAAGTGCCTAAGAAAATTCTCTTCATCATTGAGAATTAAACGTAAAATGTTGAATAAATGGCGAATGCGTCTGACTGCGCAAAAATCTGGTGTTGATGCTTTAATCGTGAAGGAGGCGGCAACATTCGGATAAAAAAACTCATTTTACTATTAATTTGGTCTTCAAGAATACCGAAAAGCAAAATCATCCTAAATTAGCCAAAAGAACGTTATTAATGGGTAATCAAATAAACTGTCCATGAGCATTCGATCTGCCACGTGGATCAAAAATATAAATCAATTTCGACGCGCTGCAAATTCCGATTCTCAGTATGAATTCATAAATGTGATCGGCCCCAATTTGATATGCTGAATACAGCTTCCGATAGAGTCTGACGGCCCTTGAATTCGAAATGAGGTGCAGCCTATTTTTTCCTAGGCCCTAACGGGGGAATTATTCCCATATCTTTTTACGCACGAACGCAAATTCGAAAATTGTAGAATTTTTGAAGTCAGTTCATGAAGGCCACAAAAGATGAGGAAATCTAAGCGAAAACACCCTGAAATTCTTCTTTTTAATTTATGAGGGGTGTGGATATTCCTTGGATATAAATATCATTCCAAAAGATTTGATTAAGTGTATTTTCTATATTTTTCTTAGACCTGCCTTAATTTTACCGATATATCTCGTATAGTTGCTAATACCCCCATAAAAGCTCCAAACTTGTTGCACTTCCTATACATCTATGGATTACCCTTGAAGTACCTTTGAAGACTTATCAATTTACTATCATCTAATGACAAATTTTGCAATATGGCAACACTAAACACGCTACGATAGCTAACATCATCTAACTTGAAGTCGTGTTTGTTGTTAACGAAAGAACCAAGCATGGTTGTCATTTTTTCCGTGCGCTTTATAGGGTCTACATAAACCAAAACAACTGTATTTTTTTGTAATGTTGTTTACAAACAAAGAAAAATCGATTTCTGGATAAAAAACTCGATTGTATTTATTGTTTATGGTGTTCATAGTCTGATAATAAAAAAACATCGTTCATTTCAACATCAAGACACATTTTTCCGTGCTTGCACGATTTTCCGTGTTGACTTCGCCTCACACGGGAAATAACAATTTAAAAAGGGAAAAATGCTATTTTTCGGACTCGTAATGAAATATATTACATATTCCTAGTTTTCCATATCTCTGCTGGCATGCTTGAATCGAATCGAATGGCGATTTTTCAGTTTATAGAGGAAATCTAAGTTTACTTTCGGATGGCTGGATACTTTAACAGTCTGAAATTTTAAATTGAGATTTGTGATTTTTAGCAGACATTCAGGTCTAGAGTGTGCAAATCTCGAGTTGAAGTAAATTTCCATCCTTGCAGTTTATAGATGTACACTTCTGAATACGGAATTTATACGAAACTGCGAGAATCAAAATATTTCGGTTTTTCGTATCTCTGCTGGCATCTGCAAAATTCTGGAAAATGAAAAGTGATACAAAAAATGTTTTTACCATCGAAAAAGGGTATGAAATATTGTTTGAAATGAGAGTCAGTTGAGCGATATGGGTCAACAGGAAAGTGCTTTTTTTTAGGTATAGTGCGGTTAGAATCTGAATGTGAAATGGGCACTGGAAATACGAAGTTTTTTCAATATTTCGAGTAAATGAAATGAGCACCATAATTTATACGACGGGTGGTACGGAATTAGTAAAATTAAGACAATTATTTGCAATTAAATAGTCACTAACCCCCTCCAAACTTATAATTGCTAAAATCCACAATACATCATAAAACTCCACACATCAGTAGAGAAAAAACTTCAATAAAAATGGTTTTATTATTATTTTTTGCATAAAACTACTGTAAGCCCAAAATTTCTTGTCAAACACCGAACAGTTGACCTTCACCATATTGTCGAGAAATATCCTACTTGGAGATAAGCCCGTGGTGGTTTAATGACGTCTCCCTGTTAAAGCGAGTCGAATATATTCCATTTGGAAGGTCGTTTTCTATGCGATAACACCGGCTGCATCCGAAAACCCTTAGGGCCACCGCAAACAGCCCTCCATCTCAACCTAAGCACGTAGATAAACAAAATAAAAAACACCTCGCCAGATAGCCAACCACTTTTTCAGGACACTTTAGGGGAACAAGCTTCGTCGTGTAAATATTTTGCAAATAGACGAATCCATTGCATAAGAAGGCAACCGCGGACCAGAGACGCGTCTCGGAGCTTAATGGAAGATTAATAATAAAACGCCGGTTGAGCTAAATTAATTGAGCCGCCCTTCTACGAAGACCGGAACATTTGTCCGCACGTTGCATAATGACGATGACGGGATGGATATTTAGTGACAGCCGACACGCACATTCTAATCGGGCCCCGGTTTGTGTGCAGGACGGCTCCTAAATTAATGGCAGTTGATTGTTGTTGCACATCGGATCGTTGACTGCTGGAAATTTAGTCACATTTGCGCTGCCAGTGGACCCTCGTTAAAATTACATTAGATTAACGATTGGATGGGCCCTTCGAGGGAGTTTATCCTGAAGGAGAGACGGGTGAACCATTAAATCAAAATTCTGGAGGTGTCGGAACAGCAAAAGCCAATCTACCGCCTAATGAAACAGGAAAGTTTCAGTTCATAATTTGATCTCCCCCATATGATACGATTTTTTTTCGATTAATATAACAGAAATAAATTCCTTCTCTCTCTGTTAAAGTTATACACCATACACCTGCTCGATTCATCTTAACAATATACTTGCCACCATAAATCACTCAAGGTAATCGATGGAACAGGAGTTAGGAATTAATCAGCTTAAAGTTTGAGGTGTAGCTGTCGTTTCAAAGCTCTGTGGAGCGATATTCTTCTTGAAGAGTACGGCTAAATTGCGGTATAGAGACTAAATTGGCTTTAGAGATTCGTTCTGTTACATATGTAAATGTTTCCTTCACCATTTTGTCCACACTATACTCAATAAGTAAAACATTAATTACTTTCCATGAAGATTGGTCGAATAAAAAGTTTCCCAATTACAACGTCGTTTATTTCGAGTATAAATGATTATTATGTCGAGAAAAGTCACCATAAATAAGTTATTTACATTGCTCAAAAACGAGAAGTTCGGTATCGAGGCCACCCATAAGCTTTACTGGCACGCTCAATAATTCAACAGGCAGAGGCGGATAGGCAGGTATCGCATTTTAATTTTGAAAATTTATCGGAAAGTCACTTCAGAATTTCAATGTTTCCAGGGGCGACGGTTGGAAGAGGAGGCGGGAGGGGGGATGGGGGGGGGGGGTAAATATATGAATCTTTAACCGGTCTAACTTTTGAAATTAATTATTTGGGGAGGAATTCAAGTAAAGCTCTCAATATTGTGCTCAATAAAAAGCCCCAAAGTTAACCAAATGAGATTTAAATAAACCCCGTTCCCGGGATTAATGTTAAGAGACTTGTATAGTATGAGCCTCGATATCAAACGCTTAGAGTAAAGAATCAGTTTTCAGAGATTGTTCGCATATAACTCGTTCGTAAATAAAGTGATGTTTTATTCACTTCACTTCAAGATGGTATCATGCATGGTGTCACGTTAGTTCAGGTTAGATTAAAGTAAATAGGTAATCTATGTTTGCCCCATTATATTGTGTTTGCGAATTGTTGTTATGTCATATCGTGTAGGAGTACTCATCTAAAATTTCAATAACATTCCTATCTCATAAACTTACTAAGGGACTTACTTTTTGATACTGTAGTGGAGGTAATAAATATTCACGGATATTTTCGCTGTAGAAACTAAATTTGACCTACCTTCCGCATAATTTTAATAAGAGATTCAAATCAAATACTTACAGAACACTTGAGGTTACAAGCTCGTTTAAAATCTCTTGCGGCTACAGTCTCCTGAATGAAATGTCCTGTAAATGTGTGCCCAGGCGCCACTAGTTAAATTGATACAAATTTAAAATCCGCGAAAACGAGCTTTCGGGCTTGGAATAGAGGCCCGACCCTCTAATGAAAAAGAATAAGGCGGTTTTTGTAGGCCCTCGGGAACGGTGGCAAATAAATGGCTTATAAATTTTCGCAGTTATTAAGAGCTAAAAATTTATAATGGAGCAATACGAGTTTCGGGGATTATTTTCCTAAGGCGGGGATCGGTCGTATAAATCTTTGGTTCTTTTTCTTTTTACGTTAATAATTTTTTGAACAAATGCACTAGTTATTTATTGAAGAAACAGCGGCAGTACACAATTAAAATGAACGTTCAAGCTGCCACAAGGTCCGAAAGTAAATTCTGGACGAGATGATGTATGGTAATTTCACGTATGTTCGGTTGCCCGTAGTCGCTTACCTAGTGCCGATATATAGAATGGCAAATGCACAAAGACCTTATAGCTTAATTTGATATAATCTCAAAAACACAAATTCGCCCACGCATTTTGTTTAAAATTCCCTGTGGATTTTCAGAATATAATTTGTAAGATAACTGTTTAATTAAGTCGAAGATTTATTTTGTAGTACAGACATAATGCTCCTCGTAACACTTTATTCAGCGAAGTGACGTCACCTTAGTCAATGTGAAGCAGTGGGGAGAAATGCCTATTTATCTAAATCAATTTTATATCGATAAGTGCAGATAGTTGAGAAACTTGATGTTGTTTAATCTATTTCGTAATTTAATCTGAGAAATCAAGACAGAAACCTACAACGCTCCTCGTACATTATCTTAATTTATCATCAAATATTAAGTTGGAGCAGAATCCCACCCAATCAGCAACAAGTAGTGTGTCGGTTTACATTAGTGGGATTAATCACAGAATAAGCTGCGCACAAGAATAGTTGAAATGGCACGTTCTTCAGTTATTTTTGTGAGCAGCTTAGTTGACATAGAAGAGGTTTTACAGTTTAATTTGCGCTTGCTTATGGGAATATCAAGCGTGCCTATTAAGAGAAATTAAATGCTTTCCCGTAGTTAATCAATTATCGGCCAATGTCCACTAACAGAAAAAAATTCAATGCAAAATCAATATTTTTTGGACTTAAATATTTGTCGGATGCTTATGATCATATTGATTGAACCTAATTGACAACAACTCTGTTTCAAGGTGTTGCCCATATTATAACCAAGCACGAAAGGGGCATTAGTGTAACTTTGCTGATGAAAATATTAACTGCTGGCATGTCATATTATCTCATCAAGTTGTGAATCGCACGCCATTATTATTGAGGTCACGCTTCATGTTTATCCCGAAATTAGTTGGCATGTTTGACTACAATCTCATGCAAATTTAATTAAACCCTTATGATTCCAAAAACACAAATCATTTTTCATAATTTTTTCAACACAAATTGTTCCATGCTTTGCCGAGTTTTACAATAAGCCCTAGCTGCAGTTAACGTGCTTAAACGCCATAAGCAAGACATATACCATCAGATTTCACACGCAGCTATCTGTTTGTATTCCAAACAAGCGCGAATTACTGCTGTTTACTTAATGGAAAATTGTTGTTTTCGGTGTTTCCTCACTGCAAAACTGGAAAAAATACTCCTCCTTTCCTGAAATTTCATGAAGGTAAACAACGGCAAGATTATCGTCATATTGGCCGAAGCCTTAAATGAGGATTTCCAATCGGGCTTAATTAGCGTGACGAAAATCCACGATTTATCATGGCATTTCTCTTCCGCTTTTCCTATGAAATTTACCGAGGAATTTACGAGGTTCGCACCAAAGCGAAAGCTCAGAGTCTCCAAATACATCTGACCTATATAATATCATGTATATCTGTCTCCGGCAGCAGCAACTTTGAACAGGGTGTATAAAAATCTGATCACGAACCACTCTTGTCGTTTACTCTCTTGCGAAAGCAGGTTTTGTTGGCTGTTTTTGCTGGGGACCTTTATAAACGTAGGTATCTCATACAGGAATTGCCCTCTATGTTTCGGGGCAAATTGGTAAAGGAACGTCTCTTCGGTTTAGATGAAAGACCTCTGTTTATTAAGGGGACTTTGAGGTAAAGAGAAGGTGAGGCAGTAAGCAAATGGGCAAGACGACCAGAAAAGTGACGTACAACAAGAACAAGAGAATTGTGCCACTTGCAGAGAAAACTCTTGTGAGCAAAGCTGGAAGAAAATGACTAGAAGCCAGGAAATCAGCACGAAGCAACGTCGAATTGTCATGAGAACACATTTCGAATTCGAATAGAAGAGCACAGAGCTGCTTTTTATGCGGGTTACCGCAAGAGGACTTTGTTCTGTACACATTTGGTTGCCTACGCCTACCTAATTTTTACAAAACATTCGAGATCACAGAGGCTCAGAATTAAAATAACCGCTGCGACCCTTTTTAAAACCTTTTTTCACGTGATTTTTGCTCAATTTCTCTCTAATCTTCGTAGTGATTTCCCTCCTTTAAACTGAATGATACAAGTATTCATAGAGTGAACAACGTTACCTCGAATAGGGGACTATGGAGATAACGTCATCTGCCCGCGTGCTGCTACCCAGTGAAGCAAAGTGGCTGTTCTATGGCCAAAAGTCGTTTTTTGAAGTGCAAATTCGACGCCAGTTCCACGCGTTTGGACGTTTTTATCAGCAAAATCGAGAGAAATGCCATTGAAATAGCAATTTAATTACTTTTGAAATTCCTTGCTCTTCACCGACCGAAATGAGTGCGCTCCAGCCACATATTTCCTGATTACTACTTCTGTTGCCTAAAATTTATTTTCATTACAAAAATCTCATTACCCTTTCTTTTTATTCTTGTTCAGTTTCATTTTCTCGACACAATACTTTACATCATATTAATTAGCCTTCATTTAGGCTAAATGCCACCAGAATCGGCGGATTGAAATGTTCTTTTCTAAGCATTTCAAAGGCATTTCCTACGAATTTCCGCAGTTAAAGCAGGCGAAACTTGTTGCTCTTGAAAGGCTCACAAAGCTACTCCCAAACCAGATCGATTCTCGTCCGGCACCGTCTGAAATGGACGTTTCTAATTTAACTTTATGCTTTATGTCCGACTTGCTGGAAGAAACTAATCTAATTTATAGTTCGTACTTAATCTAGTCATCTGTTCCATAAGTTTCATTTCAAACTAATTACGTGCGTTTTAAGGCTCAGAACACACACAAGACAGCATTATTTACTTAAACTGGCAAAACAGCCTCCCTTATTAAACTTAACTAGTTTTAAATTGCATACACTTTCCCTGATGGTTTTTTAATGCTGAAATGATTATTACCCACCACCCCCTTAAGGCGGCAATAAATCTACCGTGCATTACTTTAGCCTTAATAATGCAATAACAACGCTGTCATTGCATTCCAATTTTGAAAAGTTAGTTGAAGCTCAATGCGTTGTTAATGCGACTCTAATTGCTAATTTATTCAGGCTGTTAATCATAATTAAACGCACACAACGATAATAATTTTAATTTATCATTTGCATTTCAATCCCTTAAATCAAATTAATGAAGGGCATAAAGCGACATGTTTACTAGGGATGGGACGTGTATTAGAGAGATTTGTTATAATTTGAAATATGAAGGTGTAGTCGATTAAAATGGATGAGCGAGTGGGTGAATGAGATCTTGTGGATTAAATGGCGAATGTGACCAATATGTTTTTGTTGAGAATGTTAATTGTGGTTTACTATTGTAGAGGGTGTCAGGGTACTTTGACAAATTGCTCCTGGTTCTGCGTAGTAAATTGGAGAGTAATCAGGACAACCCCCTAAGCCATTTTTGATGAAGAGGGTTTCACTGCATACTAATCAATGGACAAAATGTTCCATTGTTTTGCGGGTAGAATTTCTGAGTTTAATGCAGCGGAAAGGGATTTGTAACTTAAGGGATTTAGTTGCCTAAATGTAATATACCTTAGGGCCAAGTTTCTTCAACGACCACCCTTTACGTTTAGAGAGGAATAATTTTTAGACAAAATGGTGAACAATTTTTTTAGCCTTGTCTCTGGAGTCTTGTACTAATTTACAAATTTCATATTAAAAAACGAACAGTTTATCGCCAGTTTCGTCTCCATGGATGAGTGGATTCATATGGAAATCTATTCCAGTCAGTTTGCAGTAAATTTATCTGATAGCAAGGCATGAATGGAAGGAAGCAGCCGGCTCCGATGCGCGAGTTACCAATTTCCGCTTGCCCTGTTAGCAATTTAAATTTATCATTAACGAAGCCATTTATCCATAAATAAATTGCATCGGGGCGTGCATTTATGAGCACCCCACATTAAGAAAATGCGATTTCACAGGCGTTGAGCGCACTATAGGGCGAAATTACGTAATAGTGTTTACGAATATTAGACATATTACATCGAAAATTTCCAATAAATAATATTTAAAAAATCAGTGATTCAGGAATGAGTATAGCTTTGACCCATCTGCAAGGATAATTTCATTAACTATACAAATTAAGCCTGTCAAGACTCTAAAATATAGCGACTTAGATATTTGCATTATAAAGAGGATTATTCAATTAAGTGATGCTAATAAGACTCTGCCGAGCTGCACTGAGAAATTTCATTGTAATTTAAGTCTGCAGTAATTTTATTTTAAAACTCTCGACCTTTTTCCCTTTGTATGTACATATGTAGCCCACGTATTTCTAGTTGTAGTGCTCATTTGCGGAAGCCTTAAGAAGGGCTTAATAAGGAGGTACGTCGGAAAGTTTTTCACTCCGGCTCAAGTGGCTAATTCGAGCATTTAACATGATGAAGAATAAACAGTTCAGTAGCATCCCATACCAAACAACGACGTCCAATTTGTGCTCTGTTTGATCCGAGTTGACATGAAATATTTTATGTTTGGCTAAATATCATATACCGTGCTCACATTTCTCATATTTTATTCGTTTTCACGTATATACCCCGGTCCCTAAGGAGAAGATTTATGCGAGGGCATACAGAGTTTTATATTTCACAAGAACAAAGGCCTAATGCAATTTCTTGGAGGTGAGCATCTTGTTTGCCCCCATATTCGTCTCTTGCGATGACGAACATAAAAAGAATAGGGTTTTATTGCGGAATCTATAGCTTCCCGAATATGGAACAATTAATTTTTATGTATGGAAATATTTGAGCTGGTTTGAATTGACAATGGAAATAATGGAACCTGGTGAAATTACTTCTTTTATATGGACAACATTATTTTTTTACCAAATTTGCAAGAAAATGGGATATTCAGTGCTTTGTTATCAACGTTGACTACGGCATTACTCTAAATACTCTCTGTTCGTTTATTATAATTTAAATATATATGTAGAATTTTCTCCAAAATGGAACGAGGAAATATATATCAATTTAAAGTAGGAGCACCTACCAACCTCGGGTCGAAATCGCCTTTGTATATAATTGTACTCAAGTTTCTCTACGTCATCTTATAGTTCCAGATTTATGCTTCACATTTCCTCCTCAGCATTTTAGTGGAAAATTTAAAACAGCTGAGTTATAGGTTGTTGAGGACGGAGAACGACAGAATAAAATTCTTGTCTTCGTTAGATTCCTGGATTTATTTTTTGCACTGTGCAGGATTGTTTCCAGGTTTTTCAATCATCGTGAAGTCTTAGATTTCTGCTCAAAAAAATAACCTTCCCAGCATCGTCTTCGATGTTTCGCATTGAAGTATATTCATGTACCGAATTTTCAAGAAAATCCAATTTTTATAATCATTTTTAAATCAATAAATGAACATTTTTTGGTTGTAATAATATATTTTCCAATTATACTTTCAAATTCATCTCGTTTACTGAGGTCAGTGAAATACGAACTTATTTATCGGATATGAAATAATTTGTTTTCACCAAATTGTCGAGAATTAGAAAGTTTCTCCCTGTTTATTTAGCTATTCTATGAAGTTAATATTTAACTAAAACTTCCATTTCATATTCCAGGTACCCTTTGTAACATCGACCGTCTGGAACTAGTAATGCCACGCTATGCCCTCAAAGGAGGCGAGGTGACCCTAAAGTGCGACCACAGCGTCAAGTTGGAAGATTTGTATAAGGTGGAATGGCGAAAGGGCGAGAACAAAATCTTCACGTACATTAAAGGGCGACAGCCACCGTTCCAACACTGGGAAATCCACGGAGCCAAGCTTAACGTAAGTGGATAAGGTGTAAAAGGGCGTGTGTTAATTTAGTTATGTATGCTCAATTAATTATGTTCGCGAGTAAGGTGCCTGTCCTTCTGGCGAGGGCTTGCTTAGATATTCAGGAGGGTCATCAATGCTGAGGACTTAATATGGGGTGAATTAGGACACTAGAGGCGTTTGCACTAACTAACTGGGGTGCATTGAATTAGTTATTCAAGGCTGGTTGTTCATAACGATTTAATTGAGCATGATACAAATTCGGATATATAACTTTTAGCCGTTGTTGCAGAAGAGCAATAGTAGTGAAAAGCAAGTTCACCTCACGAATCTAACGTTCGCCGCGAGCGGATCTTATTACTGCGTCGTTTCAATGGAAACTCCAATATTTACTAAAGACTCAGACACGAAAGACTTGACAATCATAGGTGCGTAATTATAGCATTTCAGCAGATTCATTTCTGAGAGATGCGTGAATTTGTCTAATTTACGATATTGCATGATACTCTTTCCAGATCCCCAGGACAGAGATCCACAAATAACCTTCAAAAAGGAGACTTATTATATAGGAGAAATGCTGGAAGCTAACTGCACCACTTCCCCCTCCAGGCCCCCTGCGTACATTACGTGGTTCATTAATGATGAAAAGGTAGAATATATTGGTTGTTTTGCTGACAAACTTAATCTCGACTCGAAGCTGCCATCAGCCAAAGTGTTCTGGTTAATGCATTTAAAGTGCCCCCCTTAAACTCGTTAATTGCCTGCGAAAGTTTCAGTGGCCATTTGCTTCAATTAGACAAAATTCTGACCTTCAGAGCTTCGGCTCCGGTCAGACATTATTAACTCCTACAATAACACGATGAAAAGTTTAAATTGTAACCGTCCAGTTTAATGGGCACGGCAGCGATGTCAAATTTAGATGAGACTGTAATGCTATGTAATTTCGACCTCTAACGAGTAACAATAATTTTCAGGAACTGTTTCATTCAATAATTATCAATGAAACAGTTTGGTTGGTGGGAAGTTGAATATTGCCACAACTCTCATACAGAGAAAAATCAAAATATTCATTTGCTCTGTATTTGAACAGACATTTCCTCCCGCTGTAAATCATTAGCTTGCGCTTGACGTCACTTCAACGTTATTCGTTACTGGTTACGAGGGGCGATCGCTAATATCGTATATACAGAGTATTAAAAACAAAATTTAATGCTCGTATGAAGTGGCTTTGTAAATCATTAAAATATCTAAAAAAACTCTCGTTGGAGCCATTTTTCGCGCACTTATCGGAAGAGAAATATTCTGGTTTAGGGAAACGGCGGTTTGCCTTCTGGATTCGTGCCCATATAATCCGCGCTCTATACCGCTCTTATTATGATGAGTTTAAAATAAGCAACCAAGCAAACACTACATTTCTAAAATTCGCTTCATCAGCCCCTGTTGTCGGTCAGGTCACATAACATTTATTTTGTATTCTGTATTTACAGTAGCGAGCACGGTCAAGTCATAGTCAGAGAATCCAAAATGAATGTTACAATACTTGACCTGCCCATGACCGTGACTTGACTGTGCTCTGACTGTGACCTGTGCTTTTTGTGAATTGTGCTTAATTCCATTCATAACTTTAAATTGCATAATTCAAAATTGTATTAAATCAATACGCATGGATATCAATGACGTACTTCGTTTCTCTGAATTGGCGATAAGTGTTTATCAACGATTTTTATTTTATTTATGGTTGCATTCTCATGTTTATCGTTTATTAAAAGACATTATCGTATCCGAAAATAAATTGAGTGAAAAATTGAAAAAAATCTTTTAGCTGGTAATAATCCCAAAGACTCTTCCCGGGCGGGGCGTGTGAGGCTTAAAAAGTAATTAGCGGTTGCCCCTAGAATAAATTCCACAACGCAAATAAGCAATTGCAGTTGACGGGTCCACGAGAACGTACGTGGGGGAAATTTTAATTATTCGCCAAAAGGATAGTTTTATATGCGACCGAGATGTCCGGAATGAGAAATTACGAAATTGCTCCGGCAGCGAAGGATTCTCGTATGACCGTAAATTAGAATCTGCCATTTCTGGAAAGGCGGAAGGAATTCCAGCTGCTTGTTTTACTATGGGGGTTTTACGGCCGAGTTGTGGCTAGCACTTTCGAGTAACTATGTAATAGTTCAGTGAATGTTTGTGTAGGTTCAGGACGGCCTCACCAAGTCCTTCTCCAACGGACAACTCTATGGGCATGGCTACTTTGAAACCAGGGCTTCCTCCATTAAACAGCTCTCCATCGAAGTGTCGCAGCTTCATGGAGGTGAGGACGGGCGGCTTCGTCTTGTTTGCATGGCCACCATTCCTGGATACGTCAACAAGGACATCACAGATTATGCTGATATGAGGAACGCCACTGTGGACAGTAAGCGATTACTGGAATTTTTACAGATTTGCACGAGATTTACCATAAATTTTAGGGCGAATTTAAAGAAGCATTTTTTTAACATACGTCTGAAAATGAGGTAAAAGTTAACAGTAAAAACAGAAAAAATGAAAAAAATTGCTGCAATAAAACTTGATCGAAAAATAGGCATAAAAAAATGAGTAAATTAGAGGCAAAAGCTCGTTTTAAAAAGGGGTGACGAAGGTGATTTTAAACATAAAAATATGTAATGAATAAACCGAAGAGAAAAACTGGGCAAAACAAGATTAAACTTGAGTCGAGTAAGTTTGCTGGGCAACTTTAAATCGTGGGACTTTGTGTTCAAATTTAAAAATATTCTGAGCCTCAGTGGAATGTTTCAATTGTTTCAGTATGTTTTCGAGTTTATTTTTAATCAAACAAATAAATAAATAAAATCAAAATTTGCGTTAAATTTTTGGTCAAAACTCCAACATTACGCAATCGATTTGACCGTCGCTTACGGGTAAGAGCTCCTTCAAAACACCCGAAGCAAATCTGACATAATTTTGTATTCTTCACCTCTCATTTTAGACGTAGTGAATTTGTAAAAGCTCAAAGCGAGCTTGCAAACAAAATAAATAAGAACCAAAAACATGGGTGTTTTACAGATGGCTGTTCGTCTATCCGATGTGCAAATACAAGTTCCATTTGAAGAGCCGCTTCGACGTTTAAAAGGAAACGCGAGTTTGCGAAAGTGAACGAAATGGGGAATTTTACTTGAATTAGTCCTACTGCACTCGCAGTTCTTTTGTGCGAATCAAATGCCCTTCAAGAAAAAAAGGAAAAAATACGTGAGAATCTGACGCTTCTAATCAAATTCCGTTTTTAGCGTTCCGTTACAAGGCAGAGTAAATAAACAATGTCAACACCTTTTAACAAAGCAAAGTAAACGTCTCGAGACAATTATTATTTACCAAGGGGGATTGTTTGCTTAGCCTTCAGGAAGTTCTTCCCTAGGAATAGGAATTAAAGGGCTTGGAGGCATTATTGGGTCGAGCGCGAGCAAATGCGGAAAATATTTGCCCTATATTGTGGTAGAAACACATAGAAATCTATCACGTATTAATTGGATATTGGCTCCTTTGGAAATTAAAAATTTCGCGCTCCTGTGTTGCTGGGGGTGCCCGTAAGGAAATCCCCGTACCCCAACTACTAAATAATGCTACAGAGTTTAATATCCTTGTGCTTTCTGTACATCATAGAATCTATTTGAGAGCATCGTTGATATGCGGCTTTACTTCTCAAAACAGCAGTGGCGTAACATTTTTTTTTAAACAACTAGTGATATCCTGGCTCGCATACCAATTATTTGTTTGGTTGAATGCAATTTTTTAAACTTTCATGTCCTCCACTACTAATTCCTTTGTTTATCATGTCAAATGGTCCTCCGTTGTCTACGCCACTGCTCGCTACTGAACTAAGTTACAAATTTTACTGTTTAGGCACAACGCTGAGAAGAGTGAATAATCCTGGAAAATGTAGGAAAAAGAAAACATTAATGTTTTGAGAGAATTTTTGCTGCATTGACTTACACTGCACCAATGGCTTGTAGGCAGTTCTCAAACTGAAAAATCCCTCTTTAAATCTTAAAATTTAGAAATCAACTCCAGGACGATCAGACGCTCTGCAGGCAATGAAAAATCTCATGCTGTCCGTAGGAGCACGCTACGTTAATGGCTTGATTTTTGAAAAACAGAAGCATACAATACAAGGATACTAAGTTATTTTTGGAAAATTGGATTTGGATCCACATATGATCCATACTGAATGCCAATAACTTTCACGTAGTTTTGTAGCTCAAAGTTGAAGTTTTTAATTTAATGAAAAATGGCAGAGCCGTGCGTGCTTCTTGGCATAGATAGTCCAGTTAAACTATTGCAATTTTTTCAAATCTCATTTCCAGATTTCCCTCCACTTCTAAGGCCTTATCGATGGACTATTTGTAATTTTCAGTTGAAATCATGGAAGAAACTCCGGCTCTTCCATCGCCAGTGGAAGCGGCTTCATCAGGACATCGTATGTTCTTGCATCACCTGATCCTTCTGAAGCTTTACCTAATGTTGACGTACTACTAAAGGAGGTATTTAGCAAATTTACAAGTTAATTTGGGAGAATATTTTTGTATGAAGCTGTTAACGTTGATTTCTCCTCAAAAGGAAAAAATCTCTAGAGCTTCAGATCTATTAGACCTATTCCTAGTCGACAAACTTAATAATAAACAATCGAAAAAGTCAATTTCTATGATACACCGACAGGGTGTTTGCGTGTGAACACTCAAATATCTATCTTTATATTGCAAACTATTATGTATTGCTAAAAACATTTCAGTTACAGTAATTGAATCTAGCTTGCAGGGTACCCATACTTTACATTACTATTTAGGACTTAAGTAAGCGCTAAAGAAGAAGAGAAACACTTCTAAAAAAATTTATATATTTCGTGTTAACGTAACAAATATAGATATATTTATGGACTTATACATATACGAGGTGGCGTGAACAAGTGATTGTATTATATTTATATTACACTCTGTAACTAAGCAATTGGAAGCAATTTATAAGTCGAGCACTCGATGTAACAAAACGATGTTCTAAAGGTGTGTTATTATAAGTGTTAACATATTTGTTGCAGCTATGGCATTCGGCAAGAGACTCATAGGTCGCATTGAGAGGAAGCGACTGTTGATCCTACTGAATGCTATTAGGTGCGGGTAGTCGGGGTCGACACAGCACGGTAGAGCCATTTGTATCTCATATCTTCAATTACGTGTAACAGTAACACATACAAAACTTTCAAGCCCAAAATTAAATTTTGCTCAGTGACGTGTTTCAGTTTTCAGAATTGTTATAAATTTATTTTTTACTACTGCAGTTTTCTCGATACGACCCTGACTTAACTCCTATTAATTTAATAGTTATATTTGCTTAAAATTCTTCGAAGATTCAAAATTTTTTTTTTCAGTGGCGTATCTATTTTCTCAAAATTTTTAAGAATTTTTGAAAAAATATTGAATTAAAGTTTCGTCCAAAAAATAATCAGGGTCATGTCGCGCTGAGTCGGCCCTTTTTTTGTGCTTCATGCTTCAAGGATTTATCTATTCGCCGAGAGGCAGGCACAAACTTAATTTGATCCGTACCTTTGCCTCTCATTTGCACGTGTTAGTACTTGCCTGGTCTTTCCTCTTTTTTATCATTTTTACTGCTCAACAATTAACTAACGAAAAACAATTCTTTATTTAAGGCAAAATCTTCCTGCACCCTACGTCTACATTAACAATTATCTTAGGCAATAAGTTTTTATGTTTAGAATGGAATATATCACTACAGGGTGTGGCCAAAAAGCCGATTAATTAGGCGCCAAAACACGCGAGTGATCAGTTTTAGACATATCTTAGGTTAGTTTTTCGACGAGGATAGCTGTGATCCGTTTCATGCTATAGCGTTTCTGTAGCTGTAGCTTTTTCCGCACCCTGGATATTTTATATTGGGTGGTTTTAATAATTGATTATTATCGTCAGAGAGGATGCTAAAGTAAGAGTGAAGGCTATGGAGATGAGTTCGGAATCACATGAAATGTAACGTCAGAAAAAGTATTTTCTGAGGAATCAAAATGTGAGGAAAAATTAAGGATGGCTTTAAATTCCTAACTCATCTACTAATAATTTCTTGTGTAGAATAAAGAATACGTAAATCAATCATTTATGGCTGGTTCGCAGTTTATTTGCTTCTAAAGGGACCTCAAATGAAAACCTACATTAAATAGTAAGATATTTATTATATATTATTTTAAAAAATGGAACATTTGATAAGGCAATATCCTTTACCATGTTGTCCAGAAACTTTGGTTAGTTTATAGAACGTTGATGTTACAGTGTTTATTGACAAGGTTATCAAAAACACTGTAAAATAACTAAACACATTGTCATATTGCCTTATACTATGACTTTCTATAATGGTGTAAGGAAATTCTGGATTTGCTCTCGTATATGTTTTTACAGTTTTTGGTAAGTTTTGCTACGCATAGGTAACTAATTATACATGAAAGAGCTGTTTATGCAAGGAAAAGCTAAACTTAAGAAAACTGCTGTGACGGTAAAGAAATCTTTCCGTAAATAAAGATCTAAATAGGAGAAATATATAAAAAAGTTCCTTAATGATACTGTCAAAAAATATCAATTGACCTAATGCTCATTGAAGCGACGAACGTTATTCACCAAATTATCCAAAAAAACTGAAAATTACAATATTTCCCAACAAACTATTCTCGATATTTGACAAAAGTAGTAATAGAGAGCACTATATCTGACAACTAGCACCAGCCAGATCTCCTGAAACCCATCGCATACTTAATTCCATTTTTACAACCACTGTACTAATTACTACCCCCAAACAGCCCTTAAATTAGCCATTAAAAAAAATCCTAATTTGTAGGACCTGATAATAAAAGAGCATCAGCGATAATGCGGCAATGAAAAGCGATGTAAGATAACAAAGGTCCCCGCAAATTAATTACGTCCCAGAAGGGTCATAACTGCGAAACGATCCGGCCCTGTGTGGTTCCGGTTCAGCTCACGTTGTTTAATCTGACCCCAGTCCTTAATCCACTAAATTGTCTCTGTTTAATCTGTCTGCCAGGGCTTTGTTTTTGTCTTTCCTTTGGTGGGAATAAAAAAGACGAGAGTGCTTCATTGATAAAAATAAGGGAGGAAGAGTTATGGTCGTGTTTGGTTTTGTTAATAAAACGTAATACTTTAATTCGGCTGGATAAAAAGGAAAAGTTATTAGGAACAACCTATGTAAAAAACCCTTGATTTGCCAAGCCTCAGGCAATGTAGCGACAAAAACGTCCTTATGAATTTTCAGTTTTTTTGTTTGTTTGAGAGTTTTTCGTCCGTCACTTCATTGCGGCGGGTCACTGTGATTATTTGATCTATTCAGTCATTACGAGGCAGGTCTCAGAAGTAAGTATAGGGAGCTTCAATAACAGGCGTTCAAAATAGGAATATTTGTATAGATTACCACGAAGTCAGCTGATACGAAACATTTTATTTGTAATGTGCTCCGATGAGGGGGGCTTTCCCTCATGCAATAGGAAACCGAACATACACGAAGAAATTGCTTACAGTTTAAAAAGAGATCGCAGAGCTAACCAAGAAGCTTTGAGTGCAAAAATCGAAGATGACTTGAAGAACGAAACATATCCTATAAGCAATAAAAGCCCATTCCTTCTTAGAATCTTTGTTAAAGTTAGAACTACCCAAGTCAATCTTCGGAAGTCAATCAATTCTGCAAATAAGCTGCGACCTCCTTTTAAGTTTTAACACAATAAAAGCGACATTAGGGAAAACAAATTATCACATAACTCTATATTCGTATTTGTTACCAAATTAGATTATTTAATAAATATACATATAAAATATATATTGTGTAAAACTAATATGTGGGGCTTGCTGTGTCCATTTCTTTGCTGAGGAGAGATGGGGAGAGCAAGGGCCCGCATACGGTTAAGTCTGCAGGCGATGACGCCAAAAATGTCTTCCTTAAGCTACTGTCTATTGTAATTTTTAAGGGAGCAAAATGAATTGTCACTTCGAGCTTCAAAATACATAGTTCCGCAAAGGACCTCACTCCTTGCTATACTTCCAGCTACCACACCACCATATAAACTCTATTGTCAGCAGTACCCTCGGACATAGCTACTTACCAGA
The DNA here is from genome assembly GCF_039881205.1 of Euwallacea similis. NCBI lineage: Eukaryota > Metazoa > Arthropoda > Insecta > Coleoptera > Curculionidae > Euwallacea > Euwallacea similis. The sequence continues at coordinate 938,204 of NC_089609.1, forward strand.
TACAAAAGCAAAGCTCGTAGATATGACAATAATTTGCTTTACAACAAAAATATTCATTCAGTAGAAGGTAATAGAACGTTGTTATTGATTATTGTTATCGTTTATTATTATGGTGTTGATTCACGGACATATAGAAACGGATTTGTTATTGTTTCAAATTGCGTTTATTCATTTTATGTACTAGAGGGGTTTTAGTTTTAATCCAGCTAGTAGGTATACAACTGACGTTTTATGTAAATGATAATATGTGTAAAGTGTACAACTTGAGTCTCTATGTTTTGTAACATGACTAATGAATAAATGAAATTGTGTATTTGGGGGTGATTTTCCTATGAAAGCTTATCTTCTAAGTAATCCCTCCAACTAGAAACTAGACAACGAGAAAACTACACATCTCGGGTCATGTAATTTGCCAATAATCTGTGAATTGACCTGAATGTTTGTTGCAGGTATCTGCCGCCAAAATGCACGCTGCAGCTTCAGTCTCTTCAATATTGGTCAAGTTTATCAATGTAGATTTGTTCCTGCCATTCGCGAGTACTCATTCCTAAAATGAATTGATCTGGCAGGCCATTTGAAGTACTGTAAAGTTCATGAAACCCTGTTAAAGACCATAATTGAGTCTCATGTACGTATCTGTTCCTGAAACAACAGGTAAAGCTCATTTGTTCTGTGAATACGTAGAAGCATTTCAAAACACTTTAAGTGTTTCCTTTTGTAGTATTCCCTAATTCTCACATCTGTAATGACCCACGAGTGAATATTAGTGAAAACCTCACGAGACGCTGCCCCTGGACAATATGATGAATGCTCAATTGCTCACTACATTTCTACAACATATTTTTATCAGATTTAGAAAAATCTGTTTTATCGGAAGAGAATTGTTTTCAAGAATAAATATCAATAAATTAAATTATACTGATATCGACTAACGTAAAGTGCATACGATGCATATTTTTATCGTATAAAAACAATTAAGCTATTGTACGCGTATAGTGCTGGTGTACCAATAACTCAAATAAATATTTCTATGGAAAATTCAGTGTTATCAAAGACGTACACGTTTCTAACATATCACGGACAAATAAAACTAAATAAAGAAATTAAATTACAATAATTTTTAATTCAACATTTTTTTATCAACTTACTTTAACGAACATACATTAACTCACGATTTAAAAATACTTTATAGACTTACGATAAGTTAAACAATAAAATGAAATTCTTAATTTTTGGCAAAAAATCACAATTTTGCAATAACTAACATAAACGATTGATTACAACAACGAGCAAATAACGAACTTATTGGGAATTTGTATAATAATCACTTAAACTAAAACATTTAGGATTTTCTGCACCGACAGACTTGATTATCACCCAGTTAGTGACATTTTGAGCAAGGACGTTCAGGCTGAGTTGCTTAATCATGGCTCAGCCCTCGTACTTTCAAAATCATTCAAAGAATTCGTGTGGGTCTATCCTGAACTAAGCTTAGGTCGTGATGCAACAACTCGGCTTTAATGTGTCTTTGTCAACAGCTGGCTTTGTAAACGATTTAGTTAAATATTAGAAAAAAACAATCACTACGTTCTAAATCTTCATCGACAATCACTACATCAATATAAAATCTCAAATTCCCAATTTGAAGTTAAGAAAAAACACTTCTAAGAATTAATAAAAAAGGGCAAAATATGGCACTCTTTAAGCTCAAGAATGCTTTTGCTTGAATTGGCTAAATTAACAAAAACTCGTCTATAGGCCTCAAATTTCGATCAACTGCATTTTCAGTCTTTGGGCTTGGTTTTAGCGTCAGAATTAAACTTTTAGGAAAAACGGTGAAAGTTAAAAAAATAATTAATTCACAGGAAATATGACTAGGACTTATGACTCATTATGATTCTAATTCGATTGCGTACAAGACACGTCTTTGGGCTTCAGCTCATGCTAATAAAAATGATAAAAAAAATACCTTATCGTTTCTATACAAAAACTAACTTACTATAACTTTGGTGTATCTTTCTCTGAATTACAAATAAATTATACAAGGTGTCCATTTAACAGCCTTTTAAATTCCTCTGAGTTTATTTGCGATTTCATGAAAGAATCAATTATGGGGGTGTGTATGAGGATAATGAAGGTAAATTTTAAAATTAGTGACAATCCTACAGGGTGGCTCAAAAAAGCGGGGAAGGGGCTGTTAAATAGATACCGTGTATATGCCCATAATCATCATTCAATTTTAAATCTAATTAAATTCAGAATGACGATCATTACTTCATTTAAATATTGAACTAACCCCAAATTCAAGACATTTTCTCTTTACTATACTGAGCACTTCACTTTTTACTTGCTCACCACTTGTCCCGTGGCAGCTATTTCGTCGTTAATGCGTCTGAAAGTTTCACTCATCAGCTGCCGAACACGATCAGATAGCTCATCCACGTTGTCCAGAGTTAGGCCTTTTGTACATATGGGTTCCAATACTTGCACTATTACGTGGCCTAATTGAAGAAGATGCTAATGAGGTGGGTGTAATGGAAAATAAGACCGATTGTACCTTGGTCAAACCTCATGGCACCTCTGTCCATAAAATAATATCTACTAAATACGACCGGAGTTATTGGTAGTTGTGATGAGATTGCTGAATGGAAAGCTCCCTTTTTGAAGGGGTGAATCTCTCCAGTGTTCCTGCGAGTGCCTTCGGGAAATATCCAAAGTTTTGTCTAAGGTAAGAGAAAAAGCGATATAGAGAAATAAAACAGGAATTTGTTATCCGGCCTGGTATAATACAGTGAGTGGGAACTGCGAAAAAATCCTCAAAGTCAAGAAAAAGTTGCTGAACTAGTCATTTTATTCACGTGAAATGGTATTTATTTGGAAAATAGTTCGGGAATTTATGAGAAAAAAATAGAAAATTGTAAATAGCATATCAGCTTGACTTTAAGACATTGCCCTGTAAAATAAGCATTTTCTCCCACTGTGCGTCATTGGTTTCTACGCCAGTTACAGGGACGTTCGATAAACATTTAGGCGCTCTTCCTGTGGGTATTTTTAAGAAATCGCTTTGAAAACTCACGGAAACGAGAAAGTCATTAAGGCCACATTCTTCTCCAACCCTTCACCACACAACTTAACCTTCACAGCGGTTAATATTTTCTACACATCCCAGTTACACAACACCTATTTTACCTCACATTATCCCAATAAGGCACCAAAAAACATGACCAAATAAATCTCCAACTTCATAACAAATTTACGAAAGGTACTTATATTACACAAACACCTCATTACTCATAATATAAAACGATCGTTTACATGCATTAAAACGAGCAGTGAAAGGCTCCTTATAAAAAATTACGTCCCAAAATCGATAATAAATAAGGCTTGATATTACATACGTAATGCTTTAGGTGCAACTATTACCAACTGCCCTTATCGAGTATGAGTAGCATCGTCAATTACACACATTAACTTAGAAATGTGTCAAGCGATTATGTCTGAATTATTTATTATCTTTGGAAGGTATTAGCGCAAATCCCTTGATAAATATTTTATGGTAATCAGGAGGACAATCATCAATCATGAAGTACAAGGACATATACCGTGCGGCTCTAAATTATACCCCTCCCCTCCCTTAACTTTGAACATTTTTTTCAAATTCTAAAGTAACAGTAAATAGGATAAAAAAATCGTGTTTTTTTAAATTGAAACATGAATCAAGTGATACCTCAAATTATAATAATGCTCTTACTAACTATGAGCATAAAATCGAAAACAAACCTACTTCTTATCACGAAACAAGTGTTTTCGAACTATTTAAATGAGTTTATATTGCATTTTTTACCAAATATATAGCCTTTTTTCTCAAAAACGAATGGATCGATTTTGAATCGCTAGACACTATTGAATCTAGTTTCAAAAGACCTTTAATTTGAGATGTCACTTGACCCACACTTCAATTTAAAAAAATCGGCCACTTTGCGCTATTGGTAAAATAAGCAACATTTAAAAAAATATCAAAAGATAGTATTTTTTTTGTCTCAAATTAATGCTGCCTTTGAGTTTTTTAAATAATAATTTGGTGAAAAGTTAATAGGGGGGCGACAATTTGGAGCCGCACGATGTACGTTGTTGTGGTTGATCAATGATATCACATGGCCAATTTAAGTGTAATTTAATTTATAAATCAGATTTCAGTTTTAGTGGTAAAAGAAAATGCCACAATCAGCATGATGGTTTTGAAAGGCTTAAGTTTATGGTTGTAATAACACACCTGAAAGGCAAGTAACGATGATAAGTTGAAACGCATTTCATGCATTTTTGTTATTAAATTAAGGATCATTTGATAATTAGACGATTATCTCTGTGTGCTCATTATGTACTAATTATTAATGTATGTATAGAGGCAGCCGATGAAGCGTCATTAATTATTTTTCCCAAAAGCAATAAGACAATACAAATACGACTGTAACTCCCAATCGATACCCCGTTTTCATATTATCTTAATAAATAATAGATAAATCGGCAAGGCCAGGGCAGGGAACATCTTTCTGCCATTACTAATAGTCGATATCTCTGGATGTTGAGTTGTAAATTTAATTAAATATTTACATATACAGGGTGTCCCAGATAAGGATGAACAGCATGGGGATCTTGGAAACGGTAATAGATACAAAATGGTTTAAATTGGGAAAAAGTTAGGCAATTTAAAGCAAATTAATAATCTGTTTTTATATCGACGAAATTCCGAATGGTTACGAAGATATCCGGAAAAAAACGAATTTGGCGGTTTTCGTTTTTTGCAAATAACTCTTATACGGTTATAGTTAGAGGAATAAAAGTTTTACATTATTAAAGCACTTTTTTGAGAACTGTTTAGCAGTGTTGCCAGTTTTCTTGTTACATCCTTACTTTCGGAGAAAAATGAGTAAACTTTTGATTTTCATATGGGCGTGATATCAATTATTTATATTTTCAAAATCGTCATAAAATTCCCTTTTCAGCCATGCATTACATTTAATATTTTTCTCAGAAACTCTATGAGTTATAGCCATTAAAGCATTTTTTGATAAGTAGGCCATGATTTTGACTTATAGTAATGGTGCACATTAAATAAATGAATGCTGTGGAAACGTCAACATTATTTAAAAGTATAAATATATTACTGGTATCACCCTAAAATTAAAAAAATAATTGTTTCAAATTATGTATTTAATAACAACAATGCGGCTAAACTTGGATCGAATCAAATGTTGACGTTTCCACAGCATTCATTTATTTAATGTGCACCATTACTATAAGTCAAAATCATGGCCTACTTATCAAAAAATGCTTTAATGGCTATAACTCATAGAGTTTCTGAGAAAAATATTAAATGTAATGCATGGCTGAAAAGGGAATTTTATGACGATTTTGAAAATATAAATAATTGATATCACGCCCATATGAAAATCAAAAGTTTACTCATTTTTCTCCGAAAGTAAGGATGTAACAAGAAAACTGGCAACACTGCTAAACAGTTCTCAAAAAAGTGCTTTAATAATGTAAAACTTTTATTCCTCTAACTATAACCGTATAAGAGTTATTTGCAAAAAACGAAAACCGCCAAATTCGTTTTTTTCCGGATATCTTCGTAACCATTCGGAATTTCGTCGATATAAAAACAGATTATTAATTTGCTTTAAATTGCCTAACTTTTTCCCAATTTAAACCATTTTGTATCTATTACCGTTTCCGAGATCCCCATGCTGTTCATCCTTATCTGGGACACCCTGTTATATATTATATATTATATAGCTTAATTTGGCGATCAGACACAACAAAGTTTGCTTTATGAGATCGCAATTTTGTAGAGATATACCTGAAAATCAAGTCTAAAAAGGCATTTTGAGATAAAATCCTATTCCTATTTTAAATGCAATTAACTAAAGACTGGTTTAGAATCTGTTTACTTTCATAAGTTCAAATACGCTTGCCTCAAGACATCACACTTTCTCACCTTTTCTGCAGCTATTTTCTCCACTGCATGCTTAATAACAGCCTTAGCCTGTTGTGCCTTAGTCTTCACCCTTGGTATGAACACCAGACCCCCCAGCCAAGCAGCAAGCCCGAAAGGCCATACCCAAAACAGCTCCTTCTTCGCTATCACTGTGCATTTGCCCATTGTGGACCAAATCTGAAACATCCCTGAAATTTAATGGGCAATATTAGCATTAAAAATCCCTTTTTAGAGTGAGCTATTGCTTACCCAATACATCCAAGCAGCTCTGATGGTTGGAGACAATAATGCATGCCTCCTGGGGTTCCAGATGTTCCTTATTCCTGACTTCCCATTTGACGCCAATTAAATGGGTTACTCCGCGACAGAAATAGGAGGCCAATCTGAAAATTGGATAATAGAATATAATGATGTAAGTGACAGACTCCCAAGCAACACAATTTTTCTCCTGAAATTATGGTTTTCAAACTGCAATTCTCCCTAGAGAAGGGCTGCAGATCTACAAATTTCATATCCACTATTCTCTCATAAACTTACACTAAATTTAGCACAGACAGGGGCCTGAAGCAAAATACTGGAATTAGTATTAAGGAAGTCGTCATTACCACCAAGCAATACAAGGCGAATTTCAAGCAGTATACAAACGCCGGCCTGCTCTCGTAAAGAAACGGGAGCCCTAGCAGGGCACCGAAAACGAAAACCTCCAGGTAGAGGGTCATGTTTCTGCCTCGCGCTCCGGTTTAGTTGTAATGATAAACGTATCTCATTGCGTTTCGTGTCGACCACATACCCCAAAAGATAACAGGGTAATTTAAACTAAACCAGGAGAATAATGCGACTAGTGCGCTTCCGATAAACGAAAAATTGATTAAATTCCCCCGCTGCTGATTGATGTTTGTTTATATTGGTTTTATTTACATTTGGTGGTATTGACGTTTATGTAGCTGGCAACCTACAATCCACAGGTGAATATGGGGTTGCATAGTCTCAAAAGATCAAGCATGCATCTCTTTTCATGATGAGCCTAAAGACAAAGAAAGGAGATTTATGGGAAGGTAATCTAAAACATTAAAATATTTTCACATTTGTGTCCCCTCCCTCTAATTGGTTGTATTGAAAGGAGACGCGTATAATATAAATCTGCCTCTTACGTTTAAGCGGCAAATATTTTCAATTTAATCTGTGACGTTTTTTTCGAGATTTGACGCCGTTTGAATCCATTACCAATTTTCATGAGTTTGAAATTCAAAAGTAAAAAACTTAGTTTTCGTCTCACAAATACCGAATCTGTGTTGAAACTTAATCCATTAATAATAATAAAGTACCCAAAATATAATTGACTTTCCTACGTTAAATTGAAAACGAATTCAATACGCAATGTAAACTTACTTCATAGAATAAAGGAATTATGATTTGAAAAAAAAATCTTCGGTTATGTAAAACATTACTTTATTTCGTATCAACTTCTTCTTTTTGAAGTTTGCTCACTTTGTATTGAACTGAAGTATCCGCTTCCAAAGAAACTTGAGCTGCTAATAAAGTTTGCATCATTCCTTGTACTATTGTCAACTCTTTAGCCAGTTGTTCCTCTCGTACTACAGCTTCATGCAGCTGCACCAATAACAGCCCTTTAATGACATGCAAAAGAATTCAAATGACACTATTCTCATGTTAACTTACGAATATCTGCTGGCAAAGTGTGGCAATACTCAGCAATAATATCTAGGAACTCATCAGCTACATCTATTAAGAATCTTTTTAGCCTGGTATCTGTAATATATCTTCAAGGGAAAAATGGTAAACAATCTCACAAGAGAAAGTAGGAAAAGTACCTTATGAGAAATCTAACTAGCTGTTTTAGAACTTTTGGATCCCGCTCCTTCAGACTTTTGGCAAAGGCCTTCCTTTTCTGCAGCTCCCTTAGAAGGGCCACAGTTCTTTCTGGATGTTTGTTGGCCACAAACGGCACTAGAGATGCATTTAAAGCTTTAGAGTATTCAAATTTCCTCAGAAAACGGTTGTATTTAGCTTCCTTGTCATACCTGTCTAATCATTAATTAAAACAAGTTTTAATATGATTTTAACAGGATAAATCCATACGTGAGATCAGGAATAACTTCGTCAATGCCTTGAGGGATTTCATTATGTTTATATTGAAAGGGTAATTTTTTAGTGGGTTTTGGTAATTGGGTGGTATCAGTTCTCCTTTGAACTGCTATCACTCCATCTGCTAACCCTGCAGCAACAGTAGAGTCATCAGGAGCTATGCCTACAAATCATACTTCTTTTAACTTGAATGAGAATGAATGAAACTAAAACAAAGGATAGTAAAAAACCAACAGAAATGCTAACAAAATTTAAAAATACACCTAAAACATTCCTTACCTAAACTCAAAATTGCATTTGGAAAGTTCAGAGTATGTACTACCTGAAACAATGCAAAATCTCTCTTTAACTGAACCACACTTTTTTACTAACCCACCTTGAATGACCCCACATCAAATATCTTTACATGCCGATCCAAACTGGAAGATAACAGCCTTTTCCCCCCTGAAGCAAGCCTTAGGCAGGTTACTGTTTTATGGTGCTGCGCCAATGATCCTCTCAATTTACCCCCAGCTAAAGCATCCCAAATCTATGAATAATCAAATTCTGTCTCCATTTTTGCTATTATTCTTAACAGATTAGGGTAAGATGATTTAATTTCCAGAATGCTTACTTCATTCTGAAAAACAACCCAGCCGAAAATTATTACCTTAATATCAGTACCCCCAGCACTTAAAAATAGGCCCCCACTAGGCATGAACAACAAGGATTCTATAGGGCTTTTATGGTCCATAACCATGACTTCTTTGTTCATTCTAGTGTCCCACATTTTAATGATGTTATCATAACCTCCCGAGAGCAATACATTTGGCACATCAGGACTAACTATGCCAGCCCTAATGTAATCTGAGTGCCCCTCAAAAGTGTATAAAGTCTTCTCAGTAGGTATATCCCAGACTTTTATGGTTTTGTCATCAGAAAATGATACTATTTGAGGTTCTTTATGTACAAAAGCTACTCGGTGAACTGGAGCTGAATGACCTTTGAATAACCTATTAAAGAAAATAATAATTTTAAGTACTTCTCTCACATTAAATTATTTCTCTATAATGTAAGTTGCCGATAACTTCTGCAATCTGCCTTTCATTATTTCTTCTTACCTCAACATGCTTTTAGTAGACACATCAAAAAGCTTAACATTTTTCTCCTCCCCTCCTGCAAGTATCAAAGACCCATCACTGCGAAACACAGCTCCATATGCATTTTCTCTAAATCGTGATAAATTTTTTGTTACTAGTTTGGTTATAGGATTATAAATTTGCACTCTGACTGAGCATGTCACAGCGAAATAATGGGGCTCTTTAGGAGAAAAATCTATGTAATCTATGGCCCCAAATTCTTTCACTAATACTGGTTGCTGCAAGAGATGTTTTATTACAATAACAAGGGGAATTTCTAGACAAGAGAGTATATACCCAGGTACTACAAGAAGAGTAGTATAAAAGTTGAAATAGAGGTACTGGGAATTATGGTTTTTAGAGAGTGTCTTGGTTTTGAGACCCAACAAAACGTGTTTTAACGTAAAAACAAGAATCGCATGTTATAATCACAATATTGTAAAGAGAATATTTTGCTTACAGTGAGTTGTTTCCAGTAAATTAAATCAGGAGTAATATCAGGACCTTTCCTTTCATAGATTTTCGTATTTAGCTTCTTGAAATTCGTCATTTTCTATGTATTTTGAAGAAATTTCTTCGACAAACAACACAACAAACAACATACAAATAAGCTCTTTTAAAAATGAGGTTAGAATTTTATTTTACACATTTTAATGTGACATTAACCTAACATTTTAAATACGTTAGTACGACTTTGGGTTACTTCTTATGTTACGATACAAGAAAGTTACAACAGTCCTTTTTATTAATATTTAATAATATCGATATTTTTCTTAGTCAAACTAGTAACTTTTATACCGTAGTTACACACAATAAATCTTCACAGCCTTCATCGCACTCCTCTATAACCTCACCATACCCATTAAACTTGGGACTTTGCATTTGAAAGGGGCTCCCGGTATTCCTCAATTTCTCCAATTCTGGACCGGTAGGCCTTTGGTATATTGGAAACTCGTCATCTTCGTCTTCAAATCTGTTTGTCATCCTCATCTTGAGAAACTCTTCATCAAATTGCAGTGGCAGATATAACTCATTTTTTCCATCCGCAACAAGTAATTCGACTTCTGTGGAGTCATTTTAGTAAGTTTTCAGTAAAATAGTTTAACTGTTCACCTGGACTCTCAATTTCGTTATCTGCGTCTTCGTCGAGGCTCGTGAGATGCGCATTCACTCCTCGAGTTTGGTCAAATTTGCTCCAATCTGCCTCATAGCAATTTTCCTCTCTGTTGAATGACACCATTGGTTCAAACGTGTGGTTCCACAAAATTTCGTGGGATAAATAACTTGATTTAGCCTCAATCGAGACCCCTACAATGATACCTATAACGACTTTAAATCAACAATGTTCACGACTAACCAGTGCTTTCCACTGTGGCATCCAACACCACAATAATCTCAATCCTCTGGTTTTTCCTCAACTCCGGCACTGTCAAGTCCATAATAGGCGAGTTCTCGTCGATTTCATGATATATTGTCAGAGGCCAAATCAGAAACAAACCACTGGGGCCTTCGTCTGCTTTCAAAGACAGCTCTACGATGATTAAATTTATTTGCTGGGGCACATTGCGTACGTGTATTATAGTCTAACCATTTTGATAGCTTTGCAGAAGCTCCCCTTCTCTAGTTCTCTCAGATTTCAGCAAAATCGCCCTCACGTTAACACCAGCTAGGCGACTCCTCCTGATATCACCTACCCTGAACATAAAACAGAGCTTTCCGTCCCTTCTGGAAATCACCCCGTTTCGGGAGAATTGCACCGTATTTGTGGCGTGTTTGGACCGAATTAGCTTTGCAAATACTATACCTGAAAAGTTATATTATGGTCTGCCGTTTTTGAGGAAATTAATATATCTACTAATTGCGAAAGAATCCAGAGTCATGCCTATGAGACACTGACAAACCATGAGGAAGATAGCTTCTGGACACTCTTCAGTGATGACTCTGACGCCGTAGCCTGTGGTATGTTGCGTCTCCAGAGAGTAGAGGAAGGCCGAGTGAAATCCGTAAATGTTGGCGACACACGGAGTCCAACCTGCACGGTACTGATTTAATGTGATTGCTTGAATTTTACTGGGTAAGTTTCCCAATTTTTATTTTTTTTTTGAATACTTTTATATTGAATATACAAGGGTCCTATGGCGGAAAAATCACCCTGTATCTGGGCAGTGCAATGGGCAATGAGCAATGCGCAAGTAAAATTCAATTGTTCAAGCAATCGGGAATATTCGTTCGTCGTCGTGTCGATGGTCTGTGGGCCAAGATTTCCATCTGGGAAATAAAAAATGGAGTGGCTCTCTAGCCCAGTGGCGTAGTCAACAATTTATGTTTGTTTAATGACGATGCAAATCAAAAATGTTATTCACCATTGCTACGCAACAATCGAATGAAAAATTATGGGCCAGCTTCGATTTCCGAATTGAGTGTGAAAAATGCAGTAGTTCCAATCCTGACGAACGGATCAGAAAAAGTGGAGTTTTAGCAACTCCCTCTAACACTGAAAGCGCGCAAATAACTAATTTAAAAAATCGAGTAGTATACAGGGAGTTCTATTTGAAACGAAAAAATTTCCCAGAACTCCATGAAAATGACACCCCCCTACATAACTGCCCCGAGCAAAAAAAGCCCTTTCTCTGATTTTCAATTAATACCTGATTCCGCTTGACGCAGAGGCAGATGGTCTTCGCGTAAATCGCCATGGGTGAACGCAATCAGCCACCAGACCAGGGCGAAAATCAGCCATGATCCGAAGAATTCCAAAGCTATAGAAAAGTGGGTATTGATGAGGATTAACGGAGCCATGGGGCTCTTACCCAAAAACTGAAGAGTCCACCTCCATTGAGCGTCCAAAAGAGTGGTGAAAATGTCTTGCAAAAACTTCCATCTGCGCATTGAAGACATTTTCTTCCTATAAACATTCTTGTGGCCGTCCTTGAATATAGCCCTGCGGGGCATTTTCCGGGATTTCCACGGAATCCAGGTTTTCCTAGTAACGGTTTTTGGTTAGTTTCCAGACTGTCAGCCATAGCTCTTGTTACCTGCGCACATCTTCGGTCTTCTGAGAGAGCCACCGCACGTCCCAGATAGTCATGGTCTTCACACAAACTAACTGTTTTTGGGTAAGTATCGTAAAGAATTTCTGATTGATCACATCCTTTAGTTTTGAGGATATTACGTGCCTACTAATAAAGCACCGTGTGGGCAGCACAAACAGGCAAATATTTGGCAGTTTGTGTTGGCGAAGCTCTGAGGCACTGATGCCTCCTTGGGAAGAAAGGTGCGCATTAAATGCAGCCTGCATCAATTGAAATTGGCACACAAAAGAAGCCTTTCATAGGGCTTAACTGAGCAACTATTTTTAGCATTAATTGTGAGAAGATTTCACTTTCAACACATGAAGGTGCTCAGCGTTAAATTTAAAACCACAGACCACAAATGTCAAAGTAATTCGAGAAATAGATTCAATATGATCACCCAGTTTAACTGGGTTTAATCCTTTATTTGCTCAGATAACGATTTCGAAGCAATTCAGTGATTCATGTACATCTAGAAAATTCAGTCGTGTTTCTTTAAAGATCCTCACGCAGTTGTTGCGTTTTAAGTACCCAAACCCTCGCATTTGTTGGGTATATTTTCCACAGAGAACCTGGAAATTTAGCTAATTTAGAACGTAGGTCAAAGGAAACATCATCATCAGACATTTATGCAGTTATTAAATCGTTACGAAAAAATTGCCGAGGGTCAACACAATAGATTAATGCGATGCTCAAATAAGTGCTTTAGAGCCAATTGGTTAGTGGCACCCGCAGTGTTGATTCAAATTTGAATATGTCGCACATCTGTGTGGGTTCAAAAATTATTTTGATTGTAAGTATTTATTCGGGGCCTAATCAGATTTGTGCAGCGGCAGGCAATTGAACCAGTTATCGGCAGTTCTTCTTTGCAGCTAAGATGAGTTGTGGAGAAGTCAGAAAGGAGATAAAATGGGAGATACCACTCCTTCCTATCTAGTCAACAAGAGACAAGGGGAGATTTTTGCTAGATTTCATATCGGGTCCAGCACTCCCGATCTACCAGCGTTTGGAGCTGAGAATAACAATGGCACTGTGCAGAAAAGTCCCTTCAACTTCGGCCTGCAGAAAGTGGGGACTCAGGCTAGTTTGATCACGTGCAACAGTTCTTTACCCAGGAATGATGGATCCAAGTGAGTAGTTTCTGACATTTTGACCAACATCTGGAATATGACTACGTGTTTGGGTTCTGTGGATGACCTCCAGTATTTTCCCTAAATCGTCTATTCATAGAAAATGCTTACAGTCACCTACAGAACCCAAAAATGCACTAACTCATATTCATAAATGTCATTTTTGTCTGCAACAACACAATAACTAAGTTTACAACTATGAATTCGGATTTTGAAACGTTATCAGTGGGGTGGTTTTGAGGCTGTCAGGGTCCATGCGAATTCCTTCCGTTTCGGGGTTCATGCGAATATTTATTATTAAGGAAAAATCGGAACAAAGTTACATTGCTTCAGAAATTGGCAACCCCGCAGCGTTCGTTTGTTTGCAAAACCCCATAGCCGACATTGGGTGACACATGCCTGACAACTAAACGCAAGGTTGTCGGATTTTGAAAATTGCCCCAAGCTCCTTCCAACATGTATATAGGGTGGGGCGCCAAGAGCGCCTCGGGGTATTACGTCCTTATTAATAATTTGATCGAAAATTGTTTTTAAAGGTATATATAGGACTTTACAAGGTACATATTAAAAATATTTTCATTTATACAGGGTGTATAAAAAAAAGATACATCTCAAACATATGTTTTTTTAATGGAACACCCTATATTTTATTACATATTTGGAATTATAAGAAGAAAATAGTACAAGTTTGTATAACACACATTGGGTCTAAAACAATCGCTTCTGGAGAAATTTTAGAAAATATAAAAATGCAAGAGTTAAGAATTTTTTTTTTTCTAGGTGAAATGAGTTACTTGGCTGTTATTTTTTACTATTACTTCTTAAGTACAAACTAATCTTCAAACTAGAATGAATTATTTACTAAACTGATATACAGGGTAAGCAAAAAGAAAAAAAAGTTATCAAATTATTAATAAGGACGTAATACCCCGAGGCGCTCTTGGTGTCCCACCCTGTATTTGAAAGAATTTAGGATTTGATCCTGCTCAGTTTTTTGCAGGCTACAAATTCGATGTTTTTTTTATAGTTCCGTCAAATATAACGGCATTTTCGACAAATTTAAGATGTATTTGTGTTGTTTAAATAAAGATAGGCCGAAATTTCCCCGTCGTTCTAATTCCAGTATCAAACACAATGGATCTCCCTGGTATTTTTTTGAACTAAACATATTTTAGCAAATAAATGAGAAAAGCTCATGTGATAGGAATCAAAGAGATAAGGTCTATCACGTTACCACCGATATCTTGAACTTAACTACACAATAAATCAGCGACTCTCAGTTTTCTTTGCCGTCGGGCCCAGTTTACATTTTAACGAAAACACATACGAGGTGTTAAGTAATGATGACTGTTCCTAACAAATTAATTATTATTAGCGATTCAGTGCAAATATATGATGCCTTGAATGATTTATTAATAAAAGCAAATTATTTGTCAAAAAGTGCTCAGTTCGCGTTTTAATCGCCACTCTAATAAGGTGGCTTGTAGAGGTCCAAAAATGGAACGGATCAGTGACAAGGGATATCTGCTGGAGCCTAAAAACAGGTCTCCCCAGACTTCCACAAACGGGAAATTGAACCCTGGGATTTATTATTATCAAAGATTTCCTTCGAGCCCTGGTTCTCCCATAAGCAGGTAGTTATCTCGAATTTTGTGTTGTTGATAACAGTATTTTTTATGGAAAAATATTTTTTTTGCACCATATCTCAAAAAACCGAGAAGCACAATCTCTGCCTCGCACAACGTAGCAAAATCTAATAGATTGTTTATCAGTGTATTGTTTATTTCTACAATAATTCAATTTTAATTTGTTTAAATATTTGATCTCGACATGTGATTAGTAAATAGCTGTGACGTATATGTATATAACAGTTTTGCACCGGCTACCTAATTAATTAGATCCTCACCCTCCCCGATTGGGCGAACCCGTTTTCTTCCTTTCAAATATTGATCATCCTGTATATTTGTCCAATAGCTGAATGACGCATCGCACAAAAGCACACATTTACCATTACCAAAACGACCGAAAGGATGTTTTAATTTCGATAAAATGTTTTATTATTTCCTTACGATCTTAGATGGAATCTCAAGCAGTTTTTAGTCGTGTGCAAAAAGGTTTCGAATGATATTAAAATCCGTATAAAAGAAAATTACTAGAAATGACTGTTGACAATACTAAGATACATTGGATTAAGAGGAAACTGAAGAACTTAGGAAGGTAACTAAGACTGAAAAATTAAGTACCGGAATTGTCGTGAGATGTCGAAGGGCTGTATCTGTGTACTTTTTTTATAAAGAAGATTAAGATGTGCTCTACCCAATATAAAATAGCCCAGTGGCGTGCCTGTTTTGATTCAAAAGTAACAAATTCTCAACCGATTGTGTTTCAACTTATTAAAAATTTACTCCCGGAGCTGGAAAAAGAGTGTGGTCTTCGACTTTTTCTATAAAATAGGCCAAAACCTGCCTCCTCCGCTTAAAAAATTGCTCAGTGCCTTATCTGCTTTAATTCGAATGTATTAAATCGTCGAAAACTGAGATTCACTTTAACCTACCTTAACTAGGTTTAACCTACCCTAATCTACAACAAAATGATTCCTTAAGACTTCGCACATTTATTACTGGAGCATTTATCCTTGACGCACCACAAAATTAGACCACCAAAAGTAGGGTTCTCCAGGGGTTCACAAATCGATCGAAAATAAAAATAGTGCAGTGGCGTATCTACAGTAAGTTTCAAAAGAGAAAGTGCATAACCTTGAAATGTACCTACTGTGCATTTAGACCAGAAAAAACGGTTGGTAAAGTTTTACTTGAGTGACTGAAAATCTGTAAAATGTTCTAATAAAATTTAAGTTAGTTCAGGTTCATTAAATTCAGAGATAATATAGTCAGTGCAACACCATTGGGAGGGTTTAATGGGATTATCCAGACTAAAAGGTAAATGGCAACATAGCGATTGGCAGTTGTTTTTAACTATAGCTCTCCGCCCATAAAGCTCGTATGTAACAACTATCATTGACTTCTATGCAGCCTAAAGCAGTACTGTCACACTACTTCCAATTTACTTAAAATTTCCCCTGCATTTTATTAATTTTAGCCTTTTCTTAAATGATTTACTTGAGTACTTTGATAGTTCAACCAAATGTAAATAATTATACACACGTATTTGTCCATTTTTGGGATAACACAAGTGGTCCCTCATTAAGGTAAAGGCATCGCAATTTAAGCCGCAACACCCTCAACATAATTATCTAAAAACAGATAAAAGCACTGATTAGGTCTTTGTCGAGAGCACCTTTAATCAACCTAATTAAACACTATTATTTCATTGAAGTTAATTTAGTGCATCGCCACTTTTTTCAGTCATAGCAGATTGAGACCTTGCGGGAATAGTGTGTGCTCCTAAAATAGTGAACATCACCAAAGTGTGATCTCAGTAAAACATGCTCTAGCATAATTTTGGCGTCAATTGCATAAGAATTGGAAATACACACAGGTAAACATGCTCAGACATTCTTAAAAGAATTGAATTCAACATGATTTAGTAAATGATTAGGGGATTAGGGGTTTCGACTGGTTTCATAGGATGTATATCAACTCTTCCAGTATAGGTTTAAAGAATTTACTCTCATAATTAACATATGAATTTATTTGCAGGAAATCATATAGACCAAATGCGGTGCGAAAAATGCGCAGAAGGGCCGTGTTCAAGAACGGGGATTGCAACATCCTGCAGTCAAGAATCTCAAAGAGGCGGCTGCGCTATTTGCAGGACATTTTCACTACTTTAGTTGATTCCCAATGGAGGTGGACCCTTACGATATTCGCCATAGGATTTGTTGGTGAGTACTCAAAGATAAACCACAGAAAAATATTACTGTCTTCTTTCAAAAAGGCTCCTGGCTAATTTTCGCCCTTATATGGTGGCTGATCGCTTATACTCATGGTGATCTAGAAGAGCAGCACCTTCCCATCAACCAAAACACCTCAGACTGGATTCCCTGCGTCTTACATATATCGGGTTTTACCTCCTGCTTCCTCTTCTCTATTGAAACTCAACACACTATTGGTTACGGGGTTAGAACTACTACTGAAGAATGTCCGGAGGCTGTTTTCATTATGTGTTTGCAGAGTATCGCTGGAATGATTATCCAGGCCTTCATGGTGAGTTTTGCTTTGAATTGTTTCAAGTTATTAAATTTGGTCACATCTCCTAGGTGGGCATAGTGTTTGCTAAAATGACACGCCCGAAACTCAGAACTCAAACTTTACAATTCTCAAAAAACGCTGTGATTTGTCAACGAGATGGTCAGTTGTGTTTGATGTTCCGGGTAGGAGACATGAGGAAGAGTCATATTATTGGAGCCAGCATACGTGCTCAGTTAATTAGAGCCAAAAAAACTAAAGAAGGAGAGGTAGGTCTGGTTGGAAATTATAACAAAAGTGATTATTTAATAGTTTTTTGTTAGGTTTTGAATAATTTCCAAACTGAACTGACTGTAAATGCGGATGGCTGCGATGGAAATCTCTTCTTCATCTGGCCCATGACCATTGTCCACAAAATTGATCCCGATTCACCCTTTTATCATGTGTCTGCCAGCGATTTGTTGCAGGAGCGCTTCGAAATTGTAGTCATTTTAGAAGGTAATAATTCCTTCAGGGAAGGGAAACTTCTTTGAGGATTTATATGTGAATTTTAGGTACAATTGAGAGCACCGGTCAAACCACTCAAGCAAGATCGAGCTATTTAGCCAGTGAAGTACTTTGGGGGCATCGATTTGAACCTGTAGTTTATTACAACAAGGATAGGCAGGGGTATGAGGTTAATTACTCGAAATTTGATAATAATCTAGCTGTTGATACGCCTCTGTGTTCGGGGGCGGAGTTGGCTGAGTTTTATCGGATACAGGATTTGCCAGGTATGCATTCATAATTAAAATAATATATTGATATTTGTAAAAAAAAATTCTTTCACCAGATTATCAAGAAACTGCGTCAAGTAATAAATGAAAGTTTTAATAAAAAAAATGAGGTATCTGAATTACTTTTCCTTCGCCAAATTATCAAGACTGTAAACAAATTATATATTTTTCTCTGTTGAAGTAAAACATAAATAGTTCTATTTTAATCTAATAAGATAATTAGCTTATAAAAGTCAATTGCAATCTTTGCTACTGATTCATAGCGCTTTGCAACTGTACTAAGAAGTTGGTAATCGTTTGCGGAAATAGTAATTTTCACTTAATTCCAAAACGGGCACATGATGCGAGCTAAAACGAAATAAATAACTCATTACTTACATGACAACTCTATAATTTACTACAAAGTGACCACGTAATATAAATTGTTAAGCTGAACAGTTAATTCATTATGCTATGTGTTATAAGATTATTTACGCGTAAGTGGTTTTCTAAGGGAGATCACACTATACTAAAAAGTTACTGACGTCACTCATTTCCTCATTTCTCTAATCAATTCAATGGATTTTTGTTTTTTATTTCAGATTCCGAAAAGCAAGCTATATCCTCAGATCAGACCAGTTTCCTCCTAAAATCACCGCTGGCTTCGATGAAAAACTCTTCAGGAGATGCGAAAACCCTTAATATTGATGATGATTCCGAGACCAGGCCATTCCCCACTGATTATTTGTAATCGCACTTAGTATTAAGAGATAAATAAAGAAGAACTGTTGAATGTAGTAACTTCAAGGTTGGTTAGCAGCTCGTTACCTGTATGTCCGCAGGGGTAAGAAAATATATTAAATAAAAAACATATAACACAAAAAGTGACCAAATTCTGAACTCTATGGAAAATTCTTTAATTTAAATAAATAAATACATAATATAAAATAAGTAGCTTGTTAGTCCACCAGAATTTGTACTATACAAGAACAACAACCAATTCCAAAAAACCTTAATCGTCTCTGAGTTTTTTTAACTTTCTTCTTGTGATTATAGAATTAATTAGAGCGTTCGGCACCTCTGGCAATATATTATCGAATGGTATGTAGTTGACTTGCAATAACTCCTCCTCAATTTCCCTGATATCAGAGAAGCATAAGTCTCCCCAGAAGCAGGAGGAGTATGTTGAGTTCATACAAAGACCAACATTTATCCTATACGATACACAGTATCTGAGATCGCCTTGAGCCGTTATAGAGCCTAAAATATATTTTTTATGTATGAAAAAATGCCAAAGATTAATAATAAGTTAGTGTAAGAGTAGGGAAAAAATAAACTATGCACAAAAACACTTACCCAAGAAAGAGCAGAGCAACAGGCACTGAAAAATGAACAATTTCATGATGTGTTAATAAAAAATTTGTTGGTAGAATGTCTAGAAAAACTTGTTGAGTTATCGTGTTATTTACTTTCTTCACTGTCTTCCAAATCAATAAATAATTCCTCAACCGGTTCCTCTATTTAAACAAAAACTGCATATCCATTGAATATCTTTGATAAAAATTACCTATGATTATAAATATAGATAAGAAATTAGGTCGTGGGTCCCTATAAACTAGATTTTTTTCTTGGTAACAGCAAACGTATTTTATGTCCTATTAGTCACGGCGTCACAACATCTGGACACTGGTATCCACAGTTAGAGATACAATGCATCGCTAAAGTCTTTAATTGACGATAAGCATGTCGATTATGTAGGTTCCGTAAACTTTTCTGTCTGCCTATCCAACTCAAAGACCTTAGGACTCAAAGGCCTCCTCCGCGACTAAATTCAGTAAAATTGTTTAAACATTTTAATTTATACAATACATTCTTGCACCGCTCGCAGAAGTATCAATTTGCAGTAAATTACCTACTGTGGCACAGTGGGACGATATACCCATTTCATGGAACTATGACAACTTATTATTAATATAATTAAATATAATAATATTGACAAACGTAACAATTTCTTCGCGATGTCTTTTTGTAGAG
Organism: Euwallacea similis; assembly: GCF_039881205.1. Taxonomy (NCBI): domain Eukaryota; kingdom Metazoa; phylum Arthropoda; class Insecta; order Coleoptera; family Curculionidae; genus Euwallacea; species Euwallacea similis. Next base: position 958,564 of record NC_089609.1, read on the forward strand.
ACTGATAAATTTAAGTCATTAAGTTATTGAAGCACTAAGCATTTATCAAATGGTTTTAAAGCCAGAAATTTTTTCAACATTTTGCCCCACTTGACAGCGCTATATTAGTGAATAGAAATTTTTGGTTTTTTAAAGCATTTCTGTCTTTAAAATGGATTACGAGACCCAAAGCTTAGCTAAATCATATATTTAAGACGCCAGCTAAGTGCAATTTCCTTAGTCCCGGTATCTGAAGGATCTATTATCCATAAGTACTCAAGTCTTTCTGAGAAATAAATATTACTGTAATTGATTCACAAATAAGTATTTCAATTAATTATTTTTGCAGATTAATCTGACTTTAAATACGGACACGACTTACAGCGTCAATCACTGCATTTCGATTAACGGCCAGGGAACCATCCCAGCTATTACAATCGCAAGTACTTAAGATTCATTGGAAATCGCCTTTTACGTGCAAAATCATTAAAAATTAAATTTTTATTGTTGACATTTAGGTTTGCTCGCATGGCAATAATGGCTAAGTACTATTCCCTTTCGTTGTTCCTCAGTTTGGTCAGGATTATTTCAGTATTCCGGTCACAGGACAAGAGCAAATGTTTTTCATAAAAAATTAAATCTTCAAACAAATATAAAAAAGTTTTATTTGCTAAGAAGTTGTTAACAACAGCTAATTGTATCTAAACCGTTTCTCCCTCTCTATCTCTTCGCGCTTTCCTGTTTTTGAAGAATGGACAAGAGACAGATGCTTCTACAGACACTGATTTTTTTCTGGAATTTCAGGACACCATTTGATAGCCACAATTTACAAATATTGGGTGACCTACAAGGAGACGGCTCCAGTTGGATCGTGTCAAACATCGCACGCTACATAGGAGACTTCTGCTTTACAGACGTGAGAAATTACACAGCCGAGAAGTTTAGACATAAAAGGGATGCTATCGTGCCCATGAATGAAATGAATTTGCTGCCGAAAATAATAGGTACTGGTCTTGTCAAACCCAAGGTGCCATGACCAGGAAAAGGGCCACAAGGTTTTTTCGGATTCTTTCGGATTAAGCATGTATAAATTTGAGTAGAGGTTTAAATAACTATTTACTCATGTAGTTAATAATAGTTTCTATTGTTGTGTTCAGTATATGATTTGTATTACAAAAATACAGTTGCAGTACGCGATTGAGAGTTACCCAAATATCGTTGACAACTTCTTCGACGTTTCACTCTGCATCGTGAACGCTCAATTGCGAAAAACCTGAAAAAATTTAAATAAATTCCCTTAGATGGATTAAATTTCCAAAGGTGCACATTTTCCTGAAATTTAATCAAAAATCATCTCAAAGTTCGTGTAGTTGGCCATGCACAAATGTTTGCATGAACCGCGCAGCTGCCACTTTCAATTGTTTTATCAGCCATTACCAAGTAACGTTTCCGCTTTCTGCAATGCACCTTTTTCATCCGAGTTTTCTTGTGCGAAATTACGGTTCTAGAGTTAGCAAAACTATTTGGGCGTATGAAAATAATGAGAAATGAAATGCTGAAATCCTAGAGGTGTTTCTATGGTATTTACACACCTACACCAAAACCCCATTATCGAAGCTCGGTGTGTTGCATCGTGCGCAGTTCTCCTTTCATCAACTTTGTTCGCAGATTTATTGAGAACTGTGTTCACAAATGGAAATTGCCAAATGACTGGCCACAGTTCGGACTCTCAATGAAACTTTTGAGGCTCAGTCCGGTAAGTATTTACGAGACGTGAGAAGTTTCACGTACTGTCCACAACGATTAAGTGTTTTCCGTTCATGGACTAAAATCTTGGTATTTTAGTATTTCTGCGATTTAACTGCAACGGATAAAACAGAAAAAGAATTTACAGCGAGGCAAAGGTTCCTTTTTATATGTATAATATGCTTCACAAAAAAATTGAGAGAAGTTCTTCACTTCACTTGGCCATCTACACTCCGCGACAAAATGATAGGACACCTCTAAATTTTCACTGTTTCTTGAAAATAACCTGATTGACAAAAATTCTGTGTCGATCCCCATAGATGGTACCCCTTTCTTATTCAGATAAAAGAGCGCCAGGCAATGTTTACTATTATTTGAAGAATTTCAACTGTTTATATGAAAAAATGGTGCGACGAAATGATAAGATACATATAGTAAATAAACAATTATTTTATAATAAACGAAAAATTTTTGTTAACATTAATAATGATCCCGCATGTGTGGATCGTCCAAAAATGATGCGTTTTAAGAAAAATTGCTAGTTTAATTATTGACGTGAGCGATGTGCTGATCCCGCAATTAAAGGATTAAGGGATACAATGTGATTAGTTTTTGGATTAACTGTATAATAAGGGCCTCATTTTTCCACTTAAAAGCTTAAAAGCGTGGATATTACTAATAAATCATGAAATACAATTCCCGAATTTGTAAAAAGACACCATATCACGTAGTGATTACCTGTGGTGGTAATAAGTACTTTTTTATCGGAGAAGATTGAACAGATATGTTTTGTTTATATAGAGAGACCGATTGGGAAAACATTCATAGGTTGGAAGACAGTAAGGAAGAACAACATAACACGATAACCAAACAGTTCAGACATCATGAAGTTGTCAATTTTTCTTTGGTTCTTGCTCTGCTTCTTCTTGGGTAAGTACTTTTGTTTATTATTAATTTTTTACCTAATTATACACTCGCTTATTACGAATCGTTGGCATTTTTTCTCACGTAAAAAAACTGTTTTAGGCTCCAACACTACCCTCGTACAACTTCCATAGTGCATGTCTTATAGCGTGAACACTTACAGTTGTACCCATCCTAAACACAGCTGCAAGAGAGGACAAATATGCTTCTCCGAAAGCAGGGAATACAAGGTGTAATTGAACGCCGGCTTTATGCACTCTCCTAATACCTTGCCGGAGGTAGTAAATGCTGGAGTAATGTTTTCAGTGATGAAAAGAAAGCAATCCCGTAAGGACATGTAAGAATTTTTTAAGTTCGACAGTAGCATTTTGTTATTTGTTTGTCTGTTTATTATTTATTTATTTAAACATTTTTACTGTTTTTTTAACACTAATTAAACGGTTTTACATGAAGTTAGTTCACCAACAATCTCAAAAAATGCAATAATATCGTTATTGCTGCATGCAACGTATCTAAATAACAATCGATAGAAATTCCTTAAATGCCATAAACTGAAAGAAACATGACAACCTTGCTGAACTACGGACGTAGCATCAATGACAGCTTCAAAATGTGCCTTCCTGGGCTTTGATTCTATAGGAGCATGTAGAGTGAGAACGAAGTTTTTTGACCAATTAACATCACTAAAAACTTCAGTCTCACTCTCACACGTTCCTATACGAATAGAACCAACGCCCAGGACTTTATCGGTCGTCATAATTAAATGTAATCGGTCCGAAAACTACCTATCACAACGTTGCTGTTTCGCGTTCATGTGGAAATGCAAAGATCAATATCTCTGAAATGTACAGTGATAATTTTATTTAAAAAAACGCTAGTTTGGTAACTAGGAGCAAAATGAAACAAAACTATAGATTGCTCTGCATTACATCTCTTTTCTCTGTAAATTTAATTTAATTATCCATTGACTAACCAGTAATCCCAATCCACTCAACCCTCAACGTGCAATCTGCACGTCATCTACTGCAATAACCAACCTTGGGCGTCAAACGACTGATTGTCACCCAAGGCAAATGCAACATCAACACTCAAACTCCTAAAAAACCATAGAGAAATCTGTTTTTTCTGGTTTGCGATCATTTAGTGTCTTGATGGCGCCTTTTCGGCATGCTCTGTGAACCTGTATCTTATCTAACCATAGCATTCCCTGGAGTATGGCTGTGACCTCACGAATTTGTAGAATAGCATTTAATACAATAATAACATGTAATCTTATCATGTACTGCTGATGGCAGGATTGGAGGTATTTGGTGGGTTTGGTATAGGCCAAGATGGGTATAGTATACAAAAAGATCTTGATGATGAAAATTATAATTATATTGATATGTACAAAATAGTTGGATGAACAAATGTTAGATGCAGACGTTGCCTCAATTCAGCCTAAAATGTTCCAGGTTTATTAGTGATCCTTCTTCTTGTGACAACTCACTAAAAGTGACCATTTGCGGCTATTTTAGTGATTGTGGGCGTTGCGTAAATTTCTTGATTCGTGACTATTCGATCTGAATTCGTAGCACAATTCCCCAAAATTCCTGCTTCCATCGTGGCACGAATTGGTAATGTTATACGTGATGCATGCGGTGACTGGCACGTTTTTTAAAGAGTTATTTGCACCAAAGGACACTAATATTATAAATTAAAAAACATTATACAATTGTACTGTAAAAAAGACTTACACATGCTTGTGGCCAACACCATCACTAGGACTATTGATGAGTTCTGCATTTTGAGATCGAATTTGAGGACAAGTAGTGAAGTTTGAGGACGACTATGATAAATTAATGCAAAGCCCCCCATTCCCTTCACTTATATACGAGATAGTTCTTTGCTCAGATACCACGTCATTACGATAAGAGATTAGAATGCATAGAGTTATTGGTGCGAATAATGGCTTAAGTGGCATGGAGACTCGCTACGAGCAGTCTGGCATTGAAGCGTGCCAGAAAAATTGACTTCCAAATTTATAAATGAATGATCAAAACGTGCCATCTCAACTGACATTCGTTTCAGTTAGGTCAAATATAGCATTTTTAGTGCCTATCTAGAAGGGATGTGAATCACATAGAATTGCATAAGATCAGACAGAAATGAATATGGAATCTGAAGATGCAATATGAGGACTCGATGTTTAAATAGTTTGTTTATCAGGTTGAAAAAGTCGGTAATACCCCCGTCCTTATCTGCGTAGATAATTAAGAACTCCTGCCTTATCTCTTTTGATGTAAGGTCTGTGATGATGAAATTCGCACAGATCTTTATAACAATTATCACTAATAATCATTCTCTTTATTTCTTCTTCAAGAATAATTAATGACGAAACGTATCTCAATCATCACATCTAGAAAATAGTTCTATTTTTTCATCTCTTTTAAGCCTAAAATTCCAACAATAATTCAAAAATTCTGGTATTCGTGTGGTTGCACATCCAACGCTTGAAGAATACACAGAGCTTTCTGTGCCATCACTCTACTCGCTCTTGACGAATTTTCCAAATTTGCAGTATCTACCGTTTGAATTACGTTAGTTAACGGTTTTTATGGATTTTCATTCATTTTTCATGGAATTTCTTGCGCAAACCCCCCTTATGCCCTCGAAATTCTAATTTGTACAACGGGTTCTTGTAGCGTTAGCACATGTGTCAATTTAGAATGATGTCAGCTTTGGCCAATGTGACACAGTGGGAGGAAATACAAATTTTGCTGAATTGTTCCAGCTGATTGTTTGAGTAAATACAGGAATATAATAGTTTTTTATGTGATTTATGTAGGTAATGTTGTGATTTAATAAATACAAACGAAACAATCTGATAAACAAAACTATTGCCAAGAAGAAAGTAAAAAACTGACTCAAGGGAGTTAGGTTTTCAAAATGATGAAGTAATAAATTTCCGCAGGTCAATGGAATTCCTTTGAATTCTTTTTAATAGATCATTGAACGTAAAAATTCGCAACTTTGTCTCAACTTAACAAACTCTTTACCTCGAATAAAAACAGATAGCGATACTGATAAAAGTTGTAACATCTTGTATAAACAAATATTCCATGTCCATTATCTTTACCTATAACAGCTATAGATAAGAAATTATGTCCACGTATACGTATTTCGTGAATGAATTTATGAAAAAATTGTCAGTATAAAACCTGTACTGCACTATCAATTTATTCTTCAATTTCTTCACAATGTTGCTTCCTAGATTAATTGATAATACAATTTCGCACTAACTTGGCACTAACAATTTTGCCGATAATCAATTTACAAAGAAATTTGCGAAGCTATTCACTGGTTGAAGTTTTCGTCATTTTTCCACGAATTCAGGTCGTAACACAAGAAAAATACCAAGATTCGCGCTGCTCATGTTGTTCCTGTTACCCATGAACTGACCTTTTTTTTTTCATAAAAGCAGCATTTCATATTTTATTGGCCACACAATGCGGCGGTTTTAAGCCGAAAAATCTTTTTTCTATTGCATCGATAGTTTTATCAAATACAGAATTATATTAATTGCATGGCTAAAATCTTTAATCTACGCGAGAACTGCGACAATGTACTTTGATGATACCGCCTACATTATTATTAAATTTTTTAGTTTAGATGTGCAGGCTAGATAGATATACATATCTCAGCACGAAATTCACTAAACCAGAATTATGGCTAAGTTAGCTTTTATCCTACCTCCAAGATATTACCTTGGAATGGACGTACAGTCAGGGACAAAAGTATTCATACAGTAATTTAAAAACTGTAAATCTACTTGAGCTGCCTAAGAAAAAACCTTAAGCTTAATTTCAAATATACACAAATCTTAAAAATATACATATTCATCAAGATTTTAATCAGATAGCTCACAAAAAAAATTGGAATGCTCAAATATAAATAAAAACAATTTTGTTAAAACGACAAAAGTATTTATTCGGTAAAAAAAATCTTTTTTTTGTGCTTTCAAGGCATATTTGGATGCATTTGCGAATCGAAATGTTAGCAACAACATTCTTTGATTTTAATCTTACTTAAACTACAGCGCTAAAAGTTTTAGAATACCACTTTGTTAAAAAAATGGGCCGAAAAGGTGGTGAAGTAGTTTACGCAAAAAAAAGATTATTTTAAATATATTTAATAAAGGCAAAACATACGCACAAATCGCAAATGTGATTACAAGACCACGGTCGACAATTCAAAGTATCATTGAAAAATGTAAGAAGACCGGAATATTGCAAATAAACCTCGAAGTGGTCGATCAAGACAGTTAACGCCAAGTGAAGAGAAAAAAACTGTAACCATTATTAAAAAGCAGCCAATTACAAGCGCTTCAAGCATTGTTTCAACCTTAAGGTGAATTGAAAATAAACTTGTCGATCCAAAAACCATAAGATGATGCATTAGAAGAACTGGTTTCAGTTGTAGAGTGGCTAGGAAAAAACCACGCCTCAGCAAAATAAATTTTAAAAAAATTGCAGTTTGTTAAAGAATTCGTGAATTGGGATTTAGATTTTTGGAACAAAGTTATTTTCTCAGATGAATCTAAATTCGCAATATTTTCTTCGAGAATTCAAATAAAGGTATGGAGAAAACAGAATACCGCACTTGGTCCAAAGAACATACAACCCACTGTCAAACATGGAGAGCAAGGTATGATGGCATGGGCCTGCATCAGGCGTTGGAAAATTAGTATTTATTGGCTCGGTCATGGGCAAACATTTGTGTTTGCAAGTCTTACAAGAAAATTTGCAAAGTAGTGCCAGAAAATTGGGTCTCGAAGGGTCATACTATATTCAACAAGATAATGACCTGAAACACAGCAACATATTGTTCAATGGATTGCATTCAACGTTCTGCATATTTTAGAGACACCTCCCAAATCACCTGATGTGAACCCAATTGAAAATATTTGGCACGAGATGAAATTAAGGGAACCAAAACATCATGTCACGTCGAAGGAAAATCTAAGACAGGTGCAAATGGAAGAATGGGATTAAATGCTCCCCGAATTAACGAGCAAATTAATCCATTCTACGCAAGGAGGCTTCAAGAAATCATACAGCACAAAGGACTGCACACAAAATATTAACGTAAGGGGTTCATGATTTTTCCACTTGTTATCTTAAATTTCTAAATGTACGAATATTTTTGTCCGCTATAAAATATGTTAGTACATACCTTTTATTTTTTTTTGCATTTTTAATATGAACATTAGAAAATAAACTAATTTACGTTTAATACAGACGTTCAAACGTATTAGCTAAAATCGCGACATACAGTGCTTTCATTTCAAAACGAATCACCCTAAACAACTCTTGAATTTTCTATTGTTTTAAAATTTCCAAAAACACGCCAATTGAGATATCGAGGAGGAAACTTTTTGAGCTTATGTCCAATCCCCTATCTTCATCCCCTTGAGTAGGGGACGACGCATCTCTAAAATCTTAAATAGAATGGGAGCTCGAATGATACCTCATTTTAAAGGGCATGCAAAGATCTTTTCATCTACGAAGTTTCAGCTCATTCCGTTTAGTCATTCCAAAACGGCAGCCACTTGAATTTTGCGCTTTTTACAACGAAAAAATTACTTTATCAAATGTTCGAAATGCGACCCGTTATTTTCGAGACAATAATAAAGTCTATTTTCAAATTCTTTGCGAACATTAATGAAAGTTTGTCTGGTAATACCTCTGCGTTCCAGTTTTATTCTGTTTTTCACTTCTTGAATACTGTCAATTGGAGTTTTATACACTTTAGATTTTTAGTTAGAAAAAGTCGAGGGAAGTAAGATCTGGAGATGTTGCTGGCCAATCTATTGCTCCTCGACGTATCAAAGTGTACACCATTTTAAATAATAATTTTAACCTATCTGATAAATGAATATTCTAACAGTAACGTTAAAATAGTACTAAGTAGTCCTAAAAACTAGTGTTTGTTGCTTTGATATCAAAAGAATGCAAGGCATTTGGCATTTCTTTAGGGTTATTGTCTCGAAAATAACGGGTCGCATTTCGAACATTTGATAAAGTAATTTTTTCGTTGTAAAAAGCGCAAAATTCAAGTGGCTTCCGTTTTGGAATGACTAAACGGAATGAGCTGAAACTTCGTAGATGAAAAGGTCTTTGCATGCCCTTTAAAATGAGGTATCACTCGAGCCCCCATTCCATTTAAGATTTTAGGGGTGAGGCGCCCCCTGCTCAAGGGGATGAAGATAGGGGATTGGACATAAGCTCAAAAAGTTTCCCCCTCGGCATCTCAATTGACGTGTTTTTAGAAATTTTAAAACAATAGATAATTCAAGAGTTGTTTAGAGTGGTTCGTTTTGAAATGAAAGCACCGTATGTCTATGGCTTTTCTAACGTACATTGTTTTGTTTTTTGTAAGAAATGTGTGAATACTTTTGTCTCTGACTGTATGTGTATTATAAATAAACATACGCGTCATCCAAAGCCGTTCTGGTGTTTAAAGAGAATTGAGAATTTTTCATGAAATCTAGATAGTCTTGAATAAAAACTGTTTTCACAATTTCTTGCGAAGTGATACTGTAATACAATTAGGTGGCTGGTTTCCGTATGGTGGGATTTTTTTTTTTTTGTTTAAAAATGATGACTACTTTTGACGACACCGAGGTATTTTTCGCTTGGGAAATCCAGTTATTCGATGAAATAAAACTAACCGATAGATCACTTCCAGTTGAGAATCCATGACACCTTAGATTCCTTTTTCCGTCGGTTAATAATCTTAAAGAGAAATCCGAAGGTACTTCCAGAGCCATTTCGAAAGACCCGATCCATCAGACGCTAAATATTGGAAAAAGTCAATTGATTGATTGATTTTTGATTTTCGTGTCCTCCCATTTGTGTGACGCTTAATCTATTAGGTCGTGTAGTATGAAATGAGTAGAATTGAATTGAAACTTTAGTCATTTTTTTTTCATATGAAATGTTTTTATTGTCAATCGAAATATGCACCACCATTATCAATACACTTCTGCTATTTAACGGGAAGTTCATTGATTCCCCTGCTGTAAAAGCCTGCAGGCCGGGAGTCGATAAACTCTTGGAAGGCAGCTTTGACAGCCTCGTCGGAGTTGAACGTTTTCCCTACCAAGAAGTTATCCAAATTTTGAAAGAAGTGGTAATCAGTGGGTGCTAAGTCGGGTGAATACGGTGGATGACGAAGAGTTTCCAATTCCAACTCCTGTAGCTTGGCCAAGGTGACTTGTGCGGTGTGTGGCCGAGCGTTGTCGTGCAACAATAGCGGTGCGCTTCGATTGACTCATCTTGGCTGCTTAACCGTCAGTTGCCTCATCATTTCGGTCAGTTGCCGGCAGTAGACATCAGCCGTAATCGATTCACCAGGTTTCATGAAGCTGTGATGGATGACACCTGCGTTGGACCACTAAACGGACACCATAAGCTTCTTTTGATGAAGATTTTTTTTCGCACAATGTTTTGGTGGTTCATCTTGATCCAACCACTGCGATGAACGTCTGGTGTTGTCATATAGGATCCATTTCTCATCACAAGTAACAATCCGATTCAAAAATGGATCGTTATTATACCGGCACAACAAAGAACAACAAAGAACAAGCTTCGAGACGTCGTTCTTTCTGTATGTCGCTCAACTCATGCGGTACCCACTTGTCCAGCTTTTTCACCTTACCAATTTCAGCCAAATGAGTCAATATTGTTTTTTTGGTTACACTGAATATTAACGATAATTCGCTTCCACCACGGCTTTCAGATAATCGTTATCCACTTGAGTTTCAGGTCGTCCACGTGGTTCATTTGTTCAGGTTAGTTCAGGTCAAAATTGCCAGAACGAAATTTCATGAACCAACGAGATACTGTTTGCTGTGTGTGACTTCAGTACCAAACACATCATTAATATTGCGAACCGTCTGAGCTGTTGTGGTTCCACGGTGGAACTCATATTTCATTAACACACGAATTTCACTATTTTGCATGGCTGCACAAACATTTTTATAAAAATAAAAGTTTTCAATAATTTTTAACACTTTAAACTCTGATCGAAAGAGGAAGAATGTGCCTTTTCCACATAAAAAAGTCAAGTCCAAATATAGATTTAGAGTGAAGTTATTCGCAATTGAATGTGGCATTTCGAGAATCTACTCATTTCATACTACACGACCTAATACAAGCAACTGCATTGAAAAATCACGGAACAACTATAATATTCCTGCATTTGTCCAAATGCAGAAAAAATGCCACGGTCTAGCAAAATTGGCATTTTTTCCCACTGTATCGTCGTAGACAAATCTGACGTGATCATGAATTGACACTTTTGTGAACGCTACAAGCGGGCGCTCTATGAAGTAGGATTGTGGGGCAGTTTATATGAATTTGCAACAGGAATTCCATGGAAAATGAATCAAAATTTATCTGAAAAAAGTCTTAACTAATATATTTAAAAAAATTTGGAAGTGGATCAAATTTATTGTAGATTCCATGGAGGGTTAAAATGGTGGAGCAAGCGGTGTGTCTCTGTCTTTTGAGTGTTGGATAGACAACCATTCGTACACGAACACAAGAATATTTAAATGATTATTTTAATTTTATGCTTAAAAAATAATTAATGTTTTTTAATGTTTACTACATTGATAAGCGGATCTGTATAAATAAAGGAAATGATGATTAATTATGAACGTCATGGAGTTCCACACAGATTTCAATATTACAAAACTGATAATACAAGAGATAAGAGAAAAAAGTACCTAAATTTAGGTTTTCCTGTCTAATTAGCAGAATTTAGATACCTAAGAGTGTCCTTCACATTTCACCTTAAATCATTTTTTCAAGGAACCATGGAAATTTTCGTAAACCCATACGCCAATCATTTTTGAAAGGAGCTACTTGAGAGTAACAATGATAGTGGAATTACTTCGCTCCCTTGAAGAAATCATCCAATGTCTTATAGGTATATTAACCCTCCAAGTAGTTCATCTCAATGATGATCATCATTCAATGATGTCTTACACTACGCTGTGTGTTCATGGCGGCCTTATGAACGCCAAGAAGCACGAACCCCTAACGGTCTGGCTTGGGATTCTATGTGGAACACTTCTGATGTTCGTGATGAGAGTGTAATCTCTGGGCATAAACATCGGTGTTGGGGGTTTCTTATTCGGAAGTCTAATGATAAGCATTAATGTTTAAGTCAGTCATCCATAAACCTGGAAACATTTTCGTGGTACGATTCAGTAGCCTACGTATTGTATCTTCATGCCACTTACGCAGTATTCGCACCAATAACTCTATGCATTCTAATCGTTTAACATAATGACACGATATCTGAGCAAGGAAAGTGTTGTATCCGGATAAAGAGGTTGCAATAGAGGAAGACCATAGGAAACACTGTTTATTCTTAAGAGGAGTATTTATAAATATGTACAAGATAACTGCTCAGTCAACAATGGCGGCGTATGTGTTCCTGCATGCACACACTGTATATAATTTCAGGCTTCGAGATTTAGGCACCCGAAATTCTTGAACACAGTCGTGGAAGGTCTAAACGTCCAGATTACGACTGGGGAGTTTTCGCAGGACCGTTGGTTATTATTTGTATGTAACAGAAAAATTTCGTATGTAAGTGAAGGTAGTGAAGTGATTTGCGTTAATTCACCACATTGGTTCTCAAATTTCTCAAAAATGAAGTCAAAATGAAGAACTTATCAATAGTTTTAATGATGGTGCTAGCCATAACCATCATTTTTGACAAAAGTCTTTTTTAGATTTTTTACAGTACGATTCGATGATTTTTTTTCGTTATAATTTTAGTAACCTTTGGTGGAAATGACTCCTCATACGTACCAGTCACCGCATGCATCATTTACAACCTCACCAATTCGTGCCATGCTGGAAGCAAGATTATTGGCGAAATGTGTTACGACATAAAGCCCGATAACCAAGATTCAAGAGGTTTGTCAACACCGATAATTCCCATAAAATAGCCTTAAGTAATTTTTTTAAATGAGCAATACCAGGCTACATTTGACCCTGCAGAGCATACAGGATCATTCACGAACGTCCAATAACAAGTGCGTAGAGGGAGGATTTCCAATTCCGTTTTTCCATCCAGCAATCTTGTATATAACAATATAATTACTACCATCTTCAACCAGCAATATCTTTTTGTCCCCTATCCTAATCTTGACCTATGCCATGCTACTTAGTTTCTCCCATGCTGCCTTTATTGACAGATAGATAAGACGACGGTTCCCTATCTATTACACTTTATTGTTGCGTAGGTTTATTAGGTAGCAAATATGGACCATAAAAAAATTATAATGAGATAAGATACATGTTCACGGAACATGCCTCAGAGCTAGCATTAAGGTGTTAGATGATCAAAAACCGGAAAAAAGCAGATTTGTCGTCGGTTTTGTGGGAATTGAGTATTGAGGTTGTAAATTACCTCTGGTTGTAACCGGTCGTTCGGCACGGCTGATGCAGTAGATAAGAGCATGTTGTATTTTTGAAATGGATGAATTAGAATTGTTGGTTAGTCAATAGAAGGGCAATAATCAAGTTAAATTTGCAGAGAAAGATATGCACTGCATGAAATTGTAATTTTGCTTCATTATGCTTAGAGAGTTTTTTTAATGGGACATCTTTTGAATATTTCACAGATATTGATTGTTCCAGTGAAGAAAACGAATTTTCCTGCATGTAGTTCCATAACCATCTCTATTCTTTTTTGAGATATTGAGGCGTTCATGGACAGAAATTGCTTTATTCAGTTTAAAGGGCCAAACTTAAGAATTTTTTAACGGGACACTCTGTATATTTTTGAGATTGACCAAAGCTAGCTCTTAATTGATTACAACTAAAATGTAATATGTTCTTAGAGTAAAGAAAAATTCAACACAAGGAGATTTCTTGATTAAATGGTGAATAACTTTTTTTGGATTTTAATGGAGCCGGACCGGTGGAATCAGGTTCGCATTTTACCAGATCAACAATTTGAATGATATTTTAAGTAGTCCAGTTTTCAAGGGAATGTTAAACAAACAACAACGAGACCTTTAGCAACTCAAACTTTATTTCTCGATATGTACCCTTTAAAGTTAAATTTTATTCGTCTCGTCCCTGTTTATATCAATTATAACAAACATCCTACTAATAATAGTACAAAAGCTTTATTTCGGTCTCTATATGGAGATTCCCTTTTAAACGGCTCACTGAATTTGTTCAACTACTTACGTTTACGTGTATTTTATACAATATTATACTCTTCACTATTTATACGTTTATTTTATCACTAGATATTTCAAATGTAAAAACATCTTTTTTTTCGAATTGCTTTAACTTTTCGGATAAATATTTGTGGATTTGTTGAGCAAAAACGCAATCAAGGTACATTATTTCATGTTTTATAGATTCAAGCGTTTAGATTATATTGAAAAACATACGTAATCCTGTATAAAACTGAACGCAACAGTCCAAAATTTTTGAAATTAAATTGCAAAACTTGATAGGCTTGAAAGGAAATTAGAATTATATTAGGCCATATAAGCACTAGATTCAGCTTTATCAAGCGTCAGGTACCTATTTCAAAGTAATATAATATTTCACTTATTAAATATATCATATTGTATTAAAAACAACCGTTTCAGTGTGAATTAAGCGAGGTTTTTAGCTTTTGAATTCCAGGTACTACCGCGATATCGACAGATGGCTCTGCCACACGGCGGCCATTTTAAATAATTGTAGACACGTTAAACGTGACGCCGTTCGATTTTAAATAAATGCGTAATAAATCGCTTTGATTAAAGGTTTTTCCGATTTGATATTAGCTTTGGTAGGTACTATATCCCTTGTCAAATTTTGATTCATTTATTACTTACCTATTCTTCAGTTTCTCCCATGTAAATATAAAAGTATCTAAGAAACATAAACAGCGTAAAGTAGGAACCAAATCATTTAACAACACAGGCAAATGCCAAAAATAGTGAGTTTCACTACTGTTATCAATTCCATACAACTTTTAAATATACATTTTTAGTTTAGTGGTATGGGGCTTTGCTGGCTGGTGGTTTATGGGTGAATAAAATGAAAATGGCGTTCGGCCAGCATCTTGCGACGATGATTGCACTTATCTGGTCAAAATCCTCATCGTGATAATGGTGTTTTGAGGTTATGTTTACGCTCGCAGCGCCCTCTCATCGGTGCCGAATTTCCTAACAAAATTCCATCGCACAGGGCGTAACGAAGGGTAAAAAAAATATGGAAACCATCGAGTAATCTTGTGACGTTTCGGTTGATTCATTGGAAAATACTTCAAATCCAATTCACGTTTTTATCGCCGAAGGGCAAGAGGATTTTTGAAATGGCCAATATTAAGGAGTAGATCACAACAAAATCCGACACTTGCAGAATATTTCACGATGTTGCCAAAATGCCTGTCGAGGCTATTTTGATTGTTACCTGAGAAACAATCGAAATGGCTCCCAGTCGCCATTTCTCAACGCTTTTAAATTTCTTTATTCTCTAGCAAAGCCTTACACCTTCCTGACACTACAAAAAAAACTAAAGCGCGGCATTAAAAAACTCCTCCCTACTAATTAATTAATAATTATTATATTATTGTCCTAATTGCAGCGGACTCAAGACAATTCCGCTATGCTTATCACTAGGTGGTTTCCTCGGCTCCGTCTTCCCCGCCGCACTCTGCGTAGCACTACAAGGTTCACTACCCGTATCACTACAATGCTCTATCACCACTCGCAGCGTCTCCTCGTGGTGAGGGGGCGCACTCAACACGGGCTCACGCGGCCTGCTCAGTTTACTCGGTCGCGACTCTTTCTGCTCTGCCGTTATTAGGCCGTTGCTGTCGTTGCTCGAGACGCTCTCGACGTCGTAAGTGAGGTCCATGGTGGTCAGTTCGATCACGCTGTCCTCATGGGATTGTCTGCTCTGCTCCTCCGAGTCGGGCAGCGATGGAAGGTGGATCTAAATCTCCGAAATCAACCAACATGCAGCCGAAAAGTATGAAACCTTACCTGAGGAATACTTAACTTCCTAACTTCTTTCTCCAAGTTCAGAGAAGGCAACTCTTTAAATTCACTGGTACTAGTGCTGGGGAGGCTGTAGTTGGGCGGCACTATCGACACTTTTTTCCTGGTGTGCTTGTGCAATAGAGCGGTCTTATCCGCCGGCACAAAGTCCACCTGGTCGGCCATTTCCGGCGGATAACGAGGCACTAAACGACGTCTGCTGCTCCTATGGGCACAGTCCTTGAATTTCGTCCTGCTTCTGGACCGGAAACAGGTGGTCGGGCAGGCACAGAGAAGCACGCGAATCAAGCAGCACAGTAAGCCGGCCACTATCAACGTAGGCCCTATTAGTCTTAGCTCTAGAGTCTGCAAAAAATGTAACGCCGATCATAGTGTGAATTGAGGGTGTTCAGACGAATACCTTAAACCCTTTTTCTCCGGTACCCACGAAGAAAATCACACCTCCGATGGCAGTAGTACCCAGACCCACGTAGAGCAGGGCGTTGGCAGCTGCGCTTTGATGAAAGGCCACGTAGTCGTCATCTTCGTCGGAAGCGCCACCGTACGTTGTATCGTGGATCTATTGTTATGCCAGCATTAATACATGTACTTTTGATAGTAAGCACCTTTTTAAATGACACACTGTAGTGCAAAAACGTTTATCACAATCATTTAGATGCCAGTCATCAGAACTATGCAACCAATAATACCATTTCTAGTTTGACAACTCTGATATGTTTTGTGTGACATTTTCTTTGACTGTCTTCTATAACTTAGGATAACACCCGTCAGGTGTCTCTGCTGCATACAAATTACGCTTTATAAATATTAACGATTCGGGAGGTTTGCAGCAGGTCAATGCGTTATACACCTATCCACGTCTTCTTGATACACAAAGCGGCTTATGGAAAATGTATGAGGATTGTATTCGAACAGGGAATTTCATGCAATTTGAATTCTCTACGCCTTTATTTATTTATTAGTTCGCGGTGCGGATTAAATTTTACCTCTGGGCACCATCTGTAAATTATTTTAAGAGAACTATAAACTTGCACATTTGATGGTATATTTCGAAGAGCTTGGGCTTTCCGGTTGTACCTGAAATAATTCCAATTTCTTAATTTTATTTTATTTTTTTCATAATATCTAGAAAAAACGCAAAATTTGCTGTAAGAAGAGCCTTTGAAGGCCTTAAAGAAAAGTTATTCTGTTTCAAAATGGCCGTCGTATTTTGAGATGCTTCGGCCATCTTCGATTTTGAATACAGTGGTTACACTATTTTCTAAATACGCCAAGTTTCGCTTAGAGTGGAGAGCGCAGCTCTTATCAAGTGTAACAAAATGGCTGCCGAAAGACGCTCGTCACTTGTTGCAGTTTTTGACATTAGCGATCATTTTGAACAAACTACACTCATTTGTTTCTTCACTTTACCCGATTTCTCTTCATCCATCGATGATGCGCTTCGGTTTGTTTGATGCGGTGTTGCCGCGCCTCCTCGGAGAGCGAACAGCGCCTTCCCCGTTCCCGTTCCTGCCATGCTGTCCTGCCTTGCGAACACTGTGAAAATAGCGCGGTTTTAGAACCGGTACCTTCTTAATTTGTGACTGCAATATAATATCGTAATAGAAAAATGCAGACGCTATTAGAGAGGTCAGCAAAGGCGAAAAGTTATAGTGGTCAACCCTGACCGGTTGCGTGTCCGCCTAATGCCGCCGGTCACGGAAGTTATGATTTCGGTTTTTTTTCGGACGAACGGTGTTTTACTTGTAATTAAAACTCTGTGGATAAGTGGCGAAATGGGCGTTTTTTTTCTATGGGTTCAATTAATTTTATGTCACCCCAAAGTTGATGCTGAATATTGCAGCAAAAATTATATTAAATGGGATATACAACACTGCAAGGTGCAGTCAAATTTGTTTGTACGTTCGGAAATGATGGCACTTTAGAGGTGACTCATAAAACACGTCGATTCATTTGGGGCGGCTAGCAGTCTATAAAGCGCCCGTTTTAAGGTTGATTTCAATTGGCATTTTTTTATTATGAAATTTTCCATCTACATTAGAATATGAAATTCAAAGAGAACTTGGCCGAATTCTGTAAAAGCAAATTGACACGTGGTTTTACAATAATACGTCACAGGGGAGTGAGGTTTTCGGTTAAGGCTTTGAAAACAAAACAATAACGCTTCCGTTGTCAGTATTAATGGCGTTTTTGCGTTTCCTCCCATTTCGCTCGCGAAAATTATCGGATTTCGACTGAAAATGTGGGAAAAATTTGGGAAAGTTCGTGCAGGGTGCAAGCTTAATTAATTAGAAACGTAATGAGTGTTCATACGGGATTGTATCGGGTTGAAAACAAGTAAAAATCTCGCTTCTAAAATTCGGTTTTATTTGACAATACCAGGAATGTCGTGGCAGTTGCGTTCAGGTCTCCGAAGTTGCACGACCGACGAGCAGCATACTCGGATATAGCACTCGAATTGAGTGTAAGTAAAATATGCGGCTGTCGAGAAAGAAAAAGTCTCATAGACGGACGTGCGACCGCACAGTGCAGTGCGTGCTGTGTCGAAAATAAACCATAAATCAAGTTTTACCTTGTGTTGAAACTCTTTCCTTCTCTAAATGCCCTTAAATCTCGTTTATGTTATGAAAAATACAATTTTCAATTTGCGCAAAATTCTACCAATTTCCTGCATGCTGGTTGGGGATATTGCCGAAAAGCAATTGCGGAGCGTCCTCCGGGGGGAATAATACTAAGCAAAAACATGCAGTATCATTCAGAAATACACTCTGTAAGTGCAAATGCATAAATCTAGAAAGAAACCAATCAAATCCTTTGAAAAACATAAAAATCGTTGTGTGGTGGAACGATTTGTTCATAGATGGCGGCACGCTTTTTTCACAAAATATTCTGGATTTAGTCGGAAAATCTACTTCACACGAACCATTTTTTCTTACCTTTTTACAATATGTACGTAAAATTATGATGTCAGCTTATCGTGACCCAGTTCGGCACTTTATACATCCACTTTGTCGATGTATTTCCAAACATTCACGCAAAATTTACAAGCTCAATTATATCTATAACACGACCGCTTTCCGGCACCTTCTACAGAATTCGTTTTATTTATGCCCAATGAAAGAATTAATTTTGTTGATTTAGGCAATTAAAAGAAACGGGTTAATTGGCTGGGACGACATTGGGAATAGAGTGCCCTTAGGAGTTTCCCCTAGATCAATATACTAGAGTATCAATCTATCGGGTCATAAAGGGGCTTTATTGCCAATTAAGAGCGGCAGATCAATAATAATTTAACACTGCAACACACTTTAGGACACGCATATGTGAAGTTTTGATGCTTGTGACACGAGCGAAATTTTCATATAATACAAAAAAACCTTAATAATCACAAAAAGAAAAAACATAAAAGAAGATATTTCGTCTTTAGACTGTCGGCCATTTTGTAGACTCAGCACGAGGTTTCAAGAATTTCAAAATGGCCGATAGTTGTTCCTATTTGTCTGCATCGGCTGCTGTTGTCTGCTAATCGTCTTTGCTTCACATGAAACGTGACAGCGTTGATCGTGCACAAACATGGGAATATATTATAAAATGGCCGGCAGGCTGCTGAAGTAAATACGCTATGTTGAATTCGCTTATCTAAAATGGCGATCATTTTTCTGAAGAGCGGAAGTTAAGCAATAAAAAATTTTCGCCTTTGGCTTCTCTGTTTCCCATCTAATGCAAGAGTGAGAATTCCAAATTGGACGCTCTGAGGCGGATTACCCATCCCAGTCTCGGATTAGCACAACGGAACATTTCAGTTGCTACTTAATGTTTTATTTTTTCTGGATGAAGAATTTTAGCGGTTTTGACGAAAAATTCATGCTGTTAAGAAAAACTCCCGTTTCGGCCCTGTTTTAGTGTCGCATAGACGATATAAAAGCTCGTTGAACGACATCAGCTTTTAACGATCTTAAAACCAAGTATATTCCCCAAATAAATCCCTTTTAAGAGGGCGCGGTTAAACGCTATGAAATTTCTTTAAACGACCGGGAAAGAAAATATTGTGTTACACCACCGGCCTTGACACCCCCCTCGCCACATTAAAACCACCATATATTTGAGTATTTTTTTAATTAAAACCGAAATTTAATAAAGTTGTTTTTCCCTCGGGAAGAGAATAACGCTAAATATGCACTGGAATGGGGCCGTTGCGGCCCACGTTTCGAGTATTTCCCATGCACTTCGAGAGGCATCCGAGGAAAAAACACGTAATCAATATCCGACTGTGTGTCATGGCAAAATAAAAGTTTAATTAAGATGCAGTTTGGTCGAAATGAAAAGGGGCGACTTTAAAAAATGCACTTTTCTGTCGGGGATGTTTGCGCAATCAATCTTGGTGCAGTTTCGCCGCTGTCACTTCTCGTAAATAGGAAAAGGAAACACAATGCGAAGCAATTTGCATTTTTGCCTCGATGGCGGAAATGAATTACAAAAAATTGTCAAAAAATTAAATTGTGTATTTATACCTTTCTGCTCCCGATGGATGGGTGGTTAAAATGCACATGCACAACCTGAAGCGTCCTAAATAATCGAAATCAAAGATAATGAGAATGCAAATCCCCGACACTTGAAAGTGCGCGATTGGCTCGAATAATTGAAACGGGAATGTGAATATTACGCTGCAATTGTTGTTTATGGGCAAATGGGGCTTCACTCCTGGAAACACGGTTTTAACGTGAGTGATTGTGCCACCAAAAACGATTATCTTAACCACGGGCGACAATCAATATTTGCCTCCATGTGTGAAATATCCGCGTTCAAATTGAAATGTGTAAGGCCGGCGGGAAAGAGCTTAATTTTCCCGGCAATTTAGGGTCCACCCTTCCATCTCTACATAAAAAACTCTCCTCCTTAGACCCTTTACATCAAAATTGGCCAAGGCCCTTTTTTCCCAGTTAATGCTATGCATAATAAACCCTAATTTGGTTTCACAATTTCCCTGGAAATACTTCTCGTCAAAAGCATACAATCTCTTATGAAAGGCGAAGCCCGCAATTTCGTTCACGTGTGCGTATGTGACGATGTTTCGGCTTTGAAATCGAACTCCATTACAGAGATGGGAAGAAATGTAATTTGCAAGTCTGGATGTTTTATTGACGCCAGAACTTTGGAGCAGAAAATAAACGAGTTGCCATAAGGCAACAGAGCGAACGGTTGACTAAAGGCGCAATTAAGGAGTTTTTCTTGCGACCTGGATGAGCCCCAATTCAGGTCAAAATACGCAAATTCGGCCACACACGCAAAATTCACTAAAACTTGGAAATTTATTTGGCATCAAAAACTCCATTAATTAAATTAAAATACATAAACATGATGAAGTTAAATTGATTCGAGCGTGTTTCAAAAAGGGCTTCACTATCAAAACAGCATCAGCCTTCCTCGTTGCCCTCACTGATAAACTGCTACAGCCATTTTGCTCCTCATTTCGTTAGCTCTGCGGGGGTATTCAGAGTACCTTTTCTCCTTGTCTAATTCATTAGCTGAGATGGAAGCATAATGGCGGCTATTGTAGTCATAAGATGATCGTTAATGGCGTCCGGTCTTTTATGTACTGATAAGCACGCAAACGATATTTCCTCATGAGTGTGTGGCGATATTCGAAGATGAACTTCAGTACAAAGATGGGAAGAAATATTATATGCAAAACTGGATGTTCTGTTGACGGCAGAGCTGTGGAGAAGCAAATAAGCGAGTTTTCATGAAGGTAGCGATGTGAACAGAGACCGCTGACTCAAAACGCAATTAAAGCCATTTTTTTACGAACTGGGCGAGCCTCAATTAAGGCGAGAATACACTTTAGGCTTGTACAATGACGAGTTTATATAAAGAAATAAGACACGTCCAAGTCCGAATCCTTCGATTCAATTTTCCCAAAATTTTACGTGTTTTTCCAATTTTTCTTTTTTCCGAGAAATACATTGCTTTTTAATCGAGTAATTTTCCCAAATTTTTTATCCTCTATATACGGGGCGCCCCACATTGTGGAGCAAACTGTATAACCAACGCAACATTACTTACATGACTTAATCAAACGTGCATTTGCTATAGTTTCTGACATCCCAAGGTGAGCTTTCTACGTAGGCCACTCTGTACAAGTAGCTAATAAATGCTGTTTTCTAAGAATATCAAATAATATAAACTCAACTTTGAATAAAGTCTCGCACATGTATCGCATTCCCACAGTTCGTATTGCAATTTTTCATGCCGCAGTTATTTTTATATTCGTACATATCGATTTTAGCGTGGGTTAATCACCACGATATGGGGCAATAAAACCTGATGAGATCATGAATTTCAACACAGTAATTTAAAAATGCATTGCCCCTGTAATTTGTTAATTTAAATCCAAGCGGTCAGTTCAGTACCTTTCTGTATCATTAGCAAAACGAATTGCCCTCGAACGGAAAAATCATACTCGCGGTCTTTTCGATAACCCGGAGAGTCCTAAAATGCGCAAGTCCTTCACTTGCAGGAACTTCCAATTTGGCGCATGGGTAGATAATTCTGAGGAACGCTCTCTTTCAAATTCATGGGTGCTTTCGACACGTTCTCTAACTTTGTGGTCAATTCCCTAATGTCTTTGACCTCTAACTTACCTCGAACCCTGGCGGATACTGCGGGAAAGGTCCAATCTCCCTGGTGGCCACGTGACTGGGCAAATCGTGCCGGCCTTTCCTGTATTTTTTCCTGCGAAGACGCTGTTTCTCCCTGATCAGTAAGGCGGCCTGCATACCCGCTGCGGCTGCTGTGCTCATGCAGTACTACCCGAACCCGCCCTCATCCTACTCGCCCCACTATTCGAGCGAATAATTCGTGAACACCTATCACTACTACCGCCAACCGAGCAATCTCTGATTTAGGCAAGGAACGAACCATATCAAAAAATACTACATACTTGTATATGAGGATATAGTAGAGTAAATAGGTATATAATATATATAGATTATGTATTATTAGTGTTGGTCGCCGGGCAAAATAAGCTCAGAAAATAGTGTAGATAAGCTTGATATGTGTGTCCTCAGTAAAAAATTTAAGTCTGATGGCCCCTAGTTGTCTCTTAGTCGATCTAAGCTCGTGTCGGATTCATCCTGGATCAAAACTGCTGTTCATTTTCAGTAGATTTTGATTTTTTCCGTTTATAAAGCACCAAAGTCCAAATTACTCATTTTCTCGATATCTAAACCGGTATAAAAGCCAATGCAAAATTGAGGAAAAAATGGAAATAATGCGCAGCGTCCGCATTCAAAATGGTACCTTTGACAGCCGGTCTTTTAACGTTAAGATGGCTTCTTTTTGCGACAGCCGACGCCAAGATGGCTGCTCGATCATTATAACCTTAAATATTCCTGAAGTAACATGAATGGAATATGTAGTGTATAAAATAATATGTGAATGTAAATAAAGTTTGCAATCGATACTTATGACATCTCTGCACTACCTAACAATAAAGAGGTGGCATAATATATATTTAAATCGATGGAAAGAGTTATTCATATTTAATATACCCATGGGTTGCAATGTCAATTACAACATAATGGAATATTGAGTTCACGACATAACTTCCCCTCCCTCATCCTATAGGAGTTTGTGACAGTGAGAATGAAACTTTTCGCTCAAGCAACGTCGCCAAAAATTTCATTATTACCCTCACATGTTCCTAAAGAATCAGGCCCCTGGCAGAGCTCACACACGATCTGCGACATCTTTACGACTTTCCCCCTAGCGAATACTTATCGGAATATCGCTGGTGTTCGTGTGTTGCAGTCGTAATCGTAAAGGTCTTACTATCACAATGGTAAATCTCCTCTGAATCTGTTATTTCTTGTTAAGCGGCCTAATAGGAACGAATACTGTATTGTGGCGCTAAATTAACAGTATGGTGCAAGAAAATAACCGGTTAAAAGTAACAGTTTTTGGCGGTTATTTTGAGGCACTTGTATTAAAATTTTGAGCAAAATGGCCCCCAGACATTGACAGCTTTGTGCGGCCATTTTAGACACCCAAGCGTTCTAATCAAAATGGTGGAATCTACTACATAATCGAGTATATTTACAAAAGGCTACCTCTCTGGCACCTGAAAATACTGAACTTTTTCCGTAAAAATGCCGACCGCAATTCATCAACATTAGGCCGGCCTCGATGACATTTTTCGATGACCTTTCTGTCAATAAACAGCGATAAATGCGGTTTTTGTGAACGTGACCCGAATAATGCCACCCCTTCCATTCTGGCCGCGTTTCGGATTTTCCTTCGTTTTCATTTAAATTACGGCCATGTTTGCGACCTTTGTCCCAAGATTAGAATCTATGTAATAAACGCTATGTGAATTTAATTGTCTACATCGTTTTCCCAAATTTGAATGGTTAATTTCGACATTGTCTACATCATCTACATGAAGAGAGAGAATAAAATTTAGTTGTTAATCCCTTGAGACTGAACATTTTCTGGATTTCTGCCTACATCTCTCCACATATGAGTTTAAGGACACATTTTCTTTATTGTAATAGTTAAATTCGCAACGTTTTAATTTCCTACCTCCGAGAAGGGATAATCCAAACTGCCGAACACATCCTTTTCCTCCAAATAGTACTGTGTCTGTGGCTCCCACTGCTTATCCTTAATTTCGAAGTTGCAAATGTGATTGCAACGATCCAACACATCCTCCTCCCTCTTCCCAACCTCCTCCACTTGTCTGACGAAACTGCACCTCCTCTCCAACTTGCCGTCCTCCGGCACGAAAATCTGGGGCAGTTGAGGCGGCGACAACTGAGTCTCCACATGGTTCTCCTGCACCAGAGTAGAGGGCGAGAGGGGTAATTGGTGTAAGTGATGGGTGGATGCGCGCAGCGGTTGGACAGGAATACAAATGGAAGGACTTTCATGAATGCGAGCTTTGGGATGCGGATCTTTGAGGTAGTTCGAGGTGCTGTGACGTCTTTCGTTCTGCGCGGGAGGTCGCAGGACACCTCGCTCTACTCGGGACAAGCGCGGAGCGGCAACAGTATCGGTGGTGTAGTTGTGAAAATGCTTCGCGTGAGGGGGTTTGGGAGTGAGGTCTTTGGCGGCTTTTAGTTGCTTAGTTTTCTGTAGGCGCTGTTTCTGGCGAGCTTGACGGCTGGCGAGTGAAGCGCCCCCTGCGGCCGCATACATAGTTTTAATGGCGGTGTTACCACCGATGAAGGAGAGAGCTGAGAGCTACGAGTCTACGTTGATTGCTTTGGGTTGCTTTTGATTATGAGGCCCGATTAATTGTACGAGTAAAAATTGACCCTACGGAAGCGTTTTTTACTTATAATAGGAAACAAATTCTTGATTGTACTGGCTGCCATTCGTCCCTAGTCGTTCTGAAATTTAAGCTTGACTTTGGTGAATTTCACCGCCTTCTTGCTTATGCTTATTGAAATCTCACTCGGGCTATTTTTTAACATGTTCGCTACAAAAGACATTTGGTAACAAATCGGATTTTAAAAAAATCACTCTGCCAAAAACTCTCAACAACGTTAACAACAGACAGCTAAATATATTGTCTTCTCTTTTGCTTGTAACTAGTTTAAATTAAACACGAAAATATTGCTCTTTTTGCCTCTCAACGGTCCTATCTAGCAGCCGAAAAGCTAAGCTTAATTATATTGCTTTGAACGTTAGAATTTTTAATAATCTAAAGTCGAATTTCATTGGCATGGGAATGCGAGTCTTGAAAGGGGATTCGGAAATGGAAAGCTCAAGATTTTTATGGAAATTCGTTTAGGGTTTAAGGACGGGAATATTCATGGAAATGGTGCTGAAAATAACAATGAGACAGCACTGTTTTGTGTAGAAATTGAAGAAAACTACCCAACGGGAGCCTATATAAGCATGCAAAAATCCAGAAAACTCTTCATTTACAACGTCACAGAAAACACGTTAAAAGAGCCTTAACTAATCCTAACGCCTCCCCAGGGCGTTCGGACATTGTTCGAGGGCGTAGAGATATAGATTCGGTGTACAGGGATCATATTTAAACTGCCATCGCTGTCCCTTTTGACGGTGGCTCAACCAACAAACTTTTTTCGGCAATCTGGAGTTTCATTTGCTCTCAGCTCGACACGATCAGTTACGCATTTGCTGCTTCTGCTAATGCATTCACTCTGACACGTTTCATCCCTCAGAAAATAGCAAATCATCCCTTCTGAACTGAAATTACACTTTTTTAAATTAAAATTTATTACCTCCATTAACTTGGGTTTCTGTTGATTTCTTTCGTGTCCAGACACCCGTTCACCTGTTCGGTTCCTGCGAGAATCGCGAAATATCAACGATAAATCAAGGGGCTCTGCCTCGAAGTAAACTGTAATTTATTCATCAAATTCTCAGCAGTCCTGCCCTGATTTATTTATGAGACGAAAACTTCGACTCAATAAATTATTCCTTTAAACTTGTATAAGATTCTCTAACGACTTTCAGTCCGGCAGAGCGGGGAAGGAAAGTTAAATGTACAGGGTGTTTCCTAAATACTCGGCAATTCAAGTAAAAAGTACGGGAATATTGCTTGGGATAAAAACAAGGGAAGGGTCGTACAAATGTACACCCGGGATCGTTTCAGTTCCGAAATACAGGGTGTTGAAGTTTAGGAAAAAATTGCGTAAATATCGAGGGGCGTTCAAGAATTTCAGTGGCAGACCCATTGTCGAAATTTTACACGAAAACAGTAGCGTCCAGTACGTTTTAGAAGTTGAGAATGGCGTATCTAGATAATGTAGACAATGTAGATAACTGAACAAATACATCAAATAATATCAGACGCTTTACGGTACTTCAAACGAAAAACAAATGACAAAAACCCACAAGAGATTTTTCTTAATCTCTCTCTGGTCGTTGATCGCAAAAGAGCCAAAAATCCTCCCCGTTAGTAAAATTTTTCGTATTGAGACTCACATACGGACTTGTTACGGGCGATATCTAAAAAGAAACGTTTTCTTTTGTGGAAGTTTCAGACGTATTGTCCAAACGAAATGGTGGAGCTTGGCCTAGAACGGGATTAAATTGTCGTCTTTTGAGCTTTGTTTGACTGCGCTCGTCAGCCCGCTTGTAATTTTCCATTCTTCTTTAAACGCACTAACAATAGTGCGGGATAACGATGTTGTTAACAGCCGGGAAATTGGCAAATTACCCTACAGGAAGTTGGAAACAAAAACAGTGGACTTTATTCGGTAAAATTTACTTCGGAACACGTGCAGTTAAAGAAGGCATTAAAACAGACGTGATTAGAATGCGTTTTTGGATATTTTCCCTTCGTTACCGACATAATTATACGGCCTCATTTTTCCGCTCTAGAAGGGTCGAATCCAATAAATCCCGCCATCGGGGCCGGAAATAAGGAATCAAAATTTGTCAATACCCCACTGTTTGACCTACTGCCCTTTAGCATTCGCGCAAATTGCGCCTCCAACCCCTGGCTCAGCCTGCTTTTACCCCCGGCACGCAAAAACACCTATACGATAAATTACACAATTTGTTCATCTAACTGAAATCAAACTTCTGCAGTTTTCGCAGCTTTTCAACTCTGAAACTACCATATCGAACTCGTCCAGCAACTCCTTACTGAAAGCCCGATCTATAAAGTTCGCGAACAATCCTTCTAATTGCAGTAGATTCTCCTTTTGAACGCTCCATTGCACCCCCTCACTTTCCAAACCACAATCCCGGCCCCGGCCCTTTTCTACAGTCAAGAAGGCGCTAGCCGCACCAAACAAATCTCGGAAAATAGTAAAATTAGGGGTTCGATGAAATCGCCACTGATCACTCATAAAAGTTTCTGTAATTTTTCCCACCCCTGGGAACAAACCCTCATCCGTGGGGTCCACAAATTCAACCCCAATATGGCTAGACTTCAAGTAAACAGATATAACGGCATCCATGACTAAATCCACTGAGACATCGACATCACAATCTTCCTTTAAATTCTTGATTTTTGACCTTACAGACAGTGAGGCATTAGTTTTCACCCTCTTCCCCAGAATGTTCCTCAAAGCCAAGCTCATATGGTCTTTATTGGCATTCACCAAAAGAGTGCAGTGGTGATAAGCATTGGTGCGTCCCAACTTTGAAGCCGTCCCTGAGATTTTTGAGTTGTCAATGCACAAATCTTCCCTTTTGTTGATCTCCGCCTCAACCCCAAACGCCCCCTTCAAAGCTCTGCAAATATCACCACACTTCAATCAAGGCAATCTCCCATCTCAAACATCTTCTCCTACCTCGCAATCACCTCCAAATTCTTTTTCCGACAGTACTGCCCTCTCCCAGTGAAAAAAGTCAAATTTAAGTTCTCCAAGTCGTGATAAACAGTACCCCCACCGCTGTTGCGCCTAGCTAATTTGGCCCCTATTAGCGGCAACGCCGCAAAATTGCTCTCCAACCAAGGGTTTTGGTGGCGACCAATCACAACACAGGGTCCATTGCGCCAAAGCATCAGCAAGTGGTGGTGAGAGAAATCGCGGTTGGTGTACAGCCAATCCTCAAGGGCGAGATTGGTGAAAATGTCGGTGCTTTTGGATATGTATACCGATTTGGCAACGTCGGAGCGAGTGCCTAGGAGGCGGTGGAGGAGTTTCATAGTGGGGGACCGTCTGGAAAGAAGAGTGGGGCTTATTTTTATTTGAAATGATTTTGTAAGTGTAAGTAAAATGTGGGAAAACGATGTAATCTGATCTTCTATCGAGCTCTGTATGGAGATCCAGAGTGTCCTATGGTTTTGTTAAATATTATGTGGGAAATAGAAACAGACGAAGACATTACTGATGTTTTTTAGAAAAAATATCTGACTGCTGTAATAAAATTCGCACACCCCTACCCGCCGAGGCTTTTTCTTCAGTTCTCAGTGATTTTTCGGAAAATGGACCTTTCACGATTTTTCTAAGGAAAAGCCGATTTATGCACGCAGAATTTCAAAGGTTTGGGCGGTTTTTCCAAACAAACAATTCGTGGATAATAGTCAGGAACGTAATCTCCCAACCAAAAATGAACTAATCACGTAACTCATTTAAGATCGGTGTACTCCGAACCTTTATTCTTCTTTGCATCTTCCATGTTTGTCAAACATTCTTTATAAAATAAAGACAGTGAATACCATCCAGACGGCCGTAAAAAACATTTGAACATCCCACCGTGCTGGCGCCATTTTTCCCAATTGTCATGTCGGCAAGCAACTTCGCTTACCTTTCCGTTAAATTTTCGTGATTTTTCGGGAAATAAACTTTTCAATAGTGGACATTTGCGATGAAGTAAAGTGGAATATTTAGTGCGTAATCAAGTGCAGTTTAATTAGGTTAAAGCAGAAACTTTCCTGATCAAATTGTATCGTTTTGGTGAGCGTGTCGCTAGGAAGAGGACCAAGAGAGATCCTGCTACTTTTGGAGATGATTTTTCTCAAAATTTCAGGTTAGTCTTGGTGCTATTTTACTGATAAGTGTGCATTTTAAACGCGCAAAGCTTTACGTAAAATTTACAAAATTAGCGGCACTCATTGCAGCAGGCTTTGACTGTATATTTGCCAAAGCAACTGGACAACAATAACAACGCTGTTGCCAATGTAGTAATGACGTGTTTTTTGACCTCTAAATTTGCAATAATAATGAAATTAGCGATAAATACCACTAAAATCGCATTAATGCGCCATTCTGCAGATCTAAATTCATAAATTACCCGGAAAACGCCCCCGATTTTGCCCCTATAGTCCGTGGTTAATTTATGAGTTCTACCTGGTTCTCAGAGAATAGTTAGATTGTGGCAGTTGAATAATATTGAATGCTATTGTTACTGAAGACCGGAGCAGCGATACAATATAGGACACCAACGGATATTCACATATAAAACCTTTAATATTCATGTAAAAGGGCCAGAATTCAACGTTACATTTTACTTTATTCTTTAACGATTCTAAAATCACTGGCAAAACGTCCTAAGAGTGTCGAAAGGGTACTGCAAATTTTATATCTAACTTTGAGGTTATATCGAGAAAAACGTAAACATAAAATGAAAATGAATTTAAATTTACTGTACAAAGCTCGGAAGGTTTCCATTGCCATTTATACGATCAATTATTAGTGTAAGACATTCAAAAGCACTTACAAAATACGTTTTTGTAACATTTTAAAAGCAACAACCATAATTAATCATGTTTACTAAATTAACGATCTAAACGCCACCTACCACAAAATTCAAACACTCCTAAATGCTAAAATAAAATAGGGGTTTTCACATGTGTGATATAGATTTGTGAAGCCTCAACCTATTACTCATGTAGTTCTATTTACTCTATTAGCTTTACTTGAGCGTAAGCCGCTTTTAATTTGATTCAAAAACTGCTTAAGGGAGTTAATAAACATAAACTACGATATAAAACTATTCCCTCTCGTTTACTAGCGACTCAAATGGGTTGACGTCTGGGAGTAAAAAAAGCACGCCCCGAGATTAAATCCACTTAACCCCCATCCTTGCAAAGTGGGGCAATCAAATTTTCACAAGTGCCTTAATAAAGAGGTGCCCCGCTGCTAACTTCAAGAGCCCTCCGACTGATAAATACAAATGGGCAAAGGAGCAACATACGTGCGAGCTCCTCTAAAATTTATGACGTCATTTCAACGAAAGGTGTCTGACGTCACGGGCTCATTGAGGGTGTAATTGAATATGTTTGGAGGTTGGATGGGGACCAACTCAAACAACGATTAGCTCCTACTCGATTTAGGCGCACGGTGGAGACATCCGAGGCTACTTTAGCACCAGGAGCATTAATCAAAAAACGAGCTTTTAAGGACGAAAACTTTTGTGCGGAACTTCGTATCGGGTCTGATAGCTTTTAGGCATGTAAAATAAGTGGTGACTTGCATATGAAATGAGGAGATTCTAAAGAGGGTACTTTTGGTTAAATCGGGTTAATTTTCCTGAGAGTTGGTTACGGTTTTTCGCAAGCATAACATCGATATTGTCCACATGATCTACAAGTCTGTACAGGGATCTATTAACAATGTGCAATCACAAGAGAAATTAATTACGTATTAAAGTATGTATGCTGCCTTTCGACACAAATGATTTATATTCCTAAAATAGCGTTTATCAGAACTAAAGTTATGAAGTTAACCTCGTTAATCAATACGGTTCCGTGCAATTATAATTCAAAATTATGGGTTATGGCAAGGTTTTGATTCTATACATTTATGCCCTAACAACATAATTCAGAGATGAAGGACTTCTGTGTGGCAACTCCCACTCCTGCAAGTGTCTATCAGGAGACCAACAAAATGACCAACGTAAAATTTGTCTTGTCAGCGATTTCGTTGCTCTCCAATCCAATCAAAATTGCGTAGTAAAATTCGATGGAAACACGATTTCCTCAATTTCCCTAAAAGGAAATTAATTCGTTTTTACTTCCTTCATTTATCGATAAAAATCGGTAGTTCCGATGTAAACTACTGAGAAAAATAGTCGCCCATTTAATTGTTGTGTGTTGCATTTTTTGTTTTTGATTTCGTGAAATGTTGAAAATATGTTTCTATTTTAAGTCAGTCTACGGCACTGATTCTGCTAGAAATGATCTCTTAGACAAAATTATTTTGTTTAAATGAGATGAGGTATTTCTTAGATACAGGATAAATAAATGAAAGTAAAAATTAAAAAATTGACATTAGAATGACAGTTTTGTGATGACCATAGCTATGTGTTGCAAACTAATGATTTTGCATAGCACGTTTCTTTAATGTCTGTCAACGATTCTAGAAAAAACGGCCTTTCAGAATTTTTTTAGTCGCGAAATCGGCGTGTCTGAAATACGAGTTCTTAAAAATGCCTGAAAATGTGCCGTTTCCACTATTTTTGTGAACACTTTATTTCACCTCTACCACCCCAGTGAGGTAAATTTGCAAATTCCACCTTAAACAGAAGTAAAGTGGGGTAATTTAGCTTCCATCGTCATCGCTTCGTTTCCAATAAGCCTGGTAAATTGAACGATTAATCAAATGAGGAGAGCAATATCTGATACTTGTTGCTTATTTCGATTGCTGCCGTAGCTCCGCTCAGCTAAGTAAGCTGTTACAATCGAGAAGCTACATTTTTAATCGTCCATCATCGAGCGAAACTCGGGATCTGTTTATTTTGTTTGTCTGCCTCGATTAATCGCAGTTTCTGATGGATTTAGCTGAGATTTTTAAACTTGAGTTTCTAATGACGTAATCAATTCATATAACCGCGTAAATAGTATCGGCATGAATTATGTGAAAAATAATAGATCGTTATTTTGGGAAATTCTGCTCTTTCATTTTGGGTTCTAAATGGCCTAGAAAATGGTAAACAGTAGCGAGGTGTAACCTCCAATTTGGAGGTTGTGACTATAAAATGTGTATTCGCGAAGTTTTCGAATATTCGCGAGAGGTTAAATAATGACAAATACAGTACACAATGTAAACGCTGCCGAGAATGTGGGTGTTGTTGAAAGAATGATAATGATTTTTAATGTTTTGGAAAAACTCTCTTTTGCCGTCTTTTCTTCGGGATTCGAAAAGAGTAGACAATGTAATCAACGATGATACATCCCCTAACAATTCTCATCGGTAAAATTTGTTACATCGGTCGAAAATTTATCCCTTATGAAACCCTTATCCGGCGTTTGCTTCCCAATTAGACAATGTAGACAATGTTGAAATAAAGTAGTTGTTCCTTACAGTACTTTAAGAGCAAGGAATATTTCAAGTTCAAACCTACATAAGGCTGTGCAAAGTAGCTTTCTAACAAGACCTGTTGCAGCTTTCACTCTAATTTTATCTACAACTTTGCATTGGCTTTTCGCTATAAAAAAAAAAAAAACTTAAAAGAATGTCTCTGTTCTTTAGGCTTTGGTCGTTTTTGATTTCTCTCAAACCTTCATTTTTCCCAACAAATTCCCCGTTTCTGCCACTAAAACCGAACCCACACCACACATGAACACAAAAACGGGCAACAAGTGAAAATCGGGTTTCCTCTACGTCACGAACGAAAAACCCGGAAAACTACTGCGGACAAACTTAGGGCGAGAGAAAATATGGCAAAAAATAACCAGGAAAGTGCGGGGGGTTGTTTTTCAGCCGTCCGAGCCCCGTTTCCGACTGAATTTTCACAGGCATTCCCGGTGCCGAAGGGCCGTCCGAGGCGTCCCGGACTTGGCCGAACGGTCGCGAATCAGTTTTTCCGATATCTACAGGTGGATTGCATGATGGCACACATACACGTATAGATGAAATGGGAGTTGGGGGATGGTTTTTGTGAGCGCGGAGATTGACTGATAGCGGCGCTTTTTTGGAGATGAATAAGCGGTTGTGACCGACATGGAAGTTTACCTGGAAAGATAAACCAGAGGAAATGTGATATGTAGGATTCTGGATGAGGAGAAAGAAACTATAAACTGAAAGAAAAGTTTACGCCGACGAAATTTTCCTGTTTAGAGGGACGTTTTATAAAGAAGGCAGTATGCTGATACATAAAAAAAAAAATCAAGACTTCACTACCAAAATTAGAAATTGTCTACGTTAGATACCTCATTCAAACTTTTTGTTCAAAGGAATTACAGGATTGCATCAATTTCGATAATTGGAAAATTACAAGAAGACGAGGCCAGTTTGTCGATAATTATCTACCTCCATTGAACGAATGTCACAAGAGGCAACGCTGAGGAGATATTTGATATTTCCGCGTTGAACTTTGGAAAATTAAAGAGCGAAAGAAACTGAAGCATGATGGGGTGGTACGACGTGTGCTTATACGGTGGGTGGAAAGAGTCAATAATTATATTCTAGGCGAGTGGATATTGTCTCTAAAATCCCCACAGTAATTCGGACATCCATTTGGGCTAATGAGAATTTTATGGTCCTCAAAGAAATGGAAATAAAAAGCCGAGTGTCGTTATGTTAATTCTCTTTTAAATTCCCAGGCACTAATGCGATACCTATAACATCATTCAATAGAAATGCTTATCAAAATTATTTGATGTGAGAATAAGTGTATAATCCTTTTGATAAGTAAATAATTATCCTTGATAGATCGGTAACTATGAAAATCTATAAATCGTCAGTTTTACCATCGAGGGAGATACCATGCAACCTAATTGAGTCCCCATTCATTTGTACATACCTTATTACACACCAATCTAAATCTGCTTTGAAATATTTGTCAAGCATCTCAATGTAATGAAAACTTAAAACCAACAAATATAGTGCGAAATCCAAGTACCTAATTAATTATTACAACATAAGATAATAAAACTTATATGGTGCCCTCCTTTTTAAACCGGTCACCTGATTGGTCGCAACTCCTCAAAGTACCAACAACTGCCAACCCTAGTTGGCGGTGCAATGGATTCACTCCTTTGGTGGCTCGTTCTCATCGCTCTTATCATCGTAATCACTGTTTTGTCACTATATCTGTGCTGTAGTGTACTCAGTGGCATTTTCAAGATCAGGGCGAACATACGAACAGACGTTGAGGACCTCACCAACATCACCAGCTATCACAACAACGACAAAATATTATTTGTGAATGAGTTTTACTGTATCGCCGGTGGACCATTGGAGGAGGCCAAGCCCTCGAAGTTCACTAAGTTGCGCAAAGCGTCCCTTTTGATGGACATACACGAAGACAGTTCTAGTTTTAGAGGTGCTTATAGTGTTGAGAACATAATGACTGAGAGGAGGGGCAGTGAGTTGCAGCGGAGGTGTAGCATAGTTACTGAAGGTACTCCACTACATCATATCAAACATCAATAAACTAAACGTTTATTTTCCAAAGCAATGAGAAGAAACAGTATGGCCAACATCCCACACACCCTAACCCTAATGTCAGAAACTCAGGTAACTCAAAGCACTGAAACTCTGGACGCAATAGATCCGGCCATCGTCGAGTGCCTCCAGAAGATCGATGATATTGAGGAACAGGCCTACAAAATCGATTACGAAATCGGGTATTTTATCGGTGGAGAGGGGCGCAATTTGAGATTTTACGAGATCAACAACAGATTAATCATGCTTAGTTTAGCTTTGACCGCTGTGGGAGCCAGCACTGAAGATTTAAGAAAGAGGAAGAAGGAGGTTCTGAGTTTTGTTAATCAATGCAAAGAGCGGTTGAGTAATAAGGCGAATTGATGATGTAATTTTGGTTTGTAAGTGTCTTAATGGGAATTTGTGAGTTTTAGTAAGAGAATGCTCAGATGATTAATAATGAGTTATCTCTAATTTTGCATTATTGTTTCACAAAACTCAAAGGAATTCGCTTGATGAAAGTGTTTATTTTATACGTCTTATCGATGTTTAAACTTAATGCAAGATTAGCTTATCATTTCAGTAAGTGCTTAAGAAATTTATTCGCAATTTTTTGCTGCTGGCAAGTTACAATCTTTTGCGAGCATGTTGCGAAAATCTGTTTGAGAATTAATACCCAAAAAAAATTCAAAACAATGTCGGGTAAACGGGATCAAAACATTCCCTAAACTAAAATAAAAGCATTTAAACCCTGGTGATTTGAGCATCAATATCCTCGAAGTGAATAAAAAAGAAAAACTTTACATGAAAATATCAATTAAGGAAGTTTAATTAATTTAACGATTTTCGTTTATTCAATGTGTTATCCCAATAAAATCTATCAGTGTTTGTACAACGAAAATATGCTAAAACTCCCTTCACTCAATCTACAATCGCCTAATTGAAATTACGTATCATCATCATCATTGCCTTGTTCGAGGATTAGCATCTGCCCACTGTATATGCAGGGAAGGAGGCTTTCTCTGAGCAACGGGCACAGTGCCCTATTTTCGCCCGCACAGAACCCAACATCTTTTCGTACATATTTTTTTGAGACACCTCGTATTTCATACTACTCTGATTTTTAAACGCCTGTAATAAACTGGAAAATTTCAGTTTAAGTTAGTTCGAACAGGCCAAAGTGTTTCAAAATCGATATCGATGCAAAAACGCTATTATAAAAGCGACATACCGCTTCCCATGACTTTCCCAACTCCAATTGTCGACTTAGGTCAGTTTCGAATTATTAATCATCCCCATAATTGGCCACGTGAAGAAGCCGAGCTGATCAATATTTAAAAACTTGGCCAACTTTAAACGTAGATTTAAAAATTCCATTATGATGATAATCCCGAAGCAGTCAATGACACCTAGCAGCAGAACTACAAACCCTATTATCGATAATGTCCTTTCAAGGCCCGGGCACAACCAAATCGATAAACCCAGAACTATCGAAACACTGGAGTTGTACGTTTGATTGATCGATCTCAAGTCCAGTGGAAAATACAATCCGCTAGATGTCGATGCTCCTCAACTGGAGTGTTTCAGTTGAGTTTTTGAAGACTCATTATTGGAAATATGGAAACACGTGAGCCGAGGAAAATGAGGGCGTATTTTAATTAAAGTGATTGTATGGAAATCGGTCTGTAACGAAAAACCGGAGAGAATGGTAATTAACAAAGCAGAAAATCGATTAAAGAGGCTCTCTGTGTTGTTCATTAACATCCGCATTGGCTCTATTTATTGTTTAACTCCCTTAATAAAATCGCCCGAAGGTTTCCAATTAAATTTACGGCCTGAGATCGATAGATTTGGCCATTCAACAGCACAATCGAAGAAGAGGAAAAAGTTCGAGTTTTGCCTATAATTGATAATGTGGAGAATTGAAACCAGAGAAAAACGAAGCCTTCAAGGTGTAGGAAGAATGAGGCGTTTTGAAAACACGTCATTAATCGTTCCTTAGTTCAGAGGAGGAAAATCGCCATTTCATCGAACCTTCATGCTTTTTTCTAAAATTTTATTTACGATTTACGACACGATATAAATCTCTACAAGCAGAAAACTTTTTCGTTTCATTTTCTCTAAATGGGGAGTAAATTCCAGAGACTTAGGGCCGAATTGCCTGGACATGTGGATATTTCTTTTAAGTCGCTGTCTTGGACGCTTTGTAGTCGATTAATCTTGGTCTGTACTCTTGACCCACATCACTCTAAATACTCTCAAAATCCTGTTAAAAATAAAACATAAACAAATATGGCGTGACGCCTAAAAGGCCACCTCAAAGTTTACTGCACCCACCGCTATCGTATATATGATACAAATCGCCATATTATACGAACTTCCACTGAGGGCAGCACGCAAAAACCGCCGTTAAATCGAGAAGAATTTCTATTTTTGTATGTTTAGTGCATGTCTGGAATTAGCAATGTCTTAAAATGAACCATAAAATCGTCTGAAGATGGCGGACAAGTTAAGAAGATGACGAACTTGCTTATCAACGTTTTGAAATGACCGCGAAGTCTATAACCTTGGACGCTTCCAGATCTGACGCAAAGACCCGCGAATTTGGACGCGTGATAATTGGACAGAGACACCTGGACGCGCGAAAAAAAGGAAATTTGTGAGAAATGGCTGCCGACAACAATGATAGGACATGTGACAAATCGCGTGTACAGGGTTATGTGTATGTGTTAGGTTTACTACGAGCATAGATTACAAATTCATTAAATAAATAACCTGACTCTTTTCCCGACTAACTAGCCTTACGCGTTAAGCAATCAATAAAATTCCAACGTAAAAATATGAAATTCACAAAAACGCCACGCTTTTAATTGTTCCTCTTGAAAGAGCCGCGCAGTTATTTGCAATATGGCGGATTCCCCAAGATGGCGCCTCTGATATAATTTTGACAATGGTTATCTCACAACACAGAGCTAGTCCGGTTGGAGTAGATCCATTACGAAATTACAGATCAAGAGAAAAGATTTTCTACGCTGGATAAACGGTTAAAAGTTCTGTTTCGCGCAAGTTGGATGCAGATTTATATGTGAAGGGCGCGCAAATTAATGTTTGCCGATGCCTGGAATGGCGCCGTTCAGGTTGTATGCTTCGCTATGAGCGTAAACATTCCTGTTTGGACAGGTGTGAATAATTTGTTATTGTGCAGTGGACTTCGATTGTCAATTTCGGCTGAAACTTCGCCTCGAAATCGAAGATTTTGTTCATCATCCTGGGAAGTTATTAGCCTTCCACTCGCATGGGAACAAATCCTGCTCAATGAAGAATTGATGTTCCACTAAACTATAGGCGATTAATCACTTCGCCTCAAAACACCTATCGTTTTGCCATTACAGACACTCAAATAATCTCCATCACTTTATGTTGTGGTTTCCGAATAACTGCTTGTCTTAGACTGCTTTAATGTTCCATCAAAGCAAAATTACGATAGCCACTCGAACCATTAATAAACCTATAAAACACTCGTTTGCCCAATTCCCGACATAACTTACATCTCCATGATGGAAGGGATTTCCCTCCAAAACCCTCGTGGCTAAAGCTCCAATTTTTTCCAAAAATGCGGCCATATTTTTATTCAATCAATTTCACGCACTCGAATTTCATTATACAGAAAAGTGCCTCCCGGCGCTTAAAATTCCACCCCAGGAGCCTTAATGTAATTTATATGCAAAACAGCTCAAAACCCGCACTCAAACTGACACTTTTCCAGTAAACATTTAACCGGAACGCTCTAACGCGGCCAAATTTGTATAAACACACGACCTTCATTATTTATTTTTCTATTCCCACGATGACGTCGCTTTGTGATTATGACAATGATGTCACAATGCGTGAAAACTATTAAGCACGCCACAAATTTGGTTTTAGTGCATGCCTCATGACGTCATCCGTCACAATAAATCTAAATATGGGCAAGAAATATCGATTCACTTTCGATATTAGATCGATACTAGAAAGCAGAGATCGGGAAATAGCGCGGCACAATACATTGTGTAATAACGACTTTTGAGGCTGATAGGGTCATTCAAAAGGCCAGTAGCAAATTCGGGTTCTGATTAAAATTGCATGTTACATACGTTCCCCTTTCATCATATATTTGGAAACGTTCCGGCCATATTTCGGAGGATTTGGACCGCTATGGAGGATTTAGTGCCCGCTTTCGACCGTAATTATTGGCGCCTTTTGAGTCGAGTTTCAAAGGGATGAGTGCTTTTCGAGCATCGCTTCCAAATTGTTGCGAAATCAGTTTGTAAAAATTGGATATAATTATTTTATCGAGCATAATTGATAACGTTGCATGTGCGATATGTGTCATATTGATTGTGGATTCTGAATTTGTGAAATCACGCGGACAAGGTGAAGTAGATAGTGGAAAATTAAATCGCTTACAAGGCTTCAAATATCAAATTTACGCGAGCTGAGCAACACTATCGGTGTTATTTTCATTAGATGGCTCCATAAATAAACCTGACACTGCTACCTCACAAAAGACCAATTGAGACTGATACCGAGCAAAATTTACCAGACCTGGTGAAATCGTTACTAACGCAGACCTTTCCATTCATTAAAATAGACTTCCCGAAGCCCTCTTTAATTCCCCGTAGGAATTTCCAGCATTCCAGCGAGGGAGCAAAGCAGCATTTTTCCTTCTCAGTCTATGTGAGTAGACAACAACCGCATATTCATACGCCCGTACATTCGCACAATAAAACACGGCTCTCTTCTTTATTGTGGAACCGCATTGTTGCGCGATGTTTTGCTATGTCGTTTTGTCGACTTCATCAGAGACACACGGGAACAATGGAGTTCGTTACGAGAGCTCCCACAGTTTTGTCGAGCTTTTAAAATATTAAAAAGGGAAGTTTTCACGGGGAGAGAATCGTAATAAGTGAGTGAAAAATTGCTTCTCTTGTACCTGCCATAAAAGTGTTGAAATGAATGAGATGGGAAAGCGCCAATAAGAACGTTTGTAGTTGTTTATAGACCACGCCTAGACCTCAGAAATATCGTCACGCCTTTTCAATGAATTGCAGACATTTTAAATGTGCACACCTACTACGCCATTGCAACCAATGAACCACAACTGGTAGCAGAGTTAAGCCGCGCCTTCTAATTTAATATTTATCGTCACTAAGTACAATATTATAGACACCCTCGCAAATTCGTCCAATAGCTGCCATCAGCTCTACAAAGATAACCACGCTTTCCCAACTAATATTAGTTACCAGTATTAGTTGAGTCACGTAGTAATCACATCCGTAAGAGATCTCTTCCATATCTTCTAAACTTTGGACCGATGAATATATCTGTCCTAACTTTGCCTACCAACTCTGCCTATTTCTCCAAAGACACGACAATGCCTTCTCCAACTAATTCCAGTAATTCTAAATGTGCATCTTTCGTCGCGTCCTTAATAGCTTCTGTCAACGTCTACTGCACTCTGATAAATCAAACAGTTGATGAACTGACATGTGTCACTCCTAAACCTCTTCTGCTAATCTCCAGGTGGCCCACTAATTTTGTTTGAGGACTGGCCAATGCAAACTTCAACACTTTAGATTAAAACCTCTCTTTCCATATCTAAGCTTGATTGATGGTCATCGACGAAGTCCTCAACCTAGCCCCATGTGACTGCAAATGGGAAGTGCATTTGACACGTAAATAGAGCCCCATTTTCCCGGTTGCGAGATCCGGGGCAAGAGAGAGGAGACGGCACATAGTTCAAGGCGAAATTAGATGTCGAGTCGGGCCGAAGGCAATCTTTCGGAACGTTCAGGCAGTGGGACACGAAGAATTTATGGGCGAAGGGCATGTATAAAGGGTTTTAGGTCGATATATGTTGACACGGTTAATGCGATCGTGTTGGGGCATTAGATTTTTCTCTTCTCGTTGAGATACGGAAGTTATTCATATAGATCTACTCTTGTGGGGGCGTGACTTAGCAGATTATGGGCGGAGCCAATTAGGAGGGCGGGGCCTGGGGAGTGATATAAATAAAAGAATTGTTAGCATAAATCACGTCGAGTGTTATAAACTGTAAATTCGCTCCAGAGACGTCCCGAAATAGCAATTACGTGTGTCGTAGGAACGCATTCCGAGACGAAACTCAGGGTTAATTTCAGACTATTACTGGGAGTGTGTTTATGAAGCGACTTATGGTTTTCATATCGGGCCGTTTTCCTACAATTACATATTATAACGACGGCCTAAAGGCCTGAATTCAGTTTACCGACGTTTAGTGGTTAAAATTAAAACGAGATGAGTTTTCTGGATTTAGGCACTAAAACTCTAAGTTTACACATAAAAACTAGAAAACTTACCCAGTGAGACGGGGACGCATCAGGAACAACTAGAAGTGAGAAAGAAACGGACGATTTAGCATATCGACATAGAAAACGTCTCTAGTAAAATGTCTCGGAAAAATTAGGCCGGTGCTCTGTGATTGGTTGCGA
Source organism: Euwallacea similis (assembly GCF_039881205.1). Lineage (NCBI taxonomy): Eukaryota > Metazoa > Arthropoda > Insecta > Coleoptera > Curculionidae > Euwallacea > Euwallacea similis. The sequence continues at coordinate 999,597 of NC_089609.1, forward strand.
TGCGACGGTTGTTTGGACGAAGCGAAACGGGGCGTTTGACTGGCGTGCATTGTTTGACGGCATACGGAAAAATCTGGAAACAAGAACTCTCTTAAATACAAATTTCAAATGATAGGCAACTATGCAAACAATAATAATTAAGGTCGCGCCGCCAGATGAGGGGCGTTCCCGACGTTTGAAAACAAGCCAGGTTTATTTCGGAAAAGATTAATTGAAAAGCTGATCTTAAAAATTGTTAAAATTCATAATGGAAGCGCGTTATCGCCTTGTAGAGCTGAATGGAACACTGTAGACAATTGAGCTATTTTTTACCTATTTTTTACTAATTACTACTTCATTCTTTATGGATCAGAGGTAATCAGAAACAGTTTCAATTTCCTTGTTAGAAATAAAAACAAACAAAAATTATTGTTTTTTGAAAATATGGGTTATTTTAAGGTTTTGTGAAAAACACTCCTCATCGCCATTTTGAATCTTGGAACTGGCCAAGTGCACCAAAATGGCCCATGACATATGCCACTTTTGTTATTTTGGCGGCCATTTTGAGTTTGAATCAATTTTGCACAGTTAAAGTGTTTAAACTAAAATGAAAATGTCAGGGAAGTATCCAGTAAATCTATTCAGACGAAGCGAAACCAGCATATATTTTACTTTAAATGTTAAACAGGTAATGGGCAGCCAATAACGAATGGCACAATCGTGCTTTAACTGCCACGAATCGGCCATTTTTCTTATTTAAGTTTTTTTTTTTAATACATATTCAATAATAAATTCGGCCGTTCGAAAGTGCTCAAGATAAGTTAATTAATATTATGGGACAAGTCGGTCGTTTTGTCGCAATTAGTGCGCATTTTTTTGAAGGTCCGGATTCGCAATATGATTATTCGGACATATCAAGATGGCATTTTTCATGTTAAGTAAATTAGACACATCATGTCAACATTAACTTTAATTATTTTTTAATTAATATAATCAATCCAAACTTAATAATTATGGACTGCTTGAAGTTGTCTGGGAAGCATATTAATCTTGGAACCAAATCCGGGCTTAAGACATTTCCAGGACTAATCCCACTAATTTGTACGATATTACAATCGATATATCGAACTAACACGATGCTCTATTTCGATAACGAGCCGGCCAGAATCATTTTCTACCATTACGATATACATCAAACAATTTATAGCACTTTGTCCGGCTCTGGACGCTGATTAAACAGACACTTCTGTATTGAAGTAGAAACCCGAGCCATTGATTTAGAAACTTGGTCAAATTAATTAAATTAATTAAAAGCAATCATTGTCTCACGCCAATTTTCGTCTGGAATTGTCAACGTCAATATTCCGAATTATATATTTGTTTCTTCCTCTGTCTCCCCTCCAGTTGGCACGGCCATACTTCCATGCCAATATTCGATATGTCTCCTGTCCCCAATGGCAATGACATCGACGACTATCTTAAAGAAACTATCTCATAGCCCTCTTCAAGCTTTTGTTTCAGCCAACCCCCATCGATGAACATTTGACTCGAGGCACACTAAATTATAAGACAACAACCCCTAACTAGAGGGTACGGGTCCCATCAATTGAGGCTTTTTGTATCATCGATAGTTCCGAGGCAACGTCGCGTGATCGAAACGCTCAAAGGAAATGTCAGCCTGTCACAGAAATATGAATTTGCCTCGACCTAAAACATTCTAAATATTCCATGAAGTTCGGGTTGCATAATTTAGGCGTATGCAATTGAGCTGTTTGCCTGATTTCAATGCATTTGCGTCTATGATTATTAAATACAAATCGTTTTGGCGTCTATCTGTTCAGATAACGATTGATCGCTTTCGGCGTTTTTATGGTCTGTTTGGTAAAAGCAAAATGGAGTTTGTCCGCCATGTTGTGCTCAATTTAAAAATTGAACTTGCGCACATCATAATGGTCGACTTTTTTCTGCCTTCAACGCGGCGTCCGACTGATCCGCCATGTTTTGCTCAGCTCGAGACGTTTGTCTTACGTCACAAAATGGCCGACATTTTTCGGCACCTAAGCCAGAATTGACCTGCCACGTTGTCTGACCAACAGAACAATCATCAACTTTCAAATACGTAACAAAATTGCTGACAATTTGTTTTCGTTTGATGACCATTTCGTCCTGAATGTGTCACGTTTTTTGACATAATGCATCACACACTCAGCCGACAAATATGGGATCCTTTATGACACGACAAAATAGCGCATAAGCGAATGTATTTTATTCGTATATGAAACGGGAATTTCCACATCTGCGACTCTTGAAATGGAAAACCGGTCTAAAGTAACTTTAATATAGGGAAATGTGGGGCGAGCTCGGATGCTGATAGCGAATGCAGAGTTTTCAAATGTTTATTTTCCATGCGATGGAAAGGTATCGTTAAAAGTTTCAAATATCAAATACAATAATGCGATGTAAATGTAAGTATTCGTAATTTTGGCGAAGGCGAATTAAACATGGCGATTATCAGGTATTGTGGGTTGCCTAAGCTTTGCAACAAATAAGTGCCTTTACGCTACTGTTGACTAAGTCAAATTCCTGGCAGTTGGTTCATTTTACTAGGGTTCGCAGAAAAGGATTAAAACACCAAACGATGTAATTCAATATTTAAGCATCCGTTATCACCGTTCGACTTGAATATCCTCCGTAATCGTAAACAAACCCATTTCTCCTTCTGTTTGCGTCTGTCTTCCGTTCTGTGTACCTACTTTTCCGAATAACAATTTCCGAATTGAAACCTGTCCCGTCCTTTGGAACCTCTTTGTCCGGCTAATGACGGAGTGGAGTCAATAAAGAGAGAGCAACAGAACGAGTATTGTTATTAATGGATTTTCCCCGTAGGTAGCAATAAAATGGATACTTTTGTTGTTATTTGTGCGATCTGCGACAGGCGACGTGATTGATGGTCCGCATCTTTTTGTCATTGAAAAGGACAATAACAATTATTTTATATATGTGTAATGTGTAGTGTCAAATGGATCGAACAGGTTCGTGAATGTTTTCTTTTCAAATTCGAAATTTAAATGTTTCGGGTTTTTTCTGAAAGATGTCACCACATGAGCGACAATTATGTAGGATTAATCTGCTAGAGGTCGTTCGAAAACCGCCAAACAATACCGGGGATAGAAGCCAACTATATAATAAGGTGGCTGTGATTTATTTCGTCGACTGTTTATGGTTTTTTATAGTATACTGAAAGCTCATTTAGTGCCTTTGGGACACACTGTATATTATTTACCCCGAAACTCTACGTTTTTCATACGGAACACCCTGTCTTTTTAAATGGTACTCAATTCTATACGGCAATAATAGTTTCTATGGGAATCTCTAAGAGTTTTCTGGTTATTTAACGATTTCTATGAGCGCGTTTGCAATGTTTTCCAAATAGAGCTGAAAGCGACATTCGATCGTAGTAGTGAAATCTCATATTTTTCCCGTAGAACACCCTATATATTACATGTTTGTTTTTTTTAATTTCACTCAACGTAAATTTCATTTAGCACCAAATAACTACTTGTAATTTTTAACACACTCATTAATTGCGGCATTCGTGGTTTTTTTATAGTTTGGCCTGTTTGTTAGTAATTACCCAATGTCTAGTATGGTGTGTAAGTTTACCAGATAGCCCAGATTAATGGTTAAAGTTATAGACGTGCGACCAACACTAACTATTAATCAAGAGAAGAGCCTTTGTATCGTAATATCGATGGCGACAGAACATAAAACTTCTATCACAAGAGTTTGCCACCGTTGCCCTCTTTCTCCAACAAGTTTACCCACTGACCCACAAAAGTGACAATTGCACGATCTAGTTTTCCCCCTTCATCATAGTCCAAATGTGTCCCCCCAAAACCAGCATAAGCCCCCCCAAGAGCCCCGCATGCATTTAGTGCATTTACATATAATACATCTCAACATCTATGCTGTAATTTGCATACACTGAAGCGAAAGCCAGAAGAAGAGAAACGTCAAAAAGAACGAGCACAAGTAAGTACAAGAGGGCTGCAAAAATTTTACCTTAATACGAAATCAATTCATTCTTGCCAAAAAAAGAGGAAAGATCAATGAAGGAAGGATGGAGGCACAGTACACACAGAGAGTTTAAGAAATTAATGGCACACAACACACAACAGCGTGTACAAGAGCAGCAATGATAAGCATTTAGAGTCAGTCATCAGTGATAGTCATTGATAGAACTGCACTAGGAAGTGACCTAGGTGATGGAGGGTCGACGTCGTCGCCCTGGCGGTGTCGTGGGGGCACTAAAAAGGGAGGAACGACGTCGACGTCGTCTTGCGACGCCGAACACGCCCGAAACGACGCGCGGCGTCCGCCGCCGAATTTTTGCGGGATACGAATCAGCCGGATTTTTTTATTATTCATGAAGCTCGTTATTGTTTTTGTTACGGAGTTTAGGTGCACTTGAGTGAGGCTCTATTATCCTGCTAATGGACTAAACGTTATCCTACATTTTTAACCTTTAATTGAAGAAAAATATATTAAAAAAGTGCGAAAAATTGGATTATAAATGAAGCTTTTCTCAAATAAATTTAATAGTGAAGCTAGTTTTTAAGCGTTTGAAAGAAAAAATCGGCTATAAAAAATACTCATTTATAAATAGAAAATTCATTTAATCAATATATTTTTGAATTCTAAAATTTCAAATATTCTCTACATAGTCTACATAGCCTGCGCATGTAATGTTTAAGAACAAATACTCATTGTGTCAGTGGTACTGCTGTCTAATCGTAATGGTCATTGACTCTACTTAGGTTTAATTTGACATACTGAGGCACTCATTATATCTATATAAAGATAATTAACAAAAATATAGCCTTTTTAATTTCATAGTAGAATAGTACAGCGCCATACAACTACTCAACTTTGACTCTATTTTGCGGCAGCGTCAAATTTTGCGCGCGGACTGATAAATCGTCTTGGTTGAGTATTTAAATTATTGAGAAGTTTTACTAATTTAAGGTCTCAAAATCAGTCAGCCACAAGTTGTAAACTTCAGAATTGATATTTTAATTTACTTAAAACTCCTTTATTGAATCAAAGCTGCGTGGATATGATAATTTTATTACGTCACTGCATGAATCATCTGAAAGGATTGGTAACAATGGCAACATTGTTGCAAAATTTTCTTTGATGCGCGTATTTTTTGCTGTTTACGTTTACAAGGCCTCAAAAAGTGTGACAAGCGCAACTTATCAGCTTAAATAACGCAGGTAAATTAAATCTAATTTCAATCGAAGGACACTTCAACTCATCAGCACAAAACTAGATAAAGTTTAAAATTGTAAATTGTTATTTTTTACTCTTTGACAGCTTGTAAAGGATGATAAATTGCAGAATATGTTATTCTTTTCTTTTCTTTCTTCAGTCTTCCATGGTGTCCTTGGATGTAACTGTAGCTCAGCGTCTGTATATTTGACGTGGAAAATGTTGTAATCGTAGGAAAAGCAGAGCAACGACGCCGGGAAAATCGATAAAGTGAATCGTAAGTTTTCCCCATGCAGCTATTGCAAGTGAATCCTGCTAAATTTCCCCCGAAAAGACGCCGTGATTACCCTTGAATAGACGCGACAAAATGGGGTGGCTGTGGGCTAAGTGCGTTTCGTTTCTGTTTGCATGGAAAACTGCAAGTTTCCCCTTTTAGAGGTTTCTAACCTCACTTTAATATTTTCCAATGTAATTGCATGAATCTGTTCCTTAAAATCCGTTTTTTCCCTTATGGTTTACTGCGTGTCGGCACATTTCCAAGTTTACACTATTAATTAGAAGGCAAATTAGCAATATTTTCTTTTATTGCATGAAAATATAGTATAAGTATTGATGAATTATTGTTAAAAGACCTTGAGCAGAAGGCTGCTGAAACCAGTCCAAGCTAAAGGGCAAATGCTGATATTTAAATTTCATTATGTTTAAGATTTTATGGACGTTTTGCACTAGTTTCACCTCGTGAAAGTGTTTAGTTCATCAAAAGCAGTGAAATGCTTAAGTTTTATTATGTTTTGCACCTATTCTTTTCCCTTCACAAATGCATGTTTAAAACCCCCTAATATTATTAAAAACACCATATTTTTATAGTAAGCACAACTACAAAATGTCAGGAGCAGTGTACCAGCCAACTACAGTGCAATATGAATCGAGCAGTCCCCCTGACCGTTGGCAAAACAGACCTATATCATATCTAGGCTCCATTTCCCAGACAGCCCGCAGACCCTGCATGTCATGCCTACCATCTCGAAATATTTTACCTCTGGTTTTAATCACTAGCTGTGTGGCCTGTTTTGCATTGGGGTAAGCAAGGAAAAAAATATAATCTCAGTAAGGTATTTACAATATTGCAGATTGGGGATGCTAATAAATGGAGCATTGGGCTACTCAGAAACGTCAGAAAACAAGGAGGATGTCTATTTAATTGTAACAATTTTTGGGGCACTGTTTTTTGCTTTATCTATTCTTCTTTTTAGTAAGTTGTCGTTGATATGTCTAGAGAAAAATCAGTGAGAACTCTTTTAGTGTTCTTTATGAGAATAACTAGAAGGATGTGCTGGCGTAATGCCAAGGACCATGTGGGCACTTCAGGGGGGCAAAATTTGACTGTGAATCCTTCCACAGACTTACTGGTTACTGCTCAGTATGCTCCAGTTTCTGAGGTAGTGTATGAACCAGCAAAACCAGAAGATTCTGAGCAAAGTAAGCTGATGCCCCAAGAAAACAAAGACATAAGGTAAGTGAATATGGATTGATGTGAGATTTTTAGTTGAACACTTTAGATGTTCTGAAAAAGGAGGATAATTCATTGACCACAGATTCTTTGAGTATAAAGAAATTTAAGGGTAGAAAATTGAGTTCCAATTTTTCAAAGCTTTAAGATACACAGGGTGCTAAAATTCAATTTTAATTATCTCTACATACCTCCCACAGTTTTTAAGATATTTAGTTGAAATTTGGACAATTATATAAACTTAGATTTCTTGACGCTCAAAGAATTGTAATTAGTGGATTGGTATCGTTTTTAGGTCATTTTATTAAAGTAATTTTGTGTGTATTTTTCATATTATTTTGATTAATGGGAGTTTTTGCAGCAACGAGGATGCAGATAGAATGATTGCAAGTGATCCCAGAATCGTATTGCGGCCTTTAAATGCAGTGACAACTGAAGAGGCTTAAGTTTAATTCACATTACAATAAGAATTAATTCAAAGTTAGCAGATAAAAAGGCAAATCTTAAGCAAAAATATGTTTTTTAGGCACATTTGCAGTTTTTTGACTGGCAGGAGAGATAAATAATGTTTGAAAATCAGAAGGAAAGTACAGAAACAAGAATACAATTAAATCTATTTCCTTTTGGTCCTCTTCAGTTAGAAGATTTATGTGTTCTTTTTTGTGAATAACAAATCGCAGATTGAAACATGAGCCATAGTTCTACCATCCTAGCTACGTCTATAATGAGCTTTAATAGACGTATTTTAGGCTTTTTATTAATGAACATAACACCCATATGTATCTCTTGTATAAGCTTTACTTCAACAATAGTATGTTAACCATAGATGTATTTAAATATGAAAAAATTGTAGATCTCCAACTATTTTTCCATGAACGATTTTTGGTATTTAAATCTTATCTTCAACACTTTTCTTAGTAGACTAATTAGACGTATTCGAATTTAGAGGGTAAGTGCAATTTTTAGAGCGTTACGAATATTTAGTAGCCTTATAGGTATCTCAACAAAACTCGAGTAATCTCATCCATCCGAGTTAGGATAATTAACAGAAATCTCCTTGAAGAGAGATAAGATTGCGAAGCTTGATTGTGATAGATTTGTAGCAAGGCTGAAAAGTTTGCTAACTTAACTTATTTATAACATTCCATTGTATTTATTTTTATATTTGAACCTGCGTTATTACATTGTTATCTCTGTTAGGTATTTACTATAAAAACAAGTCAGAAATACGCCTTGAGCAGAGCAGGAAAGGTTGACTGTTATTTAAGGAGATTAATCTCTATAAACACTTATCTGTTTTTTAATATTTTTTTTGTATGGCATTAATAATAATTGTAATTATGCTTGGTGTATCATTTTCCTGAATTCCTATTTTTAAACCTAGAAGTTACGAAACACTAGGTTTTATGAGGGAATTGATGAATGCGAAAATGTAAAATAAATAAAGTGTAACGTGGGAACGCGGCCTCATTAATAATTTTGAGACTGCTTAAGTTCAGAAACTCCACCAAATTATGCTCTGCATAAATACCTTGTTTTAAAGAAAACTCTTATATTTAATAACTTGAAAATGTTATTACAAGGAAAGGTATGTACAACAGTCAGTTTACATTTCCTGTATTAACTATAACACTACTGATAAATGAAAAATTATAGATTCAGTCATATTCACAGAAAAGAAAGATTACTACAGCTATATCCTATCATAAGTCTCGGCTGATGACACTGTGAATGGTCTGCAACCAGTCAAAAGATAGGCCAAGCCATCCTAAACAAGACAAAAAAACTATGAAATTGTAAACCTCTTGTCCCAATACTCACCTTAATTAATCCAGGCATTGAGGTCCAAAAGTCAAAATTTGGCAGTATTTCCACTCCTCTGGCCCCACGAATGAAATACATAATTAGTGCGCCTCCAATAAAATATGTAAAAAAGGCCACAAAAAACATTATGCAGAATATTGAGCCGCTGCTCAGTTGATGATGAGAAATGTATTGGACACAAACAAAAGGAGAATATAACATTAAAACCTAAAGCAAATAAATCTTTCAATTTTTGACCACATTAACTGTGTGGAATACCTTACATCTGTGGCACGATTGCTGATTTTTAAATGTGTGGTATTGTAAGTATCACAGGCCAAGTGAATAATTGGATTTCTGATAAGAGATTTTGCAATAAATAACAATTTTTTTCTATTTTTGAGAAAATCTTACTGATTCCTCTCTGAATTTTGATAACTAATTTGGTACTGAACTCTATCCTTGTCACCCATCTTTGGTACTAAATCAAAAATGATTTCATTACTCATCCCTATAACTTTGCAGTTCTGTTTAACTGTTTGGTTTGTCATTATCACTGATGAAGTGCATTTAATTAGCTACAACACACTGAACTAAATACCAAAATAAACCTATGGCAGAATAACATACTGAAGCACTCTTTGGAGCTATTGCAGGGTTAACAAAGTTGTAATCTTTAGGAATAAACTTCCTGTCTTGACAACCTGCAAAGAAGTATGTGACGCCCGTGGTTTCGTTCAGTTCTCCATCCTGGAAAAAGCCCCCTTTAGGGGGCTGAAGGTGGGTTATGTCGATAAAGGAGTATGCATCAATATTGCAGGAGCAGGGGGTGTGCTCAACGCAAACCGTAGCGCTGCAAACTGATAAGATTGAAAAAATTAAGACGCAATAAAGTATTTTGGCCATAATTTTGATAATTTCATTATTCTTTGTTGGGGGAAAAATGGAAAAGATTGGTTAGGTTTCGGAATGATTCTGGTGACAGTCGGACAATTAAAAACGATCGATAAATATCGTTTTAGAAATTGGACGTCCTGCTAGTGAAGGTAGAGAACATCGTCAATAGGGAAACAAACCTTATTCAATGTAAAAATAGTATTTTTTGTAAAACAAAATTGACCAGAATTGTAATTTACCATTATAAATCCCAAATCGGCGAATCCTTTTTTTTGCCTTACCAATCTCTTACCAGATTTTCGAGCAGTTAGATCACTGATTGATGAATTCCGAGTACTCTTTTTAAAGGACGAGTGTGTTAAATTGACTTTGATCGCTTTCATGTCTGTCAAAATCAACAGATCAGCTGTCGCTGTCACCTTGCCTACCCCTATGAGAGTTTTGTTTTTCCATCTTTTCCAAATTCTTCTGCCCATAATAAAGGAAATTCCTAATTAAAACCTTGATTTTCCATTTACATTACAAGATAAAACCCTGGAAAATTATAAATTTAAAATGTGTATTAATTACAGACCCGCGATTTCAAAGATTTGAAAATGGTTGCAGCGCTCGTTCCCATGTGGAGTCCCATAGAAAAGTACTGTTTAGCTTTGAAATTGGATTGTAGCTGTTATTGTAGTATCGAAATTTGAGTGCAGAATAAACTTCAGACTTAATTTTGATAAGGTGAGTGCTTATAGTTAATTAACATCAACTTAATTGGAAGCTCGATTCAAGTTTGGACTTACCAAAACTTGCTCTTAGAATGGCTTAAATCTTAAATTGAACTGTTATTATTTTACTATTATATAAGTTGCATTAAACTCCAATGTTACAGGCTTCACAATATCTCTACCTAATTCATATTTTTTATGATCTTTTTTAAAACTATTAAATTATATTCTTATTTTACCACAAACTAGAATAATTTTAAAAATGAAATATTTTAATCAGATTTAATGTTTCTTTTTGTTGTAATGAGATTATGCATGTACCATAGTAAAAATGTCATTTCTACAGGGACAAGCTAAATATCTTAGTTTCTATTGATAATCAGTCGATTTGGCAACCTAAAAAACTGAATATAACCATGTATTACATGTGACACACAAAGGTCATTATAAAGTCTAGTTTATGTGCTACAGGTGGTCCACATCATCAGGAAAATCTTAAAATACAAAAAATTCAAATGATTAATGTAACTTATATTGGTTTTAAAGCAGCACTGCTAATGTTTTTGCAAGTTTATCATGCTAACCTGAATATTTTATATCATTTAAATGTGTATTTATTTTGTTTTTGCCCTTGTATAAACAAATCTTGTGTTTTTGAATAAGTATGCTCCACAGGGAAATGCAAAAACCATTTAGAGGCAATCCTGAAAGGATAGGTTTGGGGGCCTCCAATGGGAAATTGTTGGAATTGTTGCAAGGAGCCAGATCAGTCGGCCCCAGATCCAGCTACTCAAGACTGTAACAAAGAAGGTAGTATATTTTACATCTGGTAATTTGAGTTAAAATTAAGTTTATGTTCTTCTGGGGATTAGAGATGCCAGAGGCTCCATTGTATCCTGCTCCAAGCCATGTACCTGCTTCTACAGCTCCTTTGGATACAATTTTAAGCAACGGTAAAGAAAAAAAGAAATAATGGATTAATAGCTTCAATTGAGTTTATTCTTCATTCTGCTTCAAAATTCATCTTCATCTAAGTTTTAACTGGAATTGAAAACACTCCCATGTGTTTGCCTTAAAATTGATTGTGGTTCTTAGGCAACCATTTGGGGGCTCCTACTGAAATCGCGTCAGCCACTGCGATAGGTCGCTTTTACCCTCCAACTAGACGAACCACCACTAGATCTGCCCCTGCTATGGGAATTAGCGACAGCAAACCTTCCGATTTTAAGGTAAATTCCTATCACCCTCAATTCAAATAAATTTTAAATATCCCCTCAGGTGAATAATCTGTTTGAGAGTTACAAGGACGAGCAGGATGATGCCATTTTAGCCGAGGGCATCGATCAGTTCTGCAAAGATCTAAGCGTTCCTCCGGACGACTTTAAAATATTGGTACTTGCCTGGAAACTGAACGCCGAACAAATGTGTCGGTTCACGCGCGGTGAATTTGTGAACGGTCTCAAAGCTATTAAATGTGATTCAATTAAAGCCATACAAAGTAGACTGCCTGAGCTGGTGGAAGAAATCGAACAGAGCGATGAATTATTTAAAGACCTTTATAGGTAAGTTCCGTTCTCGTTTTAGTTTTCAGTCTGAAGTGTGATTTTAGGTTCGCGTTTAAATTCGGACTGGACGTGCAAACAGGGCAGCGGATTCTCCCCACGAGCATGGCGATGGTTCTCTGGAGATTAGTTTTCACAATTCGAGAACCGACGATCTTGAAACGTTGGCTTAATTTTCTGGAAAACCACCCGGCGATCCGGGGTATTCCCAAGGACACCTGGAACATGTTCCTCAATTTTTCTGAGCACGTGGAAAACGATCTGAGCTGCTACGACGATAACGAGGCGTGGCCCTGTTTGTTCGACGATTTCGTCGAGTACGAGAACGACCAGGCCAATCAGAACATTTCGAAGGACAAGGAGAGAGAATGTGATGAATTCGTCATTAAGGACTGATAGTTCGCTGCCTTTAGGGTAATAATTATTTCGGTGGCTGTTCGCTGATGTTTCGGTGCGTTGTGATTTCTTCGTGTAATTTGATTTGAGACCTGCGCTTTCTGGAAGTCATATTTCTGTGTTGATCGACCAGGAGTGCTACAATTTTAACTAAATATTTTTCCTAATTTGGATGCGGTTTGTCTTGGGTTAACTTGGGCAAAAGGGTCGTTCTTAGCGCAGGTCTAGTGTTGGGGATAGCTTAAAGAAAAAGCAATTATTTAACGCAATTGCCAAAGCAATCAGTATTTACACCTAAAGTAGATAATTTTCCCATGTTTGTGTAGTGACCACAACTTCCCAGAACGACTTTCTTGTCCTCATTGCTTTTAGTTTCAATGTTGAAATTGCCTAAAGGTGAAGTATTTCAACAAAACGTGGATTTTCAGTGTTTTTCAAAGTCTGGTGGTTGTACAAATTCTAATGTTTATTATCGTTGGTGTACGCTTATTGTTGCAACCTAATTATGTGAATACCTTAGTACATATCAGCGTCTTTAATATAATAGTTTCAATGGAGCTTAACGTTACAAAATGCCGGCTTTTACCAGAATTGAACGCACAAAAAGTCTGCCATTTTGTTGATTCTAACCCGAGAAGCAATCGCTGTAAAGCTAAACACTACACGTGCAGCGTTCATGATGTTTTATTCACATAATTAAGGCTCGTTTACAAACTTGTGGAAATAAATGTCCTAACAACTGTCCAGAAAACATTACGTCTTATCTGTATAAAACGCATTTATGTATCTTAATTTGATTACTAATTCAAAGATATTATATACATTATTGCGAAACCGACTGTATTTATGTATATTCTATGAGAGCAGGTGTTTAAAGACATCCTGGAAGATTTTTTTAGGACCAATATGCCGATGAGATGCCGTATTTTGTACATGATAAATTTAAAAGTCTGGATTTAAAGATTATTTAAGCTAAGAACGAACACCCATTTATCTTGATAATTGTACGTAAAGTTATGTATTTTTACTGTTTAGTTTAAGCTAAAACAATTCGACAGTTTTGTAAATAGTGATGTTTTAGGCTTATTTTACTACAAAAACGACGAAAACGATTTCAATCATGCGGTATCATATTTTGTTACTTAGCGTTTTTTCTTTGTGTGATATATATTATTTATATTTTAAAAATTGTTATTGACTATTTTCCCTAATTTCATCCTAAAATATTTTTTTAGTCTTCGATTCAGTGGACAATTGTTATGTTCATGCCATATAGTCCTACATAACCTTTAATCACGCATGTCTATTAATTTTAGCGATTTAGCCGAACGTCAGTTAGAATGACATTTACACGTGTTGTCACCAGAAATGTTAGGTTATTTTTCATATCACCTCCAAACATGGACATCGTGAGCGAAATTTTACAAAAATCGGGCCATCAGGCCCCAAAATACAAGCCTATTACTGTGGAAAAGCATCTGGACCTGGAATTTGACCTGGGAACTCTTTTAGCAGTAGATGCGAACGATTTTAACGCGGCTGCTTACAGGTATGTGATCCCAACACTAATCCTTAGCCTGCATTGTTATGGACCAGAATGAACCAGTTGTGAGAAAAATAATGAAAAATTAAACGTAAATTGATAGGTTTAATTGATTTTTTAAATCTTTGAGGTGATTTTAATTAAAGAAAAAGCGAAGTGCCAGGATGCTAATCATAATTTGCCTATTGTTTGCACCTTAGGGCATAAGTCCTAATATATTATATTTCTTCTAGAAGAGACATGAACGACTACTTCCTGAACTTGGCTCGAGATAACACTCAACTTCTCCTTAACCAATTGTGGGAACTTCCAACTGAAAAAGTTGAGGATGCCATAATGGTTAAATTACCACCCCCAAGGACAGTTTTGCCCCGCATGAAGGCTGTACCCAAGCGTAAACCACTTACAAAATGGCAAATTTTTGCTCAAGAGAAAGGCATCACAAAGAAGAAAAAACCAAAATTGACATGGGATGATCAACTGAAGAAATGGGTTCCTCTTTATGGATTTAAGAGAGCACAAGCTGAGAAGGATAAGAATTGGGTGTTAGAAGTTCCTCAAAATGCAGATCCAAATGAGGACCAGTTTGCCAAAAAAGTGATGGCCAAATCAGAGAATGTGGCTAAGAATGAGCTGCAGAGGTTGAGAAATATTGCTAAGGGGAAGAATGTTAAAATTCCAAGGGTTGGAGTTGTGAATCCAGACGTGAGTACCAAAGAAAGTAACAAGTAATAATAAGGAAGTCTTTTTTTCTATATCATTCCTAAAAATAGAATTTTTCTTTTGAGGGAGCAAAGTATTTTTCTCCTTATCAATCACAAATACATATAATAGCTGGCACAACAGTGTTTTGTCCATCTTCTTTTCAATCTGTGTTTCAATTAAATGCCTCAGTGGATTTGTTGGAGTGTTATGTCACATAAAAATTAATTCACATTCATACTCAGAAATATGGAAATTCATGATGTTTTCTATGAATTTTAAACTTATCTGAATCTCTGAGACCATGTTCTTAACACTGCTTGTTATCGAAAGCTAATTTACCTAAAAAATCATTAAAGTCTTGATTTATTTACACAAAAAAATCACCATCAGGTTTCATCAGCGAAAGACCTCCAAGCAGCTGTAACAGTGGCAAAAGCATCTACTGCCAGTTTGGGAAAATTCCAACAAAAACTTCCCAAGGAAAAAGAAGCAAAAGGTGTAGCTGCCATCACCCCTGGTGCCTCAAGGAAGCGAAAGCTACCTCCTGTAACTGGCCCCGTGGAAAAACGAGAAAACCTTGACATAGTCGAAACAATATTAAGTAAAAGAAAAATGACCATTGAAAAAGCCGTCTCCAACCAGCTCCAAAGCAACAAAATTGATTTGGGTGAAAGTGTCCAGGAAAGGAGTAAAGGGGATGATAAGGGTAAAAGTAAGAATAAAGGAGGAAGGAAACCGAAAGGAACTAAAGGGATGAGAGCAGGCGGGAAGAAGGGTGGAGGCAGAAAGAGACGCTAGGTAAGTTTCTGACGATATTTATTAAGGAAAATGGAGTATTTAAGGGTGATCCCAGCCTAAATTCGGCTCCCTAGCCACTGCTAAATAAACTAAGGTACCCACTCCAGGTAATGGCTTTGCAGCCATATAAGTTCTTTTGTCGGGCGACCATTTGCGCATGTAATGGTCCTCGTTGGCTAGTCCACCTTGACCCTGTGGGCAAATCCATAAATTTAAAAATCTTTACAAATCTAAAATAAACTTTCCTCCATCTTGTAAGCAGACTCCTTAACTGCTTTTTCCATCACAGACAACATGTATTGGAAAAAGGCGTTTCTGTTTTTCTTTACTATGGGATTGTCCGCTTTCATTCTCACCAATTTACCAATCCATTTTTTGCAAATCGTTCTATCTATGTATCAAAAACTTATGTAGATTTCTTAATTTCGGTGTTTCGTTTGTGTTTCATAGAAATGTAATTGTGCCATTTTAAGTAGTAATTTTTTTGCTAATTTTACAGACAACTCAAAGAAACAGTGTTACTACACATCCATGCTACATGGGAGTTTATGGGGTGACTCCGAAGCGGGCTCCATTTAGGAATAAAGTAAATATAGACCACTAGGCATAATCAAAAGAAAAATGATTGAAGGTTTAAACCCAATATCATAGATTGAGTTCTAGTGACGGTTCAACCTTAGAATAGGAGCCTATTTAGGGTCACCTTTTAAGCCCCTTCATGACTTTAAGCCTGAGTTTATTACCATTAAGATACTGAGTAAAGTGGGCTTCTTAAAGGGCATTTTTTCTGGCAAAATTTCAAGTCAAATTAAGAAATGTACGAGTGTTTTCATATGTAGTTGATATTATTGTTATTGTCCCTGTACATAGTGTGTAAGTGTGTACATAGTTTTAGTTATGTATTTCATTATCCAATATTCCCCAACAGGGGAACTCAACTAAATTTCGAATGTAGTTACTTAGCAGCTCTAAAAACGTTAATGCAGTCACACCAATCTCGAACTGTACTTTTTTAGTTTAATATCTCCTATACAAAGTTTGTGATCGACTGTCACAGTAACTTCTCTGATACCAAATCCATTCTGATCGCAAAAACCCTATTTTAGTGCTGTTAAGCTTAGAAGTAAGTCAGGTCTCATAGAACTAAAGTCGATCTTTATTTCTTCAAGAGCCACGAGCGTTTTGTTTGTCTCGCCTTAAACCGGACATTTGCATTGAAATATCCGCGATTTGGGGCATCGTTTGAGTTATATAAGTGTGAATGTGATTTTTTTCGTGAAAGCCATAACAATAAAGGACTATATCGTATGAGTCGGTTGATTTACCTTCCCTTGTTCCTATTTGGTTCAATAGGGCTCTAGCGATTTTCAGATTGCTGTAAAACTCCTCGTCGTAGACGTCCAGTGGGGCTGGCATTGGTTGTTTGGAGTCGGACATTTTTTTATAGGATTTGAGACAGGAAATTTGATTTTGACATTGAAAAGCAAGAATTAGAAAATTTAATGGTGGTTGTTACGTCAAAAGACAATTGTTACAACCTTGTTGGTTACCGTTTTGATTACCTCTAGAACCTATTGAAGATAGAGCCATCTGTGCATTGGTTTTTTTAATATTACGTGTCACTTGTGTCAGTGAAAGGCGTTTATCAGATTTTTATTTGGCGGGACGCGTC
This sequence comes from Euwallacea similis, assembly GCF_039881205.1. Lineage (NCBI taxonomy): Eukaryota > Metazoa > Arthropoda > Insecta > Coleoptera > Curculionidae > Euwallacea > Euwallacea similis. The sequence goes on from NC_089609.1 coordinate 1,016,446, forward strand.
AACGAGCCACCATTTTCCTTCTCTTCCGTACTCCTCATATCATTAAGGATCAAAGAATAACCGGAAAAACTTTTGAATTTAAAATCAAAAAGAAGAGAAAGGAGGAAGAACAGAGGAATTAATTGAATTATTAGATAAGGCTACCGGTTAACACTGAAGTCGGATAATATGGGCACAATAGGAGATAAAGGAGACGCCGGTAAGCCCCCCTTCGACTTCTACATTCCTCTTAAGTAGAGCCCTCTAGGTATTATCATACCTCCAGAGACTTAATAAACTCTGGGAGCAACACATTTCCCGTTACATGATCTTTTTATCTCACATCCAGAGACCTTCGACGATGCAGTTGAAGAACGAGTCATTAATGAAGAGTACAAAATCTGGAAGAAAAACACCCCATTTCTCTACGACTTGGTGATGACACATGCCTTGGAATGGCCTTCACTTACAGCCCAATGGTTGCCTGATGTAACCCGACCAGAAGGCAAAGACCACTCTTTGCATAGGCTGATTTTGGGGACCCATACGAGTGACGAACAAAATCACTTGTTAATTGCAAGGTAAGATTTAATGTTGTCATATTTGATTTTACAGTACAGGGATAAATGATCTTTATACTTGTAAGAGATCATTTGAACATACTAAGTGTTTAAATTTAGTAAGCAAAATCAAGCCCAGCTAAATTTCTTCAAATTTGTATGCAATACTACAATAACCTGGTTTGTCATTAGCGTGCAGCTCCCAAATGAAGACGCCCAATTTGATGCTTCTCATTATGATAATGAGAAGGGTGAATTCGGGGGCTTTGGTTCAGTTTCCGGCAAGATTGAAATTGAAATCAAGATCAACCATGAAGGAGAAGTGAACAGGGCCAGATTCATGCCACAAAATCCTTGCGTTATTGCTACTAAAACCCCCTCTAGTGATGTGCTTGTGTTCGATTACACCAAACACCCAAGCAAACCAGATCCCAACGGCGAATGCCACCCTGATTTGAGGCTGCGCGGCCACCAAAAAGAGGGCTATGGCCTCTCTTGGAACCCCAATTTAAATGGATATCTACTCTCTGCCAGTGATGATCACACAATTTGCTTGTGGGACATTAACGCCACCCCCAAAGAGAACCGCGTCATTGACGCTAAAACTATCTTTACAGGTAAGCTGAATGCTCTCAAAGAGGTCGGTGTGAAGCTTAATTGAGTGGGTGTAGGTCACACCGCTGTAGTGGAGGACGTGGCTTGGCATTTGCTGCATGAGAGCCTTTTCGGCTCCGTTGCAGACGATCAGAAGCTTATGATTTGGGACACGAGATGCAACAATCCCAGCAAACCTTCGCATACTGTAGACGCTCATACTGCGGAAGTTAATTGTCTCAGCTTCAATCCTTATTCAGAGTTCATTTTGGCAACTGGTTCTGCGGATAAAACTGTTGCCTTGTGGGATCTGCGCAACCTCAAGTTGAAGCTGCACAGCTTTGAGTCGCACAAGGACGAAATCTTCCAAGTGCAATGGTCCCCGCATAACGAGACGATTTTGGCTTCGTCCGGAACTGATAGGCGGCTGCACGTGTGGGATCTCAGCAAGATTGGTGAGTGTGGCAATGTTACGTGTTCTCCGTATATTTTTTAAGGGTTGTGGAGAGTTGATATCAGCTGACTAACCCGAACTGACCATTTCCTGCTCCATTTTTTTAGGTGAAGAACAGTCTGCTGAAGACGCAGAAGATGGGCCTCCAGAATTGCTGTTTATTCACGGAGGGCACACTGCTAAGATTTCTGGTTGGTTTTTAAAATTTTCTATAGTAACTTAGCTGTGAAACAGGTGAATTTTTTTCTTCAGACTTTAGTTGGAATCCGAATGAACCTTGGGTGATTTGCTCAGTATCAGAAGATAACATAATGCAGGTGTGGCAGATGGCTGAAAATATCTACAACGACGAGGAGCCGGATCAGATGTCCGCTGATATGGAAACGGTCGCTCCTTCCGTGTAACCCAAGCAGAAACATTCCGATCTCACATTAGAAAAAGTTTGAGTGGCATTTTGAGTTGCAGGCTCTACTCGACGAAACCTAGTTACGTCATAACATTTTTAAAGAATTCCTTTTTTTGGCATAGTTTTTTGTTACTCAAGTAATTTTTTCATTTTTTAAATAAATTCATGAAGATTATTTTTAGCTCATGATTGTGGTAAGTATGGAACCTAATATACATGGCATGCTACTTTTACCTTCACGAGTTGATAAGGTAATTACGTCTACATCAGAATAAGTAGCTGTTTACCTAATTAGTCCCTTTTCCTTTTTTAAATAAATTTCCAAAGGTTATTGTCTACATATTACGAATTTTGTGACGTTATAAATGCTTATCTTGTTGAGGTAAATTCACCAATAATTTGGATGGGTACCTATGAAACCCAAGATACACAGCATCGTTTTTGTCTACGTGAAATCTTGCACCTCTGCCTTTAAAGCAAAGCCTTAAAAAAAATCTTTAAAGATAACTAAAAGCGGCATCAAAGTTATTTTTGAATAAAAATCCATATATTAGAGACTAATTAGAATATCACCAACAAAACTACAAATTAAAATTCAGTCTGGGTAGAAATAACCAAAATAACGATTTTAACGAGGCCCTGTAAAGTTACTCTGCAATCCTTGCCAGCACCTAAAATATTCCGCGTCTAATTTCTCGCAAGTCTCAGCCCCCCATTTCGTCACTGCTAAACCCAAACAGCTCTCAAACATAAAGGCCTGAAACCATCCCATTAAAATCCCCCTTTAAATTAACCAAAAACAAACCTGAGTGCCTTCGGCCACTCTGCAAGGTTTCAATTGTTCCTGAGTGGCAAAATCAAAGCAGTTTTTATCCGGTCCATGGGGAGTCATTATGCTGTGCAGCGTGGCCCCTCCAGGCCTAAAACCCCCCTTTTTTGCTTCGTACTCTCCGAGAATGAGGCCCATAAACTCAGACATGCAGTTTCGGTGGTAATATGGAGGTCTAAAGGTGTGCTCTTGGACCGACCATCGCGGAGGAAAGATGACGAAGTCGGCAATTGCGGTGCCTGGTTTGTCTGACTGGCAAGTTAGAACAGTAAAGATTGAAGGGTCCTAAAACATTATTTGAAATATACTTATTTTGTTTTTAATTCTAGTGGGACTTACGCAGTGGTCAAAGCTGACGGAATTGATGACCATAAACTTGCTCAGATCGTACTTGTAAGGGACGTAATTGCCGTGCCAAGCTACCACGTCGAAAGGACTGTGTCCTTGACAGCAGGTGAAGAGCTTACCTTGATATTTACTCACTATTTCGTATTTAAAGCATTCGATGATTTCATATCTGTAATGAGTTCCTGAGAGCTGCATCAATGTAAGACCAATTTTTTACCGCGCAGTAGGCGTTAAAAAGTCCCTAGGGTTCGCCAGGCCATTCGCCCCAATGGGCCCTAAGTCTGGCAAGCTAAAGTGCCTCCCGAAAGTTTCCAGGATGTAGCCTCTGGAAGGTTCAGATAACTCCACTGAAAACCTCATACCTTGCTGTATAACGCAGATTTCATTAGGAGCGACACTCATTATTCCGAACTCTGTTTTAACGTACAACGTACCAATCTGAGGGACTAAAAAAATTCGATGTTTGTTCGGATCTTAATACTGAAAACAGCGTTAATTTATACCAATAAGAAAGTCGCCGTCTGCGTTGTAGAAAGCCCTATTTTCCATTGATTTGTTAGCCGAATATATATGAATGGCCAAGCCGAGTTTAAGTTTTGGATCTCCAGCTCCGCACACTGTCTTCAAACCCTCAATAAAGTCTATTGTGGAACTTGAAGGGGGTAAATCGAATGGGTTCCATCTCATCTGTAAGCAGCAATGTAAATATGCTTAAATAAAAGTATTAAATACCGGAGATCGTTAAAAAAAGCTTCCCAGTGGGGGAACGACCGTAGACGTTGATTAAGCTATTTGCCATTTATCATCAAACCTCTGATTAAAACCAGACGATGAAGTTATCCAAGATATGCCTCTAATATTTCAACGCCTATTTCAGTTTTTTAAAGATCACATTTTGCTTACTTGATTGGGATCCGGCTCTTGTTCATCCCAATCGTGAGTAATGCCGCTTTTTACAAGTTTCTCGAAGGGTTTGTGTCCTACAGACGGCCTGATCCGATACAGCCAGCTCCTCCTGCAATATTTTTCCAGTAAGGTCCGCCAAGAACGTATTTCAATACATACTTGTTCTCAGCTCTAGGAGCTGTGAACGCAGTTCCGGATAATTGTTCCGCGTACAATCCATAGGGACATATCTGGGGGCTGTTTTGGTCTTTGGGCAAAGAGTTAGGGCACTTGGGGTCTTCAGATGAGAATTCTGAACCGAATCCTTTGAGGTACTTTTGAGAACAAAATTTAATTGTAAATTTGTTATAATTTGCAGTGATTCTACGTACCTGCAGCTGAGTCATGATCGCATTGGAGAAGACTTGCAACTTGTCACAGATATACTAGAAGAATGTGTTTTCTTGATGTAAATTGATATTTTCCAATGGAGATTATGCATAAACAGTTCTATGTTGGTAAACAAGAACTGGTTTGAAATTAATCAACAATCGCAGGTGATAAAAACCAGCCTTGAATAAGTAAGTTGTTTTTATTTCTTATTTTCTACAGGGTATGTAATTATCCTATACAGGGTCTGTTTTACACCGAAAATCATGTCCGGTTAGAAATATTTTCACAATGTCAGGTTTTCTCCGCAAAATAAAAATACGTTAAACTTGTAATTTTCCATATGCGAATCGTGTCAGCTTCCAAAGACGGACCCTGTATTCTTCCCAATAATCCAATATTACGGAGCTGAATATATATTCTCGCATTTGCTTTTTCCGATACGAGATATTAAATTTTTAGTAAAATTCTGCCTTGAATAGGACTTCGGAAATCTTTCGTATCTGGAAATTCAGAAAAGCGAAAAGATATATTTAGCTCCCGATAATCCAACGTTGTGGAACTAAATATACTTCTTTGCATTTCTTTGTTCTTGATAGCAAATGTTAAATTTTGTATGCGAATGCACGACTCGAAAAGTTTTACACAGAAAAATGTTTGTTTATGGAAAATCGATTTTGAAAATTTTAAAAATTTGAAAACAGTGATACTCACATTTACTTTGAAATATCGCTCTCTATTCAGCAATTACACAATTAAAGGGAATTTAAACACGTAATTTTTCAAAAATGTTTACTAAATCTCAAGAAAATAGCACACAATTTTAGTTGAAATAAATAAATAATAGACTTAGCACCCCTAAAAACGTTACAAGGCTAGAACTAAGACAAAGAGCCTCGGAATCATTATCTAATGTATCGTAGCCGTCGAACATTCCGATCTGCATTGCATAGCTGATGACATAAGCAACATAAGTTTGTTCATGGACACTGTTGAATAGATGAGCCATAGGACCTACAATAACCCCATATAATTTCATTGAAGTTAAATAAGATGTAAACTTCTACCTCTGGCATAGACTAGAACGTCAGTTCCTCCATGTGTAACTTCATCAGTGTACACCAAGGCTTGCTGAGAGTACTCAAAATCGCTGGTGTTCTGTTTGGTTGGATCGATTCTTTGTACTTTACCATCAACCACTTCAAACTGATAATTGTTAGGACCTCCAGTTGAGTACAACAGATTTGTAAATGGTTTCTGATCCATTTTCGATAAGGTATAGCCAAGAACTCCCTGTCTTCGATCTGGGTACCCGGTGAAAACTGCCGAATGTGAATGGTCGCTGGTCACAATAATGAGGGTGTTCTTCTCGTCTGTCATGTTTATGGCAATTTGGACAGCGTCACTAAAGGCCACAGTTTCATCCAAAGCTTTCCGTGCGTGCCCTCTATGGTGCGCTTGGTCAATGTTACCTCCTTCCACCTGGATATTAAATATTTTTAATTTATTAAAAACCATTGTGTTGCGATATACATACCATTAAAGCGTAGCCATTAGGGTTCTTTTTTAACAGCTTAATAGCGGCTTCGGTCATCATGCTAAGGGAGGGCATTCCCTTAGGTCCAGTGTCACGTTCGTATTCGAGTTTTAAGTGGCCATTAGCGAAGATTCCTAGGAGAACATTTCGTGAACTTGAAATACATTTTACAATTATCTCTTATACCCAAAGTATATTCTGTCGATTCGTTCATGTTCAGTAAGTCTTGGTTATTTTGTAATACTTGATAGCTGGCTTGTCTAATTTCTTTATCAGTTTTCCAGTCGCTTATCAAGTCTCTGCCATCCTGCTTGCTGATGCAAGACCATGTGTCTATAGGGTCATCGTCGGAGTCCTCCACGTTTGCCACCAAACACTGCCTTCCGCCTCCCATTATGACCTGTTAAAGGTTTTTATTAGACGAAACAAAGAGTTGAATAAAGAGTAACCCTCACCTCGATATTCCGTCCAGGACTGTTGTTTATCAATTGCCAGGCGATGTCTTTGCAGTCGGTGGAATTCCCTGGAATCAAATCCTCACATTCCCATTTTCTGTTGGGAGTGTGGGCGTACAGAGCACTGGGCGTGGCATGTGTAACTCGTGTGGTCGTAACGAAACCTGAACAAAACAGATTCTCGATTACGATTAAACTTTAGCTACCGAAACATCGTGTTTAGTTCGTGTGTGATCAATCTGATCATTCTGGGGGGTCAAGATCAAGGGATCTCAGATTTACGACACCTACCAACGGATTTCCCCGCATCGTGGGCCCAACTAACAAAACTGTCCAACTGCGCAGATTTCTTCTGAGATGCTTCGCAATCGTCCACATCAACGGTATTGTCCACCCCCGAAGTCTTGTGATTGGCTTTCACCCCGCAGAAGAGGGCGGTGGCAGTGCTGCACGAGTCCGGTACCAGTTTGTTGGCCGAGTAAACCTTTTAATGAATTTAAAGCATTATAATAATCCTTTTTGGAGAATGACCAACCTTAAGAACTCCAATGCTGTTGAACTGTTCCCACGCTAGAAATCCGGCTTCCCCTTTTCCGTATATTCTCGAGGTGGTGACGGTGGTGAGTCCCATGCCGTCCCCCACGAAGAGGATGACGTTCTTGGCGAGGGCTTCATTGACGTTCTTTTTTAGGGCTTTGGCCAACTCGCCCTTACCCAGCTGCTTCCAATAAGCCTGATCTGTGAATGATTTAGAGAGATAACAAAACCATTATTAATTCACTAACTGACCTGTTTTGAACGCGAACAAATTTTAAGGTCAAGGCCTAGAGTGGTCTCGGTTTAATGTTAATCATCGCCATTCGTATGAAACTAATGATAAGGAGTAACCGAAACAATAAGGAATAATGCACTACACGTTTACATAACCCTAACTCGGCTTTGTATTATGGGACAAGATCTGTTGCTTACGAACCTTCAACAGAAAAAAGATGACCTAAAAATTGAAATATCACAGCGGCGAATAGAAGAGCACACGCGATGTTGGGCATGATTAGAGAAGCGCTGTAATGAATTTTAATTGAGACTGTTCGACGACAGTACGACTGATGTCGGTCGTTTGGAAAATTTTAAATAATTGTTCTCGCTACGTTGCTCCTGCTATCTAAAGTACCGGCTTTAGTAGTTATACTGCTGTTAAAATAATCACACTTCTTAATTCGGCTGATACAGCCTGAGGTAGTACCTACAGCAGGTCGAACGGCATCGCACGTTTGAGAAATAAATTTATGGCATTGTTGCAAGTTAGGAGTTTGAATGGCTCCAATATGCTCTCTTTCAAGGAAAGCACCATTACTAACTCGACGAATAGATATACGAGCGAAAAAGAGGGAATAAAGAAAAAAATAAATAATAAAATAAAGAATCGAATCAACGCGCTGATACACTATTTTTTCTGTTTTGACCTGTGCCGGACCGTCGTGACAATATACAGGGTGTCTCTAAAAGATCTGTACAAGATTCTACCACAGATTTCTGAGGCGAAAACATGACGATTTAACTCAATTTATCTTAGCGCAGAAATGGACGGTTTCCAAAATGCAAGACGACAAAGTGAAGATTAAAAAAATCAATTTGTCAATCAATCGTTTGTAACGGTGAACAAAATGTCGCATCGGGGAGTTTTTAGGGACGAGAAATCACAATTCGTTTATATTTTCGATGCACACTGTAGACAGTGTGCATCGAAGTATACAGGGTGTAACATAAGTCGGGGCCTTCCTTTTAACACGACATGGACCTTAAAACACTAAGCAATATTTTTATATAACATTTTTTCGAAATCTCAAAAAGAACCGGAATATGCGCCTATGAAAGTTTTAATAAGTACTATATCTTTAGGTACTATTAAAAGGTGTTCGAAATTGTCTCCATTGGTTTCATTTGCACAAATTGTCGCTCGCCTTAGCCACGACTCTGTGCGTCCTGTTAGAAGACATGGTTTTCCTCTGACTATTTCAATATCAATAGCATTGCATAATAGACAATAATCGTCAATTTAATAGTATCAATAGTGATAGTTTATCAAAATAACACCTGAAGCTAAACTTCACGACTCATTTTTAAACTGCATGAGTAAATTGCATAAAAACTGTAAAAATTAAACGTTTTTTGCGTTTTTACAATAGATGATCATTTTTTGTGAGACATTTTATTTCCTTTACATTGAATTTACTATTTCATGTAGAAATTGATTTAGATTTTATACAAAAATTTATTAAAACTCATCTGCGCATATTTCGTTTTTATTGAGATTTCGAAAAAATGTTATATAAAAATGTTACTTAGTTTTTTGAGGTCCCCCCTTAAGGGGTAATAAGTAAGGAAAACCCCTTACTTATGTTATACCTTGTGTATTTATTCGTATGGTACAGCAAAACCAATAATAATCTAGCTGAACAAATTTTGTTCAGACAGATACATTACAAACGAAGTAATTAATTTTTTCCTTTATTTAATCCTCATCATAACGTTCCGTATTTTGGAAACAGTCCACTTTTGGACTAAAACGAATTGGTTTAAATCGTCATGTTTTCGCCTCAAAAATCTATAGTAGAATCTTGTACAGACATTTTAAAGACACCTTGTATTTTCAAATATTTTTTGTTATTCAACCTTAAGTCTCGTTCGCATTGGTGCCGTTCAAGCAGCATTTCATCGAGAAATGTCATTCGAAAATTTTGCGAGATTTAGGTAACAAAACACAAAAACTTCATTTAAAGCGCTTAACTGCACATTCACCATTCCGACAAGATAACGGATAAACTTAGGGAAAAAACCGACTTTGTATTATTTTGGAATAACTTACCTTCGGATCCTTCGCCCAAAATTCCTCTTTTTACTACCACTAAAGTCAAAAGCAAAATTAGAGCAACCATCCTTGCACTCATCGCTGCTTTCAGGGCAAGCGGGAAGTACGGAACGCAACTCCGTGATGTCGATAAAAGTGTCAATTTATCGATTAATTTTGTGCAGATATCCTTTAGTAAATACTCCCTAAAAGGGCTATTGCGTATTAGCAGGAGATAATTAAAAATTTGGCCATCTGGCCTCTAGATCAACTTGTATAACAGGATGGCAAATTGTTTATCTGGGAAATTAAATAATGTTAATATTGCCATAACAAAGAACGAAAGGGCTCTCGAGAAAAACGCGCCTGATCACCCTAAAACATTTATTAGGTAATATATTATAATAAGAAGTAGGTATATAATATGTTGTTTACAGTCACATATGACACGTAACAAAATCTATATTGTTTATTACAGTCTAACACTTGTATTTATTTACACATAAAATTTCCCAAAAATGATACTTACACGTGCTAATGAATTTATAGTTTTTCCATTTGCCATTTTTATAGACGTAGGCACAGTAGAATAATAGGATTATGAACAATATTTATGAATGAATGAAACCATCATGTTGATACAGCATTATTTTCTTGAAACCAGAATTTTCTTTATAAATTCATTCCTACTAAAATCCTGGATTGTGGTCTTATCACCTAATTAAATCATACATTGCTTATCACAGATTTTATCACAATCGCAGGTTAAAGCCTTCATTTATGTTAGGATGTCGCTGGTCTGATAAAACAAACCTCAACGAAATTTAGAACAAAATATATCTTTAATCAGGAGACTTGAATGACCCCAAATGGCTCCCTGAATGCGAGTGTATATACAGGGTGTCCCACATTTAATTTAGCCTTAATATTTTTGCATAAGGGATCTGCGGCTCAGCTGTGTGCCGCTAATCATGGGGCACCCTGTGCGGATGTTACAGTGTCGTCCAAATTGGTCTGCGAGTCTCGTTTAAACGGAGTATTAAGACGATACTGCTTGGGACAAAATTAGCAATACTGCCCAAAAATTTATTTCAAAAAAGTTTAAAATTTACATTATAAATTGGAGATTCTATACATATTCCAGTTTTGATGGATAGAAGTGAAAAACACACATTTCCGAGGCATTTTCTCTGAATAAAAAAAATTATAAAATTTAAACAATTTCTTGGGCCCCTCTGTATATTTTGAACACACGAGCCAACATAAGGAATTCGACAGGAAAACCTTGTAAACCTGGCAGTTTGTTCAATAACTTCAGCCTTTTCTTAGCATTTGAAACGTCCCCGTAATTCGACATTTCAGCAAAAACCACTAAAATAATTAACAACACTGAAAATTCATGCAACAATTTTATTTTCCACCATATTTAATAATAAAAATTTCATGGAATCACGGGAAAGCAATAAAAGACGAAATTAAAGTGGCTGCTACATTGAATCAGTGCATTCTTAGAGAATAGCACTATAGTATTTCGCAATTTCATAACTGAAGTCCAATCTGAGACATAATATAATATATCTCTCCTTCTTGGCATTATGTGATTAGACGAAGAAGATAATGCGAAAATGTCTAGACGAAAACACAATCATCATGTCTCCATAGAAGCAATGCATTAAAAAAAATTCTTTTAACAATCGATTAAACGATCTATTTTTTTAACGTAGCTCCATTACTTACCTTGATAAACGACGATAATTTAGCTCCCCTGCTAAGTTGGCACTGTGTTCAGTATCTTCGCACTTTGCTTAACACGTAAAAACCATTTATTATTCAAGATTTTATCCAAAAAAACTAAAATAATTAACAATAACAACAAGAAAGTACAACAATTATCATATTTCAATCCCGAACTACTCGGATCATGGAAAATTAAAACGTTATAAAGTCAAAAATCAAAATGACCGCGACATCGAATAGCGTTTTCTCATTAGCCGGGCTCTGTCACTGGCATGTGATATATTTGCATGGCGTTTTTCAATATTGAGGCAACCCAAAATACACTTAACTACTCAATGTGTTCAATTTGCTCTAATTGCTACTAATTACCGGCGTTTAAATGGAAAATGATTATATGTAAACGATAATAATTTATCCCCTGGCACACTGTACGATAACTCGAATCCTTTTTCAATTTCCAAAAACCACTTATAACTTACGATTTCAGGAAAAAGACACTAAAATAATTAACAATAACACCGAAAAAGAATACAATATGTAACTGCTTTCCGTCATAATTGCCAAACTGCATTAAAAAAATAAAATTGCAATACTCGAGTCGTTGGTTCAGCAATTCCTGTTGGTTAGACTGACCCTGGCGATTTATAACCTGCTTCAATTCAACATGTAGGCAACCCGCATTGCACTCAAACAAAAAAAATCCATAAATTTTACCTCATTCATCAATTACCACTAGTTCTTTAAAATAACAAAAACATAAATAATTTGTTAATAAATTAATCCTAATAACCAATAATATTCTACGTCTTTTCGTGTACTAAAGCGACCACAATGGCTGTATGGGCCTTATTAATGGACGTGACCATGTCCGACCTCCTCTTGGCTGTGTTATTGGTGAGCACCTCCGAAATGGTGCTGCTCTTCGTCGTGGAGCTCCTCGACTTCCTTCTCTTCTGTATCTTGCACCATTTAAAGGGGGCGACGTTTCTGTAACAAGCGAACCGAATTGGCTAAGTGCTTTTCGAAAAATGGCACTCTAATGGCGCCTCCACGGCTTTATGGGGCTCATTTACCACAGGCGATTACTCATATAACACACAAGACCCACTTTTCGGTTTCGGGTCAGCGTATAACGTGTGTGTATAAAGTTTAATGCGGGAAGTTTGATGATCGTCGTTCTGCATTTGGATGCGACGACGGCGCTACGTGATCACGGCTCTAGGGGATTGTAATTCGACAAAGCACATTTAAGTGCATATTCGGGGGTATTCCGGTTATAAGTCCCTAAATGGGGGTAACGACATTTCAAGATTTTGATTTTGATCTTACCTAAGGAATTTGCACATGTGCGTAGAAAATATGCAGTAAATGATGGGATTGGCGGCTGAATTTAGAGGCGCCAAACTCTGGATGAATGAGGCAATGGCTGTGTTGGTTTGGGTGGGTGGTATGTAGCCAAATACTTGCAGAAGATCGAAGATGATGTAGGGGCTCCAACACACGATGAAAACTGAAATAATGATAACTAAAACTTGGAGAAAATATCAGAAAATAATTATCAAAAGACCCTTACACAGTTTTCCTTATAGATAGAGATTTGTCACCTCAGCCTTAACTAAGGTTGATTTTAAAAAATTATATCTTAACAAAAACTTACCTGACACAATCACAAAAGTTATCTTAATAGTTTTCACCTTCGCTCTGGGTATCAGTCCCCTAGATGAGGCTCTTCTGTCCCCATCTGAGCCTGAAAAATCAATTCTCCAGTAATCCACAATTCACCATTTTGTCATAATTACCAATGCGTTCGTTTATGGTCCCTCTACGTCCCCTTGCAGCAGGAAACTGCACCGTACTCTTAGTCCAAATGGTCTTAATCATGACCGCATAGCAAGCAGTGATGATGATGGTCGGAATGACGAAAAGGGCCAAAGAAATGAGCACCATATAGAGTTGCCAATGCCACTGCTCCCTGAACTCTATCCAACATTGGGGTTGATCTGAATCAAAATATTTACTGGTAAAGTAAATAATAATTAAAACCGACTGTATGAGGGTAAAAAATTCTGTACCTTCTGCGAAATGAACTCCAGAAAACAAACAAAATTAATTGTGTTTACGAAACCATCTCGCGTGCTCTCACAAATTCCTATTTTGCTCTGATGCGAACTTGGAGAGCAGCTCCAATTTTAAATATATCGCGAATGGCGTACGACTTTTGCATCCAGAATTCGGTTATTTGGCCTGATGGGGCGGGGGGCTGCCTTTAATTAAGTGACCGGAAATTCGCGTTGAGCATACGATGCAACGGAGAAATTTGCCTCGAGACACAATCATGTTAAGCTATATAGGCAATTAATAATGGACCCTTTTTGCCCATAGGAATTTAGTGGAATATTCAAGACGTTTTCGCATCTCAAGCCTTCCCGGGTTTTTGTGGACTATGGTGAGTCCAGGCTCTCATCAAAGAAATAAGAAAACCGTTTACCATGCTTCAATGCTCGTCGTTCATCAAGGAGAAACATATTCAAAATAACCGAGTTATTACTTAAAGTTTGTTAGCGACGACGTAAAGAGGTACATTTGGAAATCTGCTCTGACTCTATTAAGAGAATATTTGCGTGTATTACAAGATGATATACATAAATATCCGCGAGATTCCCGCCTTGCAAAAGAGTAGGTGTTTGCTCAGAAACTGTTTTGGAAACTTTCCAGACAGTTACAATTACTTTCAGTTTTACTCTCGAAACTTGCCGACACTTGATTATATCCCGGATTTTATGAATATTAATTATCTACATATTTTAAAGAAGTTATAACGAGCGAATTTGAAGTATAACCAGACTTACCCTGAACGATCTTTTCTTGATACAAGAAGAGCATTGGAACGGAAAATACGGCGCTCACGGCCCACGCTAGGATAATCAGAATTTTTGCTCTTTTCCCTGAAATAAAACAGCAGTTTCCTTGAGAAAATAGTACAATAATTGCAGCAAGAATGAATCTGCTTCGCTGGAAATTGTACTTACAGCTTCCAGAGAACTTCATGGGATGCCTGATTGCGTCATAGCGGTCGATGCTCAATGATACTAAGACGTACGTTGAGGCGTAAGTCACTAGAGCCTTAAGAAGTTTTGAGAATTAAGAATTGAATGTGGTAAGTTAGAGAGATTATGCCACGTTTCCGGAACTTTGACCATTAATTTCCTATGAATTATTTCTTACCTGAGAAAATTTAATGAAGCGACACCAGGTATCTCCGGCATACCAGGTCACTGTCATACGCCACACTATATCTGTCAACACACTGATGAGGCCGACAGTTAAATCTGAAATATTTGTTAGTTATCTCGAAGGTAAATTATTGGTTCATAACATGAAGCATTAAGCGAATAGGAAACTACCATTCTCCCATTTTATCCGCTAATATCGCCATTTTTTCACCTAAATGACTGGCCATTTTACGGTTTTTGTATAAGCAAGAGAACTCATTTGAAAAGGGTAATTTTTCCCAATCAAATTTTTAACAGTTTTTTTATCAATCACGAAACCTCGTGACTCTGAAAAAAATTCGAAAGAGTGAAAAATTCAGTCAGACACATTCATTCCGTTTTGCATCGCCAAATTTCTTACAACTTCTTCGGGAAAGTCATACGAATTCAGTCACTGCCACCATCGATATTATTAAAATGCATGCATACTTTTTCAATTTCCTTTATATTTTCGTAGGAAAACCCAATTTGACTTTTGTCACGTACGTACCTGCGAAACGAAATGGGACGGGGCAACACGAAATAATTCTTTACGTAACTGCCCTTATTCTTACCAGCAAAAGCCAAATGGGCGATGAAGAATTTCATTCGACTTTTCCGGGGACGGCCTATGAAATGCGTGTACAGGACGCCGCTGTTACCGATCACTATCACTATGAAGAGCACCCAGAGGACAGTGAAGTGTTCTACCTGAAAAAAAAAACAGTCTAGTGATAGATATTAAAAGATTAAAAGAGATAATAAATGCATGGAAATCGCCTAAAATTTGCGCAATAATTCCATTATCCGGACACAATGGTGAATGTAATTTGTTGAATAAAATGCTACAATGCAGTAAAAATTGACCGTGCCTGCGACTCTTTGGGTTAATCAGAAAATTATACCGATTTTTCGGGAAATAAAACAACTTTTGAAAAATTGAGTCACTTTAAAATCAGATTTTTTAGTTTCCCGGTTTGCCTGGTATAAAATAACAGCATCAGACATCCTAAACTTAGGGACAGTATTGAATATCTGACACATGCACCTTCACAGCCCACATAAAGTATGGTTGCCAGAAAACCTCAAGGAGGCCTTGAAAATCGGAGGTACGCCTTAGATAAATTCATCCGTTATCAGCAGTTAGATGTTTGTGGGTCAACAGAAAATAGTTCAATCAACGTCCTACGTCTGCAGTTCCCCGCCTACTGCGAGGTTTTTCCAACGTTCTCAATTATTTACATCTTCATTTAAGCCGCGACCATAAGGAAATCAAAACAAAAGAACGTTGCGGTGTTGCGAAATTAATAAACTCTTGTTAACAGCCTGGAATTCTGTTTTCAGGACCTTTTGATCCCTGTTCGCTTTTTCTCATTCTTCTTCTTGAACCATAACGCGCGAAACTGCAGAGTTAAAACTTCCACGAAGGTGGAAACTAAAGGGTCTCTAAAGGAAACAAGTCACTTTTTCGTTTATTATTTCCCTAGTTCCTACAAAACTACGTCTTTATTCACTATTAGCCGAGCAATAAAAGAACGCATTTCAAACTAGAACGGCAGTTTTGTAATAAGACCTATATTTTCTGGATATTACGGTTTTATTTTACTCCTTTCGAAAGTGACGGGGCAATATCGCTTAACCTTGCACAAACACACAAACATGTGCGTCTAAGCACACACATTCTGAGACTGCATTTAAATGGCGAAGGCCGATAATTTACGTCTTCTCCGACGAGAAACTGCCTGATATAAATAAAACTTTGCTCCCGAGTCATTGACTATGAATTACACGATCTATATTTCCTCGCCCGGCTCGAGAAGGGAAACTTTGTAATTCCCGGGTTGTTTTTCTCAAAATTAATGAACTTGCCGGAGAATTTGAAATTGATAAGCTCTTGAAGCTAGGAAACTTTCTGCTGTGCCAGAAAACCCCGGACAAATGGAATCGGTTGTTTTTCCTATTCCTGGGCGTCCTTCTTGACTGCCTATTCCCGTTTGCGTCCAATAAAATGTCCCCAATCAAACGAATATTTAACAGCAGACCACATGTTAAAGCAAACTTTCTTACTTTCTTGAATGGAATAAAACTCCCCCGAAAGGGTTGTCTTAGTTGGCTCGAATCTGAAACAAAGGAATTTCTAATCGAAGTAACTTTAATTTGCATAAGAGCCAACCTAAAGGGTTTATTGGCACTTAAACTTGATTTCCCTCTCCTCTTCGTTGCTTCTCATCAAGGGAGGAATTCCTGCATATAACTCCAAAAGGCGATGTGCTTAATAAAATTGATACTTTTATGTAGATTGCGATTTTCATAAAAATTGTTTAGAATTTGGAGGGTTTTATAGGGCAATTTTTTCAGCAATAAAGAGTCAATCTAGGTAAAAGCTTCGGGACATTATGTGTTTGTGTCAAATGCAGTGGGGGGTTGGAAGTACTAGCAATGCCGCATGTTTATTACGGTTACTAATTGTAGGTAAATTTGACTTCATTTTGCAGCCTAACGAGGAAAATTTTACTTGAAAATTGGAACGGATTCTGTTTATTCATAGCGTACACATGAAAACTTGAATCAAAATCCAACAAGTGGAAAGTATTAATTCGGTCATTCGACTGTTGGCAAAAAAAAATCCCAATTTCCAATTTGAAATTCCAATCCAGAAAATTCAGCATGGAGCGAGCGACAAATATTCCAATATTACCGCATTCCTATAAACATGAAAATGCTAAAATAACGCACTCCTCAGCGGGCATGATGAAGCATAACGCTGAAAGGGAATTAAATAACTCTGGCCCTAGATATGCTTATGTATATGAACTGAAGCAATTTGATAACTCCCATCCTGGGTATGCTTACATTACAGCCTTAAGCATTTTCATCGTTCAACGTGGCCTTAGAAACATCCAATTTTCTTGCTAATCGCCTCGCGAAATTGAACGTTGCTTCGAAATTAAAAGCTTCCGTTGCTAGAAACTATAAATTCTTGTTTAATTAGGCGCTAATTACCAATTATCCTGTGGTGAATGGTGATTGCTGTTAACAAGCCGTATTAATTTACAGCTTAATTGCACTTCTAAAAGGAATTTTTCCCTGTAACGTAAGAGAATGAAGCTAGTGCGTTCACGTGTAGCGCGTTTCTCTTAACAGCACGGCTAGTAGCTAGTTATTGAAGATGAATCAAAGACCATAGCTGTCTCCGCCGTTAACTGGTATTTGTTGGGGCAGAGGGAATGGAAGGAGGTAGACGTAATGACTAAGGTCAAAGGATGATTGTGGCAAAAATACTATCGCACACATTAAACCTGAAGTATGAAAATCATAATTAAAATACGGGGTGCAATGAGTGAGCTGGGTGATGTGACCAAAAGCAAACCCAAAAGCTTAAAGCCCAGCTTTTTAAATTGATGGCAACTCTGCCAATAATATATTTTCAATGGAAATAGAGAAATTCCATTAAAGCTCCGGTCTGATTTTGTCGGTTCTATGGAATGGAGAAGCTGACCAACGCACTGCTCTGATTTTGTCGTTTTTATGGACATTATTGTGCAGGCAACGTTATCAAATGTCTAAAAACCGGGCAATGCGGCTAAATTATTGAAAAACTTACCAGAACGATAATAAATAAAACCGATGGTTTGTAATTTTTTTTCACCCATTTTCATGACGTGCCCCTATCGGTTATTGAAATACACGGAACGTTTGTGTGGAACAATTATTTTTAGCTCTTTTTTTAGTTCTTATCAGATGCCGCACTATAACGGGTGATCATTAAAAATACCTTAAGTAGTGTCAAGTTCTCTGAAATATCAACGGCAGTCTTCATCAGATTTATGTGGACTTAAAATAGAAATTGGTTCAGTCATCGCTCTACGTTCACAGTTCAGCGCCTAATGCGAGCTTTTTTAATGATCAACGATTTCTCTTTTTAAATTTGTGTCCAAAATCTCCTCTTCGTGATATAGACAGGAAAAACACGCGTCACGCATATAGCTTGACTAAAAGGAAAATGACAGCTTATGGTTTTGTCATGCGAGTAATTGCTAATAAATTGGTTCCAAATTGCAACGTGAAAGGGCGGCTTTATCGGGTCGCCAGATCGCACACTTCGGTTTTATCCGAGTTGTGATGAGCCCTCATGGGAAAGTTTAATTTACTTTGGATTGATGTATGCAGCCCGAAATTAATCTTTTTTTGGAACTAGAATATATTAATAAAATGTATTTTTTTGTTGAACCCATATAGAAGAAGTTCTTCCACCATTTAGTCAAGAAAAGGTATATTTTCCACTAAATACTTAAAATATTCACCCCTAAAAATCACACTAATTTATGTGGTAAGCTTTGCCAGTGTTAGCACTAACAAACATAATGTATTTCCAAGGGGTGGAACGCAAACAGTGGGACCAAACGGGGTCGCTAATGACGTCGTTACTTATACGGTAAGAATGTAGTGAATTAATTTAAGGATATAACAGAGACAGAAAGGGGGGCCTTACAATGCCATTGCAGACTATAAATGGGTTTACGAGCTATTTTACCAAAATTATTACAGTCTATCTATATATTATATAGAAAATTTTCAGCTTACTGCTCGGAAGTTCTTTATCGCCTTGCCAAAACATACTTTTAATACACTGTCCCACTTTACTTGGCATCGCCTTTATTCCGCAATACCAAAGATCACAGATATAATCCCAAGTATTCCCGTCGAAACCTCTAAGGAACATCATTTCGTAGAGACCACAGGATATCTGTGGAGCCCGAGGAATTTCCTTTATCCGCTCATACATGTAAAGGCAAATTTACAGAGCAAATCAAACTTCGCCATTTGACAAAGAAATTCCCCACCGAGAAAATTTCATCTTCCCCAAATTGGGCCCCCGGTTACGAGGAAATTGAATCTGTCGGCTGTCCTAAAATTATATTGGCTGTTTTTCTGGGAAAAATATCGATTTTTTTTTGTTGCCGTAAAGGAATATTATTTATTCCAACTTTGTCGATGCAATGATGTATAGGCAGCCGAGCCAAAGGACAATTTGCATAAAGTTTTTGTCATACCGTTCGGGACCAAATAAAAGGGGGGAGAGCAAATTGTATTTTATAGCCGAGGCTAGAGAAAAAAATGGCTAAAGGTTCAACCGCATATAATAAAGGGATGTTGTTTGGAAATTGCCATGTGGGCAATAAAATTTCCTACGCGGCTCTGGGGCTGAAACTTGGGAGTGATTTGTCGTGGCTGTTTATTAGATTAGCTTCATACAGCTGGACAAAATAGGCAATATTCTGGAATGTTTACGTAAAATATTAGGTAGTAATTGCCGTAACCAAGAATGCTTTATTTGGACAGAATGGTGAAGGAGATTTATCATGGTTTATTATTCCTAGTGCATTGAATTCAGATAATTTTCAGCAGACTTATAAAAGGGCTTTCTTAACATAAAATTCGATTTTCTCTTATTTGTATTTATAGATAATTTCAAAGGAAACCAAGGAACTAACCAATCATGTGCCCTTATTTTGTTGTTCTTTGGTAATTCTTCTTTTGACAAAGTTATCTAGGCATCGCTTTCTCCGCACTTCGAGTTTTAAATCCAATTTGACACCCTCTCTACCGAGAAGAAGATACACAAAACCGTTTCATTTCTTTCGTTTCGGCGTTAGCACGTGCCGCCGTTAACGTCAATGCTAACGGGCATCGCAGACTGAAAAGTAAAGCCATATTGACACGACAAATTGAGCGAGCGAGTCTCTTCAATAATCATAAAAAAGTCAGAGGGAAAACTGAACTAAAGACGCCATAAACTCAGTCCCAAGTCAAGTGACAATAAACTCGCTGGAAATATCGGGGCTTCGCTTTGGTTAAAGTTTACGAGAATCTTCTCGAATAAATGTAGAATGAAATAATGCAATATATACTGGTGTTTGCTGATAAGATAGACGATCGTTCGGAAAGACACGCACTCTCGTCTTGTTTGCGAAAATAGAAAAATCTCTCAGGCAACGACTCTTCAAAAAAAAACAACTTTAATACCTTCTGCGCATTGCTTTTTATTTCCAACAAAAGACCTGGCATAAAAAGTTTATATACCCATTCTTCTATCGGGAAATGTCCAAACCCATGGACTTGCCTCCAATAGCAATGAGTTGTCAACAACCAATAAAGATGAAAACATTGATCTCGCATCAGCCGCAATCATCGCCCCATTGAAAATTTATAAGCTACTTACGTCGCTGACCCACAAGGAATAAAAGGGGGATCCAGCCGGACAAAGGGCCCTTAGAAATCCCCTGGGAGGACCGGAAGTAGAAACTTTTAAGACGGGAAAAGCGAATATTGCGAGAAACGACAATTTCCAATCAGTTCAGACCGATATTTGGCGGGCTGTGTTTTATGGTCTCGGAAATCGTCCCGGCGTGTTGACTTCCTTCCTCGACATTATTCATAAAACACACAAGTATGTAAAGTGACGTCAGATGTTTCGAACACAAAAGGGCTTTTAGGAACGGAGGCGTCTTTCTGATGGTGCACGCAAAAAACGGGGATTTGTCTTAGTCCCACTGTGGCCAGTTTGAAGAGAAAAAGAGGAGAATTTTAAGGCGGCTTATCGAATTGTGTGTCGAGATCATTAATTCGCACCGTTCGGGAGCTAAAAATAAACTCACGCTTACGAGACAATACATTCTCACATCAACGGGCTAAAAGTGAATGAAATTTTTCCGTAATGAACTTCTCAACTTTTTCTTTGCTCTCAGCACTGAAGTAATCAAACGGAAATTAACGAAGCTCGACTGAAACAACGCAGTGGCGCCTGCTCCAAATTTAAATAGACAGCAATTATGCGGCAGTATGTGACCGGCTTATCAAACGTTATTAGACGGATTTGAACAGTTAACAAACGCAGCAAATGCGTACTTTGTTGCCGACAACGCCAGACCGAGACTGCCAATGATCCGGAAATGCACGTTGCGATGTTTTAGGTGCGCATTTTTAATGGTACCACCCAATGAGCTCGCGCGCTAATTATGCAGCAGCTTCTTTCTAAGCAACCAGATCAGAACGTCTGATTTGAATAGCAACGAAATGATCGTGAATCGGTGAGTGCTCGTGAATACAGGCCCTAATGGAAGTTAACGGCAGTAATGTGACCAAATCGTGACGTCAGATATGTGTTGATACTTTAAACGTCAACTTCTCAGGTTATTTTGACGGTCAATCTTGCTGTCAATCTGAGACCCGATTCTTGACATCTCTGTTCTTCTATTCTCTATCCGGGGAGGGCAAGCAGGACGTCTGCTGAACAAGGGACAAGTAGTTTGAAATGGTTGCATATGCAACACAAAATACATTTAATATGAAACTCGTCGTTCAACAATTTAATAATTCTTGCGACTTCATTCATACATTTCCTGAAATATCAACAGCAGTTTCCTTTCAATGAGAGCACTTGTTTGCAGACAGGAAAACAATAAATCTCGAAAAGGAAACATAAATCGCCGGGGGGGTTATATTTCAATCAGGACGAAAACGTGGAAAGCCAGATAAAAACGAAGCGCATAAATCATATTTCGTCTTATCCACTGAGTTAATGATTCGGGAAGTTGGAGATAATCGTGTAGACTTCGTGGGCACGACAGATAAAGTTTGGAACAGGAAACAACAGTGCAAACTTACACTGTTCCAGGGATCTTAGAGCCTCTAATGAACATTGAGCATTAGAGTATCAATGGCAATATTTCACGGACCATTAATCAGGACGGAATAGCTGCCTTTTTCCATAATATCTGATGCGCTTTTCTTTGACATGCCATTAGGGCTCCAGAGCCCCAATTTGTTTGCTGTGGTACCAGACCTACTTACATAAAATTCCGTGTATTTGCAGCGGGAAGATGCATTCATGAAGCTAAAAGTTCGGTATAAATTCGCTCTGGAACGGAGTGAAATGTCTGTGACTGTCGCAACTTTCGGAGTCACTGACCATTTTAAGCTCAATAGTCAACGTTTTTGTCTTAGAAAAGCACAACCCTTTTAATGCGTTTTCATATTGACAAATCCAATTACGCTTTGCTTACAATTTACAACGGAACATAATCCTATAAACTGCACTCAAATAGTGACAAATTAACTTGGGAGTTTTTATTTAAAAAGCAATTAGATTGAGCATCATTGCTCCGGCAAAGAGAGCCCTTGATTAACCCCACATTCCAGGAAATTGTATGGAAAACAACCGGAAAATACGTGATTATGACAGTCCTTTACATAAGAGGACGAAAGAAAATCGAGTTTCATTAGGGTTAAGTGGCTGAGAGATTCAATTAGGGAATCTGGCTTTCAAAGGGCTTAAGCCAAAGCCGAGCGAAAGCCGAGCGAAAGCTTCATAAAACGTCTTCTGTTTAACTTCTTTAACTTGGCTAAAACGTTATGTGAAACATAAATTGTGATGAAGCAAATTTCTTTAATCTCGTCTTCGCCTTTTTTTCAAGACAAGAGTTCTGCTGCTTGTTTGTTTTCGGACTGTTTTCACTTGAGTTTGAACCCCCTCAAAGGAAAAGGTCACGTACAAACAGCTCGAAAATAATCAGTCATTAAACGATGCTAAAGCCTGTTGGAAGCGCGTTTTTTCTGTGTTTACCTGGGCATTTTTTAAACAGCTTCCAATTATATCTTACACATACAAGACATAAACAACTTAATTCTCCTCTAATGATGATAGGTGTGTATTTTGCTCAATAATGGGGTTAACAAATACTTCGTCGAAAGTTCGTATATTTAATCCAATTGAAGTCCAGAATGGAAGGATGCACAACGACGAATTGACAAATTGGAATTGAATATCTCGAGTCGGAATTGCATACCGAAAGAGTCCCTCTCAGGTTCCAAGGATCGGAAAATATCGACGACTCTGGAAAATGCAAATTTGAGAAAATCGGCGATTTTCCGATGGTACCCGTCTAGTGGAGGAATTTGAAAGTTCCGATTTAATGGAGATTTTATTGGAATTCACAAGAATATGTTTCGCAAAAATGTCTTATTTTTGTTGTTATTTATACATTTTTATGAACATCACGAGTAAACATTGTGGTAAACAATGTAAATAATAAATTTTTCAATAATTTCCATAAATGAAGCAAATACGGCTGAAAGATGGCCAATCGGATCGCACATGAAATCCTATTGGCCCCCGGATGATAGCCGGCCAATCCGCTATGGATAGAACCTCGGTAATCTTGGTATCGAACTTTGAGCGCTCAGAGTATCGGCCCATCTCACTTCTAATTATTAAAAATTAACAGGAAAAGTGAAACAAAAGATTACCTCCTACGTTTTCTTTGCGCTTGATATCAAATCCATCTAAGGACCGACAATGCGTAAGTTCACATTATATCAAAAGTTTCTTGATGCGATTTCTCTTAGAAATTACGGTCAAAACTCACCGGCAATACGTCAGAAAACTCCGAAGGCCCTAGCCTTTATCTAGCACTCCACATTTTCCAGGTCCCGACCTCGTATTTTCCCAAAATAACCGAATAAGGTGGAAGAAAGCCGAAACTACCTGCCGCCATGTAACCGTCTGGGCAAAAACAAAAAACGTCTCAAGATGGCGTCGAACACGATGCATGTGGTAGGGGGAGGTGAAAGGGAAAAAGCGAAATCAAAATTGCACAATGACGAATGAAATTCAAAAATTTGGCAAACATTCTAAAGTTCATTTTGCAACTGGAGAAGCGAGGTGGATAAAGAAACCTAGAGAAAGTGGTATGAGTTTGAGCATATTAAAGGTGCGCTCTGCATCTGAAGAACTGCCACTGTTGTTGCTGGTCTCGCTTGTCAGCTCAGTTATGAAATGAGCCTGCTTTCATTATATAATAGGTTACAAAATGACACCCGTTTAATGACCGATTTTGATTAAAAAACTGTCACTTTATTTATCAAAATTAGAAAAAACGTTCTTTTTCACTCGAATCTTTGTACCAGTCTACAACAGCGTTAAAAGTAGAACACATTTATTTCTCTTTTGAGCAGTTAGTCAAGACGAATGACATAAAAGATGAAAAATGAACCGATCCGGGTCAAAGGACGCTCGTTTCCATTTTACTTAATATAGGAATTTTGGAAGGAACGATGCCATTCCGTGTTTTATACGCCGCAGTGGTCGAAGGGTCTGGGAACGGCCCATTTTCTTTCGAGTAATAAGGACCCTTTCCTTTTCAGTTAACGTGCTTTGA
Source organism: Euwallacea similis (assembly GCF_039881205.1). Classification (NCBI taxonomy): domain Eukaryota; kingdom Metazoa; phylum Arthropoda; class Insecta; order Coleoptera; family Curculionidae; genus Euwallacea; species Euwallacea similis. The sequence continues at coordinate 1,040,939 of NC_089609.1, forward strand.
AATGAAGGTTGGGACTAGTACCGTTGAGGTGCCAAAAACGCATAAAAAATTCTTTGTAAACAAATTAAGTCCGGCCCTTGTTTAGCGCTAAACTAGTCAAACCGGGTTTTGTTCGTAATACTAGCTGTGTGCCGTATAAGTTACTAGGGGCACAATAAAAATGTTGACAAGAACAAATAGACTTGATGCAATTAACATTTTCGCGTTTCTAGGCAGAGCCGCACTCAAACCCGGAGTAAAAACTACAAACTACATATGGTGACTTAGACAGACTCCGGACCTGCCTGCAATAGGAACAATCAGCAGAGATGTAACTCCCTATTTGTTTCAAATGTAGAAGTATTCTATTCCGCATACTTGTCATTTGAAATGTTTTATGCCTCGTAATAGCTGTATATTCAAGGAGGTTGTAGAAGCCATCCATTATATCCATTATCAGAGCTGTTAAGGCACACAATACACAATGGTTTGGGCAATTGCAGCACTCGTGGGGAATACCTTGTTTTCTATGATTAGTTGGGCATTGAATGCAGTTTCAGAGATTTATAGATGGATAAATCGGTTTATATTTACTAAAGACAATGATTTCCAATGAAAACAGAGTCTGTGCGCTTTTCTAAGACCCGTTTGGGACGACTTTCAGACAGAATAATACGGCTGCACTGCTCCATCTGAATTCTTAAACATCTAGCATTAAACACACAAAAGGAAGGGGAAGAGAAATAACAATAAACATTTTAAATCCATCCCTGTCTTTCAGTTTCACTATTTCTACATCATTAGCAGGGCTTTAGTCCTCATAGAAACAGGCAAGAAGTTCTTCAGCACATACAGATGGCGCCCCTGGTAGTACCTACCCTTCAGAGCAATAAGTTTATGTTTAACTGGTCACTCCTTTACTCTTGCTTCACAGGGGTTGATTGGAATCTCGAAAAAGTGGATTAAACTTTAGTCAGCAGTGGTACGATGGGCTTCCCCTTCGCTAAGACGGGCGAAACTATGAAGTTTCTTAAAAAGCCTAGGAAGTGTTCCGACATTCTTGGGCCGTTGGCAGGCCGAAAAACTCTGCTTGTTTGAACGTAAGGGGATGCCTGCACTGCAGTATAGTTTTGGCATAGTTTGCTCCTTCGAGATCATAAACAGGATTTGGGGATGCGGCAGCACGCACAGATAGCGCCGCTGGCGGTCACTAGGTGACAAGTCTGCGTTCTGTAATTTCTTCGCTTGTTCGGATAAGAACGAGAACGAAAGCCCTTATTGACGGCAGGTTGAAATTAGGACTACTTTGATATTTACATATAAGATTTTTGGGCGACTTTCAGAGTTTTGTCATTGTTTTGCTGCTTGTCGGTTTTATTAAGATCAGCTAAGCACCCTGCGAGCTCCACTTTTGCGTGGATTATGCCGGACCAAAGTCCAGGCCAACTTTCTTTTATACTACTTTAGATAAAAAACAGTTTCATTCGAATTTTAATTTCTGATTAAGTTTAATAGTTTGCTTAAATGCCTGTCAGGTCAGTTCAAGTTAATTCTGGTTCAAGTCCGAACCAGAAACCACAGCTTCTGACGCCTGATGTGGACTAGCCGGCTAGTACTGATGATAACTTCGAAACTCAAAACGGTGAATCTCGCAGTGAAGGAACAGACACACACTGGGGTTTCTGGTCAAATAAGGGAAGGCATGGATTTTTCAGAAGGCTCAAGTGCCACTTAGAGTTCGAGACTATTGATTTATTGTGGTTGGTACTGAAAGAAATATTATAACTGTGTGGGTTTGAGCAATTTTATCGCTTTCGCGGATGCGGCTTTGCCTAAACCAACATGTTTTTTATCAAGTTTAAACTTTGTTTTTCTTATTTTTGAGTAACCCAAAAATAAATGTAATAAAATACACTCAAACGAAGCAAACGCCTCGTCTGTTACCAATTTGCCCAGATACTAAACTTCCAGACTTTTAGCTTAACCAAACTGTATTTTGCCGATAAAAATAATCTGTTTTGCTAACCCAGATGAAAAAGTTTATAGTTTGCGGTTTCCTGATCTTTCCTGCAGTACCATAAAACCTAATTTTTAATTTTTTGGGGCCGTGGATTTCACCCGTTACAAGAGCCACCGCTCCCTTTGATATCGAACGATTTTTCCTCTTTTTTTTTTTAATTTTCAACCACAAAACTTACCGCCTTTTTACGACAATCTCACGATAAATAAAACATACAAGGAACCTAAACGTCACGTTTAATTAGCTTATTACCGACGCGGATCGACCGCTAACCGGTGGACAGCTCTCGGAGTTATTGCGACATAAAAAAGAAAAACGGGCCTTTAAAATGTATAATAGGGATACTGAAAATCGGCAGCCGTCACTTATTTGTTGCTCATAAAGACATTGCGACTAATCCGAAGTGAATAAATCCGTTTTTATGAGTTCTGCGACCGAGATAATTGACACGAAAATTAAAGGGGAAAATTAAATTGTATGCCGACTTCTTCAAGTTGTTTTGTTGCAGAAACCAGGAAGTTAAAGTGTGCCCAAAGTCCAGTTTGTAGGGACGCCCCTGAATCATGATTAAAGACTCAATTGCTGGGCTCTAATTTCGTTTTCCCTTAGGTAGCATGTGTCTGAAATTGGCTGTGGACCCCCGAAACTCAACCCGACGACATCACTAATTATTGTATCTCTCTCTGCCCCGTTTTTGCTATTTTTTAGCGGTAAAAAATTCAGAAAATTCGGGCATCTCGGGCATTCGTCACCTGTCGCGTCTAAATTATTAGCAAAAAACGTTTATTTCAGGACTGTTCCGTAGACGACACAGCGCTACCAGCAGGTACGAAAATAGAAGCAATAATTTGAATAAAAGTCCAATAAAAATTCAGGGCTTTTAATCTGGGGCATTTAAATTTTGCGCTATTCGGCAACTTGCCGCCGCTTTATCAAATGCGTTTCCCCTATCGTTATCGGCTTTCGAAATTACCCTGATAACCCACAAAAAAAAAGTCTAAATCGGACGCAAAACGGGGAAAAACGTGCGCGTTTTTGTAACATTTTCTTTCAAATTTGGTGAGTGACCGAAATGTTTTTGAACAGAATGTAAGGCACACAAAAATGGGAGATTATTAGGCCTTCTTGCAAACAACGGTCTGGATCGGATTGATCCTCTCAGCTCACTTCCAGCCGATCCAACCCCCCGATCATCCTTGGAGAATTCGTGAATTTTAAAAGCGACGATACGCCAATGATTTAACATGCACTGAGTGCTGTAAAAACTCTCCGTAATCCGTAATTCTATGATAATTAGCAGGACCAAAAGAAGCATAAAAATAAGGACACAAATTGGGTCCTGAAGCATTGGGATGCTCCAAGGATGTACTGTATTTTGAGCACTGTGAGCAGTGGCGGACACATGGCCGGGGGTTTCGAGAGCTAAAGCCCTCGTAAATTTGCCTTATGCCGAGGGATCGGGACCGATTTATCCCTGGATTCACCACTGAAAATATATATATTTCTCTTTCTCTGGAATTTCAAATTCCGTACAAATTACATTTCTTGCCTCGCTTGAAGTTACTCTACATATGAAATGAAATAATGGACATTTCTATAGGCTCGAGGTTAAGTGTTCACCTGTCTACTCGCACAAGAATTCGATTCTTAATTAAATTCTCTCCCTTAAAAATCGCATAATTTTACGCATATAAAACACCATTACAAGATCCAATTGACAAGGCTTTTTCTCCCTCGATTTTTAATAAATGCCAGATCTATCACGTTCTAAAATTATTCCAATTTATTCCTATGTCAATTGGTAGTAAAAATTTAAATATCCCACTTGTTGCATATAAATCATGAAGCCGTGAAAAATCGCAACTCCAGCCGTCGAAGGCGATAATGAGATTTAAATGACTTTGTAAGTTTCCCTCGGCAACCGCTAAAGCTATCACTTCCGGGAAATTTCCTCAATTTGTCTCAATTTTTCATTAAAAAGAGCTATTTTGGTGCGTTGATCTTCTAACTGCATAAGTACGTCAGAGTGCCGCTAGGTGGAGCAGGTAGAGTCTGAGCAGAGCAAATTAAAAGATGGCGCCACGTGGAATTTTGCCGCTGAAACCTTTAATGTCATTTTGCCAGATTTTTTAATAACAGTGAAAACTTAATTAAAATCCTCTTACAGTAACTTAGAGGTTTCATTCGGGAACGCTCAACTTATAATATAATTTCCTTGCGTTCGTTCTTCGTCCAGCGTGAATATTTAATGCCGTGTTCACACTAATTTGTCGCTTTAGCCCCATTATTCGCGGTTACGCTTTAATCCCTAATTGCTTCGAATTTAATTTAAGGCCTTAAATGGAGTCCATGTGGGCTTTTAAAGTAAATAATATTCCGCAGCTCGAATTGCTTTTAAAGGGAGAAAATCGAAAGTTAATTGTTCGAGTTCACAAAAAAAATTGACGAAGGAAAAATGAGCGAAAAGATAATGGATCGCGAATCAAGGCCTGGCGAACTTTGCCAGTGAGACGATTTCCATGGGAGTGGCGAAATTGAATAATGTTCTGCTCTGATTCTGTCGCTTTTATTGAAATTATCCTGCCGGCAAAGTTAGCAGGAGTTTGAAAATCCGGGGCTAAACTGAAACTAAAGAGAGTTTTCGAATAAAACGTCAGGAAAACTATAAAAGGGGTCATCAGCATCGATAGCTTTTTCCCCCCATCTTGACAAGATGGCGGACAATTTTCCAGTGTTCACCGGTGGCAGTTGTTTTCAATTCAATCTCATTACCTCCGGTACAGGGAGGTCCGGCCCCAAGAACGTGTTTATGCATGGTGCGAGTGCGTCTGATACCCATAAAAGGACGTTCATCGGGCCCATACATTGCAACACTGACCATTCGAGACTGAAATCTGAATGTTTCTTGTCTTTTTTGTTTATTTTGGGCGCCTGTTCCCTCGCCCCACGACGCACTAAGGATTATTAATGACCCAAGATTAATTACTGCCAGCGTGAACAGCTGGTCGCAATCACGAAGGTGTCTCTCGTCCACCAAAAATGACAGCTTAGATATTGGCAAAATTGGTATTCCCTTTGCCGGTTTGAATCGAATGGTATTATAGTAATGTAATACTGTCACGAAAACGGCTAATAATGGAACGGCAAACAGTGGCGGGTAATTTCGCGTTAGGCACGGATCCACGTCGGCAATTTAATCTATGAGGACTGATTAGATGCCGGAATAATAATCGGGATGCAATTATTCAATAGTTACTTCCAAGAACAAGCCTTTTCGCCTTAATTACTATTTTTCCCAAGCTCATGCGTCATTCAAACGTCGAGACTATCAGAAGTTGTATCGCTGTTCTGGTTTGCTCAATTCTTAGGGTTAAGTAATGTTCTGGTGGTGTGTTGTTACGTAATAATAATGGTGCAAAGTTCGGAATAACGTTGTATTCAAGGCCGCCAGGAAGAGTTGTTCCGGTTTCTAACCTACAGTGCGAAAAATTGGTGAAACTGTTGTGATAAACCGTCGAATTTTGGCAGGAATTTTGCTATAAAGAAAAATCTCGCACGCCACTGTACGAAATTTGCTGTCATTACTGGCTACATGGAATTTTTCTCCACGCTCTACGAGGGCCGTTCCGTAAGTTGCAACAGTTCGCAGAAGATCTTCCGTGGGCGATTCGCCTCCTCACGAGGATTTTAAAATTGTTTTGTCTTTCTCTACTTTGTTCACAAGCAGCTTTTACTTAATTTTATCACTGCAGCATGTCCTCCATCACATTAGCGTTTGAGTTAAATTTTATTAAATTCTGCATAAAATTATATTAAATATTGGCAAGAAAATTGCGCGATAAAATCGAATTTGAATATGTGAATAAAACTGCGTTAAATCCTGCGTAAAATTGGGTTAAATTTGCGATTTTTTATGAATAAAAAGGCTGACTTCAGTGGAGTCAACAGTTGGACAACTGCGGGGGTTTCTGCTGAATGAGGCGCTACCTTTTAAATAGAATTAAACGGGTCGTTTCTAGCAGGCGTAAGGCCCTCTCCAAATTAAAAACAAAATTGGATTTCTAAGAACTTAAGTGCTTCGCTGGTTTTCATGAAGATTGAAACTTTAATTACATATTATCTATTGAGTCCTGTATGGGTTCCCTGTAACTTGAAAACATGCATTTGAAGCCAATAAAACAGAGGCGTGCCAAAGAAAACTTTAAAGTAAGGCCAACAACGAATGAAATTGGACAAATAAGTTCGAAAAATTTTTGGATTTTATTGTGATACGCCAATGATTAACGCATGTTGTGTACTGTAATTGTTGCCTGCAATTTGAACAATTATTCTTTATGTATAGCAAAAGTAGCAGCTGCGCGCTGAACGCAGTTTTGAACGGGGCGAAAAAGTGGAACGGACAGCATCATTTGAAAAAGATTCTGAGTCTAAAATATTGTAATGCGCTAATGCTAAACTATAAATTAAGCGATATGGGGCACTTCTATAATTTGAAAAAGGTACATTTTAATCCGATGAAAACAGGGTCGCGCAGAGCACAATTTCCAGGTTAGACCTAACGACAATAAAAATCATAAATTTGCAGCTATAAATAAGGAAAATTGCTAGATCCGAAGGGGCCGTGATACGCCATTGATTGCCGAGTGCTGTGAAGGTTCCACGTAATTTGAAAAATTTTGTACTTAAAATTAGTAAAAGCCATGACCTGCCGGATTCTATTTCGAGCTCTTATACAGCACAAAAGAAGCGTAAACCAGAGAAAAAAATCAGCCCGTAAACGCTGAGATGTGCAGGCGGTAGGTACCGCAGTACTGCGCCTGGGGCCGAGACCTACATGAATTATTTGCTTCGCATCGAGGCCCATCACTCCCCCCGGTTCGCCCGAGTAGTGAAAATTCCCAGAATCTATTCCAATGGACGTATTAATTTATTAACCTGTCTTCACCTGTAAAATCCTTAGAATTCAATGCATAAATATAGCCCGAGCAGACGCAGTCAGTGGCACGATTATTCAATTTAAAAATCGCGAAATGAGAAAAGCGCTGTGTCGTTTGATTGATGATCCTGCACACTCCATTTAACTTAAGCAGCATAAATTTGCATGTTTAACCGCAGTTTGTGAATGTAATTTTTCCTCCATTTGATTAACATACTTAGCCAACGTTCATGCGAATGTGTGAAGTGCATAATGGAATTTAGTTATTCATTAATCGAGCCGACTTTCTGGTTCAATAATACCCGTGAATTCTACGGACAACAGGCTGAAAATTATTTTCGGAAGGTTCGATCCTCGTAAATCTGTCGGCAGATGAGCACGTGCGCGACCAGTGCAACAATCGTTGACATAACGCGCAAAATAATTGGCCGCGTTTAATTACCGCACCTGAAGCTCGTTTTCTTCAAGCCGCCCATATCCCCGCAAACACCCAATAGAAATTTACCTAATTATTTATCTTGTCTGACCTTTTACGGGCTGCAGCATGTCCGCTGAAGTTTTTCTCCTAGACGAACGTTTTACATACACCTGAATGAGAAAATTCTTCTTCGGCTACTTTAAAGCTTGATAATGCTCATAATTCCCCGTCATTGATCCTTATTTGTAAACGCAGGATTAGATCTCCATGAAATAAGAATGTTAAACGTTTCGCTGAAGGATTTACGAGAGCTTATTTTATTGAACATTCCGGACTTCAACGGCGAGGATTAATGCCAGTTTCATCACCGAATAAAAGGAGCGCGAAAACACTTTTTGTGTCAGAAACTGGCCAATTTTAATAAATCCCTTGACCTTCGCTTTGCGCGAGCGTGGCTTTTCGGAATTTTGAGAAAAACCGGGTCTCCAGAGCCGAGGGCGAGGGCGAGTTTCCAGGTCTTAAAGAAACTCGTCTCCAATGGTAAAACGCCAATTATCGCCACTTCACGCAGGAAAGAGGCACGGCAGAACTGTGGCTCAGCTCGACGATTCTAAAACCGAATTTTCACTACATTTTTACTTCATTTTGCGACACACCTAACCCTTGACCTTGCCATCGTCAAGCCCAAAACAAGACCGGTATTCACAATAGTTTCCCGCTGCATTAATGGAAGAGAATAACGCAACCAGCAGGCCCATAAAAGCCTCCGTGAAAGTACTGCAAATAATTAAAAGTGCATCTTAACAGCATCTAGCCGGTACCATTAAATGCAAATAAGGTCGCTCATTACGGGAAACTATTTAAAAATTGCTGTATACGATCCACCGTGGAATGGCACTGGATGCAATCAAGATGGTAATCATAAAGTAGTATTTCGATGGAGGCTCGAGGAAAACATGTGTATGGCAGTTACTTTTACGGCTGTCGCATTTCATTGTGAATAATAATCACTTTTGGCCTCTGACGTGAAACAATTTCGGTCCAAAAGCTGGAGCATATAAGTAAATCGCAGGCCCCAAATCGAACCCTAATGATCCCGAAATCCGCTCCATTGTGTCCTCTAATCACTTCAAAACCGAATCGAATAACTATGAGCAGACACATTCCACTCGATCTATGGGACAAATTTAATTTCAGTGCTGCATGTCTGCCAGCGAAATTAATTTCAAAGACTCTGACTAATTTTGCAGATCGGCAATTAAACTTTAGGTTAAACTGATCAACCCTTATAACGAAACCATCCCCCAGGCCCGAGGTTTATGTAAGTATATGTAAGTAAGTTCGACCAAATGGTGCCACGGTTCAGTGAAAGCTTGTCGGCTTAAATTAAGAAATTTTGAGTTAATTAATCGAAACCAGGTAACACAAGTGGCCGCAGATTTAATTTAGTATCCAGATTAGAGGGCAAAGTCGCATATATCCAAATTAAATTTATCCAACGCACTAAAGGCAGATTGTTCTGGATCGTAACCAATGGTCGTAACCCCGAATTGTCGAATTTGGATTGATTGGACTCTGCTGCCACTGCTGATTTGTTTCATTTATAGTGGCACGATTTAGGAAAACCCACGTTTGAGTGTAAGTGGTTTTGCTTAAAGCGTTACCAGGTGTCCGCATTTGTCATGTCTTTGTTTGGCCAAAATCAATTTGAGCAATTTTCTTCACCGATGGACAGGAAAATGTAATACAAATTCGAGTTAGGGCCAGAGATACGGGGATTATTTTATAAGCAGCAATTATTTAAATTTGTTTGAAAGATTTTCCATGACTGGTTGCTAGAAACTTTTATAGAATCAATGAAACGGTTAAAAGGCACCTTTGTGGCGAGTTACTAAATTTAATTACGTAATGTAGCCTTATCACACTGATGTTTAATGAAAGCCAAACTTCTGGATAGTCCCTCGTATGCCTCCCTCACGATTAGCGAGCGCTGCACAGGCAACCAGGCACACATCCGACAGTGTTTAAAGCCTCTGGTTACAAATCAAACAGTATAAAAAAATACTAACGCAACTTAGCTATCGCTTGCTGATAAATATTAGATTTGAGCAAAGGGGTGAAATTTGTCGATTATAGCGTCAAGGCTCTGCGGAAAAAGCTATAATATGCCGAGGTATTTGAACATTTTTCATACGCATAACTTGTGCCGGTGTCTGGCATTTCACAGGGAATATTAGTTAATATTATTCGATATCACTCGCATATACTCCACTACTCATATATACTCACAGTTTTTAGCAAAGCTTCAGCAATTCATAAAAAAAAACGCAAAAAGGCCAGTTTTGGAACAGTTTTCAGGCTTGCAAGATTTCAAATAATGCAGTGGTCAAATTTCTAAGGGCCAGAGTCCAGAATCTTCACATTTAATCACGTCAAACAAAAGTGAAATTTGAAAAATTGTCACTCCCGAGATAGGAAGAATATTTTCATTACTACTGGAACGCGTATTCTCAGTATTGTGAAATTTTCGGTCAGATTCTAGAATAATACGACGATTTGAATTCATTTTCACACCATGTTGGTAAAAGAACGAACAATGCACATTATTGACAGGTGTCAGAGCCTGACGTTTAAGGCAATGACTGTTAGAAACAATAGGCCATTAAGTAATGCGTCATCAAACGTGGGCATGTGAATATCTGTTCTTGCCAGTTTTAATTGGCACGAAATACCCTAATGGGTAAGTAACAACTAAATAGAAACACATTTCGCCTGTGTTTCCACTCCACTAACAGCTCCTCAAAATCCTAATTATTACAACTATTATAACGGGAAACATCTCTGTCACCTACAAGACAAAACCCCATGTTTCCAGTCTCCATTGTTACCTAAGCTCGTTTATCTCCTGGAAATTAGCTAAAACCTGCATCAGACGGGAAAATTGTCTTTTATCTCCGGAAAACGTACCGTTTTGTTAATGGAAATTTACCAGACGAGGAGCGTGACACTTGTTTCAAGACTAAATTACCATTAAAACCTAAAACACTTTCTTCAGCTCTTGGAGATTTAGGTGTAAAACAATTACTATTCCGGATTAAGGGAAAATAACGTATTTACATGAGAGAACGTGCTTGACTCAACTTTTCCATCAATCAAAGAAATCGCACTTCAACTACATCTTGTGCATTAAAAAACTGAACGGAAAGTGGAAACTTTCCACGTGCGAACGGTTTATATGCCGCAATTGAATTGCGAATTAACTTTTTTCCTATTTTCATCAGGCACATTTCCCGCGTCGGGCCTCATTCGAAATCCAGCAAAAACACTTACCTCATACAAGTAAAACGAGTCTATGGCAGACCCATTGTCGCTCTTGAACACGCTTTGCGTCGCCTTTATACAAGAACAGTTTTCGTTGCAGTCCTTAAAGTCGGTCAGCTCTTCGAAAGCTCTGGAACAGTTTTTGAGATACATTAGAACCATCACTTCAAAACTCGATTTTCCTCATCATTTTATCATAGGAAACGATAGGGCAAAAGTTTCCTTTTCGCGCTGGAAAACTCGAAACAAAAGTTGTATTTACTCTGATACGGGTTTAATCGCCAAATCCGCCAAAAAAACAAAAGCCGGAAAAACAAATATTGCGGACGGCGGGAAACAAGTGAATTACGACGCTGAAACAGTCGCCGGTCGGCGTCGCGCGAATAGTGGCAGCAGGGCCTTCTTTGGTCTGCGACGCGCCAACCTGGAATGAAGCGAAGAGCGGAAAAAGACTTTTGGCTCTGGTTTTTGACGTTTGTCTCAATGACATACATGCGCATATCTTCATCAATGAGTACTCATGTTTAATTCATTCACGGGTTTCAGATTTGTTTACTTTTACCTTCAGCTTTTATGTTTATTGCACTAGTAATTTTAGGAAACTGTAAATGTGAATTTTTGTTTTTGCAACATTTTGTTGTTTTAAGTGGAATATCAGTGGCTAGACGAAATGGTCACTATTTCAGGCTAATGGCTATTTTTGTCAGTTTTATAGTCGGTAACACCGCATTGCCTAAATTATGACTATTTTCTTTAAGACACCTAAGTTTTTTGCTACCCAAACCATAGCAGAAAGTTTTGCAAAATATTCGTTTTTCATACGCTTCAATATCTGCCGTAAAGATCAGTTACGAGAACATGGCATTCCTTCTCTTTCAACTTCATTACGATTTACTACTCACAATAAACAATAAACGAGATGAACTCTGGCAGATATAAAAATATATTATTATAGCTGGACTACAGTAAGTACGGATTAAGTTTTCCCACTATGGTTTGGTCAAACGCTTCGAAAGCTTAACTGACAGATAACGTATAAGTCTTCATTTCCCGATATCGCAAGATTTATGACCGGTTCATGACTGCGCTGTTCTTTGAGTATGAATAATAGTTTACCAAATCCAAGTCGTTTTGAGTTTTGTTGGCACGAGACTCTAAGCCGATTTATGAAATAATAATTTATGTTTTGATTTTGAGCGCATACATGAAACATTCTTTTTATCCGAAAATGTAAATGTTAGAGAATTGAGAATTTCGCAGATCTCCACCCTTAAAACATTTAAAATCACCGAAATGAGGAATAATCCTCATTATGTGGAGGCACGTCCACATCATTGATTTTAAGAATCCCGTTGCAGCGCAACGGGACGTTCTGGGAATAATCCTGTATAGCATATCACGACCACACTAAATTACAAAGAATTGTAGGTTGTAATGATATAAACCGCAATAAATGGCCTTTTAAATCACTTTAGGTTTCTTTATTAAATCTGAAATAAATCCCGTTTAAATATTAAAAACCTAAAATAGGGCAAAAAACGATATGTGCATATGAAAGTATAAAATTGCTTAGTTTCTTTATTTATATTTTTATAATATAAAATTATAATTTATTAATTGAAAAAAACTTTGCTCCTGCCATTTATTTTTAATAATTCCTGAATCCGTACCTGTTTTTTTAGTTTGTAAATTTTCTCAGTGCTGTCGCCACCAGCGGCAAAACCATGAAGATGAAGCGAAACGAAGGTTGCCGACATCGCCGTTAGAATTATGCTTATTATTTTGGCTTTATGTTTAATAACGCTTTAAATTCATATGCCTTTTTTAATTAACATAATTGAAAATGTTACATAAACATTTACGACGTCTTAATAAATAACTGCACACCGTTTGACTACATTAATGAAATTTAATCTTAGTCTCAAAGGGATGCAACCCGACATACACAAAAAGTTTTGTTTACACTTTTAGTGAGGTTATGATATATTGACGTTATCAATCGAATGTTACCAACGTACCGATTTATTTATAGAATGTATACATTTATTTCATTTTATCAAAGGAATTACCACTATATGCCCACAAATTCAATATCAGCATCAAAGAAATGATAAGAAAACCATTATTTAAAGTCATAAAAAGTAAACTTTTTTTTCATTTACTTAGTTTCTCCACAATATAGGCCTAGTCTACTAACTTTAGACTAGAACAATCACAATTTGAATATGAGCGTAAAATCTGAAGAAACATCACTAGACCATCCAGAACACCCCAGGAATTTAATTCCAGAACTTTGCAAACAATTTTACCATCTGGGATGGGTTACAGGCACAGGTGACTATAAAGTAAAATATTTGTGACACTTGTCAATCTAGGAACCTCTGCCATCAGAGATCTTGATGATTATTATGTGACTCTAATTTTACCATCATTATGTTGTTCCATGCACATCATTTACACTACTCTTTCCAGGAGGAGGAATTAGCATCAAAGATGGCAACAAAATCTACATAGCTCCCTCTGGGGTACAAAAAGAACGAATAAAACCTGATGATCTCTTCGTTCAAAACATACAAGGCAAATTTCCAAATTTCCTTAGATTTGACCCTAACAAAGAATGCTTCCAGGTGAAGATTTGGAACTTCCCGATCCAGAAAAAAAACTAAAAAAAAGCCAATGCACTCCTTTATTTATGTGCGCCTATACAATGAGGAATGCTGGAGCTGTGATCCATACTCACTCTAAATACGCCCTTATGGCAACCATACTTTTCCCAGGAAAAGAATTCAAGTGTACCCACTTGGAGATGATTAAAGGTCTGTTTACAATTACTTTTAAACTAAAAAATTTTATTATTCCTCTTTAGGCATAAAGAACCAACAGTTGGGCAGAAATTTTCGATTTGACGAAGAATTGGTAGTCCCGATCATAGAAAATACCCCATTTGAAGAAGATTTAACAGACCGACTGGAGCAGGCTATTAAAGATTACCCTCACACTTGCGCAGTTTTAGTGAGGAGGCACGGGGTGGGTTTTTGTGGTGGGTGGGAATCATAAAAGAGAGTTTTTTTTTTAGGTATATGTGTGGGGGGATACTTGGCAGCAAGCCAAATGTATGTCTGAGTGCTATGACTATTTATTTGATATAGTACTGCAGTTTAAGCAATTTGGAATTGATCACACTTTGACTCCTGAGCAGTATGAGCTCAAATATCAGCAAAATGGAAAGGCATAAAGGGTTTAGTGCATGAAATAAATAGAATATTTGTGGATCGATTGTAAAATAAAATTATGAGAAGTATTTCTTGTCAAGCTTTTATTTAACAAAAATCTTCAGAATGTCTGTGTAATATTACCCGATTCGAGTTAAATATATTCACATTGAGAATTTAATAAATGCTTTAAAATTTAATTAGTTTTGTACTCACATATTAAACGCAGAAACCATCATTCCAAAAGAACGATGATCTCGCATAAAATTCTCAAGGTATTCCCTCAACAGTAACAAAGACAACATATAAATATACCTATTTATAAAGAGTCGTATTTGTAATACGGCCACGTACACCATAATGGAAAATAATTTATTTCTATTTTTATACACTCACCTGATGACATAATCGAGAAAAATGGTTGCACACCCAAATGAAAAATAACTTGCAGAGCTGCTAACAGGTATTAATGCGTGAAAAATAGGAATGTCCCACAGATTTATTGTAAATCAGAACAATGAGCAGCCCTATGGGATGCTCAAGTGCCCCTATGAGAGAAAGTGAAAGTTTAAATTAATGGAAAACTTTTCCTTAATAAATGACTAGTTAATCACAATAAATTCTTAAAAGCCGCCCATCAGGGAAGATTTTTCATAGAACAACAAATAAGCAGTACTTTGAAGGACTTCGTCTACTGAAACCTCCTTAATCTCAACGTCAGAGGTATAAAACCAACTACAAAAAAAGCACTTAATTTATATATTTTCTATAGGTTAACAACTTGCCGATTATTCTGATGACCCCTTCTGTAGGTTACAAAATGCCCAGAATGAGCATCTCCAGTGTGAACCACTACCGCAGCCAATTGATAAACATTTCTTAATTCATTGCTCATTTCACTGAGAGTCGCTCCACTCCAGCACAAGGGAGTACTACTGGAAAGAGGGCTCCCTCCCTCACTTGTACTCATATAAGTCTTAAACAATAAAACCTCATTTAATAATCCTTTTTTTTTTAAACTCTTACCCCTGGCACTTTCTTCTGATAATGAGCCTGAATAAATGTATATGCAGACATGGATAATCTCATGGGAAATTGAATATAATCCTGCCTCTTGGACATCCCATTGGGCGACCATGTATTTCGCGAGATATGAATACACAAGCATATTGGCAACTATGAATTAGTGATAAGTTTGGTGGGAAAAATGTTGGAGCAAAGTACCTTTCCAAAATTGAGAATTTTAATTTGTCTAGACAAAACGGGGTGATCCGCAGGATCCCGCTCTCTATTGCAGCCCTCGCAATGCACATCCTGCACCACCTCAGGGGTCACAAAATTGGTTAGAAGCTGGTGCAATTTGTGACGCCCCCATCCTAAATCGCCCGCCCCGTTGGGTAGAGGCAAGGAGAGGCTTTCAAACTTGTCATAGCGAACTGCAGTCTATTAGTTAAATTTAATGGATAAATCAGCCCTAAAATAAAATTAATCACACCACCTTATAACCACAATCAGTGCACCGTAGCTGACTAGTTAAAGTCCCAGTGAAGGGATGCCCTGATGGTTGAAGTGGGGGCCCAGACATCTGCAAAGCTCGGCAGGACCTGAAAATGCAACAACCAATAACAATAATATTTGTGGACAAATATCTATACAAACCTAGAAATCCATCTATTTCTCCTAATCCCTGAATTCCGAAAACTTAGAGCCCCAGTAGATCTACATATCTCATTCAGAGACATCACACTGCCCATAGAACTAAGTTCTGATTCATTATCATCAATATCTTCTATTTCATTCATACCAAGGGCATCTGAAAGACACCTAAAATCCTTTGACTTTAATGCAATATTCTTGTCCAACATTTCCAATCCTTACCCAGCCTTTCTACTCATCTTTTGCGTTTCCTCATCTAAAGTGGTTAAAATTACATTTAAAAGCTCATGAGCATCTTGTTCCCCTGCAGGTATAACCCAGCCCAATCTTTTCAGGGCATTAATAACAGCTGCAGGGGCAAAACTGTCCTTAACAGACTTGTTGGTACCATTCACAACTGCATTGAATAATGAATTTATGATCTAAGATGGAAACTAAACGATTTTTTTACTGTGAAAATGTCTTACCTGATAATACTGTGGCTAACGTGCACCTTAAGCTGGTGACCCTGGAAGAGTCCTTTTCGAGCCATTGCACAAAATGTGGGCAGGCAGCTAAAGCATGGAGAATTGCATTTAAAAAACAGGTTCTGCCTAAATTGACTAAGCCTGCCAGGCGGCCTTTTCGGCTCCCAGAGCCGGTTGAAGGACCCCAAAAAACAAACGCCCCTACTACAGCAGCAGCAGTGAGGCCTGCTGCTACAAGTATTTTCTCTGATTCCATTACTAAAAAAGAATGTATAGTCGAATGAATGATGTTGGTTTAATTGAAATCGTACATGGAGAGGGGTTGTAAAGATTTTCTTATTGTGATGTTACCACGTACCTTTGAGTTACCAGGAGAAGAGCTTCATCCCTTTAAGGTAAGATGTATTTCCTTTTCCAGAAATTCGACTTTTCGTTATTTAATAATCATGTCTGGTTAATGACTGCATCTGCCTTGGATTTGCGTTACAAATTAACTATAGTAATGTAACTAATACTGAATTTTTCTTTTGGATAAACCCTTTAAACATCCAATTTCCAGGCAAAGTATCCAAGTCCTTGTCACCCCTAATCTTCCCTAATTTAATAAGTCACCTGGCGCCATCTAGATGAGGCTTGTAGAAGTCGTAACGTCGAAGAGGTATGACTTAATAGAACTCTCAGTTCTTGAACTTTAAATAATGATAATCTAGTGTTTTGCATTAAAAATATGCAACAAGAACATAATTTCTGGAAATAATTATATATTAGAGTTTTAAGCAATTAATATGTCAATAAAATATCAATAATTAGATTAATTTGCGATACGTGCCATCTCGTGATAACGGTTGTAAATTAAATGAAAGAAATGTCGTCACAACACACATGTTTCTTTCTCTACACTACAAAACCTCAATTCCTGTTATTTTCTAAAGCGATTTTTACGAATTTTGTGCCCTTCTGGTATTCCTCAATTCATAATTACTCATAAACCTCCTGATTTAGTACCTTCCAAAATAACCCTTAAATAATGGCCAAAAGTCTGAGAAGTAAATGGAGACGCAAGTGCAGGGCTGTGAAAAGAGTCCGTTACGGGGCAAAGGAACTGGAACGTCTGAAGAAAACTTTGGCAAACGATCCTTTAACTAAAAAGAATAGCAACGAAGTGAAAGACCTCATAGAAGGAATAGAGGAGATTGCCAATGTAATTACTCCAAAGGAAATTGAAGAAAATAATCAAGAATCGCAGGAAGAATCAACTCTAATGGACATGGATGAAATTAGAAAGGAGTTCAACCCTAAAACGCTGAGAGATAAGAATGGAGCTTATCCAGTATGGGTACATCCTAGGAAGATTAAAGGTGGGAAGAAGAAAAATAAAAAAATGAAGAAAAAAGTCTCAAAGTTGAAGCCGAAAAGTAAGCGAAATGTGAAACGAATTAATCAGTGATTAGTGTTGTTTTTGTTGTAAATACACTTTTTTGCTTTACAGTTCTGAGTGGCCTTTTTGTTACATTTCCAAAAACATAGCTTAATTATCTATTGAAATTGTACCAGTGTTACTTATTTAGTAACAGTCAAAAATGTCCTATTAAATATATCCTACATGTGAAGGTCAATTTTTCTGATATTTCGTTTTTTCTGTTTGCCATGGAGTTTACATACATACACTTCCAATAAAGATTTAGGAAGCCGCTTGATTCAGTAATAAAGGTCTAGGGACCTCAATGTGACAAGCTGGAATATGATGCTTACTCATTAACAGAGGAAAAACTTATGCGCACGTTGTTTGAGGATTAGAGAGAGAATTTACCATAGAAATTCCTACAATGAAAGCAACAGTACATTCTCTATATTCCATCAACATGTTATTGGTTTTCCACATAAGGAAAAGTACATATACAATCCTTCAATCTGATATTAATGTATACAAAAACGAATAAAATGATTTACTTTCTACGTTTTCATTAATCCGTTGCCATCTGCATTACTCCATGGACTCTAAACCTAAACAAATCCCAGAATTATCAAGCCTTTCAATTCAAAATCATTCACCTATAGATGCAAGTAAAATCCGGATGTCCGTGATTGGACGTGACCCTCAATTCGATAAAATCATAGATTTCATCTGAAGGGTTCGAGACTGTGAAAGTTTGTACTAAAGACCCTTCTATATCGTATACAAATTGTCCTAGTAGAATTCCTCTATTGGTAACAGATTTCATGCCCTATAAAACCAGACGTATAGAAATAATTCTGAGTGATGCACGAATCCAACCCAAGCAGTGAAATCTTTGGGGGCAGTTTTAGAGTCTCCAGAGGGGGAAATTGTCTTTGAGATATGTTCCATACTAATTGCATCTATTTTAATCGGCCCCAAGAGTTTTATTATCACCCCTCCAGTAGAGCCCTTGAAGGCCCAACATTGTCCAGGAGAAGTGCCGCTCTAGATAGAGAAAATGTGACTAAATTCGTTTGGAGAACAGTATTCAAAAAGACTTGTATCATCGCCCTTGGCCCGTGCATTCCTTCACATAAAGGAATCCCTAGTAAGCAGCTTTTGGGTTGACCATAGTTCTCAGTTCCTGGCGTGAGCTGGACTATTCTGCCTCCTGCAGACTCCAAAGCGAAATCCGTTCGTCCAGTTTTGTCGCTATAGATCTTGTCGATTTCTTGCTGTATCATTTTTTTAATTTTCACCTTAAAGATCTCTGAAAAGTTGATGCCCATGGGATACTCTGTCTACTATTGAATATTGCCGATCATTACAGGGGGGCAACTCCTGTAATGATTGGCTCCTTAATAATCTTATAAGTGTCTTTATCAATCTTCAAGCAATTTGAACCAAAATTAGATGAATTTTTTGTTCAACCCACCTTGATTTTGCCTCAGTTCCTTGACCATGCTGCTGACCTCATTTAGTTGATACGAAGTGTCCAATCGCGCTTCTACGATATCAGTTATTCTACCCTAGGAATTTTTCTATAAAACCACGATTTCGTTAACGTCAAGACTCACGTTGAGTGACTCAACATCGTCCTTCAGCCTGCTGAGTTGTGTCCACACATGGTTACCATACCACGTAATTATGGCTAAAAACCCCTCATGAATAAACTCCAAAAACGTTGAGAAAGACAATCGAAACCTGTAATCAGCACTATAGCCCCATTTTTAACCCATTTAATTGGGGTTTTCTGATCACAAGGATGCTTAACGAAATTCATGGGCCTTAGCTGCTTATTCAGATAATGCCTTACTGCCTCTTTACAGTACGTTTGATCTTCGCACTCAAAAAAACTATCTGCAGAAGGCTCTTTGAAGCAGCTTGAGCTGGTTGTTGAAAGACAGTCGCTGTGACGATCGTTTATAAGATAGCTTTCTTCATTGTAATCCTTAGACACTTCGGGAAGGATCTGTAAGGGTTCGTTGGAGCGCTTTGCTGGAAGGGTTTGATTTAGGTAAAATAGTAGATTATGGCGAGGTGTTACCGGATCGCCGAGTATTATAGGGGTGATGTGGATTGCAAAACTGCTGGCTTGTCTCGGTGCTGAGTGATGTCTTCCTTTGACGAACCATAATGCCATTAGAGGGTTCACTCAAAATCAGCAGGTCGCTTCAGGTGGGTTCAGACAGGTACATTGACATCAATTTCGGTTGAACGCATACATGATGTCAAAATATTCCATTTAAAAACAGGACGAATGATAATAATATTCTTAACGCAAATATTTATTGTGCTCACTGACCCGTGGCGATCCGCAGCAACCCCCAGCAGAGAGCGTTTGCTCATAATACAAATTTGCGTAAGAGTATGTTTTCCCATGTGTTCGGTATCTCGGTTTGCTGGCTTGGTAGCAGATAAGACCCATGGTTACCTAATCGGAAGGAATGTGTTATTGTTTTTTGTGAAATATGTGCTTATGCTGGAAATTTGAGAATTAGACCAAGTCAAGCGGCCA
The DNA here is from genome assembly GCF_039881205.1 of Euwallacea similis. NCBI lineage: Eukaryota > Metazoa > Arthropoda > Insecta > Coleoptera > Curculionidae > Euwallacea > Euwallacea similis. The sequence continues at coordinate 1,060,904 of NC_089609.1, forward strand.
TTTTTGGCTTCTATAAGCCAAATGGTTCGTTTTTATTAAACAAAAGAGGGAGATGACAGCAAGAAATGTGTTAGACCGCATGTGTCCTAAACGTATCAAAATCACGCGCCATAAACGCACCAAGAGCATGCACCTAATGTAATTAACACAAGCGCTCATTATGATCAATAAAAGATGTCTAGCGAAAATATTTTTGCATATATTAATTGAAGATCATAACCCGATGGCTTTTCGCTATCTCCAACAGACTCTACAGTCTTTTTGTCGAAATATACGCATCACATAAATTGAATTATCGTCAAGAAAATAAGTATTTTTAACATTGTAATGGACTATTTTTGTTCTGTAAACATTACAAAGTGCGATAAATGATTATTTACTTGAACTATTGATCTTGAAAACGAGCTCTATTTTCCGCTTATCGGACCCCCTGTCGATCGCAATGACTACAGGATGCACTCAACAAATGTGTGGACTTAAACGTGAATGTTGAAAGTGAAAAGTTTAAGGAGAAATGGAAATTGAGGGGCGCCGATTTGAATTTCTGTCGTTTCATTTCGCGATCGAAACTGCAACTAATCGCACCATCATCCCTAGCTTTATCTTTTGGCCTCAGATAAAAGAATCCGGAAGTACTATCGCTTTTTACTCTGCTCTCACTATATCAGCCTTTTTTGGGAAAGCTCGCCCCCGTTTCACCCTCAGCTCACTCTTTCGTGTGTTTAAGTGTGAATGGGTGATCGGTCCGGGGATCTTTAGTCGTCTAACGCGTTCTGTTTGAATGTAAATAAAAATGTTCATAATTCGCGCCGTTCTCACTGCTCCTGTCAGTTTCCGACCAATTAAAAGCTCGCAAATTTCAGGTTATGTAATTTTGCGGCGAGTCATATAAATAAACAGTTTGCACCCCCAAATTAGACCTTGAAATCCCCCAAAATCCCTTTTAATAGAATGTCCGCAATTCCCAACCGTCCCGGGTGAAATGAACATCATCTACCACATCGACGATGTAGATCCACCAACACCCCCGGGGGGTCAAACGTTGCCTCTCCAGAAAAAAGAATTTTTGGCAAATGTAAGTACCAATATGCGCCTTTATCTGCATAATTAGACGGGAGCAATAGGTCGGCTCGAAATTGTATACTTTTGAATAGTTTTCTTTTAATGATAAGTGGGGGTCTCGGCAACAATCATTCTTACTGTTATCGTCAAATGGTGCCTTGTGTAAGGCTATATAAGAGGTCAATACTATTATTGAAGTGTTATTTGAGTCGCGGCAGTATTCGGGTGCAGGAGCACTATGTTTGTTTGTTTTTAAAGTATCAAGTACCTCTTCAGATGGTCGCAGATTTTTGGAGCACCTCTCCAGAAGTTCGCAGATCTTTCTATTTTCAAACTTTTCGGTGTTATTGTCAATATAAATGATTTCATTCCTGCATGTTGAAACAATGTCTGTGGCCAATAAATTTCGTGTAAACCCTATTTACTACTCAGACTACTCCGATACAAAAGCCTGTTAGAGAAATTTGGGATCGGTTTCGAATTTGCACAAGAAAAATAGAAAGCAAGACTGCGACAAGGTTCAATTGCCCAAGTCATCTTTAACATTATAAGTATTTCTAGTCATGGATATCGTTACCAGTGTAAGTATTTTTATTGTCTCAAATGGTACCTTTTAGGTTGTTTTACAGGAAGATTTTTAGTTGTTTATTTTTTATTTTAGTATCCCGTAGTAAAGGCCTTCCTGGCTGGTTCTTTTTCTGGCACTTTTTCCACGGTCCTATTCCAGCCTTTGGATTTAGTTAAAACTAGGCTGCAAAACACGCCAGCTCCCTTTGTGAAGTGAGTGCCTCTCCCAAAATTCTCCACATTTTTCTAATTAAATCCTTATAGCGGACGTCATGGCACTATCAGTATGCTCAGCATTTTCAGCAATATCATACAACAGGAGCATTTGCGAGGCTTATGGAGGGGAATGACTCCTGTAGGTTTTTCTTTTACATTTCCAAAACTCTATTACACTCATATTTCTTTCAACAGTCACTCACAAGATGCGTGCCTGGAGTGGGCCTCTATTTCTCATCTCTGGATTATATTAAAACACATTACTTGAAAGAATGCACGCCTACAGCATTGGAATCAGTCACTATGGGATTTTGTGCACGCTCTATGAGCGGGGCCATTCTGATTCCTATTACTGTAGTGAAAACCAGGTCAGTTTTGAAGGAAGTAATATTCTCTAAGTCAGGGCTACAATGGATATTTTTAGATTTGAAAGTGGGGTGTACAATTACAACAGTGTACTGTCTGCTCTAAAACACATATACTACACGGAGGGTTTCAAAGGTATGACCTGCGGACTTGTGCCTACTTTGTTTAGGGACGCTCCCTTTTCTGGGCTCTATCTGATGTTCTATTCCCAAACCAAACAGCTTATTCCAAAGGGTAAGTGGGGTTAACACTACTTTAGTCTCGATAAAGTTTAGCCTATATTTTTCAGACGGCTTAACCTTGGTACTAACTGTAAATAATTGTTCATGTAACGTTATCACTGGATTATCATAAATTTAATGGGAATAAATTAGAAGTTAATGTGACCTGTTGAACTGCTTTTAATTCCTATTTCCTCAAATGTACTTTTTTTCCAGATTTAGTAAATTCTGTTTACGCCTGCCCCCTTCACTTCACCTGTGGAGTAACAGCGGGCATTTTGGCCTCAATGGTGACCCAACCGGCTGACGTTCTCAAAACGAAAATGCAACTTTACCCCAACAAATTCAATGGTCTTTGGTCCGTGATGGTTTATGTGCACAATAATTACGGCGTACAAGGATACTTTAAGGGTCTGGTTCCCAGGATGCTGCGCCGAACGTTGATGGCCGCTATGGCCTGGACGGTGTACGAGCAGTTATCCAAAAAATTAGGTTTAAAGTAGTACAAAGGTGATATTCATTAAAGGTGTTTCAGTGTTTTGAGATATGCCTTGGAAGCGAGCAGTTTCAGCGAATTTAAGGTTTCTTGCGAACACCTAGTTATTGAGATTTACCTATTTTGTACCACTTTATACTTTTATACTGTTTTTGTGAGTATATTTTTGGGAGTATTTTTCTACCTATTCTAATGGGAATTTCTTTTATGGTTTTATTGGGACTGTATCCTTATTTATGCCGAATAAATTTGTATATGCCTGAACTATATTAGGGGATAATCTGCGAACGATATTGTATGGTAACATGCAGTATTGATTTGTGATATTATGTTTTTCTTATTGTTCATAATTTGTATTCTTGTTTAAATAAAATGTTTGTGTATTTTTTGTGTTTTCTTACCTTATAATCACTCAATTTGGTGAACCACTATTGAAATGTATTCAAAGAGGACAATGCTAGGAAAGATCGCGTTTCAGGCAGTGCATCGATTGAAAGAGGTAAGAGGCACAGAAACTATCCTTGCAATAGGTCAGTGATTTTGGGTAAAAAGCTCGATAGCTCTGGGATTTGTTTAGGTTTAGAACCCATAAAGTAGTGGAGAAGACAACGGGTAAATGAAAGCGCATAATCTAAATAAATTTAAAATACTTTTATATACATTAATTACGACGAATATTGTGGTTTTGTGTGGGCTAATTGAAAATGGACGGCACGTCTAGAATCCTCTTTTTAATAAAGCGGTTTGAAGCATTCTAAATGTGTTTTTCTTTAGGTGGGAAACAAATAATGTATCATTAAAATATAATTAATGATTGAGCCTCCACATTCCCATATCTAGCCCAAATTTCTAAGCATTGAAAGCACCCTAACATTGAGTCTCGCCTCAAAATCATAGCGACTGTATCTGTTGATTTGTTGGAGCTGGCATTTGCCCTCCTCCTTAGTCTAGAATAAATCCAAAGGACGTAATCATTTACAGCACAAGTAGTTACAAGTGTTTACCTCTGAATGTTGAATTAAAATGTTCCCTAGCTCATACTGGGCAAAAGCAGAAATATGTGCATCTTCAGCATTTCCAGGCTCGTTCGTCCTTTGGTCTAAACACTTCCTGAAGCAATCCGCTGCTTCTTTATACTGCTGCTGAATTCCATAGCAAGAACCCAAAATTAAATTCGCCATCCCTTTTTTCGGCTCATCTTTCGCAGAAGTTACTTTCAGGCACTCTAGTCAAAACAGATAGGTAGGTGATGTCCAATTTATTCTCATAAAAGCTAAGTACCCGACACCACAACCTCAATGTTCTCAAGGCTGCAGCTGGCAAGAGCATTCCACAAATACAGCATTTCAAACACAAACAGTTTGAAAAATACATCGCTGAAGTTTTTGGCGTCCTCACTGTCCTTAGGACAACACTTCAATCGTCTAGTTAAAAATTCGTCCAGTTGTCCACTTCTGCTGCTTCCAGACATCTTTCGCAGCTCATCAAAAATTGCATAGTTGCTAAAATCTCCAATGGAACCTGGAAATAATTTCCAGACAATTTAATGCAAAACTTGATGCAGAATATTGTTTTACCACAACAGATGGCAGTCATGTAAACATAAAAGCACCTCGACCATCTACTGGCCTGCTTCAAGTAAACAAAGGTGCCCATTGCCTCCTGGTACTCCAATTCAATAAGGTGGCACCACCCAATTTCATGGAAACATAAAATCTTGATTTCACGATGATTTGCATTGTCAGTAGCCATTTGGAAAGACTGCAAAGCTGTTGGAATATCGGACTAAAATTTCTTTGCCAAGCACTATTCATGGACCTTATATTTTAGCTCACATTGAGTCTATGAGTTCTGCCAGCGAAAAAAAGAAATAAAGCTGAGTTTGCAAATTCCTTCTTAGATTCATTAATGAGCACCATTGCGGCCTCAACTCCTGCTTGCACGTTTACACCATCAATTGCGTAGAAAGGGCGGACAATTGTGTGGTACCACAGAAGGGCCAAACTATAAAATTAAATTGACGTAAATCAATAAAACTCAAAAATGACTTACCTGGCCAATGGGGCCCTCATGTCAATTCCCAGCCTTGCATACATTAAACAGGCAATTCCAGTGTGTCTGTTTGCAGCAAAGCCGAGAATACTCATTAGTCTGGTCAAGGAAGGGGGTAGAAGAGATACTCCTAATTGGAACAGTCCATAACCGAACGAAATAGCCCCCATGAGTCTCATGATGGTTTTCTTGTCTATAATCTCCCTGTGTGGAAATAAGCATAGATTTTACCTCAGAGACTTTCACTTACGTTTGAGATTGCCCAGAAATTGGGAAAATATCTCTAATGGAGAACGTGAGATTTGAAAGGGAGAGAGCGTTAGACAGACTAAGCCTTGAGGAACCCCTGCGTCTAGAGCTCAAAGACTCAGTAATGGAAACCGACTTTTTTAAGCTCAAATTTGTGGGCCTGATCGGTTTCTTCGTATTATTATTAAGAGAGGGTTCCACAAGGCTATTTTCTTTGGGGTTGAAGCTAAGGGAGTGAGAATGAGGGAGGCGGGAAGAGGCAGAAGAGGGATACCCGTTAAGTTCGTGTTCTGGAACTTCCCAATCTTCTTCTAGACCTTCTGCTGGAGATAAAGGCGTTGTTATGGGGTCTATAAAAGAACGTTCATAAAAATTTCTTCTTAAGCAGACTTTTCTTTACCTGGAAGATGCAATTCACCAATTCTCTCTTTATATAATGTAAGAATCTCCTTGTAAGTCTTCTGATAAACCTTCCATGCCTTCCTCAACACCCACCCTCCTTTGAAGTACCCTGATAAATCTTGCTGAAGAAACGTTAATATAGCTAAACACACCTAGAATTTTAATTTATTACAAAATAACGAAAGTTATTAGTTTATTACTTGAGAATCAGCTAATATGATTTGAGCCTCTAATTGCTCAGCTAAAGATTGCGATGCAGTGCTATCAGTGCTGGATCCAAATACTTTCTGAGAAATTGACTTAAACCAACTATTTTGCGTGGTGCAACGCTTCTCCACTTCTCTCAAAATTAGTATTGCTTTTGTGAGTTTTTCGTCTTCAAAGCTCATTAATGCATCCTTTAACATCCACCATTTAATCAAGATTTATTGTTAAGAATAATTATTACCATGAATACTGTGAATGAATATCCAGCATACATAATTAAACTATCGGGGTATTGCATGAATAATTCCTCAGATTCCATGTGGTTGTTGTTGACTAACAAGTTTATTCCTCCTCTTGCAGTGATCCACTCGGGTTCTTTCGTTTCTTGGCCCTTCTTCGTAGCTCCACCATCATCGGCTTGCTCAAAAATTGGGGAATCAATAGAGCTGGTCATGATATTGTTGCGTTATGAAGTGTTAGGGCTATTTATTATGTTTTCCTGCATGTTAGAAATAAGGAAGATTTTTTGTTTGCGCTACATCATGTTTTAGAATGTATTGAGTGTTTAAACAAAAAATTTTGAGTAAAACCGGAAATATTTTGGCAGATGTGCCAGTCAAGAACGACTGACAGAGGAAAAGGGTAAGGAAAGTATTGATCCATCCTCAAAGGACTTTCAAAAGGGATGAAATTTTCTAAGTGTTAAGTGGTGCAGGAGTTCTAGCTAATTCGACGGTATTTAAATTACGTTTTTTTTGGTTTCATGGGGAAGAAATATGTTTCAAAAAATGCGAATTAACTCGTAAGATAAGATGCGATATTATGAATTTAACCGCGAGGAATTAAAATTTGATTGTGGAGCCATCTGTTGATTTACACAGTAATTGTAAAAAATATTAAAAATGTAATTATATACGCAGAGACAATTGCTAAAATCTTGTTAACTAGAAATGAATATCTATCAGCACTTTTTTACTCTAGCTAAATTTGGCGCCCATGTTTTTCAAAAATTAGCAACATCTAACACCCGTTAGTTGTCAAAATTTTGAGGTTAAGTGGTTAACGTCAACAAAGATAAGAGGATTTCAAAAACGAAAGTATCCACGTAAAAATTTTCAAAATGCCACCAAATGTGAAGGATTATGATAAGTGCGGATTTTCATGTTGAGAGAAATAAGCTACAACGACGTCGAAGGTGTAAAACCAAAGGTTTCTCAATGGATAATATGAGATCAAGCCTCTTAAACGAAGATGAAACTGTGCCTTCTCGAGACTGGAGGAAGGCCCTTCGTGCTCAGCCTGCTTTTAGGATTGTGAATAAAACCATGAGAGGGCAAACCCAATTTATTACTATTATAGGACTCACTGGATTGTGTGTTCTAATTATTTTGTACATGTATCCAAAGCGAGGAGGTATTAGTTTGAAAAGCAGTTTTAGTGATAATGTGCGGCAGTACAATCGTACGTACCCCCTTTCTAGGCCTATAAAAACTAGTTCATTATATACATTTAAAATAGGTAAGCATTGTTTTATCCTTAACAAACACAACTTCTTCACCAACTAAATACCTCAGGTATTATAACAGACCTAGACCAAAAGTCAAAAAGTACTCAAGACAAAGCCATGTGGAATGCATATTTTAAAACTGGTTTCTTGAGTTACAACCCCACAAGTCATAATGTTATGGTTACTTGGGACCGTAGCGACCCCAAGAAGTTGAAGAACAGTTACTCTCTAAAGGATAGAGGCATGGAATTGTCCGAATTGGTTGTGTTTGATGGGAGACTGTTAACTTTTGATGATAGAACTGGGATTGTCTTTGAAATACTTAATGAGGAGAAAATGGTGCCTTGGGTGCTGTTGGTAGATGGAGATGGTAGGTAAGGAATTCTCTTAAATTGCTGGGAAGTAAACAATATTAAAGTGTCAAGCTTTTTTATGTAGATCAGAAAAAGGGTTTAAATCTGAATGGGCAACAGTAAAGAATGAGGTTCTATATGTGGGTTCAATGGGGAAAGAGTGGACTACTGATGCAGGTGAATTCCAAAGTCATAATCCTCAATATGTAAAAACTATTACTGTTAAAGGAGAGGTATTTTGGATTTGGAAAAAAAACAACAATCCCCTTATACATCAAATCGCAGGTTTCACATCTTAATTGGGTCAAAGAGTTCAATCGTTTAAGAGAATCAATAGGTATCTACTGGCCTGGCTACATGATCCATGAAAGTGGAGTATGGTCTGATGTGCACAGAAAATGGTTCTTTCTGCCTCGAAGGTGCAGTAAAGAGCAGTATAATGACTCTTTAGATGAGAGAATGGGATGCAATGTGCTGCTTTCTGCTGACAGCAACATGTATGATGTTTCTGTAGTTGAGGTAGAAATAGTTTAAATAGAACTGAGACTAATGATTAATTTTGGTGAATTTTAGTTGAAAAATATAAATACTCGAGGGTTTTCTAGTTTCAAATTTGTGCCTACAACTGAGGACCAAATTATTGTGGCTTTAAAAACTGAAGAAGTGGAGGGCAAAACCGCCAGTTATATTACAGCTTTCACAATAAAAGGAGAGATCCTATTGGAGGATATGTTTGTATCCGATCTTAAATATGAGGGAGTGGAGTTTATATAACACTTTTTACTAGTCAATAATTGTTTAACAAAAATTTGTTGCCATTGAAAACTTTATTTAAGGTTTATTTTTATATCTACACCTCACAATATTGTCAATTTGGTTGTTTTCATTATAACATTAATATTCCATGTAAAATTTCCACTTTAAGCTCAAAGACTTTGATATTATAGGTTGATTTCTGTGTATAGAATTGTAAATAAATTGTAAATTCTGAATAAAATATTAAAAAAATAAATTGACAAAACTGTAGAGATTATTTCCCCATCTATCTCCGTCTTTTTTTAAAATGTTTCCATTTCCTGACTTTCAACTGGTTGTTTGGTATTTGTTATTTCGCTATTTCTTTCGCACGTATTCTTTTCTGTAACTAGACTAGGTCTTTCTCCCTCCCACTGCATATGCGCATAAAACACTAAATTTCGTTCACGTTCGTAAGTCGATGATTAAAAATAAATCTGAGAGTTAACGTAACCCCACTTTTACTGTTCACCACATTTTCGAATTGTGTACGCTTGAAGTCGTATTAAAATCCATATTTTCTGAGTTAAATAAGACTACAACCATGGACGTATCTTTCCAATCAATGGAAAATTCTCGTGAAGCTACAAAAAAAGCAAAAAAACGAACTAAATCCGCTGATGAAGAATCAGAAGTTAAAAAACCTAAACATTCAAAAAACAACCCTCATAATGACTCAAAGCCCTCAAAATTTACAAAATCCGCCAAAAAATTCGACCCCACAAATCCAAAAGGTGCGAAGTCCAAGAAACTAATTTCCAAACCTGATGACAAAGGTGCAAAGAATCAGTGGACACTGACCGAGAAAGTAGAAGATTGGAAAAAGTTTAAAAAAGAGAAAAAGGAACTTAAAGTGAAGCGTGTTAAGGCGAGAACTAAGAATAACTTTGATAGAATACAAGAGGCCAAGAAAATGGGGGAAAGAGTAAGGCTGAAGATGCTTAAAGAAGAAGATCGGAATAAGGTTATCAATCAATTGCACAGTCTGTTAAAGGAACACTACTGCAAGTTTGTACTTGCACATGACACTGCAAGAATTGTGCAATCGCTATTGAAGTATTCAAGCAAAATTGTGGTGAGACAAATTGCACAAGTAAGTAAATACCTGTTTACTTAATTCTTTTAGCCTAAAATATAAATAGTAGCCACAAAAGCAATTTTTGTGCTCTAACCAATGTTGCCAAGGTTCATTCTGAAACATGGCTATTCCCAAATATAAATATTTTTTTACTTCCTCAGGAACTAATACCTATTGCTATGAACCTATTGCAATCAAAATATGGAATTTACTGCATAAAACGTCTGCTTAAATATGGTGACGATGACATAAGGTCCTCTGTAATAGATCAAATGAAGGGCCATGCAGTAAAGCTTGCCAGCCACATTGTTAGTGCCCCTGTGGTAGAATTTGCCTTTTCAAACTATGCCACAGCCACTCAAAAACAATTCTTAATACAAGAATTTTATGGGGACTTATACAAGAACTCCAAAGACCCCAATGTAAAGCATATCCGCGATGTCTATAGAGGCGATGAAAATATGAAAGCTGCCACTCTAAGCACCTGCAAAGCAAACATTAAAAAGGTTCTCAATAAGGCTCTATTGGACTCTGGCTTAGTGCAAGTAGTGTTAAGTCAATATTTGGAGGAGTGCTCAGTGAATGATAGGGCAGAGCTAATCACTGAATTAGTGCCCCATATTGTGGTTATAAGTAATAGTAAGGAAGGCAGTAAAGCGGCTATGCAGTGTATTTGGCATGGAACTGCCAAAGATAAGAAAGTTATAATGAAATCACTGAAAGAGCATTTGATTGAGTTGGCGAAGCATGAATTTGGACACAGGACAGTAATATGTTTATTGGACTCTGTGGATGATACAGTGTTGTTGCATAAGATTATTTTAACTGAGCTTTTAAGTAAGGCAAAGGATCTGGCAGTGAGTGAGTATGGTCGTAAGGTGTGTTGAATGTTTTAATGGGATTTTACCATATTAAACTTTCATATCTGTTTGTCTTTCTCAGGTTTTGCTATGGCTTGTAGCTGCTACAGAATCCACAATTTTCCATCCACAATTTATCAAAGAATTAACATCTGGAAAAGAAACATCCAGCAGTAAAAAGCCTGCAGAAACTAGACGAAATGAGATTTTGCAATATTCCTGTAATAATCTCTTAAATCTGGTTATTGAAGATACGAAATTCTGGTTATCTACTGGTTCGTTGAGTCTTGAAATGGCTGCAATTATAAAAGCTGGTAATATTCAATAATGCTCCGAAAATTGAAGGTTTTCTATTTAAGCGTGTCTTAACAGGTTCTGGGGACATTTTAAAAGAAGTTCTTTCTAAAGTGGTGGAAACAATTGTGCAACTTGATTGGAGGATTCAAGATGGTGACAAAGAAGTTATTGGAATTGAGGATGCAGGGATTCACATGACTCTAAAGAAATTGGCGCAGCACGATAAAGTGGCCCTTGAGCAGGGAAAAGCCACATTTGGGGCCAGTTTAGTTGATGGTTTGAGCAGTGACATTGTGAGCTTTGAATAATGCCAAATCTTCAATGCTTAGGAACATTTTTTTTTGCAGTTGACCAGTTGGTTAAAGATTAATCGAGGGTGTTTCTTGCTGGTGACCGTATGGGAAAATAGTGATGATACAGTGCAGGAGAAACTGAAGAAGCTGATGCAGCCGCATTTAAGTCTTCTGAAGAAGCAAAAGACTTCAGGAGCTAATATATTGCTGAAAAAATGTGAAATGCTAAATAAATGTTTTTAAAAGTTGTTGAATTTGAATACTTTGTGCTCAAGTGAGTAAACGCCTTTAAATCTAGACAGCATTCGGCGGCTGTATTGCCGCGCCCAGTTTGGGTGCCCTAATTCGTCGTTAGTTAATAAGTAGTGTTTTGAATTGTTTTATTGACACTTCATTATATAACCGACTATTTTATTTACATTTATCCAAATTATAAAAACTAAACTGTAATTCACGCATACAAAAACAATAAGTCATATATATAAAAAAAGGAAAAATATAGATTCTTTGTACTAACGTAAGTGCTTACTGCTAATAGTAGTTCATAAATAGATTCCACTCTAACATCTCTTCTAAATTCGGTGATATGCCTTTTTTATAGATTTTTTCTATAATTATTTACAATTTTACTAGGTTTCAACGACATTTATTAACACTAGGAATCACAATCTATCATTGATGATGGACTGAAAGTTTTTGTTTTTATTCATTTTTTCATTTCGTTGGCAAATCTATAAAAGGAACGAAGGAATAAAAAAATTATTTAAATATGGTGTCGTCATTGAGATACAGAATATAAAAATTTGCCTAAAAACATCAGATCTAAATAATTGAAGGAGTAATAGTTAAATCTGAATAAAAGTATGGCTGATCCTCAATATTTCATTTGTGACTGTTTAAATTAATTTTTTTTCTAAATTTCCATAAAAATTTTGTTTCTAGCTAATTTTCCCAGTTTGGGAACATCCACTATATTATAGAGATTTCAAATAAATTTCCATCGCGAGCCACCACGACACCAGAAATCATGCAAATGCCCCAAGTTTCAATGTATTTACCATCTTAAAATGCAATTTAAATGTGGTCATAGTCAACGCTCAAAATATAAAAAAAATTAAAAACTGAAGAAACAAGTAAATTAGCAGAAAACAACGCTCTCAATATAACTTTTGTGACTATTAAAATGTTCTTTTGGCTCACTTTTCTCCCAGATAACTTCTTCCATAATTTTGCTTTTCCAACAGCGATTTTCGGCTTTTTCTACGATTTTCTTGAGTTTTTCTTCAGTTTTATTGATTTAGAATTAATTGCATTATGTTTAGACCCACTCGAATTCTACTTTATGTGTGTAATTAAACGTTCATTAGGGGCCAAATCGGTAGTTATTTAGGCTGTGAAGCACCCAGTAGCTTGTAATGTATTTAGGAAATCTCCCATTTAACCATGGTCTTAACACTTAATTATTGACATTTTCCCAGGCCTACTTATCGCAACTGACCAGTAATCCTGGAAATTGTTACATAAAACAACATTATATCATCACAGTCTTATAAAAATCCCTACATCGCTACAGCATCATGCCAGCTTCAGAGATGCGCAAAAGCCTAATCTAAGTATACATTTATCTATTTTTGTATTTTTTTCAATTTCAATATAGTCTCTCTCTCATATAGGCAACAAATAGATTCAGCTAATATTATCATAAGAGAACTAGCACCATTTTCAATTTGACTAAAATTGCCTTTAAAAACACCCTTAAATCCGATCGATACGATTGGTCTCAATTCTATCCAGCTTGCTGCTATGATCCAACGCGGCTAAGACATCATGTTTCCTCCTTACATACAACCTGCCTAACTTCCATGGGTTCTGTAATAGCAGCGGTTTAAAATCGTCCCTCAAACACCTCTCCCTTGCTCCAATAATCGCCACCAAGCAAAAATTCTTCAACATGTCCCTGCTGTAAATCGGGCCTTTTTTTCCCTTCAAAATCACCGCCATATTTAACTGGCGCACCACCACATTCACCACCTCACGAGCCGTAGTCCTAGGAGTGACATACACTTTCAGACTAGTCCCTATGACCAGTCCAGTTTCGTAGGCCGCATAGATCTGCAAAATGTCGTAGTTGTCTTTGGCGTAGGGCTCAGGGTCGTCGCTGGGCAAATTAAAGATTTCCGGGAATACCACTGGACAGTTTGGAGAATCCGCTTCTGGGTTGAAATCCGATGATGCGCGAATGTTGGTGAGGCTCTTGGAGAGACTGGATTCGAGATTTCTATGAGGGACCGCGTGGTCGACTGTGAGGAACATTACGTTGTGATCTTCGTTGGTTGGACCTGGAAAGAGATAAAAGATTGTTGTCATTGGGTAGAAATTATTGAAACGACGACGTTGAAACGAACGTTAATTCGTCATTATTCTGATGGAAAGACATCGAAATGACGTAACAATGCATTTTGCTAATTTGTCCTGAAGAAAACACCATACCACTTATAGGACAAAAACCTCAATCTACAAAAACAAAACTTACCTAAAAAATGCTGCTTCACATTTGCCATACTCTTACTAGGCACCATCTTGGGTTTACCTTTTTTCTTGGGCGTGGAATTTCCAATGGGATCACTATCCGAGCTGAGACTATGCAGACTATCAGCTGTATTCAACGTACTAACACTGACCATACTACCCCCATATTGAGGCCGAACATTCATCGGACTAGCACCTGGCAATCTAGTGCTGCTGCTTGCTGGCACCGAAAACAACACATCCTCACTTCTACTGGGAGCAAGTTGAGACAAATATTCACTAGCACTGGTGAAACTGTCACTGTCTTTCCTTATGGAGTCCGGATCACTACAGGCGCTCAGGTAGTGACTGACACTGCCATTGATATTCAAATGTTGTTCACTCTTGCTGTATTCGCTCATCAAGTTGGTCTGTGGGGTCATGTTTGTCGCCCCTGGTCCTGGCCATGATCCCCTCCCGGGGGTGGTTTTGATGACTTTTGGAGGGGGTAGTTGCAGCAAATCCCTCTTGGGGCTGGTGGAAACGCCTACTTCTTTTTCCAGAATGTAGCGCATGCAGATACAACCCATATTCTTGTCCCTGGCGAAGGTGATGACATCGGCCAGCCATCTGACGCTTTTCCAGATGGATTCCAGTTTATTTTGGAGGTCTTGCAGTTTGGAGAGTCTTTCCTTGGCCACTGCCAGTTCAGAGTTAGAGAATGCTTCACGGTGAAGGTGGCTAGCGGTGGCCGCATCCAGTTCAAGGAGGCAACTGAGCTTAGAGTATTTCTGGACAATGGTGCTTTGATAAGTGTTCATGTGGATCATTTCGAATACCTGGATGGAAAAGAAAAATACGTAAAAGAGAGTTTTGATGTCAGGTTGAAACATCTCATAAAAGCATAAAATCTTACCTGAATGGGCAGACTGACTAAGTCTCCCCGCTGCAGGAGAATCTCCCTTTGCCCAGGTACAGCACAAGAAAACTCTGCAGGCGGACAAATCACTATAAAACTGACTTCTTCGGTTAGCTCTATCACTTCTGCGTCATACAATCTGTGAGTATTCGCATCCTCGTTTGTGATATCCATGTAGTTGAACAGTCTTTTGGCAGCGCTGGTCACTAGTTCCAGAAAATTCCTCTGGAGTTCTGTCGCATTATCCAAAACGTCTGGCAAGTGTTGCTGTTTTAAATATTCCCACTCTTCCCTGAAGGATAAAGATTGCAATTATTGTTGAAAAACAAATGAAAAATTACTCACGCAGATATGTGAGGATTATCCCTGACTTTGCAATGAGGCAACATATTGGGAGTTTTCGCCGATACAACCAAATGAATCATGTCCACAGAACTTTGCATTTTCAGATAGGCCAAATACAATCCTCTCCCTAATTTCAGACTGGAAACTTGGTGATAGTTAATTTGGTCTTGAATACTGGCCATCAGAACATCGGAGATGTTAGAATCTTCACTTAAGATGGTCTTCTTGAATACTTTATTCATGGGCAGCCATCTAGAGTTCAGCACGCTCACGCTTTTGGGAGATTTCACATAATTTATAGTGCTGATCACTACGGTGCCTTGGGAGTCTCTTATGGGCTTGTAGTAGAGCTGTCCAAGGTCCTGGAAAATAGAAATATACGTATAGAAATAATAATGGGCCATTTGAGCATATTGGAGTACCTGTAGACATAATGAGGATTGCATTTGGAGGGCTGCAAGTAGTAATTTGGTCCTAAAGTGTAGAGTAGAAGAAGTGTGCTCCTCCATAACATTTTTGAGACACTTGGTATCGTCCCAAGTGTTCGCTACCCTCATAAGCCAATAGAGATCGCCGTTAATGCAACTGGGGAATGATTCATCCACCTCAATCACAGGGAGGAATTCTTCGTTGGTTACCAGGACTTTATCTTCGTGGTAGAGAATACAGGCTAAGTATATGCCCCTAGAATAACCAATTTAGTGAGTACAGTGTAGAGATCAAGCTGACTTTATGGGACCTTTTTAAGTTCTTTTGAAATTTGCTGGCGGCCGTAAAAAGCTGCTTAATTGTGGTCTTTTTCCTTTGAGCTCTTCTTTGGGGGTTTGGGCCTGCCGATTCGAGCATTTCAGTCGAGGGTCGAAACTGTCTCACTTCCTCTATTAATTGATCTAAATGCTGGTTGCTTTCAGTGAATCTAATAAAGAGATTTTTTGTGCAAAAGTTTCCCTTTATACTTTTTTTTGATACCTACCTAGGATCTCTCCGCTCTATATCTCTCCAAGTGGACGGAACTACCGATGACGGAGTACAAGTTCTGAACATCCCATACCCCTTGAGATTCCCGCAACAAGCCCTGAAGTAGTACCTCCTGCCTTGAGTCAATTCGATTTGGCATCGCAAGTCAGACATATCGGTCAGCTCCTCATGGCCGGAAATTATGGAAAAATCCGAGCGAGTAGACCATTGCACTGTAAATAGAAACACCCCCCTGACAATAATCCTGCCAACAGTTTATTACCCTAAACAGCTTCCAGCAGCCGTTTATTTTACACAATACCCTCGGCGTTATTACCTTTATTTACGGCAAGGAAACTTTAAAAATTTACGAGCAAAAGACGTGCATGACAATAAAGAAAGCAATTTCCCCCCTTTAAACGACCCCCTTAATGCAAATTTCCGCATACACTGCGAGGTGGATTGAATGTAAATGGGGCGTTTGGTTTTTTAGGATAATTTTTGGGATGTAGATAAATAATGGGTTGCATGCATAAGAAGTTCGTGGTATTTGCGGATGCTTCAGGGATTTACTTCTCAAGCCAATGTTTCGTTGATGAACACATATGAAGTAGATATTTGAAGCATTAGTAGCAACGAATTTTTACGCATACGGCTCAATATTCGAAATGAAATGAAGCTCATATAACTCATATTTTATAAAATCCTGCAGAATAGGATTGATCCAATATGAAAAAAGTCAATAAAAAAATGACTTTAAATTACTTAAAATTCGGCATTTTTTAATGTTTATTTAGCATTGACCTACACCCTTTTTTATATAATTTTTTTTCCGGAATACTTCGATGTATTCTAAAAATTTGCGTCGGCTGGATATGTATAGCCTGAACATTAAAGTTGATTTGACGCAGGCGAAACCCGAAAATTCGAATTGACGTTATCAGAAAATTCGGATTGACGTAATAGAACAATTCGGGTTGACGTAATAAGACAATTCGGGTTGACGTAATGGGAGAATTCGAGTTGACATAATCGGCAAATTCGGGTTAAAATAATCCGAAAATTCGAGCTGGTTTGACATAATCGCAAAGCAGCTTCCAGCACTGTTTATTTTTCGAGCGAAACACGTGCATGACTCGCAAGAAATTTCCACCTTTAAAGGATTCCCTTAAGGCAACTTTACTCATATGCAGACAAGGAGACTTGAATACAAATAATGGTTCCGGTTCTAGGTAAATAATGGTTTCTGAATAAATTGTTATATCCAGGAAAGTAGCGTTTAAAATAACATACAAGCTTACATGAGACCTTCATTTCAAAGGGCTTGATCTTGTATGAGGGCATCTTGGGTGTTGTACACTTGAATTGAATGATTGATGAAATTGAAGCAAACACTGTGTAGATGTAATAATAGAGGAGAATTTTTGATAAAATGCCGTCAAGATAAAGTCATAATATTCGCAGATAAACATGCTTATACTTGATTCTTGGTAGTCAATTTTGATACTAATTAGCTTACATAGATCATTAATAAATTCACGCGAATCTGATAAGGCGATTACAGAGTATTAAATGCTTATTACAAAGGTGTAATATGTTTTCGGTTCGTGTAACGTTGGGGTAGATCAGGTAGGGAAGATCTTTCTACCGGAAAATGTGCAGGATTCGATTAAAAATTAGGAAAAGCTTTGGTTCATCACTCAGATAACCAAACCCAGCTTTCTTTGTTCGCAAATCTCCAAAGTAAAGCCTCGAGAAAAAGTCATGAAATTTTCGCAAAGCAATTAATTTTCCCCCTTGCAGCATATTCAGCTCGGAGCTCCTATCTCGAATTCTCCTTCGCAGTTTCGGCATTCACTTTTTCCAAATATTAGCTCTCCCTGTTTAACTTCCATCAAAAATATGACTGGAAAATCATAACAAGAAGAATTAAGCCCCGCACGAATCGTAAACAGGCCAGACCTTAATAACTCCCGAGCTCCAAAGGGCAGATTTTTACCAAATTAAATTTGTCTCGATTCAAAAAGGGAATGGAAACATCACTGAACGTACCTAGAAACTTTGTGGTTATAGGCGAGTCTTGGCAAGCGGGCTCTGCTAATCTAATGGTCACTACGTTCTTCCCAGTAATATCAGCCGCGACCAGGGATGGTACATCGGGGGGTCGGGCCTGAGTGAAGCCCAGCACGAGTCTTTTAAGGGTTTTCGCTTTCCGGCTCCATGCCACTGCCTGCTTTTCCGTATCCCCGCCCGCACAACCTGAAAATTCAGGCCAAAAACTGCAAAAAATGTTAAATCTACACGAGAAAAACTTGTAATTACGAGCATTTAAGTCGACTGCTTAAAACCGTTCAATGCGTGGGCTTGGTGTGTATGTGTATACCTAATTTTGCCCACGTTGGTTCTTTTTACGTGGTTGGTTCAATGCCGTTTCATGGTATACAGGGAGGTCACAGAAAGTGCTTTGATGAATGATGTGATGATACCTCGGAAAAATCACAATTTGCAGCGCAGTTGTGATGTTGGGGAAGCCCTCAACCTCTTGGACTTTAAGTCATAGAAGCACATGGCGACGCCGCGTTTAGCGTTTGTGTTCGAAATACTGATATCAACGATCATTGACACAAATGAATAACCAACACTGACTCAACAATCAACTTAAACCGAAAATTTGAATTCACACCATATATCCGAAACTTCGTGTGCGAAAATCAATTTAAAATATCTTAAAAATGACCTCAAAATCTCCGAAATTAACAAATGGTGTGTTGAGAATCTATTAAATGTCAATTTTCTGGCACTTACCCGTCATTGAAGAAGAAGACCCGGCGCTGAGCATACTGGAGAAGGAAGCTCTGGTGTTTAGACCGACTAGAGGCTCATCCAGCAGCCCCCCGAGCTCTTGAAGGCGCATCTCGGCTTCGCAGAGAATTTGCCTTAAATGGGATCCCAGTTTTTCCGGCGTAGAAACTAGAAACGAGATTTTAAGCATCAAGACAAAATGAAACTTCTTCAAATTTTTAACAAAAAATGTTAGAAAAAATCATGCGACGTTTGACATTTATCATCGTTTGTAGTGACATTAAGTGTTTAGATTAAACAAATGAACGTTGCTGCGTTGCCATTTTATAAAATTCACGTAACAAAGTCAGAAACATTTTTTTTTCATCAATTTGTTCATTTTTCCAGCTACATTTTTTCAGTTCATCGCACACGAATCGCTTTTTTGCAGTAATTTAATTCTAATTATCCCCAAATGACTCTCTAGACCCCAAAAATTCAATTCGAACACTGTTATCTGGCATCTAATTATATCTGAGGCAACATGGGCATTTTGTTTTAATAATTTCACTCGCGAGAATCCCCAATTTATGTGAATCACTGTTGTGGCTTTTTCGAATCATTTTAATTAAAATGTTAATTCGAGTCGGTTATTAGTAAATAAACTGCGAGCAGGAAGGGAATTTTCACTTAAATTGGAAGTTTCCAAGTTTGAAATTGAATTTGACTAGAACACGAAGTTGCTTGGGTGGTTATTACACAAGAAAAGAGAATTTCATTATGAACACAAATCGTACGTAAAAGATTTCTTACATTGATTTCCATCTTTGGCCCCAAAAGAGGTGAGCATTTTGGCCATCGACCGGTTATTGCTTAGAACAGCAATATCCAACGGCGACAGCAGATCCGAATTTATGCTGTAACGCAAGAAAACTTTGCATTAAAAGTATCAAATATCCTTCAGTCTCCGAAACAAAGTTTCGCATTATTACATATAACTAAAACAATAATTAACAAAATCCCAAAATCCCACGTTATCCGGGGATATCATTATTTTCAGTATAGTGAAATAAGGGCAAGTTTATCGGAAATGGAGACCGACATGCACTATCCGATGTACTTGAACTTCGCAACTTCCAAACACTCCCTAGATAAGTGTTTCCGGCGGCATATTTTGCTTCAAAGTTTCGTTTGAAGTGCCTTAGAGACCTCGTAGATAATCGATATATAATAAAGTTGCTTTATAAACAAGTCGTTAAGAGCACTTTAAAGGAGAAAATAGTAGCGACCTTGAGTAAATGTGCAAAGAGGGCAAGAAAAAAATTATTTCGTCCACGGTCTTATAGAAATGTGCCTATTGTATGCATTGCATCCTCGACCTCACAGAAGTCTAATAACACTTCTGGGTGAAATTTTACTACTCTTTTAAGACATAACGAAACAAAGTTAATTTCGACTCAATGCCCTCCACAACAATCGTAACAAAACTCTGATTTCCAGGGGTGTCAGACTTGAATCCAATTAAACTCAGGCAAAAGTAACCCCCAATGAAATTATACAATTATCGCCACATTCCGCGTGATCCCCTTTGTTGGATTCTCTAATTAACCTCGTTTCCTGAGTATACATAGAGTAGGATAAAAGACACGGGGCTATTGTTGCGACTGGAACAAGGTTTATTTCCCCTTTTTGACGAGTGGATAACGAGTTCGACCTTCTAGCTTGCGTCTGCCTGAAATTGAGATCGTAACTTTTCGAAGCGATTCTTTCAAATTCTCCTTCGAGTGAGGTTCATTTAATACATATATGACATAAATGTGCTTTCTATTCACCCCCCCCCCTCAATCGATGGAGAAGAGTTCATGCGGAAATACGAGGAATTTCAAATGTGGACACTGAATTCCTTTTAGTTTTGTGAGTTTATTGGAATGTAGGACATTTGAAATAAGTTTTCTTTAGCGTAAATTTAATCTGAGTATTCAGCAGATTTGAAAAGAGATTACAAAATATTGCTATTCTCCGAGTAATCGATTGACATATGGACAAAATGGTGAGTTAATTTGAAGCATTTCTGGACAAATGGCGAATTACTGATCACTTAAGACTCAAATAAGTTTCTTACCTATTAACATCTGCGTCCGTCGATTCCAGTATTGTTTTGGCCTTTTCTAAATGTCCGCATTCGATTGCCGAAAACAGAGCTGCAACAAACAAAATTACAACTTTAGAAAAACTCTCTTACTGGGCGTGGTCTCGTATTACATGTGTGCGAAGGTGACGCAGATTAGATTGTCTTGATTCGGAATTATCGGAAAACGAGTTCCCTCGAAAAGTTTCAACGAAATTAGGCGAAAGTTACTAGTAGGAACATCACGTTTTTTCTTGGATATATAAGACGGACAAGTTGAAGAGATTCGCCATTTCTTCATAGGTTTTTGAAAGCTCATGTCCTACAGAGTTTTGCGTGTTTAATCCAAAACTTTCCTCTTCCGGAAAGCCAACTTGTTTGCACTGCTCTTCAGATCTGAGCTAAAGTTTTTAATCCCATTGAAAGGGATGAATTCCCTCTCATGGGAGATAAGTTGTCGTTAACGTTAAAGCGATAAGTGCCACGTTGTCCTCCTGATTTTAGCATGCAAGTTCTCATAGCAAATATCTTATTTGTTTTCCAAGATATGGCCTTAAATTACGTCTCTCGGGGACTTGGAAAAGTGGCCTTATTGACCAGAAAAGCCCGACGACTAAAAATACTGTCTACTTCGATAAGAGTTGCTGAAACTTCAGAAACTCGAATGTGTCTAGAATAGTTTTTCGAAAGTTTCAGCAATGAAACATTTGATCAAATTTGAAACTCTGTGGATAAACGTTGGAGGAGTATTAAGAGGTTCTCTTGTTTGTGTTTTAAATAGCGGAGTAGGATACAAAGGCTTTAAATGGACGAGTGCGTTGGCTGAAGCACGTGGGAAACTGGAGATTATTACATTACTCTGCGTATCTTTTTATCTTACCGTGCAAATGTATATTAATCCTGGCGAGTTTTTCCAGCTTCTGTTGCATGAGTTTAGCCTCCTTTTTGCTCGGTTTGTGAGTGGGAGGTGGGAGCCCCCTCGCCAGGGGGATGCTCGCCACCTCCATCTCAAGGTCGCCCGAAAGGGTGGGGAATTCTGTTGGAAATAAAACAAAAAGAAAATAAACAGAAAATAAAACAAACAAAAATGAAAATTAAAAAAATCAAACCTTTTTCCAGTAGCTACTAAAAGTCAACTTTATTTATATTTATTGCTGCGATTTAAAACAGATTTTTTGAATTTTATTTGGGAATTGTGCTATAAATTATTTAGACCCCAAACGAATCTACATAAAATCGCCTTTTATTTATTTAAATGGATTTACATAAACTGCTACCGGATTTTCATTGCATCGTACATTATTCTGTGAACAATAAAAAAATGTTGACATGAAATTACTTTCAGGTTCGGACCATTATTTCTCATGGTATAATGGATTTCAATGATAAATGTCCTAACAACCCAAAATCGGATAATTAATTACAGGCTGTTTTGTCTTCTCGTTGTTTAAGTAGCTATTTTTATGCATGTGGAGAATGCCGTTATAAATTTATCTAATTTGAGCTAACCTGATGAGACTATACTCATGGTAACTGCAGTTACTACACTCACTCCTTTGTGCACCAAATCAATAAAAGATCTGTAGACTTTGGAAAACACCATTTTATTTAAACACATCTGGAGTTACGGCTGTAGAACTGATTAACTTGCGAGAAAAAGTCAGATAAACTTACACATCAGCATCAATCTATGTGAATAGCAATAGCAAACATACCATGGTTTCTGAAGGGATACCTAACATTCCAAATAAAAACTTGTCATGTTTATATATTTTTTTTGTTTGTTTATTTACTGTGAATCTCGGTGCTTGAGTGAAAATTCGTCGTTTCTTTGGATAAAAAAAGTTACAAAAGGAGTGATGGTAAATTTCTTTCCATCACAAAAAAATTTCTATCAAAAGAAACCACTCCCCCACATGGACACGCCCCTACTAAATAGAATACAACAGGAGGCGTGGCTTGATCATAGCCTCAACCAATCAGGGCGATGAGCGTAAAATATGGAGGTGGGCCTGACAAATCAGGAAAAATTACGCTCTGTGATGGGGAGATAATTTCTCTAGGTATTTCATACAATCGAAGGTATCATTGCCTTAGTATTGGAAGAGGCGTGGTCCTCTTTCTTATTCATTTTTTGGATTGTCTGGATCAAATTAAAGAAATATTGTAAAATGAGAAAGGATAAAGGTATTGAAGAATTGTTCCTATTTAAAGAAACTGAAAATTCTATTATATATACAGGGTGGTATTTGAAACAAACAAGGTTCAAGAGTTTTGGCTTGACAGTAAAATTTGGTAATAACCACAACAAAATTCATCGCATGTCAAGAATACTGGAAAAATTCTCCTGGTCTTAGATCTCTACCATCAGGTTACCTGAACAATACCAAGAAAGTTAGAAGTTTAGCTCACTTAACATTTACATTACCATAGAAAATTGTATGGGCAATATAGAAGGACACTGAAGACATTGCTGATACTCCCTTATAAAATAGTCCCAAAAGGGAATGGTACACGTTGGTAACCACCATGCTGCTTAGCCTAAACAAAAACATCACAGATTCACGTTTTCACATCCCGGATGGGTTCAACCTTCTAACAAAAGCACCGGAGATGAAGGTACGACGCGTCTACGATCTAAATGAGGTTCGCCATTACCGAGCTTGCACTGATGCCATTTAATTCACGGTATAACAACAACGCGATTTTAATTTGTAATATACCCTATTAAGCTTTTTAATGTGGACCATTAAGGTGTATCTGTATTCAAATGAAAGCCCGCGATAATTGCCCACACACACTATTCGGAGCAGTGGAGGCCAACCATCTCATTTCGACAACATGTTTGTGAATTTGAGGAAGAATTGGATGTTTGGATTGAATTATTGAAAGAATGAGAGAAAGATACATTGAAGACTTGGAAATGTCGTATATTTTAGAGTCTGTCTTGTGCCTCACTTAGATACCTGCCGTACCCCGATTATTTCATCTATGTAGTAGTTGGATTTGCATTTGCATTTTTTAATGGAAAATAAAGCACAATGGGGATGTGAGCTAAAGGCGAGAAACTGATCTTTACTGTCGTCAAGAAAAGGTCAAAGGAAGTGTACAGGGTTCCTTCGCCAGATCGTCAAGGAATATTGAGGTTTCCTGTATATCTTACATTTTTAAAGCAGGAAAGAAGCTACAAAATTTGCTTTATCTCCAAATCAAATTTGCTTAAAATTCCACTTTCCACAACTTTTTTTTACGCAATAATTCAAACTATTTCCATGGCAATAGACCATAAAATCGACAGCCACACAAAACCCATACGGGTATAATATTTCTAAACCCCCTTTAGATCATATCTAGCTCTATGGCCTGCCAATATTGAGTATGGACCTCATGCGCAACTGATTTGTGATTTGTGACTTCATATCAGAAAAATGAAAACAATCTCCCAGCAACACGCGATATTGGACAGAATGATGGATGCTGCCATTATTCAAATGAAATGATTCTAACAGCAAAAAGTATCTAGATTCAGAGTGCGGAGGGAATTTCGAACCAATTCGTAATCTCTTTGCATATTAAACAGCAGTAATTGGGTGGGTGTGAATGTCGCAAGTTTCTTCGTAAATATAGTGTTAACACACCCACCTGGACCTGGTCTACTTGTGTGCAGAACTAGCGATATGGGCGTATGATGAACAGCTTATTACGATCATCGGGCAAATTACGTTTTTTTTTACCAGCGCACCCATATTTATTGTTAGTAGAGCTTATAAGCTATTAATGACGATGTTTTTCTAATTTAATTGATTCTGGCAGTAGTAGTGAATGATTAATTTCTGGGATTAATTAAGTTTGTTTGAATTGAATACCTAATGGATAAAGTAATGAGAAATGGAAAATAATCCGAAATAATAATTTTCATCAATAAGCTTCTTCACAGTCGTTAGCGCAGACTAATTGACTCTTTTCGCAGCTCAGTGGCATACACTGGCCAATCAAAATATTGTGACGTCACTGGAAATTCGGACACACGCTAACTGGTCTCAGTACTAAATTCCGATTATTTTTTAGAAGTAAAATTCAACGTTCAATTTATTGTAGAAAATCGGTGAAAGAGGAGTACGTTAAGCAAACAATAGTACCACTTTTACTTTCCTTCTTCACACTCGACTAATTAATTTATAGAAATTGTTGCGAATCACACATTTGCTTTTCCCATTCAATTCAAACAAACATTAATTCCCCTGAAGTAGATATAACACTCAGTATGAGCATTATTAGTTTTTATATTGTTTAATAGCCAAGTTAAACAAAGATATCGGAGTATAAAGGTCTGCAGAATAATTTCCTGGGCTATTCAAAAATTGATAAATGATTTGCCATTGCCACTGATTTTGTCATTCAATCTCAAAATCAGTTATTCAAAAATTGATAAATTAAATTTAAGGTCAGATGTACTATTGATATTTTACAAATTTTATTTTTAAGATTTAAAAATTATATTTATATCTTGACAATATGGCGGAGACAATTTATCGCATTTGACTTTAAAACGTTGCACGAAAACCGTTTGTAGCAAAATTGGATATCTAGGGCATACATCAGCGGACCAAAATCACACGTGCTGACCACATTACTTATTCAAAACATTATAAACTTACCTGACCATTAACTCCACTGATATTGTGTACCAAATACTCATAAAGCCAAGTTAAACACAAGCAAATTTCGGGTGCAGCAGCACATACTGCATCTGCAGTAAACATTATACGGTATTAATGGCACCCTAGCTAACAGGAAAATTGCAAATTGCCTCTTCTAATTAATGTGAGCGACCTTAAGACGCTTCATCATGAAGGATGAACCTTAAATTGGGTTATAATGATGCAGGGGGCTTCGAATTGAGGCATTCGCCCCTAATAGGTTTATCGATGCAATAATTCCAGAATATCGGGAAGAGTACGTTAGCTCATTTGTGTTTCCGTACGTAATTCAGTTCTTTATGTCGGGGCCAGGGTTAAATCGTTCTCAGGAAGGGAAAACCGTCAGATTGATCGCTATATTAGGGCTCGTGTTTCTAATATGTCTGGAAAAGTAGGCAAGAGATAAGTGGGTGTTACGTGAGGTCGTTAGAAAAATTGAATAGTTCAGTTGAAGGAGTTAAGTGGTTTTGCTGATGAAATTATTATTTACCATATTGTCAGGAAAACGCTTCACCTTCCTCTTAGTGGCACGGACCACAGCATTTAAAATCTCCAATTTTACGTAAGAAGCTATGTGAACAAAGCCCGATTTAATCGCTCGCGTTTTCCGGTAATATTGCTGAGATTTGCATGATATTATCCGGGGATTTGAAGCGGAGCTGAGCGGAGAGAAACCGCCCCCATCTGCTGCTTATCGATACTTTCCCGGTATTATAAAAGTTTATTATTCAAAAGTATCTGAATTATAAATGGACAGGGATTGTGGAAGAGTGACATGAAGGCACAAAGGAGACAGATTTGTATACGCTTTATCGCCCTCAAAACGTCATAATTGAAGGTGCGAAGAACCATTTGAAGACACTCGAAGTTCCGCGTTTTATATTGCACATTCACCTTTTCATTGCTTCATCTGTGAACTATTGTAATAAGTTCACAAGAAAGACACAGGAACGTTAACTAGAGCGAATCTTCCGTGTCCAATTATTATTTATACACATATGCGCTGCTTTCCAAGAATAATCATACTTCATTTCCTGTATGTTTGGTATTCGGTGTTATTATACACACGAACGATTACGCTTAAGTGCACTTCGTTGATACGCAATGACCGAATTATGCCAGAAAAAAAGAAAAATCGGAAGTAGCGGCAACTCTGTAATTTAATTTCGCCTCAGTCTCCTTTTGAAAACAAAACAGCAACGCGATGTTGCCATTTTGAAAACTTGTAGAAATTGTAGAGAGCTTTCAAAATCTGCCAAGCATATTCTTGAATTTAATTTTAATACAAATTATGGAATTTTCCCTTTGTAATTCAATCTCAAACCTCTATCTATTTCAACTCAAAGCAACTAATTCGAGTTTCGACCAAGGCGTTGGGAGACTAATTCAGAAGTTTCGGCAGTCGAAACCATTATAATTCGGCGGTTAGCTGGCAGTGTCTCGTTGTTTACCCAATAAATTTGAAGCAGAATTTGTTGTTGCTGGTGTAAACCGAGCTAATTATTGTTATTTGAGTGTCTAAGTTTGCGCGTGTCAACTGCAAACGTGGGAATTGTTTAATTTCATACAAAAGTGAGTTTATTATTGCAAGCGTAAGTCGACTATAGAGAAAGTGAGAGATTTAATAGAGGTTTGTGGGAATTGACGCAGTTCAGAAGTTTGTTTACACGAAATATGTAAATGTGGGTGATTTGCAGAAGGGAATACAGTTTGGGAGAAATGTCGCTTCGCACAGTGTAAAATTTCAATCACAATTTCCAATAGTTTCCGAAAGTGTGTGGGGAAATGCATACCGACGAATCGAAGGCGTAACCTACTTCTTGCAGCTTTCCAAATGCCAACTTTAAATTAAATAGTTAAAATTTGTTGCCACTGAAGAGGAATTTGTCGAGCATTTAACAAAATAAATAAATGAATTTTGCCTGAGCAGCATTTTTTTTAATACATTTTCTGCTTTTCCGATACGTGTTCTCAATTTTATTACGATTTTTTTTCAGGTTTTCTGCATCGTCCTATCTTTTATTACATTTTTTTAATTTCCACACTCGCACACATTTCCTGATATTTTCTCATATTTTACAGCATTTTCTAGTATTCCGTAAAATTTTCAGAAACCAAAAAGTGAGTTACGCTCACGATTTTAAAGGTAATCTCTGATTAAAGAAAAAAAAACGTATCAGTTCCATAAAATTGAAATGACGGACGTACTGGCGATCTACTATTATAGAATATTAGTTAATTTAATCTACAACGAAACATATCAATTTTTGGTATATTCGGAAAAATCACATATGATATGTCCATGGTTTTTATAGGACTTATAGGTGATTTATTCTTTAGTTGAAAAAAAAATTGCAACTTGAAAGTAAAATCAGAGACGTACTGGAGATCTACTGAAATATTGGAGAATTTAATCCACAACAACATATGAATTTTAGTGACATTTCTGGAAAATCGAATATGAGACGCTTATTGTTTTTTTAGAGGACTCAATTTTTATGTTTTTTTTTTTAAATTGATGGAACAAAATTAAATCCTAACGAGCTCAGTAGTTTACTTGCGTTGGAAACCATTTACTGAAATATCGGTGAAATAAAGCTACAGTACAACAATTTTTGGAAAATTCCTAATAAGAAAAATGAATGTAATTCTCACATTGCACGTGTTTGATATACACGGAATACCAAAAGTCCCGCATAAATTCTTAAAAATTGAAGAAAATACTTTTCATGAAAATGTCGGAACGCGTTAAATATTGTTCTTAGTTGTGCATTTTTTTAAGTAACACATGTATACAGTATGAAATGTGTTCAGAATTTCTCGAAGAGTTCAAAAATGTCATAATATACACGGGGTTCCATAAGAAAAAAATGAAAAAGTACATTTATCTACTACATGGGTAACCCTGTATACATGTCAGTTACGTAAAATATACACAACTAAAAATAATATTTGACTTGTTTCAGCGTTTTCATGAAAAATATTTCTTTCAATGTTTAACCAATTTATGCGGGACTTTTGGTCCTCTCTGTGTATTTAACTAATCTGTACAACATTCCATCGGCGCTTTACCCCTCGATTCAATCCTACGATCATCATTTTCCCCAATTGAATTAACGTTACTCTTCATATTTTCACGCTTCTTGGTTGACAAATTTATCCTAAAGGTTTTTTCTTTACCGAACGAGCGTTTCTTCTCTTTTAACAATGTGATCATTCTCTGACTCATCGAATACCGCAGGATTTTCGATACGAGACGCGTTTGCTACCCAGTCAGCACTATCGGAAATCCGGCAGTATTATTACGCAAATCCCCAGCGTTATGTATGAAAATTGTTCGGGATTAAAGGGTAAGTTTTTTACTATTTTCATATCCGTTGCAGGGAATTTATAGCAGTTTTCTGGAAGCGCATATCAAGTGGGGAAATTCACTTAATACCAGAGCATTCTATGAATTAGCATTACAGGAAGAAAACACCGAAACTATGGCTTTTTCAGGATATCTCTGACAAAACGCAGCGGTGCACAAACGATATTTCGTTCAACTTTCATTTTGAGTCACTTCCTTAACTCGAAACTCCCAAATTCCCTAACTTACTCATAGTTTCATCATCGGACAGCGACGAATTCCTCCTCGTGATCCTCTTTCGTCTCCCGGTAATGGACAGCCTCAAGGCATTCCTCTGAAACCCGCTATTCCTGTAATCATACTTAAAGTCGCTGAACTTCGCATGCTGCAGACACTTTTCACTATGAATCCTCTTCAAGTTCTCTTTCTCCATAAGGGGAATTTGCAGCAATTGAGCGGCTTTGGGAGCCACTACCTCTGGCGGAGTGGTCACCTTCAGGTGTCCATCCAAAAGATCCCTTTTGCTTTTATTGAATTTCTCTACCTTTCTGAACGGTTTCCCGTTCTTAACCATGGGAGTCTTGAGGATGGTCTCCACTGGCGGATTTAGGTGGAAGTGGTAATACTCCGGAAGACTGGTCATTGAGGGGGTTTTATTGAGCAGGTCCCTAACCGGGGAGGAATTGGTGCTCAAAAACTTGGCCCCTATCGACTTGATAGATGCCCTGACCGATTTTGAACGCTTCAAATTGACGATTTTACGTCTCTCCGTGACGAGATCTGCCATTTTGTGCCTCTTCTTGCCCGGGGTACTTTTTACCTTACCCATTTACACTGGGTGTTTTGGAGAGATCACCGACACTGGTTTGGTTTCATACGAAGGCATGCAGTGGGCTGGAGCACTGATAAAACTCGCTGGGCTGATACTCTGTATTGTTTGTTGATAATTAATTAGGTTACAGTATTTGCCCAGGCCGCTGATAGTTTATTATTGATGACAATTTATTGCACAATATTTGCTTAATAAAAAGAGGAAAATTGGTGACGAATTGTGATTATTAGTCCTTATCTCTTCGCGTAGGTAAAGGCTCACTTGCTGAGGCTTTGCACTGGAGACACCGAGGAAACTCTTTGACACATCGCACGTCTTATCACAAAGTTGGGAAATTCAAACAAACTTTTAACGTTCGTAAATAAATGGCGTCATTTCGCGTCCGTGGTAAAACCGGCACTTTTCTATGGTAGTTGTTCACGCACAGCTGGTCGTAGTCGGCCTGCCTGCTGTAATAGCCTTCTGTAGTGTAAAATTCTTTGTAACGACGTATACAGGGTCGGAGCGGTCCATCTGCTGCACGAAGAGGGGTCTTAATGCATGCCAGCGACGTCCGTGTGGGGCTGAGGCTCCCTCAAGGGGAACCAAGCGGGTTGAAAAATACGAGTGCAGAGGCACCATTTAATGATTGCTCAAAAACTGCCCCCTCGAACATTATTTTTCCCATTTAACACCCATGAAAACGATGTTGCGTTGTGATTATTCAGAAACCTTGAGGGGGTGGTTTTTGTCTTCTAACAATTTGCAATGGTCCGGTCCTGTTTTATAGGGACCCTGTCTCATCTTTGAATGGCTTTCAGACAAGTATAAGTGAATTCTGTTATTCTGTATAAATTACCTTATATAGGGGCCATTTGAAAACAACTGAAAATGGATTTGCTTTGGCCTATTTTCATTGGACTAAATACACCTGAGTGCAGCATTAATCTAAAGAATCTGAGTTCAAAGAGACCTTCACGCGCTTATTTGGTATTTTTAAAGAATTTGTTGCCAACGACAACGTTTCGGTGCCTCCAAGGAATTTATTTCGGTCGCTACTGTGCCTACAAAACCAATTTCTCCCCCTTTTTTATGGAGTTTACTGCTAATTAATTACCGTAATATCTCTAAGGAATTCTGCTGCTGATGGCCGTCCAATTGCCAATTGCTCCTCTTCTTCACGAAGCCAAAAGTCAATTTTCCCCTGGAGCGAAATCAATTATTCAAATTCGGACCCTGTCCTAATTTGTCTTAGTCTAATTCGAGCCTCCCCCTTTGTTGTGTTTCGAGGTTGGCGCTGAAAGGACTGGAGTAAACCGCACGGGCATCAAGCTTCTCGCCTCCAGAAAAATACACCAACTTTGGATAATGAACAAATGGAGGGCTTATTCCTCATTCCTGAGATTTTAACTGTTTAACTGAACAAGGGGCAGCGGAAGAAACTCAATTTAACTTTTAACCAAGTTGAGATTTAACTTTTAACCGACTTGAGAAAGTTAAGGATCTAAGTTGCTGGTCAGTTTATTTCTGTCCTTTTCAATAAAATTCTTCGCGTAAACACACGTATGGGCAATTTGCGATGGAATGCTGGGAAGGGGGTTTGCAGACTACTAAAATTGGCTCTTAGGGGCTAAGGCTTAGCGCGTGTTTGCGATTTTCTGTCGTGCGGTCGTTTAGCTGTAAAAACGGCACATTTTTAAACATAGATGCGCGCATTTACGATTAAAAAGCTGCAGCTCACTCTATTTTTTTACGGCTCGATTGTCGCAAGTTAAAATTAAACGTTTATGACGTGCGTTTTAAAAAAATGTTCGATTAAAAGTGGGCTTTGGAATTATTTGACACCGAGCCCGTATGTCTTTGATATGTTCTTCTACATAATCTCGAACATAAGAAAATAATCCTAATCTCACTTAAATACGACTCTGATTATCTTTATTATTGATTGTATTCTATTAGAAATGGCCTTTTTTAAGACTTAAACTTTAAACCAATTGCAATATCTCAGTCTCTTTTCATAAATCCGGGGGCTGCAGTTCCTGAAACACTTGCACCTTATATGGGTATAATCCCAGATTTTTTAAATTTTTTTAATTAAACGACAAGTGCTGGGCGACACATCCACTTGTTGAGAAAGTGTGAGTAAAGATTGTCATCCACTATTCGCCTTACATTTTCGACAAGCTCTGGAATTCGTTTAGTCGGTCTACCACATCCCTATTTCTTTTGACTGCCAGTTTAACGAAACAATTTCACAACCTAATTTAAAGTGTCGCGAAATTATATTTTCCACACTGCAGTGTGGGGAAATTTTTCATGAAACTTTTGACGATAGGGTTGAATTGCAATGGCCCATTCTCCGTTTATGAACTGTCCATTCCGAAAATAAAACTCGACCATAAAGGCTTTTTGTCTGAATATAAACACCATTTTTAGCATTCAGAAAACTTAACTAACCAACACATAAGTTTGTGGAGCCTTGAAAAAGACCAGTTTTAATAAAATCCAACAAATCGTAAAGGTAAACGGAGTCGTATTTAAGTGGGGTTAGGTTTATTTGTTTATATTCGAGATTACGTTGATCGCATCAAAGACATACGGCTTCAGTGTCAAATTATTCCAAAGCCTGCTTGAGCGGATTTTTTCTAAAGTGCACGGTACTGCCATAGGCCCGCACGCATTTGCTGTTTTTCAATCGCGGCTTTAACATTTTTTGGTGCCTTGGCAGCCAAAGTGAGTTTAGATTTGAATTTCAACTACAGGACAATAATACTGTCGGAACACCCGAATTTAATTTTGGACGTTATCGACAGTGAACATTTAATACTAGCGGTAAAAAACAGACTTGCACTTTACAATAAAAAATTAAAGGGACAAACGTTCTTCTGCTGCTTCTCTCCATTTAATGTTTTGGGAATTAAACTGGAAGAATTTTCGAGCATACTGTGTTAACTCGTGATGAAGTTTGTCAAACTGCCCTTTTAGCAATTTGCTGCTCACACTTGGATTCACCTAACAGCGCGTTTGCTTTTTTTCCAGTAGTGAAGAGCAAGTGCGATTACATCACCTACCTCTTCGAATTCCATTTTACTCTTATGGTGCGACAAAAAAATCGCAAGTGCGCTTATAAGTTTTTGCTTCTATACGATCTTCGATTACGACTTTTCAGTCGCACAACAAAAAATCGCAAGTACGCGCTAATCCAACCCATAAGAGAGTTCATTTCTTGAAACTGGCCCTGAAGCGGAAAGGCATCCTGGAAACTATCTCCAGGGAAAACAGTGAAATTCGCCTCTATGGGGTTTGAAGACACGAAAAGTTCAGGGCAGCGAGGAAAATTGTTTGGCTAGACTGGGTTCTGGAACGCATAGCCGGACAGAATGCCAGCCGAGGGAACGGCCTACTTTGCCACATACACTCGGTCAAGTTACCTCTATTTGATAGCTAAGTGCATGTAGCATTTACGATAGTCAACCAACCATGAACCGATAGGGATCATTATACAGGACCTTTTAACTAAATATACCTTTTGGGCGGGTAATAATGCAAAGAACATAATCCTAAGTTAGGTCATTTCATTTAAACACAGTCATCATTCCTTTCAACTTATTTATGTATTTCTCTGATTATTGCTAACTGCCAAGAACGAAGTAAAATAAAACAGAACATTTCCTTGGAGACTTCCCCCGACGTGCCGGGTCAAAGCAAATTTTACTAGACGAAAACGCCAACAAAAGCCTTATAAAAGTCTCGAAGAGCTCCAATTTTCTGTAATAGAAGAGCAAATTCCTCGACGGAATTTAATCAGTTATGCAAATTCGAACTCTACGGTAACTTAATTCCCAGTTTCGATGTTTGTGTCTACCGCCAGGAATAAATTCCATTGATTACCTACCGTTTGGGAAGCCCCGGCGCTAATTGGGTATACATGTAAATGAAAGCTTCCCAAGTAGACGTTTTTGTTTCAATGCATCGTTTACTTGTTCCGGAGTCTACAAGTGCACCAACAAAAATATGTGCACTTAACAGTGTGCCCTAAATTGGTTCTACATGTATGGGCGTCTCGACTATCATAAGAGATGGTTCTCGAAGAGAAACTCGTGTTTCGTCGTTTTCCGGAAAAATGGAAAGAAGCGAAACGCTGTATTTTTAACTTTCTGGACGGGGCTGAAAGAAATCTTGAAGGTCAAACCTTACTAAGGCACTCAATATACACATCATTAACGACTTTAATTACTAATTATATTACTAATAAGTTATATAATAATGTGCTAAATTAATTACTTAATAATAAAAAATTACGTAGAGTGCCATGACGAATCGAAAATAACTCTATAGTCATCTATTTCCGCGTTCTATATGGTGACGCCATATGGGCTCCATCTTGAATTTTTGAAAAATCTTTTCAGCGATAAACTAGTGGACATCATAGCAGGCTTTGAACGGTTTCGTCTGCCATGATGCAAAACGAAAGATAGCTAGTACTGTCAGTGTCAAACTTCCCTTGCGAGTGAAATGCAAGATGGTGCGTTTCGCGCAGTAGCGGCACGTTTGCCGTATCGAAATAACGAACTTCATTCCGTGTTTGATTAATTACTGTATATTGTAAGTAATCGACCATTCGTACCAAATCCATAATTCTTTCAGTTTTCCTAATGGAATCAACAACCTGAAGGGTAGTTTAGATGCATAACCGCCTACATACGTACGGTTGATTCCTTTAGGGAAATTGCTGCTTGGCTGCAATTGATTTTTTGTTTGTGCTTACGTTAAAAATGCAACATTTCACATTTTCCTATTTTTCTGGAAAACAGTAAAACCTGCAGCAGTTTCCAAACCAGATTTGAGTTCTCCATAAAATTCTCTAAGGCTTTCTCTCTTCAACCGACTCTGTATCCATTACGGTAACCGAGATATACCTCGTAAATGTAGAACTAATCTGGGACGCACTGTACATTTACAAGGACGATATATTCAGAACAACCCACGTGTATCGAACCCTCCACGTCTATCGAACTTACGTAAACTTAAATTTACGAGCTGAAAGAATCCTCTAAGGGGTGGAAACTCAGCAATAAAATAGACCGTTTGACAGTCTCGCACGCAGTTTTATTAGAGCGGAAGTTATGGCGAAAGTCGGGCCCCTCTCGAGGGTGCTCCTATCTAACCTTCCAGCCCTTCATTGTTTTCTGCAATTATCGAAAAGTCTCCTAACATTTAGTGTTTTATACATGAAGCATTCAACCCTTGGGAGAGTGGGGATACGGATTGCGTGATAATATTTCCTGATAAGCCCCCGTTTTATTGGCCATAAATACACTTTAGTGACGGCCATTCCAGGTGCTCCTCGTCTAGTTATTAATTTTTAATACCGTTGTTTAACACCATTGTTTAGCAAGTTGATTAACAATAATAAAACCATGTTTAATAACTTACTACTTTGAGGGCCTTTTCTCCGCCTGACCCATCTCTTGAAAGACACCAAACTTAACGGTCGACCGAGCAGCAAATCGAAATAGATTTTGCACATGTGGATAAGCAAACGGGCACTTTAGCCGGAGAATGACACTTTTGCTTTATTGTTTCATTGTTTAATGGAGTAGCGTAAATCGTCGGACTGCGGTCCCATATCGAGGTCCACATTTTCTGATAAAACCCATTAATAAGCGTAATTTATTTATAAACACGCAGTATTAAAATGTGTGTAGGATGCTGTGTGGGATTCCAATTTGTATATGAATGTCGAAATAAATGATTTGTGAGAGTGGTGGGTCATTGAGTACAGTAATATTATTAATCATCGATCAGAAAGGGAGCAATGAGGATTTATCAAAAATTTCATTAGTAATGTTCTAGACGAAATGGTGAAGGAACCGGTATTCTGTACGTCCCAATAATCTGGAAGTGTGAGATGTAGTAAATGGGCGCCTATATGAAATTTTCTTTTATTTGTACAACATTTCCTACAGTTGAAAATTCTGCATAAAAGACTTTTTGAAAATTCATTAAGACATTTTTGTTTATCTCTGTACTGTGGAGATTTCTGAACGTAATGGTGAAAGCGCCAGTGACTGTAACACAACAAGATACTCCGATCTAATTTTTTCCTCTCTAAAATGAACCTATAATATTGATAAACAACACTTAAACGGAACTGATATGGGGCAAGATAAGGATATCCAAACATTTCTGAATCACTTAAAGGCCTCGAGTATAAAAGGAAAATGTGCAATATCGATGACCGTTCATATGGAACAACGTTACGGCCCCCATTGTTGATTACTCGGTCTTTTCCACGCCCTTGAAAGGTTCTATTACATGCATTCATCAATTTTTTTTAACATCGTTTTATTTTAAATTCAGCTTTAAATTCAAACTTAGCGAGCAATAACATTTTAAAAGAAACTCGTTTAAGTTTATTTAACGTGGGGCCCCATCAGTTACATTTACACCTTAATTACCCCAAAGTGGAAAAAAAGTCTGCTGATGCTCTAACGACCCGTGATTTTTTCGGGCCGAATTTCTGCTTAGAAAGTTAAGGAGGGGAAGAGTTTTGAACAAAAACTACTCTAAATCAGAGGAAAGACTGGTAGTAAATAATGAGGTGGCAACAAGGTTCATTTAGTTAAAAGGGGGCGGTGTTAAGGCGAAATAAATGATCATTATCAGATTTTTCTGTGGGGATACTAAATTTATCAACCCGCGTTTGGCGCAAGTTAGAAAGTTTTATTGAGTACGCCCAATTTATTTCGTAGGGGTATTTTGGCTCTGGAGAAATGTATTTCCCAACGTGCACACACGAGTGTCAATTTTTCTTATGCCCGTAACAGTTTCGGGAAATTCCTTTCAAGTTTTCTTCGTTTGCCTTTCGACTGCTCCTCAAACGCGTGTATACTTTTTTTAAGGCTCATTTTTTGTGTTGCCTAATATGAATTGATGAAGTTGCCCGGAATATTTTACCGAATTTACGAGAAAATATTCTTGTCCTTCATCTTCAACAGACACTGATAATTCTCATCTAAAGAAACTTCTTCCAAGATGTGAAAAGCTTCATTCACACCCACATCTATATACCTTAAAATAGCGTTTCGCTTGGGTATTTCTTTACCGAAACGTGCCGATTGATTGAAATTGTTGCCTATTTGTCCGCATATAACGAAGCAAAAAATTCGATAAAGACCGAGACCGCCTGAAGGGGCTCCAAATGAAAAATCCATTTTCTTTTGAGCAATTTTCGCTTTAGCCCATGGGCAACAAGCCCTAATTCATCTTATCGAACCGGGGGCTTCAATAGTAGATAATAAAGCGCCTATTTGGTCCAATCCTCGAGGGACAAATTACCTGCAAGAAGCAAAATAAAT
Source organism: Euwallacea similis (assembly GCF_039881205.1). Classification (NCBI taxonomy): domain Eukaryota; kingdom Metazoa; phylum Arthropoda; class Insecta; order Coleoptera; family Curculionidae; genus Euwallacea; species Euwallacea similis. The sequence goes on from NC_089609.1 coordinate 1,097,784, forward strand.
CTTATTAGCAATCGTGACACACATCGCTCGTTTAGGATGCCTTTAAAGCGGACATTAAAGTGGCCCAGTCCATGCCAATAAAAGGATTAGCCACGTCTAAGTATTACAAATCGATTTTTTTAAAGGTCAAGCTACTAATTATCCGTTTTTAGTGGCAATTACTGTCTAAAATGATCTTTAGAGGAGCTAATGTTGAGTTAAATTGCTCGGCTAATTTAAATTACTTAAGTAAAATTGACTATTGAAAGTCTTGACGAAGTACGCAACGAAGAGGCCCATGACGGATGTCCTCAAAGTTGCGGAAACTGGGGCGTTGTACATTTTTTCCTTTGATAAAACCCATCCTAAAAAGAGCATTTTACCTTTTTATCGTTCAGTGGCCTGGTGAGGTTCAAAAGAACAGGCAATGGCTATAATTTATTTTTATCGCCGTGGACAAAAGCTCCAAAAATAATAAAATCCTTGAGGATGGGGACAAAGCTTTGGAATGACGCCCCTAGGAACGTGTCACCAGACGTTCGCTAAAGTGTGAAAAACGTGTTATTTGAAGTGTTACAATAAAAATACTTTCTTCTGTATACATATATTATTATTTCTCAGAAAGAGTTTGGTGCATTCGCCAAATCGTCAAGAGAATGAAAGAGACGTTCTTCTAAGCTCAATTTACTCATGAAATAGAGTAGAAATCCCCAGGAAAAGTAGCCGATCATGTATGCAAAGAGTGTGAGAAATTTGTCTTCATGATGATTACAGAATTATAAAATGTAACATTACATTTTCTCGTTACCAGTCCTTGAAAGGGTTTTGGCGTACACGATCGAGTGTTTGGCATATTGCAAGGCTCCTGGCCAATGACCCTCAAGTCGATTTATAGGGCACCCTAACAAGTCAGCTAACACTGTTTCCTGTTGGTGCATGAAGAATGATGATTATTGATGATTATGGCCCTGATGGCCATAGGGCTTACGTCTCTGATACACATGAGTATATTGAAGGAAAAATATGTTGAAGTATGATAGATATACTGGTAAATCAGTTATTTGTCCTTGAATTTGTTACTTAAAAACTTGCCAGCGACAAAAAGTTGTTGATGAGGAAATTATTCAGTTTAACTGGCTGGGACAACCGCGTGTCAATCAACTGCTACAGAACGTCGTGTCTGATCTACCATGAACACGACAAGCAAATTAATTGTCGTGTCGCAACAAATGCATTTAAAAGCCGTAGTACTACAGTTTATAATAATCATTTTCATCAAGCAGCTGATGGTGGAATTAATTAACACCCAACAGCGCGGTTGTCATGGTGACAAAGAAGCGACAAAAATCCTTACCGTACTTTTTCTTCTTCAGCTTGACTCTTTATCCGAAACACTGGTCACCGAAAAACTCGCACCTCAGCAAAGTGCATTGCCTCGCAATACCAGCACCAAAAAAGCACTAATATCTATAAACTTAACCTCAACACCTGTCCTTAACGTAAACCCTTCAATGGCACCTGCGAGGCACCTGCCGTCCTTCTTCTCATCCTACTTTCAAGGAACCACCCCAGACCATTTTGTTTATCATTCCAATGGGGTGGTGAAGAGAATAAACAAACAAAACAAAACGACACCAAGTTAGAATAAGGTTTAGTCGGACTAAAGTTGCAAGGTAAGATCCATGAAGAACCATCGGGTTCTGGTCGGGCTGAGACCAGGCCTGGTTGTTCTGTCTTTGTTGGTGCCAGCCCATGAGGAGCAAGCTGCGCTCTCGCTTGTTGGGTGCGGGTGTTGGGCAAAGTTCAAGCTTAACGCACGTTTAACGGAACCAAGGTTCGTATTACTCGTTGATATGGGAGTAAAAGAGGTGGTACCAACGAACCTGTGTCATTTTGCACGTGTCCGATGGGTTTCGGTTACGTTGTGATAACATCATCAACGTCTCTTGAAATATTACGAATTTGTATTTAATAATTGTCCAATAACGGAGAATTAGAGATGTAATTTGAGCAATGATACTACTGATTTATAACCGTACGTATTTCATGCAATCCAATTAATTAACCATTATGAAATGTTATGCATTAAACACGAGCGTAATAACATAAATTAATTTGTCTGATTGGTTTGCGGTTAGATGTATTTGTGAAGATGCCGACTTTCTCGAATGATAAACATATCTGATGAAAATGTGTCCCTTGGAAATAAGATTTTCCTTTGCCGAGTCTCAGCAGGGCGAAAACAAGATGTTTACCCATGTGAAAGAGAAAAGTAGATTTCACGAGAGTTGTGCAATACAAGTTATTAATTTTCAGGTCAGATTAAACTGTTCTGGTTCTCCATCATTCTTTCCAACAAAATGTTCTCGAAATTTTAACTCATATAACCCTTAAATCAGTTTTTTTGATCTACTTGGATACGAGTTTCTGGTCCAAATAGTGCAAGTCTGACCAGTCGTACACTGTATGTATATACGTAATATAGTAACCATCAGCATTTTTCATCCCCAAAATACTTGAGACGACCGGGGTAATGACAACACTGCATCAATCTTTTGGTATTCAACGCTCTTCACTAGTGGTCGAGAAGCACGTCATATGGGAACTTGGTTCGGCTGTACTGTTGCCAATAGCTCCAAAATTGCTTATGTGTATCCTAAGCATTGAATGGTTATAGTTTGCCACTTTCACTCACTTTATGGAACTCTCAAGCAATTCCAACGCTCAAAGCACTAACTAAATTGGATCTTTTGAGCCGTAATGAAACTATCGGAAATTTCCATGTCAGTTTCCACGAAAAAGCTTTTCTTTCCGCTCCTTCTCCATAAAATTATCTGCTGCTTCTCAGTGTATTATGCCATAGTAGATTAACTGTTCCTTATCTGATGCATATCGTGATTGAACGAGACTCCCCAAAGAAAATATATAGGGTAGATTTTATCGGATAGAACATGGGTGTAGCCAAACCCTTTCACTTCCACTACGAATTCCCAGTAAAACCAACTAAAAAATTATTTAATTCATAATTGCAATAAAAATGATCTACATGCCGTATAATATGATTATTTACCGTGATACGATACTTTTCCTTGAACAAGATCACACATAGTAACATTAAAACGAAACGAGTTGTTTTTTTACTCGCCAACAGCGAGTATAGCGAGATTCAAATAATGAAATCAATCTCGATTTCCAGAGACAGGAATTCGATTTACAGATCGGCGTTCCAGATGCGGAATCCTTTCAAACTCGATCCAGAAACTAGCCAAATCCCTCTGAAATCCGCTGAATGGATTTTAAATTGGGCGCTTTTAAAGATATCGAGACGGACAAGACGAGGATCATGAATCAGCTTCTATGTGTTTAAGTATCCATAAATTTCAAGTTTAATTAGAAACAATCATTGAACTTCCAATGCATTTGAGTTAAATAAAATAAATGTTGCTTCACTTACCATTGGTGGCTCGCTGGCCCTTGACCCGTCTGCCCACGCTGGGCGACATCAACCCCAAAGCTTTATCGGGCCTCAAAGAGGTTCTTTTATCTGACGTAATGGTAATGGAAATGGGGGATTCCGACGGAGATATGGGCGTTTCAGACCAGACGGCTTCGACCATAGAATCGATGCTGGAAGACCTGGGCAGTCTGTTGTTTAATGGATCTCTCCTGAAAACATAGTTTTATTGGTAAAACCCTTCTATAAGTTTGAAGAGCTTAAAATTGTGATTAAGTTCTCGACTGGCTCTAAAAGAAATTTAATCTGCTTTAATGCCTTTAGCTGTCTCTTCGCCTTTTGACATGGAAAATCTGAATTTTATTAAAAAATCTCTACAGTTCCAAATAAAACTTCCTAGTTTAATTACAAATAGCTAAACTGTTCTAAACACACCGAGCAGGTAGTAATTTTCCGAAAGTTCTTCTGTACCGCTTCCAAGTTTGAACTTAGATTGCTCAATCGCGCCTAAAGTTACTTAATGGCCCCGTAGCTATCTATGTAAGAAGTTGAGTGCAGACAAAAACTTCCCGGAAACTTTTCCAAGTTAAGTGTGTTGAAATTTAAATTCCTGTTTCTCTCATTATGTCCGGAAAGTTCAGGTACAAATCGCCACTTTAATTATCCTCCCTCTTGAGGAACAATGGAACTTAACATTTAAGAAATTTGCGATGCTAAAACGCCGCCCTCTATTAAGCTGCTTATAATTGCTAGGAGCGCTCCCGCGTAAGCCAATTTTTTCCTAATTTCAAAACCAACCAAAAGTGGCAGTTTTAATTATTCTCAGCGAGATTTTTATGCGGCTTAAACAGAGTAAATCGTTTTACAAGCAATTACACGATTTCAAGCAGGAAGCGTCGAGTTTAGCCTGGTAACAATATTTTTCACTTTAATTAAAGTCTCCTAGGATAATTTGCTACGCTAATGCCTTCTGACGAAACAAATCCACCTCATTTTTCCGGCCGATGACGTCTTATATCTCGTAACCGTAATTCGGTTTAATGAGACGAAGACTCGAGCAGCCGAGATTAGCTTTGTTTCTGAAGAATTTCGAACTTCCCACTCTGCATCGCTGTATAGAGATTCAAATTTCTCTAATTTTGAGCTCTTAGTAGTACATGCGACAAAGTTAATCGAAGACGACGAGGAAACCTTTCAGAGTCGATGCTTTCCGAGAAATCCAGCGGAAAAACGATTTCCGGGATAGGTTCAACTTAAGCCCTTAAAGGTCATTGGTCATTGTTCTATTGGCGGGAGGTGCATGGAAGTTAATAGAAAACTGTTCTTTTAAGAGGGCGAATCTGGAAGATGAGTTGTAATGGGGAGAAGTTGGGCAAGTTTGGATTTGAGCTTTATAGAGCATTATAAGTTGCTCAGAACAATACAGGTTAATTAGGGCAGTTTATATCCGCGTTTGCTTGCTACGAAGTAATGCTTATAGCGGCTCCGGGAAAGATGAAAGAGACTGCAAAACCCCCCTCTCCTCGGAGGCTTGTTTTTAGCTGATCGGTGGCTGGGACTGGGGCCATGTTCCAGGCGGAGCTATCTTCAGCTGAATCCAGCATTGCTCGGCCATAGAACGCCAGGCCGAGCAAGTACTTAGTAAAGAGAGAATACCGCCGTAGACGAACGGCTGCGTGTCTGGGAGATTTTTTGATCAACTCAAAACTACGTTAATTTAGGTTGGCGGGGCCAATATGCAGCACTTAAGTCAATACAGGTTGGAGCTAGTCAGCCAATCCGACTGGTTGAAAATGACTTAAAGGGATGGGGAAATTTGTCTTGGCTTTGTCGCGGGACACCCTGGAGCGAGTGTAGAAACGTGTCCACACAAAGAAGTTAAATTAATAACGAACAGTTGCTATACTTCCCATTACAAGTAGGAATTTCGTCTTTTAAGGGCAAAGGGGAAGCTCTTCTCGACTTGGAATCACGTTCGAAGTAATTTGATAGTCTCCCAATGGAAATTTAAATTATTCTTGGCTTTTCCGTTGTCGCTCAGCCAGTTTTAGAGATACTGCAATAATAATTATTAGAGTATGAAGCCCATGTCTGTGAGTTATAGCTTAAAGAAACGTTTAAAATTTGGCCATTAAAATTCAAACCGGCGGTGCTTCAATTCATACTGCCTTCCTGCTGTTTCTTGTATGCGGGCACTCAATTTCCCAGTTTAAACTTGAGCATTTAAAAGTTCGTGCCCACGTTTAAGCCATTTCAAGTGGAAATGAAGGGCTTTCCGAAGGGAAAGGCGCATAAAATATCTCAAAAGTGCACACTGGATTTGAGGAAATGCATATACCGTGCGACTCTAAATTATCGCCTCCCTTAAATAATTTAACAAGTTATTATTTTAAAAAAATTCAAAAGCTGCATTAAATAGAATAAAAAATACAATTTTTTGCCGTTTGTTTATTTTTTTAAATGTTGCTTACATCACCGGTAACGCAAAATAGCCAATTTTTTAAAATTGAAACGTGACTCAAGTGACACCTCAAAATAAAGATCTTTCAAAACTATAGTATCAATAATGTATTAAGATTCAAAATCTATCCATTAGTTTTTGAGAAAACAGTTTTAAATTTGGTAAGAAATGTAATACAAGCTCAGTTAAATAGTATATAAATATTTAAAAAGAAATTGATTTGTTTTCGATTTTGTGCTCACAAACAGTCTTTGGTAAAAAAGAAAAAATTAATAAATAAAAATTACGAAACACTGAGAGCACAAAATCGAAAACAAACCAATTTCCTATTACCAAATAAATTTGTCCATTATTTACGTAATATTTAATTAAGTTTGTATTGCTTTTTTTTACCAAATTTAAAATTTAATTTTTTTCAAAAACTAATGGATAGATTTGGAATCGTAATACGCTAGTGTATGTAGTTTTGAAAGACTTTTAGCTTGAGGTGTTACTTGAGTCATGTTTCAATTTTAAAAAATTGTCCATTTTGCGTTATCGGTGACATGTAATATTTCAAAAAAATAAATAAACATGAAAAAATACTATTTCAGCCTTATTTAGTGCTGCTTTTGATTTTTTAAAAAATAATAATTTATAAAACAAAGTAACTGAGGGGGGGGGGGGGGAATTTAGAGCCGCTCAGGATGTATCAAGGTGAGAGCGCGAGGACAAGGTTACCCCGGAAGATAACAACAAATAGTGTATTAATTAAAAACGAACAGTGTAGTAATTAAAGTTCGGGAGCAGATAAGGCCTTAAAGACGTCATATCGCTCTAATTTATGCTTCCGAGAGGGAGAGCGTCACGTTCTGTTTAAAATGGAGGCTCTTTTATCTCTCTACACCACAATTTTCAGCCTTTCATTAATGCCTCAAATTAAGCGCCGGAATCCTTTTGTTGTTTATTAGAGAACATCCCGGTGGGAGATTTTATGCAACGCAAATATACCTTTAGTATTGATGAGGGAAAAGTTTTGCATGCGAAAGGGGCCATTGAAAGAAATTGGAAACTTATTCGAATCTTTTGTGATCGGGAGCGTTGGCTGGTAGTTAAGGTATGTTCTCACCGGTTACGGTTATGGGAATTTAACGGGTGAGAAGAACAGAATTGGAAGCTTCAGTGGTAGTGTCGCGATAAAAATAAAACGGTATCTGCATGCTCAATTCTCTCATTCAATACCTTTTGATGTCGAATCCGAAGATGTGCATTAAATTTATGAAGAAAAATGGAATTGCCAGATTTCTATCGCTTCCGTTCTGTTTGACTTGACTGTAATTACTGTCTTTATAACTTGTTTCTATTTTCTAAAGGATCAATTATTTGAAATAAATCTCCTTTTAGTTAACAGTTTTCGGTATTTTCAAATCAGAACTTGGTACGTTCATAAATCAAGTTTTTCCAGTTACAACTCACCTCTCCCAACTCAGTCTTCTGATTACGTTTGATTCGTCGATCACCATTTGATTCTTGGAGCTCCCGGGCGTCAGCAACTTGCTTATTTTGGAGAAAGCCCCGCACGTAGAAGGCCCGGGCTGTGGTGACGTAGGCATTCTGTAGGCCCGTGCTGCCACCACATGGGGGGACGGCACCCTAAAACCCGTCCATTTACACCTCCCACCAAACTAAAACTTCTAACATACTTGAGTATTAGACTACCATCCTCAGACCGTTCAGGCCCGTAGCTGCCAGCTCCACACAGCCTGCTAATGGCGGATTTTCTCCTGTTTTCCAGACTGGCAGTATCTTCTTTGTTAAAGGAGGCCCTAGCTGCAGAGAGACGTCCCGTAAGGCCGGATTTTGAGATGTATGGAGAGTGGTTTTGATCTGTGAATTGGAAGCTTATGAGGGGAGGTTAAGATGAAGAGGCAATTTACCTCGTCCATAATTTCCTAGTTGGGCTTGGAGGATGTTCACTCCAGGGACGACGATGGCTGGCAGAGTCCTGGATCGGAGGAGAGGAGGGGGGATTCTTCGGTTAGCAGAGCCCTCCAGGCCCACGCAGGAGGTTCTTTGGTCGAAACGAGCAGCGGCTAGTTGAGCACTAAAACAAAAAGAAATCCTTTGAGATCAGCTCACGCTCCTTAGGGTAATTCAGAGGTTGCCAAGGCAGTTAATTTTTTTAAGCTATTGGCAGGCCTCGTCAACAGCTCTCTCATGTTTGCAAACTTAAAATTCCCTTATCTCTTTTTAAAAAGTACAATTTGCAATTCCTACATTATTTCGATGTCGTCGATTATCAGCCTCATGTTTGCTATTCCCAAAGATTAGATAGGTGCCTGCCTAATACATGGATTGTAATAGATAAGTGATAGATTGTATGAGTATCACTGCGAAACTTTCTTCGTGATATTTACTATGAGCAAAGTGACAGCATGGGTAGTGACGATTTCTGCGCAAATCTCTGTCTTGGAAGTGGCTCAAGAGGTAAATAAAAATTTTATATTTTAAAAGATATTTGAAAAATGCCACTTGAGATGTTCAGAGAAGAATTTCGATTTTAACTGAATTTAAACTTTATAGGCAAAGCCAGAGCCAATAGAAACCTAAATGCTGGCAACAAAAGCAGGAGAGGTATTACAAGGAATTTTACACTCTTAATGCCCTCCCTCAATAATAAAACCCTTAATTAATATTACTTTACATTTACAGTGAGGGCTATTTCAAAGCAACCCACAGCTACATTTTCATTACCTCAAAAAGATGCTGTTACAAGTGAGTAGAAACATCTTCGTGGCTTCTCTGCGATTTACTTAGACCAGTTTGGTAACACTCGTCTAGAAAAATTCCTTCCAATTTTGTGAGCCAGCCAACCGAAAAGCTCATTCTACGGACGCTCGCAAACTGCCCTTGATTTTTTATTTTATATTATACGTAAATCTCTATTTTCTTAAGTTTTTTTTTCTGCAGCCGACTCAAGCTCTCATTCAACTAGACTCCCAGGGAGAGCCAGGAGAGAACCACTCCCTCCTCGAGATTCAGAACCGCCTCCTCCTTACGTGGCAGTGTCTGAAGATAAAATCAGAAATGTCTTAATCGGTATCAAAGACAAGGCTGAGACCTTTAAAAGCGAAATTCAGGCATTCGATGAACGCAGCGATAACAATAAATTTTACTACATTGATGAGAATTTGAAGAAATTAATTGATGCACTGGATGACATGTTTCAGCAGGTTGCAGGGAATGACGTACTTCTTGGGGAGAGGAAGGAGGTCTACAACTACATTTTCCATCTGTTTGAGGAACTTGACAAGAAATTGGAGGAGAACAAGAGGATGTTCCAACAAAAGAAAAAGAAAACTGCCTTTTTTTGAGAAATATGTTTAGAGTAGTAATTACAAAGACTGTTAAAAATAGATCGTAATGCCAATACTGGTCCTCGTTGCGGCGACATCTACTGTTTAAGTTACCTAAGTAGTCTCATGTGCCTCCATCTAGTGCTAAAATTAGATTAATAATGTAATAAATTATTGTGAATTTTTGAAATGACCATTGGTCTTGTATCCAATTAGGATGGCATTGGCTTGAAGGTAGGTATCCCCAAATAAGATTAGAAGCAACAATTTTATATATACAGACATTGCACAGAGTTAATGCAGGTCTCTGTATTCAGGGAAATTAAGACTTGCAAAATCACGCAAATGTCCATCGAGGTTACCTGAGCAATTTATACTGCTTTGCAATTATTTTGATATAAAATTGAGTTATTTATTAGGGGACCCTCCTCGCTAATATAAAACGTACACTTTAATGTTCACAAAGGAATTATCTGATGAAATTAAAAAATCTTAAATGATAAATTTTGATATAAGGATTCTCCTTCTCTATAAGTAAGTAAAAAGAACTAGAATCACAAAATCTCGAATTATTTAACATATTTATTTATTATGATTGTAAACAAATTGAAGAGACATTCATGACATTTTAATTTTTCTTGCCATAATGGTGGAGGAAATTTTTTATGTTTTGTTTCAACGACTTCGATATCTGAGCAAGATCAGGCTTAACCAGCATTGTTTGAAACAAATTTATTTGTTTTGTTTTTATCTGATATTAGCATTTATCACGAGAACAAATTCCATTTTACAATTATATTTCTATCTACTGAAATTACGTTGATTAATTAGGTAAGGGGATAAAAGTCACTTCGGAATATGAATTCAAAAATGGAGACCACACATTGGTGTGAATCACTTTATCTAATATTCTGGTTGATAAGGCAGTTTGTATAATAAATTTAGCTAGATAAGATCGTGATATCCACACTAGAGAAAAACTATTTCGAAAATATGGCACAATTGTAGTGATGCGTGCAATTAAAATTGTTAAAGTTTTCCTTCAGTTTATTTGGATACGCGGTAAGTATTTGATTTTCCTGGTACACAAATTTACAGTTTTATTATTTACAGTCTTCACATTACTGCCAATTTCCGGCCGGTTAACTGCAGGGACTGCAGGTAAGCTTGAAACAGATTTTTAAAATATTTATTTAGACTATTTTGAATTATAAAAGTTGACTTTAGCGTTAAGTTCAATAAAAAATTAAGTAGACAGTAACATTTCAAAATAGCGAACGTGTGCAATTTGTGTGTTATCATCTTTGTCTTCCCAGCTTTATACTGATAAGATATAACGAGGATTTTCAATTACTAGCTCATGAATCGACGTTAGAATAATTGCAGCTATATCCTGCATATAACATCATTTAAGAATTAGTACCTAAAGTAATGCGTTACTCAAATTCCTGTTAAGTAAGTTTGTTCAAGAGTAATATTCTATAAAAAATGATATCAACTATTATACATAAATTTATTATTTTTCAGCTAATTTGTAAGATTTTCTAACATTTTTTGATGTGTGAATTTGTAAGATTCTCTATTTTTGCAGAATCTCTTAATGTTTCCATTGACGTTATTGTTTTTTCCATAAAAATAATGGGAAATGTATTCTGCTGCTCGGAAAATAAGAACACCAGTAAGTAAGGCGAAAAAAAGAGATTTGATTTTTAAGAAGAGCCTCCGTTTGTATGGGATGGTTGTCTTCTCGTTATTTCTGCTCAAGATTTGTGACTTTAGCATATTCCTATAGTTTTTAATTTATAGATGAAAATATTCCTCATGGACGGGGCGGGGCTGGGCAACCATTCGGCTCTGTGCCATTTGACAGAACGCAAAATGAACGTAGAGGTCGTAGTGATGGATCGGACAGACTAGCGGTGAACCGAAGATATCAAAATGAAGCTCAAATGCCGAATGATTCAATGACAAAAAAAGCTTCAGAGAAGAGGAAAGGTAAAGTGAATTTTTGTGGGTCAAAATTTAATATTAAAAAAAGTTAAATTTACTAGAAACTAAAGAGGTGGTCAGGGTGGTCAACTAGAAACTAGGGGGGAAGATTTTTAATGTGCTAATGGTGGCATCATCAAAGATTAGCCGCTTTCCTTCTAATACATTTATTTTTTTGATCCCACAGTTGACTGAAGTTGGCCAGACTTCCAACATTACGAGACGAATCTGATTTTTTTCATTGGCCAATAAAATAAGGCAAAAAAAAAGTGAAAACAAATAAATTAAACAACTAACTACATATTAAAATTCAACCAAACGTGTAAGTGAACAAGAACAAAAAACCTTAACATTGTTTACCAAAACATTTACAAGAATTGCTCAAAGAGACCACTTTTTACGACTGTGCCTCGAGCAATTACGCAGAACATTTAAATTTTTGAAATTTGGAGGCGTTTTGAGCCAAACTGGCTCTAATTAGAAGATCGAAAATATGTCAGAATGATGGCTGGTCTTGAGTACTATGACCTCCATGTAAAAGATTTTCAATTAGATAATCTGTGCAGGCGCAAAAAAATAAAAACCGACTTCCCATGTTAATCCCCTATGTTCAGGGATCGCCTGGACATCTAGTATAGTTTTGGGATTTAACCATATAATTGTACTCTTTTTCTATTTTAGGGAATAGAAGTCATCCAGGAGGTCAGTTTGGATTTGAAAGTGTTTCTTCGTTGACCCATGTCGATGAAACAACGAAACCCAAGAACCAACAGAAGCGAGCCGAATTAAGTGCCTCGAAACAAATTAAAGCTCAGCAATCAGCAACTTCATACCCTACTGAACGGAAAAATAATATCAAGTCTGTTTTTCCAGATCCTAAGGGAAGATGCCTTAAGGATGGAACTTACACTATAGATGCAACATGCACTCAAATAAATGCTCAATCAAAAACTCCTTTAAACCGTATATCAGCAACTAATGGAAGAAAAAAGAATTATTCAAAGTCTTCTAACAATCAAGCACAGCTATCTCAACAGCGACAAATTCATGATACTACAGTTCACTTACAAGGAGAAATTTTTTATCCTAAGAAATTCAAAGGAATATCCGAGGGAAATGAGTTTAAAAATACAGAAAATAGAAGCAGCACCTATAATAAAGTGACACCTGATCAGCAGCTGCCTTCAACATTGGCTTCACCTCTAGGTTTAGATTATTCTTCGAAGAAACTGGCAATTAAATTTCCTCCAGCCATAATCACAAATTCATCTAAAGCAAATCAACCTGAAATCCAAAAAAACAAAGACACTACCAAACCGCCACCGAATTTTGATTCATGTAAATCGAGCAAGAGGTCTTTTACATTACACCAATATAATGTTCCTTTGCCAAAGAATTTTGCCACAGATACTCACACTCATTTGCTCAGTTCTTTTAATTCGAGTCCTACCAATAATTGCTACATTCCAGTATATGATTGGAGCTTTGATGAAACTTCCGGAATATCAAGGGTGCAATTAGGGTCAACTGTAACATCAATCAAAGTGGATGAATTACATTCGCCAAAACGTCGAAAGGTATCTCTTCCTTCAAAGACAATTTCAAACAATGATTTTTCAAATTCACATGATTATCTTGGCAAATATTCAAATTATATACCCATGAATCAAGAAAGTGAATATAAAAGGGAAATTGATGATTCAGAAGATTCCCTACCATCGCTTGACTATCAGAACACCATACCACCAATTAACAATTTTGGCCCGTTTGATCAAACCACAAATTTCTTAAGAGCTTCTCTTGGAGAAGCACCTGGATATGTAATCGAAGAGGAGATTTATCCAACTCCACCCACAAAATCTTCAATCAAACTTGTGGTCAAAAATGTTCATACTGTTGAACCCCTTCCTGAAGATTTGATCCAACTTGAATTAAAAGAGAGAGAATATGAAGAGACTCATTTCCCTGTAGACAACGAGAAAGAAGATAATCGCGTTTGGAATTCCGAGAAGAAGGATATTTCTTCCAGTGATAAAATGGATGAAATGGGTAATTCGAAGAACTCTAAAATCAAGTCAACAACACGTTTTAGTCGTGATTACATGAAGCAAAAATCGCAAATTATGGATGTATCGAAGAAGCAGTCATCACACGAAAATACATGGAATGTTGAAGAAACCTGGAGTAAAGACAATGAATCTTCATTATTTTCCAGGCCTGGTCCCCACTTTGCTTTTGAACCTAAAGCAAATTCTGAAACTAACACATCTTCTTCTGAAATCTTAGGAACCGTTGACTGTCTATTACTTAAACATGTAACTGAAGAATCATTGAACAAAGCTGATGACACTGTACATAAGGTGACTGTTGATTTAATAGATCGGACAGATGCAAAAGCTCATGAGACTAACTTTTACTCTTCATCACTTACTACCCTTTCTATTCAGGAATTTCCCAAGAAAGCTGATGATACAGCCGAGGAGAATGTTGATTCCAAAGCTCTAACAAATGCAGATAGTGATGAGAGATCTGATCAACGCGAGGCAACAAGTGAAAAGCAACTTGATGATGGCCCATCTTTCTATGATGAAGCAATCACAGAGATTCAACGATTTTTTGGTGAGGATGCAGCTATATATGAGCAAACACCACAGTACCTTGCTTCTGGCATAGGAAGAGCAGATATTGAAGAACGATCTCAAAGAAAAAAAATAACTCCAAGTGTCAAAGTGAATATTGCCCAACAATTTTATTTTTCAAGTTTAGCTGCATCCAAACCAGCCATAGAAATACCTGAAGGCATTTCAAAAAATGATACTCTTAAAGATGATGAAGCTAAGTCACCAAGAGCTGACCAATATTTAGGGGAAGGACGAGCATGCAAACCTGATGAAGAATTCAGTGAAAGTTTTGTGAAATATTCCAAAGATTTCTCAAGTTCTCAATTTTCAGCACCAAACCAAGTTGACAGTAAAAATGCTGCCACTTTGAATGTTCAGAAATTGTTCTCTTTCAATTTTCCGTCTATGAGCAATGGACAGACTTCCAGTTGGTCACAGCAAATGAGTGAAGACCCCAATAGCTTTCCGAGCATTGAATCTACAATCCACTTCGATGCGATTTCCCAAAGAAATCAAACTCCTAGCTCCTCAATTGATCCCAGTGTTAATTATACATATAATCAACATGATTTGGGAATCAGTGATGCAACTTTACTGCTTCATCTTCGATCTCTTTATAAAGAACAAGACAGGTCTATATTGACAAGTGGTCCTCAGAGTCATGTGGGAGATATTCAATTAAGGACAAATTCTGAAACCTTAGGTACGTCAGGAATGTCGAGTACAAACCACCAAAAACCAGGAATTCACCATAAACCTGATGAGTTGAGGGAAATTGAAGCAGATGATGGGAAAGGGCAATTCCCTGATGAATTCAATAGAGATTGTTTAAGCTACGAGATAAAACCTACAGTAGAATCACCCATTAAACTTATCCAAGGAATAATCCCATCACCATCGGAATCTGCCTATGTTGAAGAGACAACTCCTGAGGCTGAGACACAACCCCTAAAGGACTCTCAAGCAGAAACTCTATCAAAATCTGACACAGACAAACACAATCAAACAGAGGTACAAAAACGAATAATTCAAGACTTGGAGCAAATCCGGGAAAAGGCGAAACTATTTGAGAAAGAAATAGAAGACTTTACGGAACTTGAAAATAGCAACAAGCATTACTATATTGAAGAAAGTCTGAGAAGGCTGATAGATAAATTGGATGATCTCTATGATGATATAGGGGATGATAATATGCTTAGATCGAAGAGAAAGGAAGTCTATAGATACATATTCCCTATATTTGATGAGTTAGATAATAAAGTGCAGTTTAACAGGGGTGAGATGGAGAAGAACGGGAAGGGGTAGTTGTGCAAAGATTGCGAGGGTTATCTCTGGCATTCTACCGTTAATATACGTATTCATGTTGATTTTATTTTTATGTTTATTATATATTTAGTTTATCAAACATGAATTTAGGAGAAATTTTTTGGAAGAATTTGAGATTTATCAGACGCCTAGCATCCTATAGGATATATTAAATGTTTCACTTAGACGGAGTAATTCCCTATCATGTATCCCCATCAAGCCCCTATTTATTTAAGATTTCCCGAAGGTGTGACAATTTTCCATAAAACTGCTCTCTTTCATTTAAGTGGCCAGGGCTCTATAGTATTTCACGGAACACCCTGTGTCCTTTCGTCTATACATATAACGCATATCTCCATTGACTCCATTGGGAAATATTTCAGACAAATAATCAGCCGCTCTCGTAGCGTTGCGTGATGAAACGTAATATTGTAACGATTTAACCGGCCTCCTTTTTTTATGGGTACAGAGCTCCAGAAAGGTACACCCTGTATGTATATATGTATATATATATATTTTTTTAATTCATAATTTAAAATCAGAGCTATTTCATTCGAGAATCCAGCAAATACAAGCAGTCCTGCACATATAAAATCGCCTCCTTTCTGAGTTTCTTAACATTCTCCTTCCCGGCAACATCGATTTTGTCCAGACTTAACGTTTTGAGTACCAAAACTTCCTCGTACTTCCTATAGTCACTGACTAGTTGTTGTTTGTCCAAGGACAAAATTTCTTCCTTGATTTCTTCAGCCTCAGCCTTAATCGCCATGATCCTCTTTACAGGGTCTCTCTCAAGTCTACGACCACTTTCCGTGAATGGGTTAAAGCAAGGTTTCGTTGAAGTATTATTCACTGTTTTGTCAAGTCTATATTCATCAGATGAGGAGTTCGAAAGCGTATCATACTTCTGATCTCCCAAAACACATTCGTTATTTTCATGCCCTGAACACGCAGTTTTGTCTGTCATTTTTGACACTGTCGCAGGGTTGTTAATCAAAATCACGCAAACCAAATAGAATTAATCACAATGCAAATACGAAAAACTTTGTCTGATGTGAATGTCACGTCACGAAGTTCCTCATTCACATTCAGCAACTGGTTCCCAAGTGAGATAAGATTAAAATTCATTTTGCCCAAGGCATTCTAAAAATCGAAATTATATTCAATTATTATCGAAACGGATCAGTCATCAAAGGATCCAGCCCATTGTTGTTTACTATGCAGTACTGTTGAGCTGACCTTCATAACAACTTGCTGTGAGTATTATCAATAATCGAGATTTTTGCGTTAATTAATAGGCGCTTTAATTGTCAATTCTTGGTAGCGCAGCTTCCCGTTATTCAACGATTGCCATTCGTATAAACAGAATTTACACAAAAGCTACTGCTGCTGCAATTTTGTAAGTATTAAGGTACTTCCCTAAATCCTTTATAACTGGCAACGCTGCTCCACGATTGTGTCATCCGCCGCTGGCGTTCTCTGGCTCCGCAGCGCGTCACGTGACTGCGCACTATTGCCACTGTTAACAAAATTTCCAAATCGTTTAATTTTCAGCTCAAATGGCTTTAAGGGACTTCTGCAAATCCCTGCACCAATGCTCCGAGAAACTAGAAGCGGAGCTGCGCATTAGCATCAACGACTTCAATAACTTTATCCATGGAAAATCGATAGATGAAACCGTAATAGCCCTGGAGAGGGCCAAAGATTACCACTTTCAGGAAATCCTTGACGCTGTAAGGGTGATTCTAGAAAAAGTTAAAGTGATTGTGTTCCATCAGGAGAAAATCGATTGGTTAAGTGATAGCACGAACTTCACCGCTAACTATTTAAAGCGGTTTTCTTATGTGAAAAACCAGATTTATAATTTTCAAAAACCGCAGACAGTTACGAGATCAGAGGAAAATCTGCCCTATAAAGTGAAGAGGGAGAGGAGGAGGACCGTTTCTGAGATATCTGCGAGCAGCTTGGAGTCTTGGGAGAAGTACCTAGATCAGAAGGAAGGAAATAAGAACATTGCTGAGGACGTCGTAATTGAAATAAAAAAAGAGGTACCTAAACGAACTTCGCCAAACGCAAGGGCGCGGAAAAAATTTGTCTCCTCAACTTTCGGAGGATTTTTGGATAACGAAGCAACTCAAAAACCCGCACTAGAATCCATAGTGGAGAGTTCATCTCCGGAAGAGGCCACTGACGACGTAATTCAAAACATTTTGGACCAGTTTTTGTATCAATATCACGAAAATGCGCCTTTGAGGGACCGATCGAGTCGCTCGTGCGGGAATTTGACCGATGGTAACGAAGAAATTGGCATGGACGTGCGGTCTAGGAGTCATGATAACTTCCTAAAATTCACTATTGAAGATTCAAAACCCAAAATTGTGGACGTCATTGTAAGTTCTCCTTCAAACGCTTTACGTAGTCCTAATCAGTACCCTTTCTAGTACAAAAAAGAACCACCATCGACCTGATAAAAGACCTTTGGTGTGTGCTTGTTTGGGGTTGTTGTTCCTTTAAATTGAGTTAAAAATTAAATATTTATATTTTATTATCAAAAATGCTCCTTTTATTTGACCTCCAACCTAAAATTAACCCAATTAACTAGCTCCACATTCGCCATTAATAATTTCACCACATCAACGTATTTACTACGTTGTTTTACAACTTTATCAGCGTTTATCATAAGCTTATCAGAGATATCTGCCATATTTGTTTTATATGCGAGTAGCTCATTTTGAGGTGCGACACGGCAAAAGTAATTGTATTTTAATTAATCGTAATTAAAAAAGTCGGCAGTTTAGGTTTAACAGTGGCAAGAAGCTGGTCATTGAGGGAGGAAGTTCGAGGAAAATCGTTTAAAGGTAAAATACTTTTACAGGGTGTTATTGAAGGTTTTGCTGATGAGTCATTGCTGATGTTCAGTTATAATCGTGGGGCTTGATTATAGTCTATGAAATTGCGCTAATAAATTCCAGCCTTACCAATTGGTAATTTCCTATGAGTTGCATTGACAATGCTGAGTTTATGTGGCCAGCATATATAAATGAATTTGCGAACAAGAAATTCGGGCTAGGAAGTTCATGTATTTTGAAGAGGATAAAGGGATTAGCAAATAGCAATAACCATTTTCAAGCCGTGAAATTGCCATGGAATTTACATGGCCCTCATGGATAGTGGTTTAGGCAACATTCAGTATAATATTGAATATATTGCTCTCCTATTTACCAACCCCCTGAATAGGTAATCTTCTTATCAGGTTTAGAGCGATTTTTACTTGAAATTATCCCTTTTTTATTTATATGTCAAGGAAGTTAAGAACTTGAAAGTTTTATATGGAATACGAAATAATCGAATGGAAAAAGATTTACACCCATCAAGTTACTGTATTATCAATTCGTTACCTACACCTTAAACTCACACATTTTCACCTTTTAGGTAAACAGCATGGGCCTGACCAGCTCAAAATCGCCGCTAGAACGGCGCAACACCGTCGCCAGACGCTCTCAAAGACGCACCCTGCACAATCTCAAATCCAAAGTGGAGAACTTCCACAAGGAAATCAAAAAGTTCAAAGGAGTGTCCGAGGATACCAACTACGTGAACCTCAAACGAGAGATTGAGTTCTTCAAAAATGACCTCAATCGACGCGGAAAAGACCTGCAGCCTCAAATCCGAAACCTCTACGAAACCGTCTACAAGAAAGTGAGAGAACTCGAAGAGGCTTTGCAGGAGAAGGTGCAGGAGAACCGGGAGAAGCTGGAGAAGAAGGACGCTAAGGAGAGAGAGAATGGAGTGGCCTCTCCTAGCGTAGTTAATGGTTTCAGTGAGGTTCAAGGGAGTGCTCTGGAAGATGAGGAGAGTTTCGAGAGTAGCGAGACAGTGGTGGAGGTACATGCTGAAGATGAGGCGGAAAGCAAGAGGAAAACTGTTGAAATTAACTTGCTGAAAATCATTAACGAAGATGAAGGTGAGTAGTTGTATTTCTTTGACTTGATGTTAATTTTTCGTTAATAATAGCAAAATCACCTAAAGAGGTTCGAATAGTAAGTCCAGCAGAAAAGCGAAAATCCATACTCAAAGTGGGAGTCCCAGTGATGCCCGGAGCAGTAATGAACGAATTCAATACGCATACCAACAAAATAACTCTCCAATCCACTACCAAAAGCGTACCAACAAGCCCAGTTTCCCCCAGAACAGTCCAAGATGTCATCAAGAGAATCGCTGACATGATTGAAAGCATTCGTCAAATCGAACAACAAATCAGTGAATTCGTGGGTAAAAAAGACGGAAAACAGTATGATCAGATCAAGGACACTTTGAAGAAATACTTGGCCGAATTGAACACTTTGAGTCCTGTAGACGACAACGCCCTTGGTCAGTTGGCAGAGTGCAGAACCTATATCGGAAGCTGCCTGAGCTTTTTGGATGAAAAAGCAGTCCAGAGACCACAGTCCAGAGACAACAGACCAGAGAGCTTCACCAGTGATGATGAGGTGTTCGATAACAATAACGTACCTCCAGCATTAAAGAAAGTAGAGGAGAACTTTAAATTGCAGAGAATGCTGAAGAATACCTCAGTCTGAAGCAGTGGTAGACACCACTTAAGTTGACTATAATGGAAGTTGTAAGGGTTCAAGTGTTGTAGCTATTCAGAGATGCCAAATGTTTTGTTGCTTAGATTGATATTGCCATAGAGTGTGTATATGTTGGTTTTTCAAAGCTTTAACAGCAAACTAATAAAATGGATTCTGCGTTTTCAACGAGGAAAAATGTACGATTTCATGAATTTCGTCAAGCACATAATTTCATAAATTCCTTAAACGTTGCACAGATAAGCAACTGCGCTCTGAAGTAATGTTAAGCCAGGGACCTCAGGATTGGCTTAATGACGTGCCATGTGACAAATCGCGTCTCACGCGCTGTTGCCACTATGAAGAAATCTGAATCTGAAGTAACTTCAAGTCAAACGCCTATCAACTCAACGCTAAGTTTAAATGCCGAAGCGCGCAGCGTTGAGGGTTCTGAGATCTGAGCGTCAGGGGGAAAAATATTTTACTAGTCCACATATTCGTCCGGCAAATTAAATTTGATTTGTCCGCCTGGGTCAAATATTCCTGCAGTAATTAACCCATTGGATAGTTGTCATCTTACTCTAATTTCAAGTCATTTGACGATGACCAAAGAGGCCCATTTACAGCATGTTAATAATGATTCAACTGTGACTAAGGAGAGGAGATGCTAATGCCTTTTAATTTGGACGTTGTTCTCGTAATAGATCCTCTAATTGGCAACGGCATTCCCAACATAACACTGATAATTTCCATTATCAGACATAGTTATACGAGGAACGATGAAAAAAATAATCGGAGATTTGCTTCCATCTTCACTCCTTGCTGGAATATCCAGAGGATCAGTATAAATTTTTTTTAGAATCAAGATCTTCGTAATGGGTCTTTGAAATTCTTATTGGCCCAGTCATTGAATTCCTTCTATGATTACCACATATTCTCGACTAATCTTTGTACTGTTACCATACATTTCTCGTCTGCAGTCACGCGGTCATTGATTATTGTTAACCAATGTTGTTAAGTAAAGCATATTGTGTCGTTTAATGTTTAATCAATCCAAGCAGAACCATTTGAACCTTCAAACAATAATGTAATTCCCAGAGATTTTCCTCTCGATTTTGTCGAAAACTGCAGGAAAATGTAGGCAAATTCAACAGTTTGGGTGTGTGTCTCACCTGGTTTCGATTCATCGGTGATCTAAGTGGTTCGGTATTATTATCATTATCAATTCCTAAGTAGAGAAAAATAAACCAGGTATCTTATCAGCGAGCCATAATCACAATACCCTGATTAATTTTGTATCAAACATGGTGTACGGTTATTATGGTGAGCTGCGGAGGAAATTTCTACTATCGAATGCTAAGAAAAGTGCTATTTTGAGGTGAGTTTTTTGGTAGTTTTCATTGCAGTTAGTTTGTAAGGGTACAGGACTTTATTGAGCAACACTCTTAGGCAGACAAGCAGCTCTGCAGCTCTGCTCTATCAGGAGAATATCACTGGATTTGAGGGCGTTTCTTACTAAAAATCCTCAAAAAGGTCTTTTGAAAATTAATCTTTTTTTCAAAGCATTTTAGTTAGAGATTTTTCTTTGGTTACTTTTGCTAATGTGTTGCTTTAAATGAAAAATGACTCAATCCGAATACTTTTTCAATAACTTTATCTGATAGTGTTAAATGTGTTTTTATCAGATATTAAACAAACATCGTAAAACTGAAACAAGTTGATTACTACGTTTGTTATAATTAGAATCTGTATTCCTCTACAAACGTTAATCTCGAGAAAATGAGTTAAAAATTTTACATTAAAATCTGTTGCCTAATTTTGTAGAGATGTGACAACCTGGTATTCTTCGTCTGTCATAATTCGAAAGCAAATATGGTGGCTGCATTCTTACCCCTTTAATGTTATGCGACGTTGCCAACATGTACTTTTAATTGAGAATTTTGGAAGATAATATTTTTCTTTTACATATTTGTTCCTATTCTAATGCACTTTTGAGGACAAATTAATTCAAATCACAGAATTTTAAGACCGCAAAATGTTTAAAGACATTTTATTATTTAAAGAAAACAAAATGTTTCGATCAAGGTAGTAATACCGCACTTTTTATCTGTTACAGAAAAATATATAAAAAATTTGAAAATATCACATGTGAAATTGACAGTTGGATGTGATATGGTCACTGTAACCCTTTGTTTTCATATCGTAGCAAGACAATTATTTTTTGCTCTGCTCGAAATTCAGTTTCAACTAGTTCGGAAGTGGTGATTTTTAGATCAGAAATTGAAAATCATATAATATAAAAAAAGCCATTTTAGTTCTGGATGGAATGGAAAATTTTTATTTCAGCCATAACACAGATACTAGAAGTACTTTGTTTTAACTGACTATATCGATATCTTAAATTGGTTTCAAATGTAAATTCTCAATTGTAAAACGCAACGAAATAGAGATTTCTATATTATGATAATCCTGAACAATTTCTAATTTCTGACAAATATTTGGACTAAGGTGGCAATACTGCGCTACTTGTCACACTGTGCTATTCTTTTGTTTTGCGAAACAACAAGGCAGATGAGCATAATAATTTTGAGGTGATGGTTGTCAAGAATATGCAGTGTTGCCAATGTGGTGAATTTTTCTCCTACTTAACGCTTTACTATAAAAGTCATTTTGTTGAGAGCAACACAGAAAGAAGAAAAGTATGTCAATTTTCGAGATTTTATGTTTCTTAGCTATTAGAATTTACCGAATGTTTAAACAACAATTATTAGTCTTGCCACGAAATAATCATTTCCGAGAGTATTTATTTAGTATTAATTATCACTTGTTAGGAAATTAATGGGAACTTGTATAAAGAGGTGTGACACTGCAAGAAATTTCTTCAGGTAATAAATAGTTGGAAGTCCTAGAAATTTGAAAAGAACCACATTTTTATCCCAAATTAATAAGTTGCAATCAGAATTTTTTTGGTTATCTGCATTATTGATTAGTCAGCAGTCACGCCCAAAAATCGAACACATTTTAAAGGGCATACGGCGTTGTCGACGCTACATGTTACAGTTTTTATGGTACGTTAAGCCCCAATTGATCCTATCATTCAATTCACCCCCCCTCTTGTTTGATTTTACCTCGTTTAAAGTAACGTATAAATGCAGAAACTTTATCTTTTTATATTGCTAAGAGCATTTTTCTCCAAAGAACAATAAAATCTCAAAGAAGCGTCGATAAGGAACAATACAATGATTTCATTGATGTCAATTACAACTGCTTACATGACGCACACAAGTATGTGATAAAAAAATCCTTATTCGACATGTTACTTTACACGAGTTAGACGAGAATAGTTTAGATTTTAACTCAACGAAACAATAACAATAACTATGGTCAATGACGTCAAATTTTAGATACAGGTGCTAAGCAAATACCTACAGAACAAATAAGGTTTGGTGCAGTGCCGATCGCAACAAAACCACCCTGTATTAAAGTCTCCTCGATAGTGATTTTAGTTGACGCTCAACTCTTCTGGATTAACCCTTTTTTCTTCCAGATCATGGGCAACCCCCAGTCCAGACCCGACGAGCGCTTGCGCTACATCTCCCGAGATGTTAACTCCATGAGGTCCAGCCTCAGGATCTCCAAACCTAGCATGACCAAAGCCCGAAAGGAGCACTTGGTGGAGACTTTGGCCTTGCACAGCAGTGAAGTTAGTTCCATGCACGGAAAAGTCAAGCGCAAAGATCTTGATGCCGCTTTGAAGAACATCTCCGAGACCATGCAGGACGTCCTCAAAGTTGAAGTCTCCGAGCTGGATTCGGCTGCAGTGGAGAGCAACTCGTTTATTAATGTTCCTTTAAGCAAAAAGAGGTCTAATTCTTTAGGGTCGCTACGCAGCAAGAAAACCAGTACTTCACCTCCAGTAAGAAGCAGTGTGCCTACTTTGAGGGACATTGAGGCAAAAGTTGAGGAGTTGAAGACATCCGTGAATACTGCAATGGCCAATAAAGACGGGACTCAGCTGAGGGTATTTAAGAAAACTCTGACGGTGCTGGCAGCTGATTTGGAGCTTATTAATGCAGAAAAAGGCACTCCTTTCGAGAGGAGGAAGGAGAGCGTGGATAAGAAGGTAGTGGTACTCTTCCAGAAGGTCAGCAGGGCTTTAAATGGCTTAAAGAAGGATGGAGAACTACAAAATCAATCCAAACAATCCAAGAAGAGAGCGGCGATGAATGAGCTTGCAGATGTAGAGCTGAAATTAGCCGAGAATGAGTCGTTGTTGGACCGAATGGTCAAGCAACATGATAGTGCAGATTTTGCCACAATCAGGAATAATATAATCGAGAATAATCAGAGGTTAGCGAAAGTGGATATAGTGGACAACGACGTGAAACAAAGGGTGGTACTCCTATCGCAAAAACTCACCGAAGCAGTAAGAAATTTGGATAAAATAATGGCGAAACGAGAATTTGAATCGAAATTCTCCAAATCTCTTCACAACTACGAGAGGTTTATGAGGAACTTCGACCCCAAAACTAACGCAGATAGCACAGTTACAAATCTTCAGCAGTTGCGCAACTCCTTGGAACACTTGGAGGAAATCAATCACGACACCAAAACTCGCAAGAAGGAACTGCTCAACAACATCAACAACAACATAAACCAGATCAGTGAAATCTTACCTGTAGACGATCAGAAAATTGTGGAAGACATTGTCGAGGACAATGTGATTTTAAGGAAAAAAGTGAAGAGCATGGACAAAGAGCACACTGTAGTGGACCAATTCATCAGCTACTGGAACAACGTGAAGACCAACTTTAATGTGAATGCCTACTCTCACTTGTCTCTGTTGAGGATTGATAGTACCCTAGAGGAGATGCAGGAGTCCATTAACGAGATTCGAGAGAAGATTGCTCGGAAGTGCGACTTGAACATGCCCACAAACTTGGTGAGAAAGCGCTCTCAGTCAATTCCTAAACTAAATAATTCCAGGAACAGCTATGGAAGCACCAACAGCGTCGATAAACTCATAAAGGCCAAGGCAAAAGTGTACAATTTGCCAACTCCGCAAGTGCAAAATGCTAAATCTGAAAACCGGCTCAACCGAAGGTTTTCAAAGATCGAAGAAATAAAGATGCAGGTGCACTATATCAAAGAGAAAGTCGATGACAATGTGGATAACAAAAAGCTATTAAAGGAGAAACTAGAGCAGTATCGCAGAAACCTACAGGAGTATACTAAAGACTCCAATCAAGCAGTATCAAACAATGCTGCTTTAGTCCACAATGAAATAATAGAGCTACTCCATAAATTGGTTTTAGACGAGTTCAAAGATAAAGCTGACCCTCTCAGCAAGGGAGTGCAGAAGTTCATCGGCACCAAATACGACAAGGAATTTGACGACTTGAAAAACCGCCTTCTCACTGTCCAAGCTGAGTTAGAAACCTTTACCATCTCCCCAACTTATGAGAAACTATTGCAGGATAAAGCTGAACTCTTAGAGCAGATACGCAATAGCTTAGAGGCTCTACAGGAGCGATCCAATTACCGTAGCAGAGAAGATGAGACTGCGAAGCAGTTCAAAGGAAAACTGCAACAATTGGGGGAACAAGTAAAGAGGTTTTCTGGGACATATAAAGGGGTTCTGTACAATCAAATTGAAAGGGATTTGAACAAGCTGCTGTTGGATGTTGGGGAGAAGGTCGAAGACTACAGCTCCGCAGAGATGGTAAAGGAGGCTGAAAGGTTGCTGAAAATCTTGGAACAGCGCTCTGCAATGGCTCAAAGTTTTAGAGGTAACAAATTCCCGGAGGCTCAATCAGATGAGCAGCTCAATATGACTAAAATCAAAAGGGACTTAGTGAACATCAAGAGAGAGATAGATAGAACTCCAGAAAACAACGTTGACGCTTTTGTGGGCTTTCAAAGTCGTTTGGATTTAGTTAACTTCGAGCTGAGTCAAATTCCTGCCAGATCAAATGAGAATCTGGCTAAGGAGAAGGAAATTTGCAGCAATGAAGCTCAAACCCTCAAAAACGTAGTTGATGCTAAAGTAGCTTTAGGACAGCAACCAGTCGTACAATGGCCTGAAGCTCAACTTTCTGCGGAGCCAATCAACTATCCCAAGACTGACGTCAACAAAGAAATTGAAAGGTTCGAGAACTCTTTTTCCAACATAAAGCAGAAAATCAGCACCACCAGTTACGAAGAGGGAGGGGTAAAGTTTGCGGGGATGTCCTCGGAAATTGGGGAGTTAATGGAGAAACTGCAAAACTACAGCTTTATAAGGGGAACTGAGTTGCACCAGAGGCAGGCAGCGCTACTTCAGGAAATGCAATATTATAGTGACGCCTTAGACAAGGAAGCGACAGATATTAGATACGTTCAATCCATAGAAATGCGAACCAAGAGCTTAGGACAATTCCTAGAAGGCGAAGGTTCGCTCTCCAGATCTAGAAGGGAACTAGAGTCACTCGAGAAGGAGCTGGAAGAGCACCACTTTAGCTCAGACAACCAGCTACTCAGGAACAGGAAATCTAACGTCCAAAAAAATATTAATTCACTTAAAATACAACTAAAGCAACTAGAGACTTGCATCAGCAAGGAAATTGAAGATATTGAAGCACAAATCAAAGTCTTGAAGCCTCAAATTGAGACATTTACGGGCCTTAAAACGGAGAGCAGGTATTATGAGCTGAATGAATCAGTCACTAAAACAGTAATCACCCTGGATCGATTGGAAATTGAAAATGAGCAATTAAAGAAGCGCTCAGTGAAGCTGCTAAAGGAGCTGCATTCATTGGCTAAAGCCTTGGAAGAAAGAGCTCTGCAAACTCAAGAAATCGTGAATCTGGAGCAAGCCATTGAAGACGTTGCTTCTGCCAAGGATGAGGAAGGTAAATCCAAGATTCAGGAAATTGACAAAAAGCTTGGAACATTGAATGTAGTCAACGAGTTGTTACCAAGAAAAACTGCCTGCAAACTCAAATTAAACCTCATATTTAACAAAATCATTTCCCTGCCCAGCGCAGACGGTTCTTCAGGATACTCCTCCTCCTCTCAAGTCAGCTCCACACCGAGCCCTTGCTACTCAACCTATGTGGGTCGCATAGCCAACTTCGCAAATTCTATCCCTGATCAAGATCAACTCACTTCTTTAACCGAAAAAATCGAAGATTTGAGCAACAAAATCGAGACAACCAATGATATAGCCGGTTTAAAACACCTAGACGAAGTTGTGCAAAGCTGTGAGCTACAGTTAAGTAAGCTCGGCTATACCAGAGACTCTCCTTATTACATCAAATACAGAGAGCTGACCCAGAAAGTTGAAGATTTTGCAGATAAAATTGAAGAAAAGATGCAAGATCATGACAGGCTGAGCGGCATCAATGAGGAAGTTAATGAGATCACTAGGAAAATGAACACTCCGTTGACTCATGAGCAAATTAATGAGCTTGATGAGAGGTTGAATCAGCTGCTGGTGGGGTTGAAGAAGATCGGCAATCCCGGATTGAAAAGTGAAGTGGACGGATGCATAATGAGGGTCATTTTGTGTAGTAATAGGGTGTCGGAATTTTTGAAGTCGGTGCAGTCTACGAGGGTTTAGATTATAATTAATTAGGGCATAGAAATACATTTTTTTAGATAGTAGTGGAGGTTTTGTTTTGGTATGCCCTTTTTTAGATTTTCCAGGCTGCGGGTAGATTCCAACGGAAGGCTGACGATGATAGAGATTAACAGAAAAGGGAAATCTAGAGTGTATATTTTGGATTAAAAAAATGGTAAAATATCTGTGGAACCAACATGTCTATTCCACCATGAGCCCACTTGAATTATAATGCTGCTTGATCCGTTAGCACCATATTGCTGATCCCATATCGGGTTCTACAGCAAGTGAACCAGGGAAAAGGGATGTAACTTTGGGTCAATTCTCATAAATACATATTTAAAACACATTTTACCCCTCAGCCACTAATCTTCTAATTTTGCACCTGATCTACACAAAAAGCAGCGGCAAAATTGAGATAAGAGCATACCAAGCGATAAAAGTTCCTTAAAAAAATTAATGAACAGACGTGTAGAATAAACCAGCAAACATTTGAGTTTATTTTCTCCTAAATCTTCAACTATCTTCAGTATATATTTTGTTTAAGTAGTGTTTTGGTTTACACGAGGAGTTCACGTAAACTTGGATGCAGAAATCATGAATTGGGTAATGTTGCTCATAAATATTTGCCAGTAGTTTGCAGGTTAAGGTCATTTTTGCCAAATTTCAACTCGGTCGCCGTTAATTATCACGATTCACCATTTTGTCACCGAACTTGGGATAGTAGGTACTACATCAAATTGAAGTCTCAGTATTTCGATTCGGGTGCTTCATAGGGATTTTCATGGATATAAAGCGTGTTTTTTCTGTACGTGGCCAAATTTCACGGGGTGATTCTTTGAGTGATTCTAAGATGAAAAGTTTATATAAACATAAGTCTGGTATTGCTTCGTTTTCAAGATACAGGGTGTCAAACTTTTTTTTAAATCATTACATATAAAAAAAACTCCTACATGACAAAAAGACGCAAACTAATATAACTTGAGTTGAAACTTGGTAACAGTTTTTAATGTATTATAGTACAAAGGAATCTTTTTAACTAGAAATTGTTTCATTTTGCTAATGACGTGTACAAGGGTAACGCCGGAAATTTAAGAAAAACGCTTTATTAAAACTACACTTAAAGAAATAGTGTGCAATTTTTTTAACCAAAAAAAACATTTAATAAAAAGTAAGACGAAACTTACAATAGTTGCTAAAAACGACCTTCTTCAACTTCAATGCAAGTATTAGTTCGTCTTAACATCAATTGCCGAACGTGTTAAAATATTCCTGGCGTTTATCTTATTTAATTGCATCAATCCCGTATCCGTTGAATTAATTCTTCTTCAGGTTTGACCAAAGTTTTATAAATGAAGGACTTTACGTGCCCCCGAAGGAAAAAATTTAACGGATTTAAATCCTGTTACCTGGGTGGCCATGACTGTGCTTAATGCGATAAAAATATAAAAGTTTTTAAAAAGTCAGTGGTGCACAAATAACAACGATAACCATAAGTAACACTGCCGAATTTCAACAAAATCGGCTAAATGATTAATAAAATTTTTAGGAAAAAACGATTTTTTAAGAAAAGTTTGGCACCCTGTATCTTGATAACGAAGCATTACTGGACCTATGTTTATATAAACTTTTCGTCTTAAAATCACTCAAAGGGATCATCCTTTGAAGTTTGGCCACGTACTTAAATAACACCCTTTATATAATTTAGAGCTGGTATTAAGATATTTTTGCCGTGTAATGTAGCTCTTTCCTCATCGTCTTCACTCATTTTTTATTTCAGAACAACTCCCTCTGTGCCTCATCGGCAATCTCATTCCGATCATTTTTAGGGCAGCCGAAAAATGTTCGACACGAACGACATTCGCGATTGCTCGCACTATTGAATTGTTTTCAAATGTCTCAACTTCCTTTTCTGCCACCTTCAGCAAAAAAATCCAAAATAACCCAACGTTGAAAGATGATAAACAAAAAAGCGTTTATTGGTCAAATATGATTCACAGACATGTTGAGGAACGTGATACATCGTTTTCAAGGAAATTAAATTCTCTTTCAGCGGGTTTGCTGATACACAAGGGAGTTATATTTGAAAAAATGCACTTTAGGCAAGTTTAGGATCTAACCGCAAAAACATTAATTTTGAGCCACCTTGCACAAGATAAATCCGCTTTTTTCTATATGGGAAAGTTCGTGGATCTTTCTGAAACATTCTCTAAAGTTTCTCCTTTTTGTGAATTCAATTCGCGTTCTAACAGAGATTTTCTCAGGGCTTATTTTGTCACAGTTGCTGCTACTTTTTATGCAGAGAACCCCGGAAACAATGGCACAAATGGGCATTGAGTGCTAGAAAGACATTAAAAGTGTCTCATTACCTTCTAAATTTTTTAAAATTTTCTCTTACTGTGCCCAATAATTTGAAACAAAATTTTCTATGTAAATGTAAAAAATGACCCGGACAGGTTATTGTAAGTATGCCTTACTGCGCCAGAATCACAAATGTAAATAAATGTTGCATTTGCCATATTTTCAAGAAAAATTATTTTGCTCTGACTCATAGGGAAAACAACTCTTTTGTAAATTAGGTGACAGTATACAAGAAAAGAATATAAGATTCACGTCCATTAGGTGCTGTTACGGTGCTGGTTGGCATTTTTCAGGACATAGTCTCGTCCGTAAAACACGGGACACATTGTATCTCACTCGACTTTCATTTGTTTGAATACATTGAGATATGAAGACCTGTGACATCATGGTCAATGCTTACGTCATACTGCAAATCAGAGCAGCAGCTATAAAACCGACTCTAAACCGCTTTTTATGTGTAGCCTTTCTCTATGTTCTAATCTGGGAGTTTAACACACTCTTATGGAATTTTTATTTGTTAAGTTTGTCGTAGATTACCCAACTTCTCGCACGAAACTCCTATTTCCAGTGTTATGTACCAACCCCATTGGTGTATTTTTAAAGCCTACTCAGGTCCAAAAAGTTTTTAAAGGAAAAGAAGTTTTGAACCGTGCAGAAATGTAGACTTTTTTGCACGGTTCAATTGGGAAAATAGTTGAAATATCAGTGATTGCAGTACGCCTAAAATATTTATATTTTTAAATGGCCTTGAAGATTAATTCAATATTCGACACATTTGATTAACCGACTAACGTGATTCTTTCTTGTAGGGTATGGATAGCACCAGTTCGAGACCAGAACCCCATAGGGTGTCGTTAGCTGACCAGCTCAAACGTTTAGAAAACGAATTTCTATTCCAAAATACTTTCACAGATTTCAGAAAAAGTGAAATTATAGAGGAGTTGAAGAATTATAGCCAAGTGATTGAATGCGAGTCCATGTCTCATTATAAGTCCACTATCTTGGAAGATCTTAAACGAAGAATTCAAGTATTGATGGAAGCTATAAGGAAAGTGGATACAGTGGAGATATCTGCAGAAGCCCTGGAGGAACTATTTAGAAAAAGGCAATTTGGGGGGAGCCCATTACCCAACGGAGAACATCCTAGACACTACGCCATTAGTACGACTATACATAGCTTACAACACAGATTAAAGAATATGAACGAGAGTTTAAATAAAACTCTAGCGCCTTCAAGCACAAAAGAACCAGGGTCTAAGCAATATTTGGAAAAGTTAGGAGTCATGAAAGATTTTTTATTAATAATACGTGAAGAAATACGTTGTGTGGTACCGATGAATGCGTCGGAAGAAAAGACCGTGGAGGACTTGAAGAAGAACTGTGACGATAAGTTGGAAGAGATAGATTTCAACATTCGGAAACTGAATTTTGAGAATTATGTCTTCTCAGCTAGAAAATGCTTAAGTGATCCCGCTAACATCAACGAACCGAGTTTAGGAAAGCTGAAAACGTATGCCGAAAAATTAAACCCGTTTGATGATCAAACGCATATCGCTAAGCTTAGGCTGCTTGACGACATAGATGAGCACATTTCTCGGTTAAAAGACACTCTGTATCAGATTGCTATAGAAGCTAATTTAATTTTCAATAATATTGACTTAATGGTGCCTGAGGAGGCCATGGCATATTTCGACACGGCAAGCAAAATTACTGCTGTTATGGAAGATATACATGCGACACAATATGCCGTAGATTCCGATTTGTTTCAAACCCAAACGGATGCTCTACACTGGATGCACAATCACGTTGAAAACCTAAATTTATGGGGGAAAAACGTATGCATTGTCCACCAAATTAAAGAAGGAGTAGAGTACTTGGAGGACCTGCTCCAAGACTTCAATATACCATTCGCTGAAATTTTCAATCAGAGACTCAAAACTAAAATTTTGGAAATTGACCCCAGCAGTCTGCCAAACCCTCTGAAACGTCAATTCAACGAAGAAGTTCGACGTTTTCAGAAAGCTGATCGGGGACTTCCAGAACTGAAGATTGAGCATGACAGAAGATTGGTAAGATATACAGCTACCTTAACAGAGGTCGAAGAGAGGCTTCCCGCGTTCGAACCCAAAGTGTTCACATTTAAAAGCACGAAGCTGGACGCTGAATATTGTGCGTTAAAGGATAAACTTACTAATGAAATATCGGAATTAGAGCAGATTGAGATTTATGAAGGAGATATCAATGATAAGAAAGAAGCTTTGATTACACGTGTAGAGGAGCTGATCCAAGTACTAGAGGATAGAACCTCGGAATTCGATATCCTGTCCTCTTTAGACAGAGACATTTTTAATGTAACAGTATTGTTGAATAGTGTTAATAAAGGATGTACGGTTGATGTAAATAAAGCCAAACATGAGTTCTACGCAATCGGTGATAAAATTGATGATATACAGTTAACGACGGATTTCAAGTATTTTCCGGACTGGATGAAATCTATAGCTGAAACGCATAGTATTTATGAGAAAGATTGCGCAGAGCTACAAAAAACATTACAGAATGAGGAAGTCCAGCAAGAAGACGACTTTAGTCAGCAGTTCGAATTTAACATCGACAATTAAAAAAATTCTTTGCAGGAGAAATTCAAGAGGTCGCTGGCATAATTCTTGAGAAAACATTAAGATTTTTTCCACAATACGAAAAAAAAATATGAGTCCGAAATTCAAGAATTGATAAGATTTTAAAGACCGTCTCTTCGTGTGCCAGGGCAGAAGAGCCAAAGTCATCATCTGAAAACACCGCATTTTGAACTGCATGATTATAGTTCTTTGCATTAGGTCATGTAACATTACCTACACTTCTTGGAACATATCAATGTATTATCTTTAATTATTAATTAAATTTTAATGAACAAGTACAACCTCGTTTGGTTTGTTTTCTATTGCAAAGTGCTCTTAAAACCGGTTTTCCCCAGTTCTGAGTTCTGAATTTTTGTAATTTTAATTTTTAATTAATTTTATTTTTGATCTCGAAATCTGCGAAGAAAAAGCAAACTTAAACCGAATTTTAATATCCTATAAAAATTTAGGATGAAAACTGAAACTTTTGATAAATTTTTCTGAGTATTAAGAACCTTGAAACAAGCCTTCATCTACGCCTCTGTTTTTTCGGAAGCAGGCAAATTTCAAGCCTTAAGATTTTAAAATATTTAGTCATGAAAGCGCAGTGACATAGTTTGAACCATTAAGTGAGCAACAGTTCGATTCTTAGTCAACCCCTATTGCTTCCGCCGCTTCTGAAATTTTTAAAACAAAATGTGCTCCGAAGTGTCTACACCACAGTGGAGTACACCAAGTGTCCCGTTAACGTTACTTATATCCTGAAAACTTCAATTCGATGTCTCTATTTGTTTAGAAAATATATCGGTTTTTATCTGGAATCTATGGTATTTAGCCTTCACGGTGCTCACGATCTGCTGACCACTTTCGAAACTCAAATAATATTTGAAATTAACGAAAAAATGATTTTAGTGTTTTTGTCTACGTTTCAAGTTGATCATGAATGGCGCCGCATTCACGGGAATCAAAATTATCGCGTTTATAATTTTGGGTTTGTTCTTTATCTTGTTAATTCTCCAAATGCGTATGTCAAATGAAAAATCTGTCGACATGTTATGAGTATATTTCGAATCTATGAAAAATACGGTCCTCAGCGTCAATACCATAGATTTCAGATAAAAACCGGCATATTTTCTAAACAAATAGCGACATCAAGTTTAAATTTTCAGGATATAAGTGAAATTTTATGCTCTTGCTAGCTAAAATACCAAACACATACCATTCTATTTGATATTTGCAAGAAATTTACGAAAATTTCAGACTTCATACTTAAGCGTCGTTTAAGGATACTTTCATTAATTAAAATGAATTGGCTGATACATCTTTGGGTAGAGCAAAAAAGCTCTTTCTAAAGAGCGATCACTTCTTTAAATCCTATGACCCGTTCCCGAGATATTTAAGTTTTTATCTGACAACATTCGCAGCGCTCTTACAGAAAACTTGCAAATATATAAAAACTTTTACACACAAAAATTATGCAAAAACTTTCCACGAACAAAACCGTAACATTTTCAGTACACCTTTTCATTGAATTTTCTTCAGTTATTTGACATTTCATTCACTATATGAGATAATCCACCTGACGGTGGAGTTAGGAATTCAAAAAATGTTTCCAACATTTTCTCATGACAACTTTTGTTACACCATTTTTTATTTTAAAGCCTTATCTAAAATAGTTTTAAAAATTCAGCCGGAGTCCTTTCTTAACGGGACACCCGGTACATTAATGTACATAAGAGCGTTAAAAATAAAAATATATACGTATAAATTGAAATCAATTTTGTTTTTCCCTAGGTACCACTCAAATTTTACACATAAGTATTTTTTTGAAAAGCTTTTAGAGATATGTGTAATACATCGCCGCTGTCACATGTTTCAGTTATCAAATAGTACTTCTCTTTCAACGTATTAGCGCACATTACGCGCGAATCTATATTAATTATTTATTGATGGATTCTCTTCAAAAGAAAGTCATAAAGTAATCGAATTAACCCACATCTGCGCAGCAGGAAGTGTTATCTTAGCTCGCGACCTGCACCATTTCGTTCGCAAATTTCGTGAGTCACCGACAAAACGCAAATGAATTTGCTTATCTAATCTCCCAAATATTTTGTAGAGAATAATCATTTTTGAACTAAAACATATTCCCATATCAGTTTTATACATATATTCCTGTGGTCGTTCACTAAATTTCAGTGATCAGCGCTACCTAAATACATAACAAATAAGGTAAGTAGTTATTGGGGGAGGTAGCGACTAAGCTAATTTAGTTGTTAATCTTACAGAATGGGCGGCGGCTTATCGCACAATCGCTCTCAGAGAAACTCTTTTCGGGTGCACACCAATGGTTTTATCATCAACACTGTTTCCAGTAAAATAGATGACAAAGATAACGTCTTCATCAGCATGGAGGGCGATATTCGTGCTTCCATGCTTTCAAATGACAAGGACCAAATGCGAAATTTAATATCGGAGATTACCGCCCATCTTGTAGATCTAGACCAAATCCGTCTCGTCAAAAATATCCCCAACGCCGATTTAGGGCGTTACAGAAAGGTTAGACATAACTTCGAAATAGCTTTGGCCACTTTGAAGTCCACCCTGGAATTATCTCCGTCGTCCACGGAAATCAAAAGTCAAAACCCGGATTTGGTGAGCGATTTGATCAGCCTTGGGGGTTCCTCATGCAGCAGAAACAGCATTACGAAACATGACCAAGTGGAAGACTTGTTGAGGTCTATTGAAGAAGGACTCGGGGAGCTTAAAGAATACTTAAGGCGTCCCGGCGCCCATTCGGACACTTTTTGTAACATCGATAAAAGCGCTTTTTACCTGCAAGTAAAATTGAACGACCTGGAAGTGTCAGATGAGTCTTCATTGAACAAATGGAAGTTTCATTTGCTCAAGGATCTGGCCGATTTCAGGCGAATCATTGAAGAGAAAATGGGGAGCTTGGAAGAAGAAGAGCAACTGATCAAGAATATTAATGTACTGGAAGTGGAACTTGAAGAAGCTATAACTGAAGAGGACTTCAAGAACTTGCATATCAGAGCTAGGCTGTTCCAGGAGATTTTACAGAAATTCAATTGGGACAATGAGGCTGAAGTTAGCAAGGAGTGGCTCATGAGGAAATTAATTGCGGTGGAGAAGGCGACAGCCGCTTCACGGGTATATGGAAATCTGAGCTATAAAGCTCAAGAAGAGTTAGATAGCATCAGCTCGATTGACAAAGCGCTGCACGAGCATAACGGCTCTTACGAAAAGCAAAACGAGATATATGGAAAAACTATTTTGAGAGAAGAGAACATCTATAGCAACTCTGAATCATTCCAACAAAAGTTCTCCGATTATGTAGATGATGAGGAAATGTACGGCAACATAGAGACAATACGGCAACAACTGCAATCTCTCCGCAACTCCCAAAGAGGAACTGTCTACGTCAATGAAGAAATAATAAAACAGTACCCGCGAAATTCCATGGAAAATCAAGAAAATCTGAGCAGCAACGCGAGTAAACGGCCATTACCTCTGCCCAGAAATTTTGAGAACAACCTGATAACAAGTTTGCCCAAAAGCTGGCAGAGATTGAACAAAATCCTAGAAAGTGGGCAATTGAGCGATACACAGAAAATGGAGGTAGTTGAAATAAGAAAACAAGCAGAGATTGCGAAAAATTTGTTTGAGAGGAAGATAAGGAAGATAATGGAGAAGAGTGGAGATTTGATGGAGTTGTAGGATCGGCTGTGATTATGCCAGCAGGGAGTGGCTGAGAAATGAGGTTTTTAAGTCTGCTTTAAATATAATATTTACTCTGTGATTAGCTGCGTTTATAGTCGGAATTTTGTGGTACTTGTAGAGGGAGGGACTGGAGATTAGATAACTTATGGATTAAAGTGTTCAAATTCCCTGGATTGATGCAGTATGAATGTAAAAATACCAATATAATAAAAAAGATCATGATTAAGATCGTATAGAAAACTCTTAGACTGATCAAAGTTATTTCAACTAATGATCCCGAAATTCACCTTTTCGTCAAGAAAAATATAAAATTTCATTTTAGGTTTCTTTCGATTAATTAAAATTTGTTAATTCAAATGTTATTAATTATTTTAATAATATATGTATAAATAAATGTAATATATGTAAAATAAATGTATTAACATTTTATTTCCACTTCTTGAGATCTGGTTTCCTGTACGAATAATCAAGTAATTCATTCCTCTCATACACTGCCTTTTTCCCTTGAGTCCGCAAATATGATTAAACTC
Source organism: Euwallacea similis (assembly GCF_039881205.1). Lineage (NCBI taxonomy): Eukaryota > Metazoa > Arthropoda > Insecta > Coleoptera > Curculionidae > Euwallacea > Euwallacea similis. Next base: position 1,134,340 of record NC_089609.1, read on the forward strand.
CTTAACGGTACGAGTCTCGGTAGGGATTATATGTATAGGTGCACATGTGACTAAAATTTGCATTTCGTAGAGTAATTCCTAAGGTATTGGAATCCTTCCAACCCATAGACGTATCACGGGGTCTGAACAAAATTCAGAGGAACAGAGTATCAAAAATGTCAAATAATTTAAAATAAATAGCTTTTTTAGGATTTAAAATGCTTTGTTTAAAGAAAGCTCAAATACACACAACCAAACTTATATGGAATCACTCAATAATTACGAGAAAACACTATTACATTTGAAAAGAATAATTTCAAGATAAAAAACAGTTTATCTAAAAGTGTTTTATTACAGAAAAAAAATTATTGAAACAAATTCTAAAATTAAAGGAAAAATAAAAAGTGTATATTTCTGCAAAAATTAACTGTAAGGTAAATGAAAATTTAAAAAAAAATAGTTTTTTTTAGATTAATAATCAGTATTGCTTCTTCCAGGGATAATACAAGAACGAATTCGATGATGCATGTTCTTTATTAAATTATCGATGGCTTTTTGGAAATCATTTCTCCATTCTTCTAAAACTGCTTTTACTAATTGTTCGGCATGGCCAGGGTTATTTTGACGTATTTTAATCCTTCTTTTAATTTTATCTTACAAGTTGTCAATTGGATTAAGATCTGGTGAAAAAAGCCAATCTAAAACCGTCACATCTTCCACTTCTGAAAAATGTCTATTAGCTCCGCTGGTATATGGAGATACATTATCGTGCATGAATAAAAGAGAATTACCAAAAACAACTCTCCAGGATCTTATTACGGGTTGCAGCACTAGATCCACCTAGCTTGGACCTGTTAGTGTTTGTTTAATGGAAATTAAACAAGTTTGTTCACCAATCGTAATGCCACCCCAAAATATTACGATTCCTCTTTTGTATTTAGAAACAAATCGAACAGCCCGAAGCCTAATCTGTCTTCCATGACTTCTTAAAACACGAATTGACCGGTGATCTGATTGTAGGTTGATTCTGGTTTCATCTGATAATAAGACATTTCGCCAGTCTTCATTTGTTCAGTTTTGGTGCTCCAACATCAATTTTTACCGTCAACTTTATTTTGCACTAATAGAGCTGGAACCCTTAGTTGTCTTCTACTGAAAAGGCCTCGAGTTCGAAATCTTTTCTTGATAGTTTCGACCAAAATGCTAACACCTGTAGCTTGCAAAACTTTCTTTTGAAGCTCGGGGTGGAATGTTGTGGGGTTTCTTGTTGCTACTTAAGCTAAAAAGCAGTTCTGACCTTTTGTGGTGACTTTTCTACGACTTCTCCCAGGTTTACTTTTTAGGATTCCCAACTTCAGAAATCCTGAATAGTTTTTGAAACAACCCCTTGTGTAACTTCCACCGTTTGTGCAATTTTCTTCTGGGACATACTCTGTTTCCAAAATAAATAATTTTCCTCCTCTGCACGTCTGATAACTCTACATAAGGCATTTTTAATAAAATTTGAGGAAGGACAAAACTTATAACTTTACTAAGAATACATCGGAACACTAAAACCGACAGTACAGAAACAAATCTAATCACGTTTTTATGAATTCAACTGTTTTTAGTATTAAACACATTAGACTTTTATTCGCTTGTTATGTTTTTGCAAGATAAAATTTTTCTCTCGTAAATCTTGGGTGATTTCATATAAATTTGATAGTGTCTATTAAACACAAAGGTCCTTCAAAACTGGAGACAAAGGCTCGAAATCCCCAGTTTCTCTTAAGAAAATATGTCTCTGATTTATTGGAACGGAAAATTTTTAATCAATTTTCTTGAGACATTGAAACAACCACTTTCAGGTGAGGCATTCAGGTTTCAGATGAATTTTATTTTCATATTGCAATAGCGTATTAGCCACGCAGGCACCAAATCCCCATATCGATACCGAACAATGCCGAACAATCCTTAGGAAAACCTCTGTATTTAGTCAAACCCGACAACGCATAAGCAATGATAAACATATCGCTAATCTTATCAGCAATTAAACATTGCGATAAAACTTGTCTGCATTGAATCTATCGCAGTTTTACTGTTAGAATCCAGCGAAACGATGGATTTCTACAAGAAAATTTCCGCCAACAAACGCAAAGAATCACCGGGGAGTTTCCTGGCCGAAAAGCAGTGTAAGTGCGTGAGTTTGCAAGCAATCATCAATGCAGCAATCAAGAACAACAATAAAAAGATGCTGAAGGAATTGGTCGAGGAGATTAATGGACATCTAGCTGATTTGCGTAGTTTTGTTGACAATTCCGATCAAAAATACAATGATAAACGAGACAGATTAATCAAGGAATTCGAGGAATGTTTGGTTAAGAGTGTGAACAGTAGCTCTTTGAACATTTTAAATCCTCTCAACGCGCAGCTACAGGAACTGAACAACTTGACTAATGTAGCTATCAGAGACAACAATTATGAGCAACTCCAAAAGCTCGCAGAGAGGATGGAGAGGAACATTACAATTTTAAAGGAGATTCCTGAAGTAAAAACTGCGAGACACTCTCAAAATGGAGACGGTAAGACTTTGGAGGTTTTTAACAAGTACAGCAGTTTACTAAGCAAGGTTCTTCAATATCTTAATGCGATAAAACTGAGTGTTGCTCCTGAGGCGAAACCTGAAGGTAAATGGATGTATTTATTACAACTTTAACTAATGAATACTCATTCAAACAATTACTTGGATATACTATAATTACTCTTACAAGATTGTTGACCGCTCTGAGTACCTGGGAAATGCAGATATTCAAAAAAAAATTTTAAATGAAAGTGGTCTGAGAAAGTTAAATATTGGCATATGGGTAGAAGATATGAAACTAAGAAACTTTTTTCTTTGCGATTTTTCAAAATTTTGACAAATGATGGTAGATTTTGAATGTTTTTGAAAGTAAAATGCAATTTGTCAGTTATAGACAATTACTTGTTTTTCGATTTGTATGTCATTTCTCATTATTTGTGAAGCACCATCCGGAGGTAAACTCAAAATTTTCCCAAATTCATGAGTAAAAAAATTTCCTGCATGATGCAGACTTTACGAGTAATACTGTAGAATAGTCTATTTTCATCAGAAGCGCCTGTAGAAGATCAAGCACAACGGCCCCTTTTAGGAAGCATGGTAGCTTTAAACGAGGTAGAAGAGAAGCAGAAAGTAATACGCCAAAAGTGGTTTAACCGGCAGAGCATGTTCGTTAACGAGCAAACGAAGCTGGCGCAAAAAAGAAGCAGAGAAAACTCGCCGGAAAACTCGGGGGAAACTTTGGAAAACTCTAGCCAGCCGGCGATCAAACCGATTCAATCGCGCGAAAACATAAAACCCTCCCAGTACAAAGCAGCGGCCAAAGTCGCCGAGAAAAACCAATCCCGAGGTGAGGAAAAGGAAAAACCAAAGCCAGGTAATTGCCATAACATTGAATATCCATTAAATAAATTCAAAATTCAGTGGAAAAATCCGAACTCCCGTTGTCGAAAAGAGAGCTACCCAGCAGCAATAGAAACAGTTATGGACAGGACCAAAACACCCATATCAAAAGCTTCGCAGAACGTCAAATTGAAAACGCCAGAAACCAACGTAATAATGATGCATTCGAACGACAAAAAAGTGCGCATTAAATAGATGAAACTCAATTAATTTCATGCATAAAAAACATGCCGATTGCCGAAATTTGATCGTTTTTCATTGCACTTGACGCGCATTTTTTTGAGGTCCAAATTGTTCTTTGCTCCTCTCAAAAGCTAATTTCAAAATACTGATCCTCAGAGCCCTGCAAAGGGACATTAAAGCACTCCAACTCCACCAAAACTACCCCGCCCAGGACCCCCACTCAAATAAGGAAAATCTTTAACAGTTTCAATTGCGTGCAGAAGTCAGATGTTAATCATAGATCCACTGAAGATTTGCCCGGTGAATTCAGTAGTCCCTTTGAGCAGGAATTGAAAAGTTTCCAGTTGAAGGTTACAGGGTTTAAGGAGAAAATGGAGGAGAATCGAGATGACTTCAGAGATTGGCCGTCGAGAAGTATTCCTAGTTCTAGGTCTAATAGTTTTAAATCATCTGTAAAGGTAAGTGGGAAGTTAAAATTTGTGAATTCGGGGATGTACTGTACGTTAAGTAACCCAAATTCTAATTTGTAATTGTAGACTGGAGATTTCCTAATGAGAAATCTTACCAAAATCTCTAGGAGTTATGAAATTTATTAGCAAATGTTTCAGCCCGAAGATGAACCAATCTATGAAAATGTCCCAGCATTGCCCCCCAGGAACTCAATTTTAGCTATTCAAAAACCAGACAAATCCTCAGTTTCAATCCAGAAACCCGTTCCGTTCAAAAGAAAGAACACGCAACATCATGAAGAAGACAGAGATGGGAGCCTTGTTGTAAAAAGTGTTGAGAAAAGTGTTTGCATTGGTAGGTTTATCGAGATTATCAGGTTCACCACGTAACGAAGGAGATAAGCTGCATCATTTTGTTTGATACCTCAGAAATAGCTCAAGTTTGCTTTAAATGAGTTTAAGATCACTTAAATTTGCACTAAAAGGTTTCAATTTTTGAGGAAAAAAGTGATATCAAAAGTAGAATCTTCGAACGCAATTGGACGAAATAATTGACTGATCTCCTATACTGCTAATGCAAAGATGTTGTGAACTACGTTCCAAAATCCGCTGTTTAGATGGTTTCGCAAGGGTTAAAAAATGCGTTTAGGGTTTTTCTGGACTTTGAAATTGAGATATTCAATATTAATTTTAGTTAATGGCAATAACACGCGAAAAAATGTTTTATATATTTTGTATACTAAACTTATTTTTACATTTCTCCACTCTCCTAATAATCTTAAAAAAACTTACTTGCTTAAAGGAAAAAGAGCCCAAGTAATAGTGAACCTATTTCCTCGCAAACAATTGATTGCCAGCCTATGACCTTTTCATCAAATAATAATCCCTTGTACAATATACCCTAACATTTGGACAAATTACACCTGTATAAACACAGTTGATCCCACTACTGAATATTTCATTTCCAATCCTATTTTCCGCAAGTAAAATCGATTTGATTAAACTTTCCCTTTAGAGGTTTATTGCAGGTCAATTTATTGCAGGTCAAACCGCGTCCACAGGCCCCAATCCCTCAACGAGGGCCTCCTTGCACTTGGATACCCTCATGATACATCCCCAAAAGGCCTCCGATGTTGCCATAACCATAAGAAGAGACAAAAAGAGTGCAGCCGTAGCTTCAAGGAGCCCTGAAAGGAAATCTTTCAGTACATTTAGAAGTAGTAATGAATCAGATAAGGAGGCGATTGCAGTGGCGAATCCTTTATATGAGGTTCCAGTATTAAAAACTGAAACTGTTCTGAAAGATCCTCGGAAATCTTTGCCTGAAGTTGCCATGGAGGAAACAAAACCTGAAGTCATAAAATCTCAAGCGAAATCCTCAGAATTCAACACCCTCGATTTCATTATAGGGAGGTGTAATCGTAAAACTTCCTACAGGCGACAGCATTCAAGTAGTACAGATCACAATAAATTCCTAATTCTACAGCCCGATATTACGAAGCTGGAGTACGCAATTAAGATGTACAAAGGGCTGAAAAGAGATGAGGACTATTTGACTTTGGACAAGACTTTGACCAAATACTATCTGAAGATCAATGAAGTATCCGCAAGTTCCGCCTTTAATAAAATGGAGAAGGAAAGCTTGATGGAGCGGTTAAATAAGGCCCATAAAGACTTGAAGAAGAGGGTGGAGCAGAATGAGGACGTGATGAGGAGAATCCTTGAGGAGCAGGTGATCATGATTGGGCAGAAACACGGGATTGCTTAAGGTATGAGTTCATTCTATATATGTATGGATAAAAAAAGGCTTTAAAGAATTCTTGAAGATTTGAAAAAAATTAAAATGGTAAATTCCTGTACCTGATTTCAGTCTCTTTTCGTTGCTATTGCCTGGGTTTTAGGCACTTTATCGGAATGAATTTTGGGTAGTTTTATTGAACATTTCAAACAAAATAATATCACTGCTGATCGTAATACTTATTTCATTTGAAATTGGGTCTTAAAGTGCCTAAAATTAGGTTTTAATTGTTGTGTTTGTGACTGTGAATTGGTAAGTTTGCTTCCGTAGAATTTGGGAGTTTTTGCTATGAACATTCAAGTGTATATTGCCTTATGATGTGTTTTCCGTTCAAGCTTCTTTAGCATTTATTAAATATCCAAAACGAGTCGTAAAATCAACCCATTTTGTGATTCGTTACACGATATATGAATTTAAAAAAAATGACAACTTGCCTTAGATAGAGATTAGAGATAAACCTCACTCCCTCATAATTTACCCTCACTCATTATAGATTTCGTTACTTCTCACAGTTAAATTGTTATCATATGTATAATTACTTATGGTTCAAATCACGTAACTTTTTATGCACGTCACATGCATCATATCAGCAGTGATGTCACATCTTTTCAAAATCAATAGGGAGCAGGAATTTGTCAGATATTGGTGCGAAGCTATCAGTATTTAGCAGTGCTGAATAGTGCTGTTAGACCCAGAACAAATAATTATCATACCAAACTAAAATTAAAATTATTAAATTTATAGATTAATTATAAAAATAATCAAATTAACCTATTTTAATTATCAGCATGAAGTGCAATATATCTAAAATGAGAATCTGTAAAATACACTAGGTCCTGAATGTTATTTATGCTAAAAAAACAGTAACTTTTACCGTCTAATTTAGTAGGTTTAACACTCTTTACATTGCTATCCTGCCATGAACGCCCCACTGTTCCATTTTGGCATATCCATGTTTTATCCAGAAATACAAATAATTTATATAATCCCTCTTCTTTTCTCTCATATATTCTCTTAAAAATTGTATTCTTTTTATAGCAATATCAGACATTTTCATTAGACCTCTTCTTGGATCATCCTTTTTCCATTTAAAACCAATTTGATGTAATAGTCTTTATGAAAATGATAAACTGCCACCAAATAATTCCTTTGCTTTTAGTTTTTCCCTTACCGTCTACAAATTTACATGATTTCTTAAAATTAGTACTTTTTGTGCTTATTCATAAAAACAAACGCCCATTAATTATGTATGTTTTTTATACCTATCATAAATTTCGTTGTGGATCGCACTAACATCTAACAATGACATGTCAGTCTCTGGTTTTTTTCTCTTTTAATTTTTCTTGGGAGAATGTAGCCTCACATCGCCTGAAATTGCCGCTGATACCTTACTTACAGTAGGCAAATTCAAGTTCAATGCATTCTAAACACGCTAAATAAAACAAGAGTTTATAATATTCAATTTCAAAATATTAAAATTCAATTTACCTCTCTAACTGAATTCAATGGTAATAAGGGTCCGTTACTTTCCAATTCTCTTTCAAAATAGTTGATAAGAGACACTACAAGTTCTTTACACCGACTGTTTAAGAACTTGGGTATTATACCAATAATAATAATAATAACACCGATAATAAATAACCAGAAACACTATTTTAGTTCTTAAAAGAACACATTTTTACCGTCAAAACTGATGAACAAAGAACACAACGGTTTAAAACAGTTTAAACCAAAATATCAACAAATTAAGCGGTAACTGTGCAGAAAGATTAGGTTATATTTAGATATTCTAATTTTTTTTAATTCAATTTTTCATTAAATTTTTTAAAATTTTATTATTTTTTAGCATATTAAATTTATATGACTTGTCATTTTACGTAAGGCAATTCCTAATCGTTACATTTTGTGACGTGAATAAACTCACGTGATTTGAACCATGTGTGAATTTGTACATTAGATTACCTATTTTGACGAAAATTTCGGTCTTTTTCAGCACAAAAACACTGGCCAGTTGCCACAGTTTCTCATTACGCTATCCGAAATTGGACGAACCGCTCATTATTTCATGTTTCCATCATGTGGAAAATCTCCCCATCCTGCGAGATAATTTTCAGGTCAGGGCCCTTATGTCACAAGAGCATGTGAGAGCGAGAATGATTTTTTTTAATTCTCACTTTCGCATGTTCTCCCATTTCATTTCACCAGATCCCTGCGTACGTCAACGCATTCTATCCTTTTGGAGCGAAGCAAATGCTAATATCAAATTGGAAGCCCTTGTCCTAAAGCCTACTAATAACTTGGATTAAAAATATGGCGTCCTATAAGCCCTGTGCGTTATTTCAAGCAATCCAACGAAGCGCCGAGGCGCTCAACGTGTCAACAATAGTACCTAGCTTGCGGGATAATGTTAAGAACAGTGAGGTGCAATACATCACAAGATGATTGGAATTAAATACATAAAGGTCCGCTGGACCGCTGTGGCGTTTAGCGCATGGAATGCACGGAGGTTCACTGAACCGCTGTAGCGCTTAACGCATGGAATACGTGGCAGTCCAGTGGACCGCTGTGGCGCTTAATACATTAAAACCGGGAGTTACATGCATGCTACTAATATTTAAAGACTACAGGGAAGAAAGGGGGCGATCTCTGGTCATCATGTGTGCGTTACTATTTTTTTCGCTTAATTCTACGGAAAAATACTCGTGCGGTAAAGTGGCTTTAAGCCGCGTTTTTCTCCATTTTCTCGCTTGTTTGTTTGTCTCTTTCATGATCGTTTATCGTTCATTGTGTGGTTGTAACAAGTGCTTTTCCAATGTCCATAAACATATACAGAAATCCCTTTGAAAAAATGCTTGAGGTACGTATAAAATTAGTCAAAATATATATGTTTTACTGCTTAAGTAAAATTGCCAAATTACTCATTTGTAGGTCTCCTCTCCATGTTCTGAAACGTATATTTTCATGGACTAAAGCACTAGGCCCATCTAGTGTATCCCCCTTTTTCACCTATCAAATCACCCCTAAAGACCAATCAAATTTCTTTCAGATATACAACCATGGGCAACGTTTGCTCCTGGATAAACACCAGAATCATCCCGTGCTGCCCCTGTTCCCAAATGAACCCCACCCCTAATGAGGAGCACTGCCTGGACATAATCGTGACTGGTGTTACTGCTCAAATTATCAAGAAATTGTCCATTAACACCACCAACATCAGAGAAATCATCTTTGAATTGCCAGTGATCCAAGTCAAAGACTCCCTCAACGAAGAGTACTTGGTCTACGAGGACTTTATCTATATGGACGATCCGGATTACGAAACTTTATCTAGATTTTCTCGTGAAATGACACAATCATTGGCCACAGTTGAATATATGAGATCAAAGTCGTCCTCGCAGAGGCCCTCAACACCGAAGTCTGATGAGAAGTCGCTTGAAGGGGTACAGTCCTTGAAGTCAACTTCACCATCATTAGGGTAGTCATCTGTCAAGTCTAGAAGGCCGTCTTCCAGTTCCATTAGGTGGGTTTAAGGGATACATTTTATTGACGTAATAGCTGCAATCTTGGATTTAGGGATGATCTAAGCGCTGCTTAGAGGGTGGGGATTAGATACTTCACCCGTTTTAATTAAGTATATTAGACTTGCCTCGTATTTTCTTGATGGTGAATGTTATTTGTCTGCTTTTTTCTATGGAAAAATTAAATATTCGTGGGCACAGCATTGTTTGTCATTTACACATATTTCAATGTAAAAAAAGTTCTATCCTATAGTATGTATTGTTGAAACTAGTAGTAATGTTTGTATTTATCTGTGATAATAAATACTGATATTAAACTTAATTTTGTTGTAAATTTGTCTCCAGTCAATAGCCTTGAAGTTTTAAAATTCCCTCGAACATCTTTTCACATTTTATCCGAATCGACTTGACTTTGGAGTTAAAAAATGATCTTAATATGAACAAAAATATTACCAGAGCCGTATTTAAGAAAAAGGTTATCGCTAATTTTTGACAAGCGAAATGTAGGATGAAACCAACACTGGAATGTTGAAGATCATAAAAAAACTGCAATGGAAAAGTGATTTTAGTTTTCACCTATCCCTCCCCACCAGTCTGGAAATTATTTATTTCAAATCCGAAATTTTCGGTATTTTCGAAATAATTGAAAAACTAAAAATGCGGCGAGTTTTTCAAACGCTTTTATCTCTCTCGTTGCCTTCAATCATGAAATTTCAACCCATTCAACCATCTCTTCTTAGACTACTATTGCTATGGGCAACGCTTTATGTGGGAAAAATATCTACCGCTTGAACCGCGCCCGCGAAGAATCTCCCAATACCGTCGAACTAGAGAGGCTCCGTCGTTCGGAGGGGGTCCCTGCAAGAGACGTTGTGTTGACCCTACCCAGAATCATCGTCACCGACGACGAGAAGAGTTACGTTGTATTCGATCCCCGAAATTCAGTCGCCACTGAGGAGGAGAAGAAGACTATCATGTTGCTAGGAGTGAAGATCACTAAACCCAAACGTTTTCTCAGACAAAAGGCGGTGTTGACCAAACCCTCGGATGATCCAGCTTTGACGGCCAGAACCAGCAGGTACATATACAAAATACTTGTGGAATTTGCAAAATCGAGCATTAATAGGGCCTAATAATAAATGATTTTGTGTGCATTAAAAAGGGGTTACCATGTAGTCATCCTAAATAACATTTAAGACGTTTTTATTTTTCCCTTATTTGGTGAAATAATTCAAAATGATTGACATTCCGACGTTTCGATTTCCGGCATCTGTCACAAACTTGGTTTTTTTCTCATGGGCACCATCTAGGATTTTCTCATTTGTGAATTTAGCCCTGTTTTCCGAGTATCGCAGTTTGGTGGGAATGTTAAAAATTCTGTTTTTGTAAAGGGCGCAGTAATCCCACTTGTGACACAAAACTATATTGTTTCCTAACTAATATAATTACATAATTACATAGGCATGCAGTAGATTTGGTGGCGAAAAGACAAAAACTGTTTTTAAATATACTCGTTATGATGGTACTAAAGATACCGGGTGGCCCGTCAACAAAGGACGTCAACTGTATCTCTAAAACTATTGGAAATGAAGTTTTGAAATTAAAAAAACGGTATAAAAAAAAATGTCCAAGAGAAAATGCTGAAAATATGTTTTGAATTTCTAACTTCACAGATAGATGGCCTATTTCATATAGTGAATGAAATGCCAAATAACTGAAGAAAATGCAATGAAAAGATATATTGAAAATGTCACAGTTTTATTCGTGGAAAGTTTCTGCATAACCTTTGTGCATGGAAATTCTGTAAATATTTGCAAGTTTTCTATAGAGGCGCTGTGAATGTTGTCAGACAAAAACTTAAATATCTCGGGAGCGGGTCGTAGGATTTAAACAAGTGGTGACTCATTAGAAACAGCTCTTTTTGCTCTATCCAAAGATTTATCAGACATATAATTTATCCGAAAGATCAAAAGAGCCATGCAAAGTTATAATAGGGATGTCTTCTGAATTTTTAAATGATGAACAGATATTTTAACAGATTTAATATCGGGATAGTCAATTTTTGTTTAATTGATGAAAAATTGATAATTGTAAATTTTTTTTCTTTCAGGAGTTCCCCAGAGGTGGCGCGAGCAGCCTTCACTCAAAGTTCCATAATTCTCAATAAAATGCGCCCTGGGAGCTCCCCTGCATCCAGCGGTCGTCCATCGCGACTGCGCGCTCAAAGTCTCCTAAATATGCCCTCAAAATCAAGGAACATCCCCTATCGCCCGAGTACGTAAATGGTGACCTCTTGCACACCAAAAACCAATACAATTTTCAGGTTATGGCGAACCTGACTCGCAAAACCTCTGCCTGAAGCCCATGGACACTTTGCAAGTGCCCGCTCCCACCGTTCATTATTCGCCTCCGGTCATTAGGGCGGAAGTGCATCAAAAAAGCAGCCTTCCAGTGAAATCGCCAGATTCCGGCGATTCTGGACGAAGTTTCGGCAGCAGGAAGGTGGCATTTAAGTCTGAAACTGAGCAGAGACAAAGAGACCAATCGAAGTCAATAGAAAGTGAGGCTGGACCGAGTGGGACGGCGGCGATTGTGCCTAAATCTACCGAAACAGGGAGCGACTTGGAGGCTGCAGAAGCTGGAACGAGTACTGAAAAACCAGAAAAGCATGAAGCTGACGCTGGGAAGACTAAGTCTGGTGGTGTCTCGGGTGCTGATGAGAGCAAGAAGTAGCTATGAAAGCGGACGTTTACTGTCGTCACTCGCACATTTTTAGATGTTTTTCTCGATTTTTGTACCTTTACATGTTTGTTTTTTACGTAATAATGTTTGCGACAGCAAAATGCAATTATATTGTCCCGGTTAATTAAAGCCCACGCTGTTTTATAATAACAAATAAACCGGGATTTGTTTAACGGTTTTTGCATATATCGGCAATATTTTATTAGAAATTAATGGCTCTGCTGTGTTTAATTCGGACACAGGTCAGTTGTGCTGTATGTATCAGCAAATGCGCTTAATTTATTCGACTAATCTGTTTGTTACAAATCGTGCTTATTCAAGTTTAAAATCAGCGTTATTATTTTACGAATTTTTTGTATTTTTGTTTAGATTTATTTTATTTTATGTTTTTAGAGTATATACGAGAGCTTGACTATGTTTCGGTGTTTAACACCATGCTGTGATATTATAGTGACAAATTCACACGAATAGCCTTTTGTAGTTCTAGTCGAAATAAAAAGATTTTTAATGAAAAGTTTTCTTCAGCTCCCTTCTTAAGGCATTAGGGTCTCAACTGGTTCAGAATTTTCGAAAAATCGTCCATCATTGGCTTTAAATTGCGTTCCTCGGTAAAAACTGAAAAATATACCATACGCAATTGAGTCAATTAGAAGGTTTTCTTGATATGGGGTTGTTCAGGCAGTAATAGCAACGTCGAGCCTAGCTAGTACTTTGAGATATAGCCATAAAAGCTAGAGATCGAAACTCGGGCCCTTCATACGGATAAGTCATGTTCCTATACACCCACCAATCACCGGTCGAGGTAGGAACATCGATCGCAAATGACTAACAATACATCTCAATGTTAGGATTAGCCATAATCCTCACGCCCAAACACTTAGAAAAATATCCCAGTGACTCAAAAGGCAATTTTCTCATAAGGATCTTATATGCCACTCGCCAGAACTGGCTATTATATATTTTTTATTATTATTTTAATTAATATTATTTTAAATGTGTTCCTATGTATCGGAAAAAATGCGAATTATGGCAATATAGCGGGCGTTAAACTGTTGAAGCTAAAACTTGGTTATTTGAAACTCAATTGCAGAAACTTCACTTAAAAATCACGATTCAGTTGCTCATAATTTGCAAGAGGTTCAGGCAAATCAGTAGCGAATCTAGAGAAGGCACAAGGGGCAGCTTCGAAAATTTTGCATATAACACTCTTTTACTTTGCATTAAATTAGGTTACTAGATTGACAATCATTATGTTGAGACGATTAGGTTAGTTTAGAGCATTCATCTTTGTTAAAGCCAGGTCACAAATATCAAGGTTATCAAAATAAAATTTTCAGACATAGTTGCTTTAAATAACTGACGGTTCCTCTATAAGAGCCATTTAAATTCGCTGCCAGATGCGTTCCAAAATCCACTCGATATTTATAAATACTTCAAATTTGAGAACTTGAGTTTTAACTTTTTATAACATATTTATTAACGGGATTCTCTGTATTTTTCATATGTAGATTTTAGATAAGTATTCATGATATTTTTTATTGATATATACACACGATAAAACTGGGTCATAAATAAATCATTAGTCAGCTTTAAAACGCTTCAATCATGTGTAAAACCATGCAAACGCGGTTGTTGAAAAAAGCTTAAAATTCGAAACTAAAAACCCACATTTTTACCTCTTTTTAAACCAAGCATGAACTAATAAAGTAAACTAACCCCTCGTGGCGAATTCCGCCTCAAACTGACCAGAACTAGCTCCCTTAAATCCCGCTTTGCACTAATATAAGTTAGAAGTAACTTTCCGCCTAAACTGCTAAAGCCAAGTGCCCTTAAAACGGGCCCATAAGGTCATTTTACAAACCACATGGAATTTAATTTCAACTTAAGTCCTAGCGTTTGATTTACAGTGTCTCAACAGCCCTTAATTGCAGGTTCAGGGGATTTCTCTTTTCAACCACTTCAGCAAATAAGAGACAGACATGGAATTCATGTAGGAAGTTTCAAAGCAAGTACAAAAACTGCAGATAATTAATTGATAATTAGAGGATTCAACGCTGATGATAGTTTGAGCCTCCGATAGCAGGGAATGAGAGGGCTTATATATGCCTTTATTGCAAATCTTCATGAAGGGAGTTTATAGAATTCTGGGTCTATGCTCCATTAAATGTTGGGGAAAAGTTTAGATTGAGGAGGGAGAAGGTTAGAAAAGTTTTAGTTTTTTCGTAATAATTCAAGAACTGCGATGTAAAAAGACAGAATTCAAGAATTTTGTGGTTCTATTGTCGTCAATACTAAGTTCAGTCTTACTGATCGCTGATCTCTCCGAACCGCCTCAGCCACAATTAACAATTGATAGGGACATGTTATTAAACTGCTGTTAATTTTGACTGCTAATCCTACTATCCATAGAAGCGTCAAAATAGAGGCTCGAGCAAATAGTTCGATTCTTAGTTTCTATGGAAACGTCTTGAAGTTAAAGTGAACAGAGTATTAATAATTCGGCCCTTAATGGAAAATATTCAATCAAGACGATATTTCGAACAATCTTAGTCCTTTATGTGCAGTCCTCAATAGGACGATTTTGAATGTTTTTTGTTTCACTACGTTATCGAATATAAGAGAAGTTTACTGAGAATTTGCTACAAATACAACTTGCCTTACATCACGCAATAACAACTAATAGATGTACTATTACCATTTTTTATGTTTCATTATCTTCCTTTTCACCTCCATCCCATTAAAAGTTTGCGTGCAGACAGCTATTTCCTAACTACTTAACAGAATATGCTTATTTGAATAAGTGCTTCCCTTAACGTGTCATATACGTGACAACCATTCCAATTTATTTCCTAACTTTTATGTAATTCGGAGATAATCCGGCGTGTACGGCAGCCACATTTGCTGCAAGATATTTCAATAACAGAAGATATTCGTAATCTCGTTGCTTTCTCCAGTTTAGTGTCGAATCTGAAGTAGTGAATGAGATCAATGATGAATTCTAAAATATTTTAACGAATGAAAATGAAATCGATAATTGATAAAGGTCAATAGTTGCAGTGACATCTGTTGAGGAATCGAAGATTTTTTTAAATTTTCGATTTATTGGGGTGATATGAGTCCTATCTTCATCCTGGATTCCTCAGTTGAGGTCCTGGAACCTTCGAAAACCGTTTTTAGGGACCTTCGTTTCGCAGAACTTTCAAATCGCACAAATTAGGGTGTAAGGAGATCCGGAATCTCAAAAACCATAAGAGACTTTACGAATCTGTTTATGCGGCAACGTAGAGTGCACCGAGACGCTTAGTTCGAGCCATTTTTACGGCAATTACTCCTTGTGTTCGCAAGATATCGGTCGAAGAAAGCCAAAAAGTAGATCCCTCCAAGCCTTAAATTTCCAGGCTTAAAAGGACTAACTGTATTTAAGGAACTTGAGTTGAGGATTCCTAAATATTAAGAAAATAATTATTCTAATGCGTTTTTGTTCAAAAAAACAGGAAACATCGACTTGCAAAACTTCAAATTCCTCGCTAGAGGAAAAACACACTCGTTTTCGTTCAAATGGAAGCCAGTGTATGCCTTTTAGTTTTTTAATGGGCAACTCAAGATTAATTTCATTTTCTTCGACGAAATACTGTCTGACACCCCCTGGATCTGGCTGGTATGAACCCAAATTGTGCCGGCACCGCATTGTTCCGAATTAAACAAATTACGCTTCTCAAACAGGGGACTAACGCCATATGCTTAAAAACGATAATGACTGCAATTTATTCATGTGCGACATTGTAACGAATGATTTGTTGCAATCTGAAAACGTGATCATTCTCGAGATTAGAGAAAATTATATTTGCAGAACCCTTTGTGAGTTTTAATCAAGTACTTATTGGGTTATTTGGTATGTCTGGTGGCTTATCTATTTATAGTTGTTATGTTTGAAGTGAGAAGCGAGGACGGAACTATCCAAGGAAATATTATATTAATATAGTTGTTAATAAATACACAAAAATTTGTGCCCGTTTTTTCATCGATTGCATCAGGTCGATTTTGACCTAATTTCGGGTACAGTTAGAAAACTCTACCTGACCCTTAAAAAATCAATAATAATTGTTATTAGTTAATAAACGATCAATGTTGTCAACAACTGTGACTGAGAAGTTTTTAGTTGCGCGAGGAAGGTCAGGCTTGCCTGACCATAACCGTTCATACAAAACTGCAAAAATACATTTCAGCTGAAATGGTGCCAACATTCCAAATACGCCAGTATGGACTTTCTACAAGGCAGTTTAATTGTTAAGTTTATTTGCCTTTCAGTGCACTTATCGCTATTTTTCGAGATTAATAATGGAGTGCCTACGTGAGACTTAAAAATATTTCTTGGACCCGCGCCACAAATTTCGGGAGGGCCGGTACACGATAATATTTTGAAAAGTTAACTCGTGACTATGTTTTTTTAAATCTGTTTATTTACGAGGATGTGAAGCAGGCGAATTAGAGACTGGTCCTAATTTGCCTTTCCGCAGCTAATATCCAAGGAAATGCGTCCGCAAAACCCGAAGATTTACTTATAAAGATTCTTATTGTATGTACAGCAAGATCTAAATATTTTAACTGTAAGCGAATTTTGGATATGGTACAAAAATTCTCCAAAAATATTTAATTGATTTGGCCGTCCAGAAGCTCGCGTTTGACGAAAAATTCTTTGGCAGGTATTTAAAACTCTCAATAGATTATAAAATGCAGCTATAAAATATTTATATTTAAGTGATCCGCCTAAAACTGAAAAAATGTAGTCTCAAACCTGAATTATCGAACGCAGTTGCTCGAAACAATTGACAGTCCCCTTATCACTGCAATGCAAAATTACTCCTAACTACATTCCAATACTTCTCCCAAAGGCAACTGGGATCAAGAATTTATCTAATTCAATGTATTATATCTTTTTCGGAAAAAACTTCCATATTTCTCAAATACTTCATAATCATATGAATCAACAAGGTATAACGAACTTTGCACACGTTTAGAAACAAGTGCAATCTCCTTCAATCACATGAAATTTACATGGGTGTGTAAATACGTTCTAACAGATAAACAAATCGTCTTGTGATGCAAGCCAGGTTGTTAGATAATGATGCGTTATAAAAGGAATCATACCTTAAAAAACTTGAACCATAAGTAAAGCAAACTGCACCGTACAGTATAAATATCGTAATTAGAGACTTAAAAGAAGTTATTGTAAGATATAAAGGGAATGGAAAGAGGATATAAAAACTCCGTTTCTGGTAACGTTTAAAATCGCATAGATTAAAAAAAAAAGATTTAAAAAAAAGGTAACTTGGAGTATTTTTAAAGGAAAAATTTTAAACGCTCCTGCAGTTCTGTCAATCCCCCCAGCGACGTCATTATGGCTTGCTTAAGCCATCTTGGCTGCTTGGCATTTGTCCTATTTAGGTCATTTTGACGTTACTTAGTTGGAATGGAAAAACTATCGACTACGTTCGAAATTTATGTGTCAGTTTAGTGTTGGAATCAATTGAGATGTGTCTTAACATAATAATAATCGATTTATTGATTTGTTATTTTGATCTACTTAAACAAGATATTAACACATAACTAAATCTCTTCTCGCTCAAGAACTCAAAACTTCAAGGGTTTTTGGGGTTCATTTCAAATACCATGAATCGTTGAAATCAATTAATTACCTCATCGTTTAAAAGATGTAAACACTCCTTAAAACTTAAACAATGATATGATTCACCATTCTCCAATCCAAAGATACCAGAAATTTTAATCATTTAACAACTATCCGCGATTCGTGGTGAAGGATTCACGTGTTCCTCGAATCAACCTTGTCCAATCGAATCGAAAAAAGTTAAGTTTTTTCTGACGGCAGTATAGAAAAATTGCTGACGCGTCGGAAAAGTCACAAGGCGGGAACGTCACGGGAACGTTGCATGTTTACATACAATAAATATAACAAACGGACGTCGCGAGCTTGGCAGGTCATATTTTAGCAAGGAACGAGACAAGGTGCTACAGTGGTTAATGTAACTACTTGTTATTGTTTATTTATCTGTTATCGGGGATCACATAAAAGTCAACGCGAAACTGCGCGAAATTCAGTCGGTGGTTCAGTTGGCGAGGCGAAAGGTAAGTCGGCGATTGTCCGATAGTAATAACATACTAATGATACAGTTTTGGTACATTTCCTAAGAAAATCTCAAATGTTACAAAATATATATTTGAATTTACCCAGATTCAAACTACAGCTAACTTAGATCATACAGCCATTTTTTTTAAGTTAAGACATATCTCAATTGATTTCAGCGGCTAAACCGACATAAAATTTCGAACGCAGTCGACAGTTGTCCCAATACACCCAAGTGACGTCAAAATGACATAAAAAGGACAAATGCCAAACAGTCAAAATGGCTGAAGCACGCCATAATGACGCCACGGCGAGGTGATCAAAAGGACTGCGTTCGAATTTTAAAATTGGTTAGTTTCTAGATTTAAGTAGATTTGTATCTTTTTGTTCATACTGAAGAGGATTTAATATATAAAATATAAAGTCGTAAAATAATTGGTCGGTTTAAGCATTGTGGAGAAGCTAACGAAGAACTAATGACCGGAATCATAGGGGAAAAAATGATGAATTATGGACATGAAAAAGCACTAAAAACTTTCAATTGTCCTTTCCACATCCATGTAAAACGATTATGGACACAAGGCTCCATTAATGCATTTAAAGCCCATAAAATAATTTTCCTACTCTCCATAAAATTAGGAATGATTTAAAGCAGGCAGCACATCACATCACATTAGGATGTTTTGCCAAATTATAAATAAATCTCTAATAAACCTTAAATTTCAATCATCAGGGAAATAATAAATCCTGCATTGTTGATAGTGCAAGTTACACGCGTGGGTGAATTTACCTCACACAAATGGAAAACACAATTCAATCAGGATACCCTTTGTCTCCCGAAACGAGAGTCCTTTAGTTAACATCATCCCTCATTTGGCCAACAACAAACATGAAACCGGATAAATCACCATTAATAATATTTTCTGGATCCATTGTTGACCTTCACTCCCGATTTTAAAATAATTTTTCCTTTATCCAGCTACTAGCTGCTGAATTACCCTCAACTGAAATCATGGACCAGAATAAAATCTTAAACCGTCTGGAATCCTACGAAGCCCAAATTTCCAGCTCTATGGACACCAAGTCGGACGTATCCTACCACATGATGAAGCAGTCGTTGCACAATATCTGGAGCGCCATTTACGCTTCGGAAAGCAGCGATTCCAGAACTGCAAACATCAAGAAATGCCAGGAGTGTTTGATGCATCTGGAGAGGAAAGTCAAGGAGAACGAGCATAGGAAGTACCAGATGTACTATGGGAAACATATAGGCGGTGGGAGGAGTGAGAAGTGTTGCTAGGCTCAAGGGTTGTTATGACGAACTTGATAGGTAATTAGAAGGAGCATTTAAGGATTTTTTGACCTTGGTAATGCCCAAGGTAATCCCCACTTAGTTGTCTACTTAGGGTATATGGCGCGGCAAAATAGCGAGAGTAATGTAGAAGAAATTTTTTAGGTAAAACGCTCTAAAAGACATAGAAATAACCCTCTTAATTACATATTAATATAGTTGTTACTGCAGCCCTTTATTTACGTATAAGTTTAGTATACATGTTTACGTTTATCTATAGTTTATATTAAACTTCATGGATTTTAAATTGTATCTTCTTTGGTTATTTACTTAACATTCTGTGATAAAGTTTTTGTATTAAAATAGCTTCGTTTTAAAAATAGTCGACGGTTTTTGCTGGCAAAAACCATTGTTGTTGACTTGGCTGCTGGATCAGACCAAATTTCAAACCTGAATTCGTATTGCCTAAATTAAGCCGATATCAAATTGATAATAAACGAGATGTGGGCGTTTTGAGAGCTAAAAAAATCGAAGTTCGTCGTGGATGTAATTTGTAGCAAAGCTTAAAGTTTAAGTTTACATCTGCTAAGCGGTAAATTTACATACTAAGTAGCGTTTGCCTTACTGATTATTTGTCAAAAAAACAGAGTCTAAAGTTTAGTTGTATAATAAAACTAAATAACATATATACTATAATAAAATTTTTACGAATTTTACGAAGAAAAATATTTACGAAGACGGCACTCAACTAAAAATACTGAAATAACATTAGATTCTTCATTTGGTACAATTTTGGTGTTTCATTTAAACGTCTTAAACCCACGGCTTTGGAGGCAAATAATGAAAGAAAAATGCTAGTTAAAAATAATAGAGTTCAAAAATATTTCCATTGAAAAACTAATCTTTTGACTAACCTTCCCTAAGATACCATACCTGCCAATAACGTTTACATAGGCTTTGAGAGGAAATTGAAGTTTTATTGGAAAAATGACCATTTATTGCTATTCGAGGGAAAGAAACTGCAGAGCAGTACACTTCGAAATTGTTTATTTTTAGCGACAAATGTGAAAGAAAAGTTTTCTTAAACAGTTATCCTGACATTATAGTGAACGCGACCCTCGCTATAAGGTCATTAAAATTCAATTATTTATTTTTTACCGTTAATTTATTTAATTGTAGTTTTGTAACAATGAGTTACGTATATGCGAAATTTCAGATATCAGCGAAATTTAAATTAATTACGATCTTATTCAATGAAAAAACAATCATAACGAAAATTTTTCACAATATAGTGAACGACTTATTCGCCACTTTGCCATAAAAAATTAATTAAGTGTCTTTTTCCTTCGGAGGAGCTTGACAAAATGCCGTCTATTCAGGCTGAAGTAAAGAAGATTATCCAGAGGAAGATTGATGAGCAGAAAGGTACTTTTTCCTGGAAAAGAAACGGGGAGCAAATGCCCGATCTCGCACATTTTCGCAAAATATGGACATTTTCAATAATTTTAGAAAAAATAGAGGGTCCTGATAAAATGCCGTTTATGCAAGCTAAAACAGCACGAAATTTTTTATCGAACAAGATTATCGAGAGGAAGATCGATGAGCGAGAAAGTGCTTTTTTTTGGGAATGAAACGGAGAGCAAACGTATCGGATCTCTTCAAATTATTCTCAGTTTAGCAGTAATGAATTTTTTGGATGCAAATTCCAATATTATCATGAAATTTAAATAAATCATGAAAGAATTCAATGGCCAACAAAGTCTGATTTATAGAGTACTTTCTGGGGGATTCTAAACATGTTCTATAAGTCTTAAGACTTATTATTTTAGTAATGAAAGCTCTTTTCAATGTGGTGAATCACACATAAAAAAAAGTTTCTTCATGAAATGTCGTGACAATAGTGTAAAAATCTCATTCGCCATGTTGTCATGACAAAATAAATTTATTATCTTATTCTTTCATTTATTCTCATTTTACCCACAATAAGTCTTTCGATTGGAAATTCGACCAGATTCCCAGCGGAATTTAAATTAATCACGAACCGATTCAATGACCCTCAAAGTCTGCTAGTACCAAAAGCAAAGTCTCCCCCGATAATCGAATTTGTCCAGTGGCATAACAGTTTGATAGAAACAAATTGCTTTATTTCAAATCCATGGTAGCCCAATTTGTAAATGGCGTTTTATATAAATCGGTCCTTAAGTGGGATGAGTGTGTAATTGTTCAAGCGCTGATGCAGCTTTCTATACAACCCAAATTATTCAACTGAAAGGGGCCGGAAGTTTTCATGCTCTTTTTTCAGCTCTAAATGAAGAGAAAAAAGGTCATTTTCAATAAGAATTTCTATAAACACTGGTATATTCAATCTGCAAACTTACCCTTTTAGAGGTGTTAGAGCAACTCGCTAGTGTGCCGCAATGGAGACTTTGAAACTTTAATGATGGCGAGATGTGAATGTTGAAATTTAGAGCCGAGATGTCGTCCTATTTACTCGGGATCATGACAAGAGGACGTTTACACAGCACAATTATGAATGCTTGAGCGGCCATGCGGATTTATACGCGCATGTATACGGTACCAACAATACCGAGTCGGTTACGTTTGGGATTATTTTGCATATTATTAGGACTGCTCAAGATCTAGAAGGTTTATTTACCGGGATTTACCATCAAGGGAATTTGTAATGACGCAAGTTGCAAGGTGGCAAAACTGGGAAGATGAATTCGGAGTCTGTTTGGGCGGCACATTTCAAATTCTGTTCATCCGCCATTTTGTCAATAACACTGTCAAACTTCTGTTGTATTTAATTAACTCGAATTTTCTTTAGCTTCCGGCGCAAATTGGCGTTATTTAAATATACAAAAGCAGTAAGAGTTCTAGTCAAATAGAAGTGAAAAAGTTAAATTAGCTCATTTATTTCCATCCGGATTAAAGAGAAACTCAGTTTTGTGCTTTCCCATGTACAAGGTAAAATAGACAGTTATGAATAAATGCAATTTTAAACCGAATTACCTGGAGGTTTCATTAAGTTAGTCGATCATTCTGCCGTAGTAATTAATTTTGTTTTAATTTTCGGATTAAATGACTGAACCCGGCTAAAATAACGGTCTCTGCTCTTGAATGGGGCATCGATATAGAGTCCAAATGAAGTCGATTGAAGCTTCCTTAAAAAAGTGTGGAAATCTATCCCTTTCAATATTTAACACTTTACGCCTTTTAAGTAAAGTTTTGTGTTACAGATCCGAGAGATCATGCAGACGAACACAGTGAAATTTAATACGTTATTTACTCAAGTCTTGGGAGGATAGACGGTAATACAATTTACCAAAATTCTAAACATAAAGGGATGTTTGTTGTGAAAGTTATACTTGCGAGTAGTGGTCTCGTTTCAGGACGTAAATGAGACATATCAATATCTCATTTGGTCGTTGTTGAGGACTTAACAGAGAGCTTTTGCTGAGACTGTGTAGGCCGTCTGTACAAAACTAAATCGAATCTATAATTAAGTCAATTACGATGCTCACATAATAATCAACCCTGCTGTACGTAAAATGGATTCTTGCAGCTTCGACGTTTCGCATGAATATAAATGAGAAAAATCTACATAAATGCTTGTTACCGTTATTTTCATCATTTTCCATGAGATCAAAATAAGCCGTTTTGATGGGGCGTGTGAAAAATAAACTCCCTAGTAAGACAACCTTTATCGCACACAATATGAGAGAGAGAGATTTCCAAACCGTACTGTTGAAATTCTAACTGTCGATTGATTTTTGTACGGAAATCAAACGCAATTGTCAAACTGCACCGCAGTAGAATTAACATGAATGTTTAGATAGGTTAACAAACAGCGGGATTGTGGATAAATTAGGTCTGAGCCTCCCACATGCCCCCGCAATGTCGCAAATTGGGCCAATTCGCAAAGCTCAGGTGGAACTAATTGGATTTGGGGCATGTATCGTTCATTACACATAAAGTAGCTTTAGCACTGTGAAATATTAGTAATTAGCGCCACGGGAGCTCATTCATCATTTAGTACAAAATTGAGAAACAATCAAATTAGATTAAAACTGATTGGCAATTTGGAACATAGTTAGCAAACATTTTTCAACGCCCGCACGTGAAAGCAATCAGCTGTTTTACGCAGCTACGTTCCATCTGAACATTTTTGTTAAAGAATTTAAAACTCGCTATTTATTTAAAAATTCGGAAAAAATGTCCAATACACCCTACTGTGTTCAAAACACATCCATGGTTTTTAATACAAAATTGAGAAACAATCTGAAATATTTTGCAACCAATGGCAGCAGGCTATTAATTCGCAAAACTGCGTTCTAAAATGATTTTTTTAAATCGAAAAAGTTACATTTTAGCAAAAAATTAAACTCTTGTAGATATTTCGTATTTCCCTAGAATATTTTGAATTCTTCCCGTTACAAATCAAGGTTTATGGGTGCGCATTGCTTCCAGGAAATCGTTTCACTCTAATTTCATGCTCCTCGGCTCGGCCTAATTTAACTAACTTACATTCCTTTTCGTCCTATAATTTGAAACATCATGGTTACTTATATTGTTATTTTATTTGGATTCTAGGTCACTGGTTCCACTTCCTCACGTTTTGGAAGTCAAATTGCAGTTTAAAGCACCGCAAATTAAAATCGCTCAACTACTAACAAAACTGTTGGCAAAATTCAGCTTTAAAGCAGCGCACACAGATTAATAGAATTTACCAACGCTTTAATAGAGACAAATAGCCCTATTTTAGGGTCCTGACAAACCAATTTGTACAAGGCCCTTTATAATAAATCCCAGCCCGAGTCAACCAACTCTATGATTATTATTCAAGAGTTAAGTAATTCTTCACCTCGTCTCAAAAACACTCATTTTGCGTAGGTATATGGGGGAGATTCAAATTAATTTAAAAGGGCCCTTAGAAACAGCAATGAATAATCTTTAAAGCTCCGTTTAACTGAAAAAGGTTGCTAGGGCTATTAAACCTCCCTTTCCGAATTATTTTGCTTTTAGTTATCGCAACTTGAGGCCTTCACGGGAGAAATTTATGAACTAATTTTTAAAGCATGAAAACGTCTCTAATGGGGTTGAACTACCTTTTCATCTATTACCCGATCTTTTTTAATTCTGCGTCCAACGACGCAGTTTGCCAAAGGATTACAGCTCCTTAGAAATCACAATTATGGCTCTAATTCTATTAGAGCCATCGCGAAGGGCGATTAATGGATTTTCGGGAATTTTCATTAAAAGCTCGGTAACGTCGTTGCAACTGAGCCAGTCTTGAGGCCCTAGTTATCATCATCCACGAAAATGATTTAACACAAGGCGTAATTATTATAAGGTACAACCCTTATCAAGGCAAAATACCAGCCAAAAGGTCTGGCGTTATTTATTGAAAAGGTCAATATGTATATCCTTGGAGAAGCTCCAGAAGTTTAATGAAATTGCAGGAGTTTGCTATTAAAACGCTTTAAGCCAAAGTAATGGCCTGGGTATGATGCGCAATAATTTTTTTTAATTATTTTAGAGTGTTTTGTTATAGGGTGTGAGACCATGAAAATCCCATTAAAGAGTTCGTATAAGCAGTAAGACGTTTCACCATGCTGTCAAGAAAATTAATTTAACTTGATTAATTCTTCCATAAAATGTGAAAATACTTTCGGTCTTCTCTACAACTTTTTCTTACTTTCACCTATCTGAAGCCAAATAGATTAAAGAGACTTTACATGTACACCACTAGAAGGCCCAAATAATCCTCTTTAATACTGCACATGGCCTGGAGAGAAGTAAACAAACTTTCATAATAAATAGCACACAGATCTCATTTATCATAAGATCAAGAGCCATATGATCTCCCTACTAAACAACCATCCTGCTATACCTTATCTCTTTACTTATTGTCACTAATACGGTGCCATATTGTTGATAAAAATCATCATAATCATTCCAATATCTCAAACAATTTATTCTAAATTTTGAGCCTAACTAATAACTCCGCTGCCCGGTACTAAATTTCGTAGTTTCTACTAGAGCTTATCCACTTCCGGGATAAAAGACATCTAAATTTCGTCAACGAGATCCATAAAACAGGCAAATAAACGGCATGGCTCAAATTCAATACCCTTCTGCAACAAGCCCCGGAAAATATTACAAACGTCAAAAATAATATGGCGAAACTTGCCGGGCTATAAAGTTTATATCTTAAAAATTCCGTAAACGTTTCGCATCAATTTTTCATGTTTCCAACGAAATAAATTTCCATTGTGGCATATTTTCCTTAGTTGATGATGTATTATTACGCCGATTTCGTTGGAAACGCACCACGCGGAACGTCGTCTTTTGAACTCTAGCTAAAACTGGAAAACTCAACTGTAACGGAGTAATTTTAGTTAAAAATAGTAATATATAGAATATTCCGTTTTACATGCAAAGATACTGCGTATTTTTCATTTTAATGTAAATGATTTAAAATCCAGGTGGTATCGTTTTGCATTAAAAGATGTCTGTTTGTGGAAAACCTCTCAAATATCTATCATGATGTTAGCTTAAGTGGAAGTGAACGAGAAATTAATGACTCCCGTGCAAATCATAAAAAAAAAACGTTTTCTTGCTCTTTGGGAGCTGAAGCCCATTTTTTGAATTCCAAAGAAAAGGAAATATGGTCAATAATTGTGGAAACATATGGACCTGTGCTTGGCCGAGGTCGGATTAAGTTCGAGGAAAAATTTCCATTATTAAAGCTCTTCATTTATGCGTTTAGGCCGAAAGTGCTCAGAGGATGTTATTTTTGCTGCGGGCATATAAACAAGACGACAAACAATAAAGGCTAACGAACCATAATTAAGGGATTTCAGAACAAATAAAGCCCTCCGAGGCAGCCACTGAGCCATACAGAATTATTTCAGCCCTAATAAATGGCTTAAATTTAGCTTCGGGAGAATTATTTACTTATTCCGGGGAGTGTACAGGAAATTGGCAAATGCAATAAATTTTTATGAGAGTTTCAGTATAAGTTTTTTCTGGACGAAATGGTGGAAACATAAACCATGTGCTCCAAAGAAACCTAAATAGTATTTATAGACTTATTTTAATACACTTATGAAATCACACAAAAGTCCTCAACTCTATTACATTATTCACGATAAAGTTAAAACCTGCAAGTCTGCTTTCAATGTGTTTAAAGGCATGCATAGAGGTGGCGTTAATAAGGGTAAACAGACGGTAAATTTAGAAGAAAATGTAGGAAAGTTCTCTCTCAAGCACAAGTTTCTGTTTAATTGTTTATGGGCGCTGATTTCGCAATTTTGAAAACGCATTTTGCCCTATCCACTTAATTAGAGTTTCAATTATTGTATTTATTATTGGAAATTTCAATTCCTTTGAAGTCACTTCATATGGTTATTTGCTCTGAAATCAAATTGCATAATTTTATGAGGTGCGTTATTCAATATGCTCAGTTTGTGAATTATGAAGTCCCTGATGAATGGACATGCAATTTTGTCGACCAGAGAATAGTCTTAGAGAGAAATCCACTGAAAATCCTTTAAATTTTCATTGTAGTACCCAATTTAATAATCCGAGATAACTGAGTTTTCGACAGGAGAGCCTCGGAGAGCTGGAATGTAAAACACGGAAAGCTCCCCGAATTTGGTAAACCCTTTCAGATTCCTGCATATAAACATATGCAAATCGAATATAAGTTGTTCGTTTGCCAAGCCGAATATTTTGTACATAGGAAAAGGTTTATTAAAAATTAAAAAATCCCATTCGTGTCTGAATGGAGCCCTTTAAGTGTTATCGTCTAAACTAAGGCTTAATGACCATTAATGTTTGTTCTGAGCTTAAAAGAGACTAAATTAGCTCAAAACAAACTTCCTAAAGTTGCAAATCAGCTCTGCGATTCACAATGAGGAAACGGAAAAGTGCGAATTTCCTTAAAGCTGTCAAGTGCTTTGCAGCAATTAATTGCCTCTTTTATCTCTTCCAGTTAAGGCCCATTCGCAATGAGAACCCTCTTAAGGAGATAATTATTGAGTTGAAGTTTTCAGGTTTTGTACTTTTAGACAATAATAAGCACAAAAATAGATTCGTGAATAAATTCAAGCAAGCGACTTTTCATCAAAGCCCCCCATCATTCTAAACCGATTCCGGGTCTACCTACACCGTAAAATCATATAAATTTTTATATACGACATAAAACGTGAATCTCGCGTACAAAGCTGTCACAATCGAGGTACCAAACGTAATACGGACCGTATTTCAATAACAATTTGAGGACGCATTTAACCTTTATGTGACTTTATAATTTACGACTAACTAACTGTCAGTCAGAATGAACCGTCATTTGGTTAATTGTGCCGCCGTGCACACAATGTATCTAACGAGTACGTTCGCCATTTCGTGCAGAAAAAAGGTTATAAATCAAAAGTGCTGTATTTGTAATGGCTCCAACACAATTTCAATGTTGGCATAGGAATCGCAGGGGACGTGACCATTGGCCGGTTCCGAAATCCCAAATCGAACGGTCATCATACAGATTCGTCAGTTGTTACTTGAATGAAATTGCCCCAATTTTACCGAGGATAGTAAGGGATAAATTTAGATTGATTCGGCCTTGTTTGTGCACGACAGGGACATGATGATGCTAAATCCAGCTTCTATGAAATGGCACTTATTATTGTTCGCCTGCAAGCTGAAGGACAGATTCTAGTTGTTATAAAGGGGAATTCTAACTAGTTTACAGAATAAATGAAGAAATAGTCAAGTGTCAAATACACCAGTTTGCCAACATATTTACCATGTTTCCATGACATTTTTGAAGTTCGATTTTTTTTATCTACAAAAATTTAATTCGAAATACAATGTCCAGTCGCCGATTTTTGAAATGTCCTCTGCACTTTTACTGAATTCAACTTAATGCTCAATTAAAATCGATTTTTTTTTCATATTTAATTTGCGGCTACATTCCATATCTTTTCGTACATTTCTGCATTTTCATAATCCAAAATTGGCAATCGTAGGGCGTTAAAAGACTTTTAAAGGGTATCATATATAGAGAATACAACTAACTAGTGCCTATCATACAGCTTGATCTCGTATTTAATTTGGCAACTTTACTTCACACCCTTTCTGTATGCCTTTGCGTTTTTAGATAGTGGAATAGTTTTCGTCACTGTAGTCAAAAACGACTTCAATTCTCCATATAAACTTAATAAGACGACCACTCTCGTTGGGATTAGTGATCGTCAATTAAATGAGTCTGTCTCTTATCTCCTCGAGTTCAACTCAACATATTTCACTCTAAACACATTCGGATTCAGTTGTTTCTGTAACACGATGAATTTAAAATTTTTCTCTCTCGCTCCCACTCATTAGTATCATATTGAGCTTCATGAAAAATCTTCGTGCACGATCGGTAACGCTCGACAATCCGATGTGCCTTCAGAAAATTGTCTGATAATAATACAGAGTGCATTTTTTTAAGGAACCTTTTTTAATCAATTAATTCAGCATGTTTTTGCGCGATCAGCCAGCCCATGCGTATCAGATATTCCAAATAATGTTTCCGATGGAAACTAGTTCTTTTTGTACGTTTATTTCTCCCTAA
The DNA here is from genome assembly GCF_039881205.1 of Euwallacea similis. NCBI lineage: Eukaryota > Metazoa > Arthropoda > Insecta > Coleoptera > Curculionidae > Euwallacea > Euwallacea similis. The sequence goes on from NC_089609.1 coordinate 1,163,521, forward strand.
TATCGGCGATAAAATTATAAAATCATGTCTTGACGCGTTATTAATCGACGTCAAAGATTGTTAGGAAACAAACGAGCCCCCATCATCATTCCACAGATATTTATAATTGAAAAGATCTAAGGATGGGGCCAAAAATAAATTGATAACTTAATAGGGCCCTCTGTATCGGAAACGTTGGGGATGAGTGAATGTCGATTGGGGCCTCTTTTAGTTCAAAGGAGAATCAAGTAGATATTATTCAGTGCACTGTATCCATTCTTCTATCATTTAAATGTTAAAGTTTAATAAAAGGAAAATCGCACTGCATGAAATTACACATAGCCATTGCCCCGACGCAATTGCGCAGTTAATTTACCCTTCAAAGGAATTTGCATTTGTGTGTGGTTCCTGCAATTGGCAGTATTGGTGATTCACGGTAATTAGCAATTTTATAAAACCCATATTCCTCAAGGAGCTCGAGTCACAGTCACATGCCACTATGGAACTGCTATATGACACGTCAATATTAATGCGTGCTAATACGTCAGAAACACGCTGGCTGCATAATTTGAGGATTTATCGCATTCCTCCCGGCGCATATCTCCGACATCTGCTATAGAGAAACAATTCTTGCAATAACCTTCACTTCTATTACTACTTTATTTCTTATTTGCACAGGATTCAAACAATCTCAATTACATTGGCCAGACAAAAATAATCATAAACGAGTAACTGTCCATGTCTTGCTGAGCTCCTTCAGTAAAAAGGTAATATCTGGGTTTGTAGCGTTTAATAATAGATAAAATTGGAACCTACATTTCTCAGTGATCGAAGAAAAACGAGCCTCTATAGGTTATCCGGGCGAATATAAAAGATAACGGGAACAGGCGGTAGTTTACGATAAAATAATGCTTTAGTAGGGAGATATCGATTGCCTATCGTCATCGTTTGTTGCCCCAAATTGCATTACGTAGTTTCTGATAGTGAAAAATGAGCAGTTTTTCATAAATCTATATTCAATGGATTTTAAAATGGCGCAGTATTGCGCTAGAAAGTTGGTAAGTATTGGACATGTATACAATGGGCTTCGCCATTTCATCAAGAAATTCGCTAGTTCCGAACTTGTTGGCCTTATAAATATTATGGGAATCACCATATAAAAGGTTTTGCGGTTGATAATATAGAGCAATTGTTTCCCTTAACCCTTGAATTTCCACCAAACAGAATGGTGCACCCAGCTGTTGCTGTATCCAGGAAATTAACCAAATAACAGCCTCCAATCTCTACAATAGGGCGTATTGTTTCACCCATATACAAGTATTAATTGTTAGCATCTGGCAGCTAACCACATCCGTGTTCATAATAATAATTCGCTTAATGCAGATACTCTTGCAGAATTATCCCCCGTTGCAGTGTAATGTTCGCAGGCATAAAGTTTGTTTGACTTACCTTTTTTCACGTTCCTTTCTCTGCAATTTCTTCTTCTTAAAGGCTTTCTTCACTCTCAAAATCAAGAAAGCAGCCCTGTCGATGGTCAGTCCGCTGGTCGAGTGCTTTCTATCCTCCATTTTCTCTTTCGGAGGCTGCATAGATCCAAACTAACGTAAGACAAAGAAAATGTTTGAAAGAGAGAATGAACTCTTGACCCTCATCAGTCAGCATATGAACACAGACTCAATTTAAGCTGTTTGCCATTACTTTTGCTTGTGAAAACATTTCCGCAAATGCATATGCCTTCAGTTTAAGTCTCAATAAAGTCGTCTTTGTCACCCCCAACTCACGTCTGATACTCTGACAGCCTGTGCCAGAGCCCTGTTGTCACGGCCCGGATAAAACTGCCACCTCAGATTCAATCTTTTCGTTATTTCCAGATTTCGGCCCACCCAATAACTCCCCGAGACCATTTCACTTTAGTAAGCCGCACTTCCCCTTTGAGGTTCTTATCCAATCATTTTTTATTTGGGGCCAGCTCTTATTGTCAAAAGGTGGATTAATGGGTTTCGGTTCGTCTTTCCGAGTTGAATTCCCAGAGATTTTGTTTTACGCCGCTGGGATTACGAGATATTAATCTCGACATAATTGAGTTTCGATTATGATCCAGTTTTTCTTCGAAAGTAAATCTATCTAATGTCTACAAACAAAAACCGAACACGATGTTTTATTCATATCAAAGCATCCCCGACCGCAGGCAACGACATCATTGCTCATTCCTTAGCTATATTCTCTTTTGCGGAGTGTTCGGCAAACTTGAAAAGAACAGGATTTTTCCCATTTCCACGTGCTCGAACAAGTTCCTCAGACAGTCCCTCAATACGTACCGCAGGAAGGGACTCGTAAAGAAAATTGGATAATTTTAGGCCGGCCCCTGTGAATACCAACGTAAATTGGCCGCTATCGTGAAATGGGTTAACATTTTGTCTCCGGGAGTTAGTTTTGGATGTAATTAGGGCCTGAGGGATTGCGACGATGAGAAAATGTGACCTGAAGGGATGATTTGTTGCGGGAGTGCGTGTAGGAGATGCCCGTCAGATTGCGGTTTTGTTGCCCTCATAATTCTTACGTGATAATTAAAGTTAGTTTGGGAGCATTAAAGTCGATAATGAGCCAGATTAACATTGAAATAGTTATTGGACTCGAATAGTCGTCTTGGTTAAATTACGAAGAACCAATAACAGTATTAATTGGGAAGTGTGTCGGGTTCCTTTCAGGTATGTGCAACGATCTTCAAATGTTTGTTTTCCAGTAATGACCTTCGGCCGTCCCGGAAACGAACGATGAAACATTAGAGAACAATACAAACAAACCAATTTTGTTTTATTGAAATAATCAACAAAAGTGCTTATACTCCTTCGACTGCACACAAAAGTGCTTCTGGTGTGCAACAACCAGTAATTATGCACCCTTAGAATCCGCGAAGTACCTAAATAGTACCTCTATTAGCAATTTTAAATACTTTTTACTATAAAATTCAAAAAAACTTCCGGAAACCATATCTTTGTTATTATTATTTGTTATATTATGCTGTTTTTGTCTGAAGGCGAAATCTTTCTTACCACATCCCTTCTGCTCTTCTACAGACCCGATACTGCGGATTTATTTCGGGCACTCTCCCTTCGTCACATCTGACCTTGTGGTAGCCAAAAGCGTCGTACACAACAGTCGCCCCAGGAACTTATTCACCACCGAAACACCTCAGATTTCCGGGAACCGCTGCAAGCCATTGTTTCAGGAGGGTAACAAGTCTGTCAGCTTTTCAATTGTTTTTTAGTGACGGGCACCCTAAGTGTGGACGAGATTTATTCGTGTAGGTGTCTACAACGTCGACAAAAGCATTACTCTACATGAGATAACTTTTTTAACTGAATTTCCCCCTATGACAAATATCCGATAAAATTTGCTTTGTAAGGAGTCCTAAAGAAATAAATCCTGGAATTGGTAAATATTTAGATTAATATCTGACTTCCTTAAAATTCCTAACAAGACATTGTTCGAAAATTAATGTTTATTATTTCCTTAATTACTAATACATTGTCATGCTGCCGAGGATCCTACCTGGCTCCATGCTGAGCACAACCGGTTTGAGCAGAAATTAACTCTCCCCAATCCTCATCGAATCGCATGCTCTCGCTGAATTTCTCAATCAACCAACAATGTGTCCGCCCAGCTGGGCACAAGAACACAAAACGTAATACATGTTTTATGAGATTTGCGGAAAATTGCAATCTATGGCGGCACTAAACCTCTCGAGACGAAAAATATTAAAACTTCAATGCGGTCTGGCCCGCAACGTTGTTAACGTTACTTTACGACTCGTGGCACGCTGTAAATCTCGGGAAGTTACCCTGCGAAGCAAATTTTATGCGATTTCTTATAATGGACGAAAGAGGAAAGAACGAAGATGTAATGTAGCTACTAAAAAAGCCCATTCCTAGTCGGCTCAGCGCTAAGATTCAATCGCAAAGTTGGCGGTTTTTGATTAACTCCTGCCGTAAAGGTTTTACGTAATTTAAACGCAAAGAGAGCCAAAAAGTGGATAAATTCGCTGGTAAACGGGGTGTTTAACTAATTCTGAGGATGAGGAATAGTTTTCATTTCATAACCGGTGGGAATCGTTGCTCCATTCCCAATAGCCAGCCAAATTTGCGTTCGTGCTCAGTCGGTCGTTTCCGGAACAGTAGACTAATCATAAATGGCAAGGTCATTGCCAAGATTAAACATAGGCATCCCAACATACATCCTGTTTTGTCTTCGCCATTAAACCCAAAACAATGTAATTCTAATTAATTCATCGTTAAGTTGAACCTGTGAAGCGTACTTCCGGGCCCAAATTCACCTGCAGTGCCATCCACATAAGCGGCCACATCCACCTGACGTGTCCCTGCTTTTCTGTAGGAATGATGGATGGCTGCGCTTCGTACGTCTATTTCCAGGACGTGTTGAGATCTCATTCGCGACTCACTCTGCAAATATTAAGATGTTGTTTTCCGGGGACACTTGACGGCAAACAATATATTTCCATTACAAAGTCCCTCGCCCAGCTGCCTCGAAATTAGATTGTCCAAATCAAGATTTACTATCTTTTCAACTGCTGTGTCACACTTGATATTTCTGTACCCGAGGTAGATATTTCTTCATTACCGCTTGTTTGCCATTCTCTACTGTCGTCAGCCTCTTCCTTTTTCACTTCCTCGCTTTTGTCCTGCCTCGTAAATCGCAATTGTCGATTTATTTATTGGGGATGCGTCCCAAGTTCAGCATTCCATTAATCTCGCATTGTGTCGCATCACTCTTGCTAGGTTTATTAATTAGTCATAAAGTCACGAGCCATAACGTTCGATATTTATGGCCCCGATAGGTAATTTTGACTGATGGGGGACGGTAATTTATTGTGTTCCACCGGCCGTAAATCCTTAACTTACCTCAAGACTTCTGTGGCCAGTTCATCCTTTAAAACACCGAAACTAAAATCACATTTTAGAAAATTCTCACTGTGTTCAAGAAACTCGAAAACTCAACGGACGCGCGTCTTTTCCGCCAAACTTCGCGTGTTCCCGACGCGAGGGAGAACCGGCCTCGCAGGGATGTCCGCGTGAAATGCCGACGGGGATGAAGCCGGGCAACCCCCAACATCGATCCAGAAGATGTCTTTCGGACACGCCTGGTCTTCGTGACCTACGGAGGCGCCGAAGGGCGAAGAGTTCGAAAGGGAAGATGTCCTAGGTCACGAATTCAGTCACCTTAACATGGTAACAAACCAAGAAGGGCTTTAGGTTAGTTAAACGTTAATAGCTTGGTCACGCAGCAGTTTAATCCCAATGGACATGTCGGGTCTCGGATACTTGGGCTTGCAGCGCGGTTCTGCGGTAATAGTTTTCTGGCGACTTTTAATTAGGGGGTTCCATGCGTTTTAAAAAAAAAATTAAATTAAATTTCAAAAAAAAAATCCGATGGGTTCAAGTCGGGACTTCGCGGCAGTCGTAGATGTTCACTGCCCCGACCGACGATGTGTTTGGAGCAATAGACAGGAGCGCCATCTTGCGTGATCCAGAACCTTTAGGTTAAGGGTAAAGGAACATCCGCCAAAATTTGAGGTCAGTGGTTCCTCAAGAAGCTCGAATACCATCCCCCATCCAGTTTTGCCGCATGTTTAACTGGTCCTAGGATAATATCCCCTGGATCCCATACTTCACATTAATTAAAAATTTATGTTGAAAGTAATGCACCCTTATTAAATGAGGATTTTCCATGTTGCAAGAATGGCGGTTTCTCCAATTAAATATACTGCTATTTGCAAATTTTGCCTCGTCGGTGAACAATATTCTATTAAAGAACAAAGAGTGATGATGCTGCTTTCGGAGTAACAAATTGCAGAAATCAATTCTAAGTTGAAAATCCCTTGGAAGCAAATTTTGAACGGGCGGAAAATGTTAGAGAAACAGCTGCTCTTTCCGTAAAAGACTTGGAAATCGACGATTTTTTGACTTCAGTCACTTCAGAGATATGTACGTCTAAGAAAGATCGATTGAAGAAATCTTTCAGATTTCTCCCCTTGTGTGTCTATTTAGAAACTTTTTACCTTTTTATCTTATGTGATGCACACTACATTGAGATATCTGGAAAACGACTGGAATTGGGGTGGGTCCTACCGTAGGTGGCTAACCATCGACATGACTAAAGCGGACCTCCTTTAAAACGAAAAACTCTAACATGGTAAGAAGCCAAAAATGGCTTTAGTTTTATTCAAACTCAATAACTTAAACAATGATCTTTAATGGATGTGTTGGGTCTGAGGAACTTGGGCCTCATCTGCAGTCCTGTGGTAGATTTTCGTCTCGTAGAAGTAAGAGTTGGGCACCTCGTGCACGAACATCTTTCCAAACTTAATGGGCTTGTTGAAGGGGTAGTAGACAGGGTAGTCGTCCACGTAACCGCCTCCAGTACCTGGGTGAGGGTAAGAGAAGGTCATTTCTTCCTTTTGTCCTGCGTAGGGCTTGTGAGGGTAGACGATGAAGTAGAACTGATAAGAGACTCCGTTATAGGAGCCAATGGGCAGCATTAGCCTGCAAACGAAGCTCGTGAAGGCTTTGAAAATTCCAAGATCAATGCAAACCTGTCAGGGAAGTAGAAGTAGCTTTCATTTCCCATAATATTGAATTCCCCTTGGCCTTTGTAGGCGCTCATGACCCTGTCAAACAGCTCATTGTGAGTGGTTTTGTCGTGGCTGAAGTACTCACTCTCCTGAGAGCTACGCTTGACGACGTTCTGGCCTGATTTCAGGCGCCACTTGAAGATGTCAATGGGCACGAAGTTCAATCTAAAGGTTCATCATTTGATTCCAACCCTATTAATCCTTCCACGACTCATACCTGTTCTCAGTGATGTTCACGCGCCTTCCATACTCGTCGTACTTGGGCCCCAGGAATACCTTCACGGTAGCCTCAGTGTCTTGGTTGGAAGTTATATGAATTTTGTAGGTGAAAGGTTTGTGGTTGAGACGCTTCTGGACGGCCCAGATCTAGATACGCAATTCAAATCGTGTCCTCAATAAAAAAAGAAGCTGGAACTTGCCTTGAAAGAGTCATCTTTGAGCTCTTCAGGTGTGTTAACAACTGCGTTGCTGATGTCGCTATAGAACTCATCGAAGTAGGTGATCAACCTGTCCATCTCCACCTTATCGATGGTGACCCCAGGAAATACCAGCTCGCTCTTGTGGTAGGGCTGCATGTGGGTTTGTTGGTATACCACGTAGTTCGTCAGTATCTTCAAAGAAAAAGTCGGTTGTTTCTTTGGAGCAGGTGTGTGGATGACAAAGTTATACCTTCTTAGCTAATTGATAGAAAGCGGGGTCTCTGAGAGCGGTTTCATGGTGTTCCAAAGCAGAGGGAGCTGTGTGCATCCAGTCCAAGTGGTTGAAGGAATACCCCAGCAGATGACTTGCAAAGGAGGTGTAGTTCTTGTAGTATTTGTTATTGGGAGAATCGGCATTTCCTAGCAAAAGGTTTCCAAAGGCATTCACGGCCTCGTTGTGATGCTCAGGATCGTAGATTGGTACCATTTTTCCCTCCTTCTGCGAACCTCAGTATTAGCTATACCCCCGTCAAGATGAAGGGACTTACAATATCGAAAACCATCCCATTGTCGATAGCATCCCTGATGCGCCTCTCGAAGTCAACAACGTGCGTGTAACTAAAAGCGTAAGGCGAGTTAGCTTGCTCCCCATAGTTCTGGTAGTAATTCATGAGCTTGGCAAATTTGGGCCTCTCCGGGAACATGAGCCCATTGGGGTACTGCAGCGACGGGTAGTAGGGGGTTTCGAACGGTACTTCCCAGTCGAAAACGGGAATCTGCCCCTCTCCATGGGAAAGACGTTCCAAGTAGTATCTGGCTACGATACCCTGCATCGTGGTCAAGATTATCTCTCCTCTGTAGTCGTTTTTGATATGGAACTCATCGCCGTCCATCCAGTCGGGGTAGTAGAGGTGGAGGTAGTACCAAACCGAGTTCAAACCGACATCTTCCATGAAATAGGAGAGAGACTGTTCCCAGTGGAGATTGAGGTAGTGGCCGGAATAGTTGGCGAAGACGTGGTAGTCACGTTCGTCATCGTTTTTCTTCTGTGATTTGAGGGGAAGAGAAACTGTTTCAGATCGTGTTTACGCCAGAAGCAAAAAGAGTTTTAAGAGCTTAAAAAGGTGTTATGATCCGGTCTGAAACCTCAGATGGGCGGACCAATGCGGCATCAATGTAAGACCAACTTTTCGCTAATCGTCGAAACATGCACGTCAAAGTCTGACGTCCATTGAAACAAATGCCAAGCGCCACGTTGCCACCTCTGTTTAAATCATTGATTTGACAAGTTGTAATAGATATTTTTTAGTAGTTTTAGATGGAATTTATTTTGCGGAATTCACGTTAAACGCCAAAGTCTCACGGAACTCTTATAAAAATATCAGATAATTGTTAACGGTTAAATTTCTGATTTTATTGCCCGACTTTGGCAATTTTTATTGATGTTTTATAATGGCAAAAGTTCGCGAAAATCGCTTAGAAATGCTTAAATAGAGCTTTTATTACTCATTTGAGCTCCAATTTTTAACACGTTAATAGCCCAAATGAAGCAAGAAAGCGCAAATCCACTGCATCGCCTCCAAAGACGTTTTCTCGAATCTCGAAAGCAAAACGCCATTTTTGGTACATTTACTCAAATCTCGTAATTTGGAGAGCTTCAGTGCGATCTTTTAAGTGCGGCTTGGGGCAGATTTTCGCACAATTGACCTCCGTCCTACGCCCCATATCACTTACATGCATAGCACAATGCCCCATTTTGTATTTGTATGCCTGCTGGATTACGTCGGAACCATAGAAGTACCATGGGTAAACCTCATAAATGGGGGGGAGGATGATTCCATAGGTATCTTTCCTATGGACCACGGCCACAGATAAGGAGTAAAGATACAGTCCTGCGAGAAGAACGCCATAGCAAATACAGAAGTTCGTGTAGATTGGTAAACAAACCTTCATTAGTAAACTGATGCATCACCACTGCAGCGTGATAGAAAGTCTCGAAGTCTTTGGCGTAGTAGAAGAGCTTGAACAGGGCAACGGCTTGTTCCAAGTGCTCTTTGGTCATTGTGGAGAAAGGAACCCCTTTTGGCACCACATAGTCGTTGTGTATGAACTGGATTAAAGTGTCCACCACCTCAGGCTTCTGCGCGTTTAAAATGGCAATTAAGCATATGAGTTAAGAAAAAAGAACCTGAGCTGACCACGAATGAAGCTTTGTTGACTTGCAGCCATTGCACGGGGTCTTGGACTGTTTGGTAGATCTGCACGTGTTCTTCCAACAAGCTCGGCTGATTCACATGATGGAAGAGGGTGAGGATTTTGTATTGCTTTTCTAAGAAGACATGGTCCACTACAAAAGAGAATAATTGTTAATGTTCAAAAATAAATGGCGAAGCTTACCAGTTGTGTAATGTTTGCCAGAGTGCTGCACGGGGTTTCCCAGGACAGCAACCCCCAAACAGAGAACCACCGACGCCAAAGTGATCTTCATGCTTGTTCCGGTACCAAGTACCCAAGTCTGAATCTTCTCAGTTTTGAGTACCTCTTTTATATTCCATCGGTTCCAGGTTGTATCGCCGTTTCCAGATAATTTTAATTGGTTTCTTTTACGAATCGCGATGTTGTGTAATAATTACACTTATTAAATGGCTTATCGACCAATGCCCAAAAATGCGTAAATATGTTTGTGTATTTTGTTTGAAAAACAGGGACGACAAAAGAGATTGTATGTCTGACTTTGGAAAAATTCCTTTGATTGTCGGCTGGAAAGGTCCAAGAAATACGCGTTGAAAGTAAATTAAACAAAAGGTCTGGTGGGGTAAATTTATTTCTAGGAGAACATGGGAAAAAGAGAGAAAATATATACGACCTGGCTTCGGGAGGAGTTATTTATGGCGCACTTCAGAGACTGGAAGTGCAAAATGGATTTTTGATTTAGGCGAACGGTGGGTTTCTTAGGTGTAAGCTAAAGCACACATTAGAAATATTTCAGGTGGGAACAATAATTATTTAGGCGCTTCTAAACATGCAGAAACGGCCTAGTGATAGGGACCTTTTTTCCCGCCTTACAGAACCAGACACATCATCATTTCCATCGCGGAATCCGATTTAGAACCATTTTCACCCTTTCCTGATAAAATTAACCTAAGGAGGATCTTAAAGGTCAGTGACATCAACAGTCAGTCAATCAACGATGTTATTTCAAATTTTTAAGTTAGACAATCCTGCAAACGCCTCAACTCTTCTGCCATAATTTCCGATCTTTTTTGCCTCAGGTGACGCCACTGTTTGAGGACATGCATTATCAGCATGCAACCAAATATGTTTGTTTTATTACTTTCTCGTTAATTAATAATCTAAAAATGCCATTTCGTGGCGTTGATCTCCATTTTACAGCTGCATGAGGTTAAATCTCGGCTACAAGCAGCTCAGAAGGCTCAATTCTGAGAGATAGAGCAGCCCAAAAAAACCTTTATTAGAGCTACAGTGTGGATATATATGTCAACATCGTTTCAGAAAAATGACTCAATCCAAAATCATCAGATGTTTTTATTCGCCATTCCATCAAGAAACAGAAGGATAGTTGAAATACATATTAATTTCATATTTTATATTTCTGATGAGTAATCTGAAAATAAACAATCTCAATGCAACAATCCTATCTCCATCGATTCAAGTTCGTAAAATGAATAAGTTTTACATAATTAAAAGTTGAACAATTATGAAATTATTCTTTTGAAGGGGAAAAAACAACTGTACCAATAATAAATTATTAATAGCCATCATTCTCATTCCAGATATATACATTGTAAATCATGAACTTTGTTGCCATCTAGAAACAACAGTGAAAAATCAGCATTGGGTGCAAGGGTTTACTAACCGCATGATAAATCCTCGGATAAATTAGATGTTTAGGTTTGCCACATTTTAATAGTAATAAATATTGTTTTGTCGTTGGTTGTCTCTGTATTGCTTTTTCATAATACACCTTATTATCAACATAAATAATTGAACGAGGTCAAGTTCATAAGGACATTACTGTTGTCACAAAATCAGTTGAATTTATTAAGATTATACGGAGTTGAATACAGGTAAGAAATTATATTTTCATTTATTGAAATAGAGGAATGTTGCCAAATAATACTTATTAATTAGCTTTAAAACGTTGTCATTTTGAAAATTTCTTGATGGAATGACGAACGAAACTTTTAGATGACTCACAGTCACCGATTGTGGACTAATTGGTGAACGAACTTTTTACAGACTAAGTGAATAAGTACTTCTTTAACTAAGTACTTTTGATCACAGAATATCTCGAAAGGGGAGAAAATAAAGAAAAAGTATCATACCTCAATTCATTTATTTGAATATTTCCAATAAAAACCACAATTTAATACAACTTTAACTACATTCCTACATTATCATAAACCAGTCTTCTAACTCTTCAAGCTTCCTCTGAACTAACAATATTAACATCAATCTTATGGTAAATCTTCGCCTCGTAGAAGAAGCTGTTGGGAATCTCCTGATAAAACTGTCTTCCATACTTAATAGGCCTGTCGAAGGGATAATACAATGGATAATCATCGATATAGGGCCCTCCTACTCCAGGACGAGGGTAGAAGTAAGTCCACTCTTGAGGCTTGTTTTCAGTATAGGGCTTGTAAGGATAGACGATGAAGTAAAACTGGAACGATTGACCGCCGTGGTCACCCTTAGGGAGCATGTATCTCAAGGGGAAGTTGAAGTAGCTCTCTCGACCATTGACGGTGAATTCTTTTTGACCATCCAAAGCACCTAAAACCTGTTTGTACAGGTCATAGTAGCTGGTTTTGTCAGAAGAGAAGAATTTGCTCTCATAGGAGCTGCGTTTGATCAAGTTATCCCCGGTTTTCAGGTCAAAGATGAATTTGTCCAGTTCAAAGAAGTTGCATCTGAAGATTAAATGCATTAATTCAGTTTTAGTTTAGTACTCAATATCTTACCTGTTGTCAGAAATATTGATATACCGCCCGTACTCATCATATTTCGGCCCAATAAATATCTTGACCACAGCCTGCACATCCCTATCGGACTTCACATGGATCTTATAAGTGAAGGGTTTATGGTTCAAACGGTACTGCTTAGCACGCACAAAGAAATTGTTTTCTTCTTGGCTCAATTCCTCCTGGGTGTAAAAAACTGCCTGACTCAGGTCTGAGTAGAACTCGTCGAAATAGGTGATCAAACGGTCCATTTCCACTTTCTCAATGGAGACTCCTGGGAAGTTCAGTTCTTCTCGAGTGTAAGGTTCCAATCGCAATTGGTACCTATTAAAAAATACCATAAAAAATTCATTGGTAATAGAAGAAGTAAGTAGTACCTGGCGTAGTGAAGCATAAGGTGCTTGTAAAGCTGATAGAAAATTGGATCTCTTAAACTGGTCTCCATGTGTTCCAAGACAGAAGGGGCTACTTTGTAGGGAGAAAGGGGGATGGTGGAGTAGCCCAAAAGATGTCGACCATATCCTATGTATATTTACATATGTATAATAAATAATATATGAGAATCGTGCCACTTTGTGTACTTAATATAAATAAATACCACTTTTAGCCAAAAAGCATTTCGAAATAAATTTACGTTAATTCGAAAAAGAGGCACATACCAAGCCACGGTCCGTAATAACGACTGTCTGGAGAATCCGGATTACTCTGCAGCAAGTTTCCAACACGCTCGTATCCTAATTTGTCGTTGTAGAGTTCGTATCTTTGTCCTTGTTTCTGAAAGAAAATTTTCAATTGTACTCATAATTGTAAATGCGCAAAAACTTAGGAAAAATTAACGCATCAACTTCCATGTGAACTCCATAAGAACTTACAGAACTTTCAATTCAAAATGGACCAAATTTTTATCCACCATTTAGTCCAGATTTTTAAAAATTCCAATTATATTTTGTTTCATCAAGTTTCTCATCATTCGAAACGCAAACTTTGACCTTATCAAATCAAAATCCCATTTCAATGCGAACCCCAAACAGAAAAATTCCGCCTCAGCCCAATCATTAATAACATCCCCCGCAAGATTCTGCTATTCCAAGCGAATTTCAATACGGAAATTTAGTTCGACTCGCCCTGGAAATATCAATATCCCATAATTTATGAATCCCCTCGGAATAATGGGATATTACAATGAGAACGCGATTTATATATAAAGGGCCTGATTATATCCAAAAATACTTACATCCAAAGCGTACCCCCTATCGATGGCATCAACGATCCTTCTAGAATAATCCTTGTACAGCGAATAACTGTAGGCGAAGGAGCTCTGGATTTTTTGGCCGTAGCTATAGAAATAATCCGACAACCTCGCAAATTTAGGTCTTTCAGGGAAATTCAATCCGTTAGGGTACTGCAAGGAAGGATAGAAGGAAGTCTCCACAGGAACCTCGAAGTCAATGGCTGTAGGCTTGCCGAAATCATTGGAGAGACGCTCCAAATAAAATCTGGACCACAGCTGCTGATGAATGAAGTAGTAAAGTTCGCCACGTCTGTCCTTGCCGATTCCTTCGTATTTAGTCCCAGACATCCAGAAGGGGTAGTATAAATAGTAGGTATAATAAAAAGAATTGATGCCTACATCCTCAAGATAGTAAGAGAGAGATTGCTCGGGATGTAAGTTCAGATAGTGTCCAGAGTAATTGGAAATAATTGTGTAGCCTGGATATTTGCCGGATGAGACTTGGATTTTCTGGCCGTTCCAGGTTTGCTTGCATCTATTTAAAAGAAATTGAATTTAGTAAAAAGATGTGTGAGATAAACCCACTCAATAGTCAATGTGACTCATCACATGCAACAAGAAATGCATTTGTATTGCGGGTTGCAGCTCGAAATAAGCAAAATTAGGTACGTTTACACAGTATTTTTAAGCTAACCTGTAAGCCTCCTGTATGGTATCGGTGTTGAAGAAAAAGTGTGGATACAGCTCGTAAATTGGAGGCAAAATAAGTCCATAACAATCCGGTCTGTGGACAATAGCTAGCGAGCAGGCATACAGGAATAGTCCTTCGTTCACCCAGTGGCGAGACACAATGGCTGTTTTGTAGAACGTATCAAAGTCTTTGGCGAAGAACAACAAGTCAAACAGAGCAATAGCCTGTTCCAAATGCTCTGGATAACTAATGGAGAAGATTTCCCCTTTGGGAAGGCTGTAGCCCTTAGTATAGTGCTCAATGATTTTCTTTACAGCCTCAGGATTCTGTAAAACAATATCAGTTGCAAAAACTAATTGAAACCTGAGAAAAACCTACAGTATACGATTCCTTGTTCTCGCTGAGTTCAAAGGTTTTGATCACTTCCTCGTGCTCAGCATTGTGGCAGTGTTGGTTAATGTGTCTGAAGAGGGAAAGAATTTTGCGTTGCTTCTCTAGAAAGTCTTTGTCACCTGAAAAGCTTGTTTAAATCTCTGTTCACAAGAATACTTTTAACAGACTTACCAATTTTGTATTTGCTCTCATATCTAGTTTCCACAGTAGGACTACTGCAAACCAAAACACTGAGAGTGGTGAGCACGAGCACAAAAAGCAGCTTCATCTTGGCTCCTTCAGAACCGGGCTTGGAGTGTGCCCAGTAATGGTCATGTGGACTATTTTATACCCTTTTTGCAGGCAAGATTTAATGACCTTTTGATAAAAGAATTGTTTATTCTTTTGGCGTCTTTGTTCGCGTTAGAGAGTGGAAAAGGGGACAATGCGACAAAGTTTTAATAGGAAAATTCCTCAATTGGTGTCGTTTAAATTATTACGGAAAACCGTTAGTTTTCCTTTCTTTTTATGGAATTAACTCAATTTGTTCACATGCGTCCATTTCAAAAATTAGTCTAATGAGGCTAATAAATCTTTAAAGTTAACTTTGCACAAAAATTTCTAACATTTCAATATCACCCGGTCAATAATCCCAGCCACCCTATCGGTTGGCTGTTATATTTGTTTGATAAAGCAGAAATACTAAATTTTTTCTTGAGAAAATAAAACAACACAATAATATAAATTAACAGAATGAAGGTCAAGATTTTGACTCTAATGATATATACTTTATTTAAATAGCAGGTCATAAATAATCTTAAACTGCAATAAGGCCAATTTAATTAAAAGTGTGAGCGTTTGTTCGAATTTGCTCCTATAAAAAGTCATAATTATCTTGACCAAAAGGTGAAAGAAATTTGGGTAAAATCCTATTGTTTCTTGACTAGTCGATGAATGAGAAAATTTTGATCATAATCTTAATTTTTTTTATTAATTAGAACCACCAGCATATATTCTTCAGTATTTTGCCACAAGTGTTAGTAATCATTGATCTTCACATTCTTGTCACTCTTTAATACAACTTATATGTATACCTTCACTATTTTCTAGGAAATGTTCTTTTGTGCATAATAAAAAAAAGCTACATCCAGGTTATCAATAATTCAGGCTATAATTACTTATATTCCACTTCGTTTAACCAAAATTAACACGCAATACAAAAATTACACGACTTTGTATCTGTTTTTGTTAATCATATGATGCCCCGACGTTTGCAGTTTGAGCAATTCCTCCTTAATCAATCTGGTAATCTCGGATTTGGCTTTAGAGACAGCCATATCGGAGGTACTTTCGATGGCGAGGTAAAGTTTCCTTTCTCCTTCAGGTGGAGCTTTACCTGTAGGTACGTAGGTACCTCTCACAGTGATACCAGCCTCGGAATATTCGGAAATTTGGGCAAGAGCTTCCTAAAAAATAAGAAGTCTTTTCTTGAGTACATCGTAATCAAACAGATATCTCAATCAACACACTATTGTTTAAATATTAGAAAAGTCATTATTGCGCATCTCTCGGTTCGTGGACAATTAACTATAATCCAAACACAGGAATGTTACCAGCAATAGTATTTATCTGTTGCAGTTTTAATGGTCATTAGGAACTATTAGGAATATATTTTCCACTTGTTCCATCTTTCATTATGTTAAACATTAATAATTGCAAATAAGAGTGCGAATTTCTCAATGAAGATTCATTAAATGCCCAAATAATTACTCTGAGATAGTAACATCTTAGATAAAAAGACAGAAATAAGTGCAGTAATTGAGATAAAAGAAAACATTTTTAACGCACTGTATTTACACGATTAAGAAATTACTGTTCAATGTAATTGCCTGCACTTTTATCCCAAGATGTTGAAACCTCACTAGAAATATTCTGGCTGTTGTTGTTTAAACGACCTTTAAATTACCTTCGACGTAACCCTCCATCTAGCCTGCTGAGGGAAATCGTTAATCTCCAATTCCTCTTCGTACTTCCTAAACGTCTGCTCGCTATCGTCATCCATCTTGTCATCATCGTCCTTAGGCTGATAGTTTAGTTTATTGTTCAGTTTGGCCGCCAACTGCTCGGCCACAGTTTTAGCATTTATGGGAAGTGCAGAACTACTGCCTAAGCACATGAAAAAGAGATTCTTGAATGCTTTTTTCATGAGTTTCAAAGGGAATATTACCTTTGAGGATCGATTCAGCAGCTTGTTGCGTAACGAATTTCGTGTCGAAGCTGCTGTTTTTACTGAAATTAATTCGGGAAGCTAGTTTTTTGGCCAGTTCCAATTTGTCCACAGCGGAGCCGCCAATGGAAGATGCTTGAGCCGCCATGGCTGGATTTATGCCTGTTAAAAACATAATTAAACGATTTGAATTTGTCAAGGAATTTTTTCAGTTAATTCAATTCTCGATCTGCCTCTTCGATCGCCATATATTGTCCAAATTCCTAAAAAACTGTTTTCCTCACCTAATGGAGCCTTAATTTCTTTTACAGTCCTTTTAGTAGCGAACATGCTCTCAATTTGTTGGTCAATGTCCTGTTCCAGATCCTCATCATCACTGTCTTGCAATCCGAGCGCTGCTTTTTGGAACTTTTTCCGCTCATTCATAGCGGCAGCTTCGTTTTCATCAAACTTGAAACCCTTACCGCTAAATCCTCCCCCAGTGTGGACCTTTTTACCTGTTCAAACATATTCTAATCACTGTTGCCACCACACAGCAATTTCGCCTTACCTTCAGACTCTTGTTTACTCTTGTAATCGTCCCACAACTTCTTCAACGCTTCAGGTACAGGAACATTAGCTAATTCATGCGCTCTTATAATATCACCTGAATACCTTCCTTGTTCTGGGGTGATGAAGGTATAGGCAAATCCTTTGTTGCCGGCTCTGCCAGTGCGGCCACACCTAAGAACTACATAGTCAAGAGTGCCGTCCGAAATTGATTCAAATTACCTATGGACATAATCCTCGTAGTGATTGGGACAATCATAATTGACAACCAAAATCAGCTGTTTGACATCGAGTCCTCTGGCAGCTACGGAAGTGGCGACCAACAGTTTTACTTTTCCGGATTTGAAATCCACTATTGTTGAGTCTCTGCAAAAGTTGATTATTTTCTCAAATTTAAATTTTTTATAAAAACTGACCTGTCAAATTGATCGATTCCTCCGTGCAAACTCATACAATTGTATGAAGCTTTCATCAGGTCTTTCAGTAAAATGTCGGCGTTTTCCTGTTTATCCACGAAAACTATAATGCTTCCCTGCTCATGATAAATGCCTAAAAGTTCCAAAAGTTTCAGGAATTTTTGGTCATCTTCGAGTACTACCACATGTTGCTCCACCTAAAAATACAATAAACCCACAAAGCTCTAAAAAGTTCAACACTGAAAATTCACCTCTTGGCAGACCACCGAGCGGCCCCCTACTTGAACTTCTATAGGTTTCATAAGAATTCTACGAGCTAAAGCTTCCATTTGTCTGGGAAATGTCGCACTAAACATTACAGTTTGTCTGTCCGGTCGGACATTGTCAATTATCCTCATGACCTAAAAAAAGTAAAATATTTCTAGACATAATGGTGATGACCATTACACAAGATTTTCTTCTTAATAAGATAGAAAGTTAAAGTTTTTGCTATTCTTACCTGGGGTTCAAACCCCATATCAAACATTCGATCAGCCTCATCCAATACTATATAAGTGACCCTTCTCAGATTGGTCACTTTGCCGCTGTTTGCGGCCAACATATCAATCATTCGCCCCGGCGTACAAACGATGATTTCGGCACCTTTAAATCTCATAAACATAAGAAAAAATACGTTTTTAGTAAATTGATATTAGTTACCCCTCTTCAATTCAGCAATTTGTTCGGAAATTCCGGTTCCTCCGTAAACGCAAACCGCGTATAATCCTAGGCTTTTAGTGAATTTCTTAATATCCTTACCAATTTGCATGCACAACTCTCTGGTAGGAGTCATGATGATGGCAATAGGTCCATCTGTTTCCTCTAAAGGAGGCTGATCCAAAATATGCCGGAACATAGGTAAGAGAAAAGCCAAAGTTTTGCCACTTCCTAAAAAAGTTGTTAGCACCAAAATCAACAAAAAAAAATCTTTAATCCTACCTGTCTTTGCTATTCCTATAAGATCTCTTCCGGACATTATTGCAGGAACGGCTTGAGTTTGAATAGGAGTGGGTTTTTCAAAGCCTAATTTCTTTAGAATGTTCAACTCTTTTGTGGAAACCCCACACTGAGCCCATGTTTTAATCGGTTTAGGACAGCCCTTGCCCTTTACTCTGATACCCTCAAGCTCTTCCTTATAAGCCTCCACTTCCTCGTGGGTCATTTTGGCTATTTCTGGCACTTCTACATAAAAACTCTTTCTGAATGGAATATAAATAATGTTGTTGTGGTCTATTTTGGCAATATCCTTCCTCTGCTTATTGGCGATGTTAGCAGCAGTGTCCTTTAAGTCTTCTGCCTCTTCTTCTGAAGAATATCTATAAAATAATGAAAATAAATTTGTTGAGGAAATTAATAACTATAATTTGATTACTCTAATCCATCCTGATTTTGCTCAATTAGTTCTCCTTTATTTTTATCAGCTTTCTTCTTGGCTACTCCAGTTACTATCACAAGTGATCCTTTTTTGTTTGAATCACTTTTGTCTCCTTTTTTAACATTAATTTTATTAATTTTCCTCACTTCATCTTGAACACCCAGCATGAATGCATCCAAAGGATCCACATCATCTTCATCTATGTCCATATCCTCTTTCTTCTCACTTTCTTCCTTATTTTCTTCCTTTCCTTCCACATCATCATCATCATTCGTGTCAATGTCTTTGATATTGTTAGCATCCCCATTCTCCTCTTTTTCCTCATCATCACCATTTTCTTTTTTAATGTCAGATTTCTCATCGGGTTTCTCCTCATCCTCAGAATCATCTTCTAAAGACCATTTTTTGATAGTGGCTGAGTCTGATGGTTCAGTTTTAGGTTCTTTTTTTACAGCATCCTGTTCTTTTTTCTTCCTTTCAGCTCTCCAACGTTCAATTCGGTCTCGCCTTCTTTGCATTTCCAGCTCAAGCTTCTTTTGTTCCTCCTCCTATAAGAAACTAGATTATCTTAAACATAAATTTAAATTGCCAATTACACACTTTATCTAAATTAGCAGGATCAAAGGACAAAGCAGGCTCCTCTTTCTTCTCAGGAGTACGGGATTTTGATCTTTTTCTAGAGGTCTTTTTGTTGTCCTTACTATCACCCCTAAAAATTGCTTTTAAACAAAATATTACAATTTAATCCACCTGTTCAAACCTCCTGTCTCTATCCCTGTTCCTGTCTCTATCCCTACGATCCCTATCTCTATCTCTTTCTCTGGAGGATCTATCACGGTCCCTCCGAGATCTATCCCTTGATCTACTCCGGTCTCTCACAACTCTCTCTCTAGACTTAGAATGTCTCTCCCTGGATTTGCTTCTCCTTCTTTCTCTGTCACGTGATCTACTTTTTCTTCTGCTGCCTCTAGAATGACGATCTTTGCTTCTCGAACGAGACCGTCTATACCTTCTGTCAGGGCTTTTTTATAAGACACCAGAAAGATTAGTAATATGAAGGGGAATACTTACAGATTTAAATATGTGAAAATTGTAAATTGAAGGTGCTTTGTGGGATTTATAATGGAAAAAAGTAAAACACTTAATTGAGCCTATTGATTTAATCCAGGATTAAATACAAGTTTCGTGGACGAAAAGGGCGTTGAAAATAGGTAAATAATAAATGAATTCTCAATGAAACTTACCTTCGAACCATTATAGAGAATTAGGAATTAATTAATTTTAAAAATTACCAGTTTTTGAGTGAAAAATCTTAAAATTAAAGTAAGTTTACAAACAAACTTATCATCCGTGATATAACCTCAAAAACGTGGGAGTGTGGGAGCGAACAAGGATAGCAAACAAAAGTAGAGAAGTGATAGGCACTTTCTTTGTTCTACGGTTCTGGTTACGGTTCACAGATGTGTAGAATTCGCGCTCCTAGTGCACTAATGAGACCTGCGAACAGGATAATTCAAATTCAATAGGATATAGGTTTTTTCCCAGGATCTGAAGATATAAGAAAGTTAATATACGTCCCCGAGTTTGATTTTGAGGGAAAAATTATTAATGCAAACCGCATGTCTTTACCGTATTTATTTACTTTGCTAAGGATGTTTTTTAAAACTTGCTATTTGCAGGAGACTTTCGATAACTCGGCAAGCCGAGGTCTATCGAAAAACGATTATATTACATTTTGATCTTGCCCCACTCATACAGTATTAATTACAATATTACTAACCATACCGTACTAACAGTCCCCTATATTTTAATTATGCTGACAGGCCCCACAGGCCCTAACAGCAATGAGTTGCAATAGAATATACACAGGAGCAAACACCTCCGAATAGTCTAAACTGATTTGTCCCAAGAGTTTTTTGCACAATAGAAACTTAAACACAAACAGCAGGGTCTGAAACATCACAGACCAAATCAGTTTTAATGTGCACAGCTTCAATGTGGTCTCCATCAGCATTCTTATAAACAATATAACACAGAAATAGGCATTCAGAGCATCTCCTATGAAGAGAGGGGCAAAGATCAGCCACCAGTTGTTGCTTGACACTTCCACATCTGGGTCAAATTTGTTCACTAAAGTAATGGTAAAGGCCAGGACTGAAATGAGGGTAATCCACATTTCAAATATTGTCAAGCCCAGCCATTTCACCATCTCTTCTAGAGAGAAAAACATTCTCAATGAATATCCTTGGATTAAAGTTTACTAAGAAGTCAGATCCAATGGATTGGTTGGAAACACTCTTATTCTTAATGCTGAATTAAATCTCCTTTGCATCTCATAATCTGCGTCATCCACTGCAGGCTCTAAATCATCTAAAAAAACACATTGTTATGAAGGAAAATAGGGAGGTTTTGCAATTATACCTATCAGAGTTGTTGAAAAGGTCTTAGTGTCATGCTGGTAACTGACATGTCTCTCGCACAGCTGAAGAGCTAACAAAATGCCTCGTTGAATTGCAGCCCCAAGACAATAAATAATAATTTCATTTTCATTGTCATTAATCAGTTTTGAGCAGCGTTTTAGGAGCACCTGTGATTCAGGCAGACAATGTAAATCTCAAGAAAGAATGTATAGTTCAACTTACCTTTAAGCTCGTCTTGGTACTGACATAAATCACATTATCTCCTGTTTCGGGTTTTGGAGGCTGCCTTTTTCGAAAGACATGGTTAGGATTGGGGCGTTGGTTTCGTTTCTTCACTTTATTAGAGGTTACGTTTGGAGGTCTGTTGGAATCTGCCATTACATTGCTCTTCAAGTAAAAGATAGTTGGTCTCAATACTTGTTTACGGGTAAAGAAGTAGTAGGAAAGAAGAGTTAATAAAGGAGTGAAGAAGCAAAATTTAGATTAATTTAAAGGAATAAAGCGGAAAACGTTGGGTAACCTTAAAGAACGTGAATGAATCGAGAAATGTCTTTATTGAAATTAAAAATTAGAAAATCTGAAAATACTGTAATAAAAATGTAAACACAACCTTGATATATGCGCCTGATCCAGGAATTGATCCATCTCGCTCTATCTTGATTAGTAGGATGGGAAAAAATGACACAAAAGCTTTTTGCTTGGGGCCAAAGAGATAGTTTTTATCCTTATTTAAAGTTATAAATTAAACAAAGAAACAGCATTCCAATTTCTGGTAGTAGACTCCTACCAATGACCTAAGATACAGGTCCCTCACTGTGACACTATAAAGTCTACACGTTTCTCTAACGTCAAGATCGTCATTCACTCCATAATTTCCATCTCGTTTCTCCCTTTCCAATTCACAGAGAGACAAATTTTTTAAAATCTAATTTTCGAAATGGTTGTGGCCCTATCAGAAAAACCCACTGAGCAGTTACCTCCGGGTGAAAAAAGTGACGCTCCAGCAAAACCACGAGAGGCTTCCCAGGCGTTCTGCCTTGAAAGTAAGCCCTATGCTTCACCATCTGTTGGCCCCAGTTCTGCTATATTCCTCATTTTTTAGTACTAAAAATCATCAAAGACTCCCAGCAACAGCATGGATTAAGACATGGAGACTATCAGAGATACCGGGGTTACTGCTCTAGGCGCATCAGCAGGCTGCGCAAGGTACTGAAGATCCCCCAAGGGGATCGAAGACATTTCAAGAAGTGGGATGTCACAGAAGCCCACATTAATTCCTCCAGGTTTGTGTCAGCAAGAGCATAAACCTGATTCTAGTTCAAGTTAATATTAAAGGGCTGATGAAAGGTACCTGCACATTCCTCTAATCTTAACAGAAAGATGTTGGGCATATGCAATGCAATTGAAACAAGAATCAAACACTGAGCCAAGGAAAAAGTTCCATTTAGTGCAAAAGTTGCGGAAGGCATGCATTTATGCTTTGAAACTGGATGAATTATGCAAATCTGAAAGATGTGATGCTCGCACTCAATTGGAGGCTCAAGCATATGTGGCTTGGATTCATGGGTCTTTACAATTTGAACTTGAACTATGGGTGCAGGCTGCAGAGAATTTAAAGAAAGCACAGGTAAGAAGTATATAGATTTTTGAGTAGTCACATTTTTGGAAGGAATTGTATGTTTTGGAAGAATTGAGATGAAATGTTCATTATTTAGGTAATTTATGAAAAACTTGCTGTAACCCTCCCAGATGAGGAGCAGCTACCTTATAAACAAAGAGTAGAAGAAATAGCTCCTAGTTTGCGTTACTGTGCCTATAATATAGGTGATGAGAAAGCTGTTAATTTACTCGAATTACGAAGTCAAGGTACATTTGAAAATATTTCTTTTTCTTTTTTATTATAACAAAATTTTGCATTTAGGAGTTCTGGAAACTTTTGACGCTCTGGTCTCTCAATCTAAGGAAAAAACTGCTGCAGTTCTACATGAAGTGACATGGTTTAAATTAAAGATCCCCATTAGAATTGAACGCGTTCGCCTTTTTCTGATCAGCATTGAAGGTGTGTTTCTCAAGTATTCGTGTATAGTGCGAAGTTAGAAATCATTGTTTTAGGTTTGGATGAGTCATTAAAAAACGCAGAAGATAATCAAGCCAAAATAAAAATCCTTGAAAACCTTTTCATCGATCTGCGTGATGTTATATCTCTAACTAGAGAGAGCGCACGCACAGAGAAGCAAGACCAACTGCTCTTGGCGTATTTATTGTCAATTAGAATCGAGCGCACCTCACAAAGAAATCTGTTGTTATTGCAGCAGACCAAGAAACCCCAAGATTGTGTCCGGTTATTGGACATTAACATTCAGCAAACATCAGAACTGTCTCAAAACGAGTCAATCAAAGATATCAATGCTGCGCAAGCCTACTTTGAAACTCAAAGAGTGGCGTACAAAGTATTGCGCAGCTACTACTTGGCCAAGACACATGCCGCGGCCAAAAGATGGCGCGAGGCCGCTGTGTTGTTCGACACCTCCGCCAAAACTGTGACCAACTTGCAGTTTGACAAGTATCTAACTGAGCTGAAACAATTGCTGACAATTGTCAAAGAAAGCGCTGAAACCGAGGTTGTGAATGCGAAGGCTAACTTTGTGTTGGATAGTCAAGAAGACCAGCCAATTCCGGTGCCTCAGAAAGTGTTCAAGTCGAAAAAGCCTTTGATAGAGAGGTTAGATGAGTTTAGAGAGGAGCCACAACTGTTATCGAAGAACCCAAATCTGGTGCCTATGCCTCCGAACATGGAACCGGTACCGGCAAAACCGTTGTTCTTTGATTTGGCCAATAATTTGGTAGCATTCCCCGACTTGACCGAGAAATTAGAAGGGCAAGCCAAGACCAAACAGGGTGCCGGCATCTCTGGATTCGTTAAGGGGCTGTGGGGATGGGGATCGAAAAAGTAGGCTTGTCCCGGTTTAAGGGTGGGGGGTCTTAAAGTTAATTGTCATACGTTTTTATATGTAATATTAATAAACTGAACGTATTCTGAATCAGAATGTAACAATCCTGTCTCAAGAAACCTTTCTAGAAGGAAAATTGAGGTCAAGAACAATAAAGGATACAAAACTATATATTCATTTAAAATCCTTCGCATTAAGTTATTTGAAATTACAAAAAATACGTTAAATAAGTAAAAATCACAACGTTTTTTGATATATTGTAACATAAATAACATATCAAGCAGAAATATAGGCAATATCAACTGTCAACAGGAATAATAGCCCCGATGATATTCGTATTGCTTCCAATTAGACCCTTGAAGCATCTGCTGGGAATCAATATAATCTGTTAAATTTGTAAAGCCGCCTTTTCGGGAAGAACTGGGAACTAATCCAGTCGAGGATAATCGACTGGATTCATTCGACTGCGAACTGGATTTTTCCGAGCTAAGAGTGTGGCAGGTTCTATTACGTTTCCGTCGCGAACGTCTGGTCATCTCCAAACTTGAACTGGAACTGTCGTACCTCCTTTTGTGATTGTTGCTGAGGCTTCCGCTCCTTCTAATTGAACAGCAAATGAAGGATAATCAGAGTAGAACTCATTTTTTTACATATAAGAAGAAACATGCAAGAGTCGAATTAAAAGTGATTTTAATTGGAACTAATGTGAGAAAAAATTATGCGTTTTACTTGGCGAATGCACAAATTCCTGCTTTTCGCCTTACGAAAACAAATAACTATTTTCATATTCTTGCCTTTGCCTTCTCCGTTGCCTATGTGGTGAGTTTGACTGCCATACCGTATTGAATTCTTCTTCACGTAACCTGCATTTGCATTGACACTTTGGTATTACAAATGAATACTTTAACAAAACTGTAACTAAAAAGTGCAAAAATACCTATGTGAGATAGATCTTTGAAGTGTAACACTCCTGTAGACTGTTTTGGATCGGAAGCAGAAACGCTTCTGTCTTCTCTGGGACACCTCTGAATAAACTTGATCTACTTGAATATGTCTGCCAAATAAAGGTCTAGTGGTACCACCTTAAAATAGTGATAATTTTTTTAACTAATAACTGTATAAGATATGCAAAAGCTTCATTAAATAAATTGTATTTGTTTGAGATAAATTAAGCTGTTGCCGCTGCATCTTCTTTCTTGTTTCTTCATTCTGCTCAGGCACTGATCAACTTGTCAAAGCTTCTATAGCATTAACCATTTAAATTTCTATGTATAGTATTTTTATGTCTTATGTAGCCTTAGCGCTCTCCGAAAACCTATATAAGTCAGTAATTTTAAAATAATCATATAGGAAAATAAGAGCATCTAAAGTTAATGCTGACATTTAAATTATTACATACCTCTTGTACAGTGAACATAGCTGGAAATCTCTGCAGGGTCCTCTATGTCAACCTTCAGAGCGATGTCATTATCAATGGATACTTTCAGCTTTTCAAATGGAATTGTTGCAGGATATCTCTCGATTACTCTGTGAAAACCATTAACCTGAACTAATCTTAGCACTCAGTGTTTCAGTATGATTTGTTTCATTTAATATTGCTGTATCACTAGTAAAAAGTGGATAGCATTAATGTATAACACAAACATGGGTCCATGGATGGAGCCCTGCAGCACTCTGGTAAGTATATAATTTTTTTCTTCAAGTTTTTATTTATGGAAGTCACTTATCGGGGATAGTTGTAGAGATCATTTATAAGCTCTCTTTCACCAAATTGTAATACTTAATGAGCATTGAATTTGGCGTTCAAAATAAATGAGGAATAAAAAGGAGCTCTGACTTACCCAGCTCCTTGAAGCCTTCTCCTGAAGAATGACTGACTCATTTTCTTTGTTAATTATGTTCTGCTAATTTCTGCAATAAAATTAAAATCCAAGCTTAGTTACGTTTAATTGTATAAATTATCATTTTAAGTATAAATAAAATAGGATAGAGTCAGTGGTAGTGTAACCATTCTTCTAACTATAACCTAAAAACCAACGAAATGAAGGGAAACGACATAACAGCGAATAACAGACGAAAAGAGAAAGTGTTCTTCAATTTCACTTAATATTCCCTATCCTTGTTTCGCACACGTTCCGTGCCCATAAAAGACGTTCATGCCTCGATTTCAATTCTAACCGTTGAAACAGTCACGGTTCCCGCATGCGTCAACTAAACCTGAATTATGGATCAATACAACAAATACGAACATTAGCACAAAAATCGTCGCGCTGCGAAGGCGGCCGCATTTTTTATGTTGAGCCTTTAGTGAAGGCATAATTTACAAGAATCTTGTAGAAAATCTACTAAAATCATCATATTGGCACGACAAAGTTACCACGTAAGATTTATAATTGTGCTGTTGGTTTTTCTCGAAAAAGTGACCTGAAAGAGTCTTTGTGTTGTTTTCAACAATTGATGAATTTCCCATTAAAAAAGCAAATATTGTAATATCTTAATTAAATATATCGCTCTACTAGCAACCATTTTCTTTACAATTTACAGCACATACAGACGAGAAACACTATAAGTTAAGCATTCTTTCCTCGCCAACGTTCGCTTCGCCCTCATTATGCTTCTCTGTTGAGGTAACTCTCTCAGTCGACCCAATACTCGCGCTCGTATCTTCAATGACAACTCCCTCACTTTGCTCCTCACTTGTACCAGTAACTGGTTTGATTTCAATAGGCTTATTCCCCTGGTTGTACATCGAGAATCGCGGCCGCAATATACGAGGCATCATAGGCCCCATAGGCATTCGAGGCATCATCATTCCTGGCGGGTACATCCTGGGATAATAGAAATGGGGTTCCATCATTGGGAATCGAGTTCTATAGGGATTTATTGGCATGGGCTTGTACCCCTGAAAAAAAAAAGTAAAAAATTGCCTTGAATTTGAAATTATGCTGTATTCTTACGTCATAGTAACCAAAGTCCATTGTCGGCATAAGCGCTAGGGGTGAAGAACTGTGATAATCTCTGTGTTTCTTGTATGGTGATTGGGAAGATCTTGTAGATCTAGATCTCTCTATTAAGAAAAAACCGTGTTTAGCCTAAATGGCACGAGTATTCCTGCAATTTTCTAACCTGAAGAGTCGACAGTGCTTCGATTCGACTTGTATCTATCCCATGACCCGTTTGGCAATGCCACAACTTAATTAGAACTAAATAAACAAATATAAGATAAGAAATCTTACCTAGGGCTTAAACTGCGCTGCTTCCTATTCCTTCGTTCCTTAATAGACAAAATGAGATCCGGATGTCCAGGCCGATATTCCCCAGGTTGCAGAGGGGAAATTAACCGCCTCCTGCTCCGTCCTGCAGATTCGAAGCGAGAACTTGATTTTCTGCTGTGCCGAGAACTGCCACGCGATTTATGTTTATCATGACTGTGCCTGCGCTCCCGACTCCTAGACCTATATTTCCTAGATGTACTCCTAGATCTACTTCTTCTTCGACTCCTTTCCTTGCTTTCATTTTTCCTCTCTCTGTTCCTGTTTCTACTATGGTCTGTGCTTCTTCTACTAGACCTTCTTTCAGGTCTGTTACTTCGTGATCTTGATCGATTTCTTTTCCATTTCGGATGTTTTTTCTTTCTTTCAGTATGTAACACTTTTCGATCCACAGTAAATTCTTGATTTACCTTAATGCCACGTCCAAAGATTGGTACTTGTGGGAGATAGCCTGTTGGAGATTTATAGGAGTAAGTAAGAGTCAAACTGATGAGATAGAAACATACTTTTACGCTGGTGGACGTAGGCGCAAATTTTTGAAGGGTCATCAATAGTTCTGTCCAGAAGATGTTCTGTTCTGTTCAGGGGAAATGGCGAGGACCCTGGCGTAAACCGAGTTACAGACAATTTGTACTTCTTCAAAACAGATTTGTCTATCTTGGAGAGTATACTACATTTTGAGAAATCATCATCTAGTGAACTGAAAATAGCAAAATGGGAATTATTTACTACAAGTATAAATAAATTAAAGAACGGGGTACAAAATTAAAATTAATATTTTACCATTGGCAGAGTCATCCGTCATGAGCTCATCACTAGGCTCGTGATTCTCTTTATGTAAACTTGGATTTGCATGCTTAGACACAAATGGTGTGCTTGGACAATGTGCTCTTATGAAACTTGAATCTTAATATAGTATTATGTCACTTTTACAATGTAAGATATTATGCTACATTGAATATTAAAAATTATTTTTAAGAAATGGTAATGTTAAAGGAAAAAATAATACAAAGTTGACTGTGTCTGGAAACATGTAACTCTCTAAAGATCTGACTTTTATCATGTTGAAGGTGATTTTGTTTGATTGATTGGGCAATTGCCAACAGACAAAAAGTTGGTGCAGTTTCCAAGGGAAGTTTCACAGTATTTTATAGTTTAAAATTTTGGAGAGCAGAATGGGGTACATTCACTACCTTATAGAGAAATTAGTTGTACACAACTCTTAAAATACTTTGTTTTATTTTACTCTGAGATCTAGCAGAATGAGATGACAATTCAGGAATTATTTGGAGATTTTTTCAGTAAATCTACTGGCAATGCTGGATTAGCCAAACACACTGGTTTTTTATATTTAACATAGTTGCACCTCAAAAATATGTCTGATTGTAATAGACCAGAAACATATAACAAGGGGCACAACGCTCAGGCCCTCAATAAATTCCTAGGGAAACGCTCAGGATGGAAAGCGCTCTCGCTCACAAATTTACTACATAAAGTTCTTACTTTTTTCGATTAGATTCTGAATGGTAATCTTGATTCATTTTTCTGTAGCACAAGAAATATATAATTCTAAGTTAATTACACCGAAACTTCTTTTAAAATAGCAACAAAACTTGCGATTTTCCTTGAAAATTTAAAGAGAAAAAAACATAAATGTGCCTTTTTGAAGGGTCGATCCTGTCACTGTCACTGTCATTTCACCAAAACTATTGACATTTTAAACACAGGGTACAAACAAAAGCAAGTTGGTCCTGTGCCGTGTGTAGCTGGAAGCTCAACCTTTGATTAAAATTTTAAACCTTTGTAAGTTTTAAATTTTAAGTATTTAAGTAAAAATCGTCAAATTTTAACTAATTCTTAAGCCTTACTGACTGAAATCAGGTAGCCTCTGTTTTATCTGTTTTCAAATTTATCCACTCATTTCATAAAAAAATGGATAAACCAATAAAGCAAATTCATAAAAAAAACTCTAGCTACAAACCTTAAACGAGTCGTACCCCAAACAATAAAATCGATTCCCTTCAACTCTTCCACTATAAGCAATACTGGATCTCCTTGGTCGATGAGTCCCACATTTCACAAAACCCTGCAAGTTTAGCCTGAACTACAAATTAGACTTGACGAACTGGAGATCTGCAATACTACTAACCTAACTAATCTACTAACTTGTAAAGCCCATGTGAAATAAAATTAAGAGCTTTTCAAACATGGACGTAACAAGCAAGTTTGCCTTTGAAGAAAAGACACATAATATTAATTGTATGCCCTCAAAATTTATATATCTATTATAAACTTTTCATTTTGCACATCAAGAAAATTAATTATCTCTCACAAGAAAGCAAAGAAATTCAACGATTGCAAAACCCAAAATTATGTGGAGAGCAATTGATTTGTGTCAAAGAGGTAGCCCTGTGAAAGCATTTTTGTTTTCTCAATAGTTGATAAGATTTCCATTAAAAATGTGTAAATTTGATCACCCTGCACATGCATTTTCTTAATAAAGTTTGGAAATTTACAAAAAAAAACAAAAATGAGAAAATCAAGTATATTATAATACCTGATTTTGTCATTTTCTATTTAATACATCTTTCTGTTAGCAGCAACCTTCCTTACAATTTACAGCACATACGGATAAGAAACAGCATAAGTCAATCATTCTTTTTTTCATTATCATTCACTTCATTTTCACTATGCTTGTCTGTTGAGGAAACTCTTTCAATTGGAGCAGCATTGCCATTCGCCTCTTCAATGACAACTCGCTCACTTTGCTCTTCATTTGGAACAGGAACTGGTTTGACCTCAACAGGCTTATTCCTCTGGTTGTAAACTGGCAATCGTGGCCTTGGCATGCGTTGCATCATCGGTCCCATAGGCATTCGAGGCATCATCATCCCTGGCGGGTACATTCTGGGATAATAAAAATGAGGTTCCATCATCGGGAATCGAGCTCTATAAGGATGCATTGGTATGGGGTTGTAGCCCTGGAAATAAACGTGATAATATTGGCTGGAATTTGAAATTAGGCTGCATTCTAACGTCATAGTAGCCAAAGTCCATTGTCGGCATAAGTACTGCGGATGAAGACCTGGAATGTTCCCTGTGTCTCTTGTGTGGTGATCGGGAAGATCTTTTTGACCTAGACCTCTCTATTAAAAAAATATATACGTTTTACGTTACGTACACAAATATTCCTATGATTTTCTAACCTGAAGAGCATCTTTCTCTGCTTCGAGTTGATTTGTATGGGTCCGTTGACCCCCTTGACAATTATACAATTTAATCAGTACTAAGTTAACAAAAATAGGGAAGGAAATCTACCTCGGACTTTGACTATGCGTTCTCGACCTCCTATGCCTCCGTTCTTCAACAGACAAAGCAAGATCCGGATGTCCAGGACGGTATTCTCCAGGTTTCAAAGGTGATATTGATCGCCTTCTGCTTGGTCCTGCAGATCTAGAGCGAGATCTTGATTTCCTGCTGTGCCGGGAACTGCCTGGCGATTTGTGCTTATCACGACTGCGCCTTCGTTCCCGACTTCTAGATCTATAGTTCCTGGATGTACTCCTAGATCTACTTCTTCTTCGACTCCTTTCTTTACTTTCGCTCCTCCTTTCTCTATTTCTGCTTTTGCTGCGGTCTCCACTTCTTCTACGAGATCTTCTTTCAGACCTACGGCTTTGTGATCTTGATCTATTCCTTTGCCGTTGTGATTGTGATGTTTTCTTTCTTCTAGAACGTACCACTGTCCGATCCCCAGTAAACTCTTGATTTACCTTAATATTTGGTCCAAAAATTGGTACCTGTGGGGGGTAGCCTGTTGGAAAGTTATGGGAGTAAATAAGAGTTAAATTGATAGGACAGAAACGCACTTTTACGAAGGTGGACATAAGCACAAATTTTTGAAGGATCATCAATTGTTCTGTCTAGAAGGTGTTCTGTTCTGTTCAAAGGAAATGGCGCTGATCCCGACGCAATCCGGGTTACAGATAATTTGTATCTCTTCAATACAGATATGTCTATTTTGGAGAGTATACTACGTTTCGAGAAGTCATCATCTGGTGAACTGAAAATAGCAAAATGGGAATTATTACATGCTAACAGAATATGGGCTAATATTTATATATTTCTTGCCAATTTCCTAAAAAACTCATTTCTTATTTTTACCTTATTGACGTTACAATATATCACCTGAGAACAGAGGTGGTAGCATTCCCAAATGACTCCTATTTTCTTGTTTATTATATTTTTTTTAGTATTTAACTCCAAATGGATTTTATGATAAAAGATAGCTCTAAATTTGTGGATTGAAAAGCTCTTATAGCTAGTAAATGAGAAATATGTGCACTTAATGCAGGAATAATGCTTAAAAGGAAGTATTCACAAAATTGCACAAGAAAGGGTTTTATTAAAGATTTAAAAATCAAATTTCAGTGTTAATTTATTGAAATACTGGAAGATCTAGTGGTATCATAAAGGCCCTATTAAGTAGGAAATAGAGGATTTCCATAATATTGTATATTGCTTTGTGCTGGAACTGGAGACAGCCCATATTAACGGTGTTATATCGTAAAGGCAGATGTATGATACAGGCTCTGTATCTGGAGCTGGCTACTCAAGAAACAATTACTTTTCCAATAACTCAATTACACAAAGTGTAATGAGACATTATATTAATTAATTTGAGCTAGAGCTGCATATAACTCTCCAGTATAGCAACAATAAACATAATCGTGTTAAGAAAGTTGATCTGACCTGTAAGTGATATATTATAAAATTATAAATACTACCTATGGCATTATGTAAATCATGTTTAAAGGCTTAAGGGACCAAATCTATTGGCAACACTATTAGCCAAACTCACAGATTCCTTATATTTAACATAATTAGTTCTGAGAGATACATCTGATTTAAATAGACTAGAAACGTAATGAAAGAAACACATAATAAGGGCCACAATAGTCAGGCCTTCAGTGAATTCACTAGAAAACATTCAGGATAGACTAAGCCCTCACTCACAAATTTACTACATAAAATTCTCACCTTTCTCGATTGGATTCTGAATGGTAATCCTGACTCATTTTTCTGTAGCACAAGAAATATTTAATTCTAAGTTATTGCACCAAAACTTAAGTTAAAATAGCAATAAAATTCAATTTGGTTGTTAAAAGTTTACTAAAGAAAAAAAACATACTTCATGTCACATGGGAGTCCATTGTCATTTAAATGACATTTTTGACAATACTTTGAAAACAAAAACAAGATTTTTAGTTCAGGCCACCTAGATAAAGGAAACGTCGAATTCTAACCTCAGTTGCAGACGTTTGTAAGTTATAAATTTTAATTAATTTTTAAGCGTAATTGACCGAAATCTAATATCCCCTATTCTTTAAATTTATTTCTAAACTTATCCACTGATTTTATACAAAAATGGACAACCCAAAAGAGCAAATCGATAATCATAACCAATATACTGTAAACAACCTATGCTCTAAACAATAGTCAAACTGGACGTATTTTGAGTCCCAATTCAGCTTGGACAAACGTTTCTAGGGCAAAAATGGAGTTCAAAGAAAGTAAGGGACCAAACACTATATCTTGTTCTTTAAAACATTTTTTATTAACACATTTAAAATCACGAAAAATTATGTTTAATTAGTTAAAATAAAATTTTCCTTTTATATACATATTACAATATCACCAGCCACACCAAACAAACTGTTAGCAAGAATGATAACCCCTGTCACACTCACTTTCCTCCCAAGGGCAATCATATTGATATGCCCCATCATAATAACCATATTCATATTCATAATGCTCGTGAAGCATCTGTTCATCATGATTAATTGATAATCGCTGACTAGATTGATCTGAACTGCTGGTGCTATTACGTCTCCGCCGCGAGCCTCCCATTTCTTCCACACTTGAACTAGAGCTCCTGGATCTTCTATAATTTCTTTCATGGCTGGTGAAGCTTCTGCTTCTTCTAATAATAGCATAAGCACGATAATTAGACAACTTTTTTTTTCCCTCTGATTGACATAAAAAGTGAATTTTTAAAGACATCAAAGAGCTCATAAAATAGGACCTTTAATGTCCAGCCTAAAAACGAACCCTTTTGATGATTAGAAATTAAAGTCTTTTGTTTACTATGAATTTGATAGATCAGCAGCAGTAAAATTTTCCAATTGCTTAGGCAACAAAAGTAAAAAACTTTTGAAATACATGTTGGAAACATACAAAAACTGAATTTAAAAATGACTAATCGATGCCAATCGGAGAAAAAATGTTTTACTCGGCCGAAAGCACAAATTTGCTGCTTTTTGCCCTGTGAAACAAGTAACTATTTTCAAATTCTTGCCTTTGTCTTCTGCGATGCCTGCGTGTCGATCTTGATTTTCGTGTTCTTCTGCATTCGCCTTCATCAACCCTGAATTTGCATTAACACTTGAGTATTTCTGAGGAATATTTTAACGAAATTGAAACTAAAAAATGCTAAAGTACCTATTTGAGGAAGTTCCTCGAGCTTCAACCCTCCCATCGATGCTTTCGGATGATGCTCGATAATTCACCCATCTTGTCTCTAAATCAAATTGGTGTACTTGAATATTTATGTGAAATACAGATCTAGTGCTACCACTAAAAATAGTGATAAAACTGTTAGACATGCAAAATGTTTCATCAAATAAACCATATTTTATTGCGATAAATTGAGTGCTGTGGCATCTTCTTTCTTGATTCTTCCTTCTGCTTGGCTTCTAATCAACTTGTTAAACAAAAATCTTCAAATATCTATGTAAAGCATGCAACAAAATCGTTTCAAGAATTTTTTTGTAGTATTAACCCTCTTCAAACACTTAGATGATCAACTCATTTCAAAAATTTTCAAGTGGAAAGACAACAATGGGGCATGAAGTTCACGCTGAAATATAAATCATTATGTATAAACAATTATTACATACGTCTTGAACAATGAGCGGAGCTGGGACCCTGCTCAGGGGCCACTGGGTCAACCCTCCGAGCTATGTCGTTATCGATGGGTTGTCGTTCTAGCTCTCTCACTGGAGATCTTGCGGGGCATTTCTGGCATGCTCTGTGGAAAACATTAATCATGTTTGATACGTTTAAAACTAGTTGTTCATGTTGCCGCAAAAAAACAAATAAAACCCACCACGTGTAAAGCTCTCATAAAACAAAGAAAAATCATATATAGAATTCCTAAGGAACATGGGAGATTTTCTATGGACGAAACCTCTAGATCTCCCAAAAAAGGGGCATTAACAATTAAATTGCATTAAAAATTAAGGATGTCACAGGTTACATTGTATGTATTCATCTGATAGTGGTCACGCAACTAAATGAAACGCAGCATCCTTACCGGGGAATCATTAGAAAAGTAGCATAAAATCAAAGAACGTGCACCTATTTTCTCTAATAAAAACCCATATGCGGCCTCTTGTTCAATACTCATGGATCGCGCTTGCTTATCCAACACGAGGTCCACCACATCAAAAGAACTTAAACCTGACAAATAAGGTTTAAAGCAATCGCCAGCGCAGGTAGTAAAGCTTCAAGCAAGGTTAAATTACGGACAATGACCAAACACCAATCTCTTACCTTAAATGACCCTTTCAAAATGTCTAGGTGCCTCATGTTAAAAATCGCTGAGGAACAGCGATACATTCGGAGAATTTACAGGGCGTTTTACATGTCTTACACGCACATTATCTATACGCTTTAGTTCTGTTAATTTTCCATTTAACAGCAATTTTTCTCTTGTATTCTAGGGCTGGCATCCATGCCCTCGAAAAAGGGTGAATGGTATTGTACGCACATACTAACCTGAACTAATCTGGCCTAATCTAAACTGTGTAAAATAAACATGTAAGTATAAATATACCACATTGAAGGAACACTTAGTAATGCAGGCATTAGGACCCTGGGATTGACAAAGAGATAGTAGCATCAATCTCAGAGCCCTAAACCACGCATGACACGCACCTCCTCTGGATGGCGAACACGCTTGAATCCCTAAACCCCTGGGAGTTTTTAAGGGAAGATAAGTTCTTGCTTCATTTGCGTACCATGGACCTGGTATAAGATTTTCACATGAACTTCAGGTCCACATATACCTCAAGGAACCTGACCTGTTCCAAGTGGACACCATTAGTCTGTCCTAAAGCGAAACGATTTTTATGGGTTTGGTGGGATTTTTCACTTGTCTCTAGAATCTCAGCCTTCAGCGTTAACAAAATGGAGCCACAGACAGAGGCCTGTGGCTCTCCAGATAATATATAATGTTTTTCTGAATCTTTGCTCATGGAAGTTACTTATCAGGGATAGTTGCAAACATGTGACTGGATCAGTTATGTGCTTTTTTATACAGAATTATAATATTTTAATTTATTAATCAAAATATTATCAGACACTCCTGAACAAATGCTTTTGCGAGACTTTCATGTACTTAATTGGACTGTTAGGTACCTATTCTTAAGCGTTTACTATTGAAATTCAGCACAAACTTTTCGTTAATTAGCATTGAATCTAGCGCTCAAGATACAGGGAACTCTGACTTACCCAGATCGTTCTAGTCTTCTTTTAAAAAATTCACTCATTTTCAGTTTTGCTGTTTTCTTCTGAATCTCTGGCACTATAACTGAGTCTCGAACCCCGGAAGCTTCTTTGATGAAATGATCGGAAGTAAGGAGACCACTGGTATTTATATACCTAGAGAGTATATCTGTCTTCCACATTGCACATAACAGGTAAGGACAGAAAATGATCTTTCATTTGCGATAGATGCTCTATCCTTGTTTTGTGTATGCCGCGTGACAGATGATTACGTTTCGATTTGGATTCAAACGCTTCGAAATATCCTTATTCACATTTCCGTTCGAAACATTAAAAGAAG